>NC_133825.1:43313311-43978357 GCF_047830755.1 Zonotrichia albicollis
ACCATTGATGGTGTCAGGGTGGTATTGTGGTCCTATCTCCCAACACTTTTTTGTACTGTAATCAATGATTTCTAAGATAAAGTGAAAGTGAAATGCCTGGAAATATAGGTATTAGACTGTTCTGGGCTGACTCCTGGCTCAAAAAACCCAGCTTGTGAATTCCAAATACTGTGTTGTGTGCTGGGGAACTAAGATCTGAGCTGTGAGCTGAGCTCTGAGTTTGTGGAGAGGTTTCCATGTTCTCACAGACTTTTCCCATGGAACTTGAGACATAAAAGTTCAGGGAGTTATAAAAGTTCAGGAGATTATGGGCTGGAAAATGGCTCTTTAAATTCTCTCTGCCTGCTGCTTTGAGTCACCTGATGAGTAGATTTGTTGTTTTTCTGTCTTGGTAAACAGAAATACGAAAATTCTCATTTGTTTATGTAATGGGTAAAATTACTTATGGTGGCTTCATAAAGGTTTAAAGTAGAAACAAACCCACATGGAGTAGAATCTTAGGCTTCTCTAAATTCCTGATATTAATATACACAACATATACATATATATCCACAGGATATACTAAATGTACTTTAAACATCTATTTCTACATTTAGTTATTATATTGTTGGATACTTTTGCATTTAGCTATTCAGAACAGGTCTTAGAACTGACTTTTAGTTTAAGTTTTGTACTGCTGTTAAGGCTAAGCTCTCTAGTTTGAATGGCACTACGAATTGGGAAATATGGTGTGATGTGCTGTGTAACTGCTTCGTTTATGTGCACTTAGGATGCATTGCCATATATTATATTCAGGAGGAGGTTTGGCAGTAGGAAGGAAAGCTGTTCTGCCTGCTTCAGTCGGCAGAAGGTGGAGCTTTCTGGAGGAGAGGGAGGTGATATTTTCCCTGGGAGCTCCTGAACACATGTGGAGGAAGAGTCTCCTGAGTTAGAGAATGAAGCAGATGGAGAGAGTGAGGAAGGACAGTGAGACAGCAGCAGGGTGCAATGGGTAGAGTCTGCTTTACAATCCCTTTTAATTTCTACTCTGAGTTTCTTCTTAAATTAGTTCTGCTAATTTATATTCTAATAAAATCTAACTTTAGAGACTTTCAAAGATTTGGAATCTTCACCTCAAGAATAGGTCCAGACAAATCTTTCTTGAAGTTTTGTGCTCCAACCTATGAAATTTTTTCAGTGAACTTCTGAAGTCCTCAGAAAGATGGGAAGGAGTGTTTGCTCAGTGTCAGTTCTTTCATTGCACCCGATTCCTTTGTGCTGTTGAATGACCCAACTGCACTCAGGCCCTGCTCTCTGCTTCATTCGAGTCATGCTCACCTTAGGTACCTTCCCTGAGCTGGAATTGTCTCTGAAGGGATAAATGTTTCTGTTTTATAGCACCCAGGCATGGCCAAACAGGGATTTAATGGTTTGTCCTGTGGCAGATCTCTGTGGAATTGGTGTAATTTAGAGATCCTTTGGCTACTCTGAGGAATCCCAAGGCGAGTTCTTGTGTTGGTTCTCAGAGCTGCCCTTGAAGCTGTTTTGTTCAAGGCTTTTGAGTGCTACAGAGGACATGTGTGCTACTTCCTACTGAACTTTCCTGCTATTAACGAAGTATCAAATTGATCAACCATTAAATAATAGAGTCATTAATAACACAGTAAAAAACTTTGAGATATCTTGGGTACAAAAGGAGAGCCTCTACACATAATTAACTCTTACTGTTTTTCACCATTTACTGTCAACTGTATTGTATGTAAGAATGCAATAAAAAAAAAGTGGAATTAATTTTCTGATTTGTTACAGATGGTAAATTTATTAGAAACGCTGTAGTTTAAGTTCTTTTATAAGTGTCAGGATTTTTCCTGCATTCCTTGAAACATCAGTTCATACTTTTTTGGTTTATTAACAAGTAGAACATAAATTGAAAAATTATTTTAAAATTAACCAAGAACAAAGAACTAAACAACACCACCACCACCAACAACAAACCCCAGGGGGAAAAAAGGTCATATTGTTTTAAAAGTAAATTACTTTAATTTTTTTAAATTTGTATGCAAAAGAGCTGTTCATTTATGACTGGGAGACAAGAGCCCTATGTGTGTTTCTTATGTTACTTTATGATGGGATATCATCAATATACGATTTCTGGTTTTTTGGCTGATTCTCTGCATCTCTGAGAGTACATAGCTTGTGCTTGGAAAAAGACTGTGACATATTTAAGTGGTAATTTTCCATATCTTATGGGAAAATTAGTGATATCTTGTCGAAGCTTGTCAGTGCTGCTTCTTGCAGCCCTTGATGTAGCCAGAATTCTGTAGGAATGCTTTCTGTGGTGCTGGTCTACCACACGTTTACCATAAATCTGTTTGCAAAGATGCATTGACTGCTGAAGCAGTTATCTGTATTTTGAGGAGCTCCAAGTTGACCTGATCAGGAGATTAAGCATTTCTATACATTATTCCTAACCTTTCCCCCTTTCTACTCATGATTATTAAAGGATTTGTTAATACATTTAATAGGGGTCAATCTTTACTTGCCATCTTTTTCTGTCCTGTTACATTTAAAGATGTTCTGGTACCATGGTCATCTTATTGTTAAGCATGGAGATATGGCACAACAGTCAATGAAATTCATTAATTAGATTTGCATAACTATAGAAGTGTAGAGTGCTATCAATAAATTAATGGGACATTGTAATTTCATATTTTATCATCTTTTGGCTTCATAAACATGCAGAGACCCGGTCAAAACTTGTTAACTAAGACATGTAGATCAGCTTATTCTTATTTGAATAACAAACTGTGATGACTAATATTAGAGAAAGTGAACTTCTCGCCTTTGAATGTCATGGTAATTCCTTTCATGTCACTCCTTTTTGGATTCAGGACATTCTATGAACCTTTATTTTCTGCTTTTCCTTCCACACTCAATATAAAAAAAAAAAACAACAAAAAACCCTGAACAAAACCAAACCAAAACAATTTTCTCTAACTGTTAAGACAATACAGTGGGCTTTTTTCTCTTTCTAAGTCAGCCTTCCCATAGGATACAACAGAGTGTATTTTTTCAGATGATGTGTTGCTGCAGAAAAGGTGATTGTCAGCAGTAAGCAAACTATTAAATCCAACAAAAGCCTGACACAGCTTCTCTTCTGCTTTGACTTAATCTTTCACTCTCTTTGTGTTTACTGATTTTATGATCACATATTTTTTATTTGTTACACAGTTTGTGTGGTGTTGGTGACTAGCAGAATGTCAGCAGACCAGCATCAAAATAATGCTTTACAATTATTCACTCGGTTGTAGCACCAGAGATGATTTGCCATATTTTAACACGCATAAAATAATAATCAGAGTCATGTACATTTATAAGTCACCTGCTTATTTCCTGTGAGACAGGGAAAAATAGAAGATTTAGTCCCTGTAGAATTGTAATGGTAAAAATTTAGAAGATTTTTTCTTAATTTAGTTTTTTTTTGTTAACTTAATTTTAGTTTTAATAATTTCAAGACTTTATAATGCAAACACTTCACCAGTGAAATGTGTGTCAATAATTCTGACTTGTAGGTTTCTCCATGACTTTTGAAATCAATGTGAATGGTAAACTTTGAGATACTTGCATAGTATAGAATTAATATGTATACACTTTATTATTTTTAATTTTTGTTTTGCCTACAGACAGCCTTTTGATTGATTATCAGTTTACCTTCAGCTTATTACAAGAGGATGATCGTCATCACACTGCCATAAACTTTATAGCAAATCCAGAACAGGTAAGAAAATGTTAATAATTTTAGTTAAGTTTTAGAGATTCAGAATTAAGATTTCCATTGTATTTGATGTTGATTAAAGGTTTTTGAAGTGTTTATAAAGTTTTAGAGAAAGTTCACATTTTTTGAGAGCTGCAAAATTAGTCCAGTGCCTTCATTGAGAACCCTTTCTATATGGTAGATTTACTTCAGCTTAATCAATACTCTGAAAAATTATCAGTTGGTTGATTTTATTGTTGCTCCCATGAATAACAAGTTTAATATTTTCTTGAGATGAATTGAAGGGGTATAGCCTTCTGTTAAGAAAACATTTTTAGTTGCAGAAAGTAACATTTTTGGCTTGTGATTAGAATGTAGGCATTTGCCATATATTTTTTTATTTTATTTTTTAAAGGCAAATGTTTTGTTATACTTAGGACAAACTACAAACATAACTGGTATAGGTACATGTTAAATTGTACTTACCAAATTGTTCTTACCAAAGCAAAAGAGAGAATTGCCTTTTGCCATGGAGCATTGCCATTTCTAGATATGTTCAAAATGAAAACTGGAAAATTATTAAAAGGCTGTATGTGCAGTAGAGTTACATGGAATACATTCTGATATGTTTTAACTTTCCTTTTTTTTTTTTCCCCTAGTCAAATAAAAATTTGGATATATCAATTAATGCATCAAACAACTTTAACCTCAATATTACGTGGTCTATTGGTTCTACAGGTGAGAGTGAATTTTGGTATGATGAGTTTTTCCCCAAATGATTTCATGATCCTTTGAGTTATTTTAACCTGATTGTCTCTTTGTTGCTAATTTTGATAATAAAACTTTACCAAATGTGTTCTTTTACCATTATCATTATGCTGTTATTAATTATAATATTTAAACCTCAGATGATAATTTGCAATCTGAATAAAGCTTCATTAATATGTTGACTTTCTCTCCTATTCAATTAAAATTGCATTGGTAAGAAAAGCTTGTAGCGTATTTAAATTTTTAAAACGACAGTGTTATGAAATGCTGTGATTTTAATTAAGATAAATTGCTTCCTTAACTACTGCAGAGACTGAGATTTTATTTCTTTGTTTCAGTGTTCAAGCTAAAAATTTAATTATTAACCTTTACATTGATATCAAACAATAAAGTTCTTCTGTGTATGCTGATAAAAAGAATTGCTTATCTATTTTTTTCTCCAACTTTGAACCCCATTACTCTTCTTTGTTTTAATTTAGACAGTTTTTCTGAATTGGTTCTATTGACTTTCTGAAAACACATCCAAGGAGAGGCATGATGCTTAAAATGAAATAACTAAAAAAAAATCTTTTTAAAGAAGGTTCAGAGTTTCTCTTAAACTCATGAATTTCTTCATCAATGTATTTCTGAAGTACTTTACCATACTACAGTTAGTAAACTCTGTTTATTCCTTTATTTTAACTTAGCTCAGTCACTCATTTATTTACAAAAATTAATAAATGTTTATTACTAGTTACGTTATTAACGCATTCATGAACAATTAAAACTTGACAGCAAAAGTGTAAGATGTCGACAAATTCCTTTACAGATTTTATTGAGTTGTTTATTGAAATGAAACATAAATTATGGAGAAAAGCATATTATCTGTTAAGCTGACCATAATAACTATCTTGTAAAATTATGCTTCTTCTGTCACTTTTCCAATTTGCATATAATTTTTGAAACCAAACTAAAAATTTATGTGAATTGTGTGTATGTGTATTAAAGATACCTAATGTGCCATTTCAACTACAATAAGAGGTTGTTTTAGAGGAAGACACCAAAAGCAATTAAGGATTTATGTTTCTTATGCAAATTTACTTTGGTATCTTTAATGATGATTAATTTTTCTCAAATATGTATATTTACATCTGAGCTTTTAAAAAATTTTAGCTGGAACAATATCTGGAGAAGAGATTCCTGTTGTTTCCAAGGTTAATATTAAGGAATACAGAGACAGCTTTTCCTGTGAAAAATTTAACTTTCGAAGCAACCCAAACATCACTTTCTATGTCTATGTCAGCAATTTCTCCTGGCCAATCAAAATACAGGTTAGTGATTTCTTTGTGCTTTTAGAGACATTTTTATTTCAGCTTTACACTGAATTTCATGGTTTCACTCATGCAGTAAGTATACAAATAGAGTTATTTGCATTTTGTACTTTCTGTCTCTAATAATTATGTTATGATGGCAGTCATAGTGTGATTTTAAGGCTGGACTGGATGGGACTTTGAGCAGTGTGGCCTGGTGGGAGGTGGTGCTGCCCATGGCTGGGGAGTTGAAATGAACTTTAAGGTTCCTTCCTAATGCTCTTTAAGGTTCTTCCTGCCCAAACCATTCCATGGTTCTGTGCTTTAGCTTTTAGCAGTGAGTCAGACTTCAGTCAGTTTTAAAATCTGAATTTAAATTGTTGAACCTACATGTTTAATCGTAATATAACTTCAGCATTTAGATGTAAACACAGAAAATGGTATGCAAATCTATATGTACCTGGGTATTTGAATGTTAATAATTGGCTTTTGGAGCCTTTGACATTTTAAATGTTGAATGACTCTATCGGATTGCAATATCACAGAGTTCAGTTAGGACTAAGTATAGTTTATTAGAATTTATATTCTTCTTTGACTACATTGGAATCAATTTCATTCAGTATTTTCTGGATCACTGAGATGCTCTACAGTAGCAAACTCAAAAAATCAATGCAGTCATGATTCCTCTCTAGCCTGTGATGTTCCAGCAATATTTATACTAATAATTACTATAGCTGCACTTGTGAACACAGCATGCCCTGCATCAATGAAAGAGTTTCTTATGAGGATGAATGGCTTTTGACTATAACTCCCTTACAGAATTAAGTCTTAAAAATTAAGTTGTTGAAATGATAATTTCATAATTCCTGATGATTTACTTCATGAGGAAATCCTGATGATTTACTTCATCATTAATCAAACACAAGCTCAAAATACTTTGCAGTTAGCCATACAAATACTCTATAAAATTTCCATTTTGTTGAGAAAAACTTCCATATTTTTCTAAAATACAGAACCTTACTTTATAATTTGTGTATAAAAATACACATGCACACACACCCACACCATATATATATATATTAAAAAAAATTACAAAAATTTATTCTATCTATCTGTCTAGATATATATGATAAGGTGTTCTGGATTAAAGCAGTCATCTTCTGACTAAAGTGTCAGAGAAATGTTTTTCTTGTGTTAAGTAAAGCTAGAGTTGTCTTTATCATACCTGAACAGTGACTGTAAATATGTGTTAACGGTGTCAGAGGATGAATTTATTCAGCTTACTAACATTTACGACTCTACTAGTTTATTAAAAAATCCAAACCAATCCTGAAGACTAACTGCTTTCTTTTAGTCTTCATATTAGGGCTGTTTTACATTCTCTCCCACTTCCTTAGGTTAGAACAAGTTCAGCTGCCAAACAGGCTCCTTAAACAAATCCAGGGAGCAATATCAGCTGTAAATGCATTACACTCTCCTCTCACCTTTACGACTGCAAGGTGCCTGTACCATCACTGTAAGACAAACATTATTAGGGTGATGCATTCCTGAGACGTGCAGCTCTGTGGCAGATGTTGGCAGATCTCAGCTCCTCCTTGTGCTCTTTCCACTGCAGCATAACACCCTGATGGAGGGAATCCCTGATCATGGGTTACATCCTTCCTCCTTTTTTTAAATCAGAATTTTCATTGTCTGCCATGGTTACACTGTTTTTGTTTTTATTTTTTTCTGCTTCTTTTAGAGGCACATTGATATTCAACAGTCTAGACAGTTCTGCCTCAGATGTGGTGGTGCTTGGTTATTGCATTCCTGTCCTGTCCTTACTCCATCTAGAAATTAAGTTACTCAATTTTATGTACTGAGAAGGAATACTGAGGTCCAATTGGGGAAAGTGTTTTGGGATTTTAACTTTTTCCTCTGTATTTGCCTTCCTAAATTAATGAGATTATTATTTAGCTCTCAGCCTTTTTTATGCTGTAATTTGTTCTTTTCTGAGAAAATATCTGAAGTCAACATTACCAGTATATGTTTCTTGTGTTTGGTGCTCTAGCAGTAGATAAAATCTTCAAATGATAAATGGAGCAGGGAGCTTTTCAGAGAAAACAAGTTTTATTTTATATGCTAACTATAATTCTGCATGTAGTAGAAATTTTAAAAATATATGAAACCTCCTATGACTTTGGGTTAGGAGAAGGAAGTCATGGTTCATTCCAATCAGAGGCTAAACTTTCCAAGGCTAGTACTAAATCAGGTCTAATAGTTATGTTCTTCTACATCTTCATCCCATGGCATACCAGTTTTCACCTTCATAACAGCCAAAAGTGGTTGATATTTGTCTATTTGCATTGCAGTCCTTTTCACTGCAATGGCCTCACTGCATTGGTCATACATGCTGGGAAAAACCTGGTATTTTGTGTTAACTCAGTGCTGAAGGCTTTATTTAATCCTAAGGAAACTATTGTGGCTTCCTTGACAGGTATTCTGTTCATTTAATAAGTAAGGTAGCAACATGAAATTTGACACATGCCTTTTACACAATGTTTTTGTAGAGGACTAAGTACTCCAGCACGCTGAGCATTTTTCAAGTACAGTCTGAGTACCAGCCCTCCTGTATTTCCATTATTCATCACCACTTGTCGAGAATACATTATATAAAACATGAGTTCCTAAGGAGGCACAGCTAGTGACCTTACTTCCTTTTAAACTGGTATTTGAAGTTGTGTTATTGATGTTATTACCTCTGGTGTTATTGGTATGCATTTCACCTCTCTGCTCTTGTGCCTCCTGTTATGCTGGCACTGGAGCTAAGATTTCTGGGATCTTTCATTGGAAGGATTTGAGTGTTGGAGTTACTGCTCTTTTCTTTTCCTATAGGAAAAGAAACACCCCTCCTCATTATGCAAGACATGTAGGTTTACTTTCTGTTAAAGTCACCTATATTATCTCTGGTTTGCATTCATTTATCTCCAATATTTTCATGACTATAAGGAGAAATCTGTCCATCTCAGCAGGTGATTGTTTATTGGGATCAATAGCTCACAGCTGCTTCCTTAGATAGTTTTATTATTCATGTTACCTATTCAACAAGCTGGGATTTTTTTTCCAAAATGTTAATAAATCCCTGGTGGCTCTAAACCAAAATATCTTCTTAAGAAATATGATTTCTTGGCTTTGAAAAAGTGGTATGTCATGATTGGTGTCAATAAAAATAGCTCTTTAAGGTGTACTGGTCTGTGATAGGCAGTAACCCATTTCATTGTTGTCACTGGTCTTTCCAATCACCTCAGAATGCAAAGTCTTCAGCACTGGACAGCAGTGAATTACTTGGAAAACATAGAAATGATGTGGGAAATTCTGAATTTCTTTCAGCTGTGCTTCTCCTCTCTATAGAAATGTTCTGCAGGTTCCCATCACCCTCCTGTCCATGGGCACACAGCTGGGTGATCTCTGCAGCCCTCAGGGGGAAACACTGCATTTTAATTTCCCGATGCTAAAGGGATTTTATTTAGCTGTAAAATCTCTTCTTCCTTGAGGAAAGAAGCAGAAAAGGGACATAGTTGCATAAGGGGTCATTAGAAAGGTGGTGTTGTGGGACATCTTCAGCTTAGAGCTGTTTCCACAAATAGATCTACTGTCTATTGACCTGGCTGTGAAATGGGCAGGTGCCAGTTTTTTCTCAGGAATATCTAAAAGTTATACACTGGCACACAAATGTTGGATATTTCCCTGTTGAATTACCCTAACAGCTCATATCACACTTTTTCTCCATTTCTTCTAATTCAGAGTTGCTGATGAGTAAAAATGGATAAAGACCCTTAAATTTAACTGGTGAGACTTTCATAAACAACAGTAGTTTCTACATCTTTTCAGAGGTAATCTCTATAAATTATCTTTGTTAGAGATGTTAATAGAAGTGTCCAAGTAAGAGTATGTGAGTAGCATCCACACTTATGTTTGACTGTCTTTGACAGTCCCAAACCTTTAGGTGTATTGTGTCTTATATGCCAGTTAAACAGGACTCCATGAGAAAATACTCTTGCCTTAAAATAGGCTAGATTTCTGAACAGAATATATGACAAAGCCCCATAACTTGTTTCTGCTCATTTTTATTTTATTTTGAGAGTCAGTATAATTCAGACTCCACTAATAATGGAATTTGAAGGCTGTAACATTTATTGAGAAGCAGTAACTCAGGCTGTAGCCAGCACCTCAAATAGTGGTCAATGGTCCCTGAAGTAGTAAGCAGTCATAAAGCTTGGGCTTCTGACAGCTATGCAAATATTAATAACAGCAGTCACAACATGTTCTTCAGTCTCAGGAAGCTGATTTTATGGCAAGGGATTTTTGTAATTTAAACTGGTAACAGACATATTTTCTTTGTTCCCATAATTTTCTCCCATATTCTGGAAAGCAGTGCCTGCATATGAAAAAGCAAATACCCTTAAAATGGTGTCCTGGCTGTTGGTCTGATTGCTGTCCCTAAGGACAGCAGTGACATTCCTGCTTTAGGATCACCTGAATTCCTGCACCTATATCTCCTTATAACTGTCAAACTTGTAAGTCTGATCTCAACTTGTGCCTGAGCTGCAAAATTTTTTACCAATTTTAAAGCTGAATCTGTAGATAATAATAACTGCTCTACTAGTTGTTTCCTTTCTTCCCTGAAGTGTAAATGAAAGATTCACAAGTGTCTGAGTTTTAATTGGGAGGGTCAGTTTAAATTGTAAGGTTCAGCCTCAGCAGCAAAGCACTGTCTGGCAAAATTAGGTTTGTGTATAATGAAAAAAAAAAAAAATCTTGTTATACATTTTTGAACATAGCCTAGTTAAACTAACATGTTTCCACAGCATAAAACAATTACTGTTGCAGTGAAGTTAGACAGGATGTTGGTGTACATGTAGAATACCCTGATGTGTTTGAAGAAGTTTAATATTTTTAAGCAAGCCTACTTGGAATTCCAGTTTTTTTTCTGCACTGTGGTTTCTGATGAAAACTGTCTTTGGCACCCTGCATTAGTTTGTATACCAGAACAGAATAATGAATTATGGTAAAGATTTACATTTTATTTGTATGTAGCACAACAGATAGTTAAAACTACTTCATATATAAATCTTCAAGTGTTTTTTTTTTTTTAAGCTGAAACTTGTGTTCTTTCAGTTTACTAGCTTCTGTTTCAGAATTGATTTTTTTCCCCTCTTAATAGCCTGAGTGTAGCAACTGAAGGAGGAGTGTAATGTAAATCAAGAAACATATCTACCCTTGTAATAGAATTTACGGTGTAGTATAATTTATTTCAGCTTTTTTGGTTTTGTTTTGGACTTCATTTGAATTTTTAACATTCATGCGTGACTTACATGTTGTAAAAGCTCCAAGAAGTAAAACTTGTCAGTCACTGCCATTAGAAGTTACAACAGTATCACAAACCTAACAACTAAATTAAAAAGTAAAGGTCAGATCTTTTTGGGTTTTAAAACCTTCCTGATGTTTGCTAAGGTCATGATTGTGAACCCTTTGCTGTATATTTATCCACATGTAGCTTTGTTTGTAGCTGTGCCACCTGTGATTGCATGCCTAAATTTAATGCCTGTGATTTATGGTGAGCAATTCAATTTCTAAGTGCCTTAATGGTTCTCATAGAGGCTGCTGAGTAACTGCATATAGCAATGTATGGAGACACTATAATTCCTGAAACACTAAACAGGTAGTGATGATGAAGTGGATGCATTAACTTCCAAAACAACTTTGATGTTTTCTTACAGTAAAAGTAAAATCCCTCTATTAAAATAGATTTGAAAGTAGTGCACCAAGAACAAAAACCCTGGGAAATCCATTGAACTGTCATACAGTGACGGTTCTGTCAGAACAGAAGAAATAACAGGAATAGAAGGCAACCTGTAGTACAGGGTGGATTTGTTTATAGATGACTGAGGTATAGTCTAAAATGGAGATTTATGTGTAGTTTCAGGTTTTAGTAAGGATGATGATATTGATCGTTATGAGAAGTCAGGATTGATAATAATAATAATAATCATTAGCAGAGAAATACAGAATTGTTCTGGTTGGAAAAGACCTCTAAGATCATTTGCTCCGACATTTAACCTTACACTGCCAAGTCCAACACTAAACCACATCCCCACTGCCTCATCTACACATCTTCCAAATGCCTCCGGAGGTGATGACTCCACCGTTGCCCTGGGCAGCCTGTTCCAATGCCTGACAACCCTTTCTGTGAAGACATTTTTTCTGATATCCAATGTAAACATCCCCATTTTCAACTTGAGGCCATTTGTTCTCATCCTCCTTTGCTGTGAAAATTATCCTCAACAAAACTGGATGCAAAATTTACATTGAATGTGCTCAAATTATGCATGAGGTCATATCAGTCCTGGGCTCTGAAGGAAGAGAAATTGCAGTGCCAAAAGCAGGAGGGGTGGGAACATGAGACTGAAAACGTGCAAATGCAAGTTCACATCTGCATGTAAGAAGAAAGTGGTCCAAATAACAGGAGATTTAGTAAACTACAGTGCTTTGGAAGAAATTTTGAACAAAAGTTGTTTAGTATTTTGTCAGCTTTTATTCATTGAATATAGGCATTAAAATTATACAGGGAATTAGAATGAAAGAATGTATATCTTAAGAAACAGGGATCCTCATAAGAGATCACAAGGCTGTTCATTTGTGCTTCAATATTCTGTCAAAGTGGCTCATCTATCTCCTGTCTGCTCATGGCATTTAGGTTGTTAGACAGCAAGAAGTCTGGAAATTCAGGTTATATTCTGTAGCATTGTTTTTTTATATATGATTAAAATATATTAAATGGAATTTTTTCTCTATAGTTATTTTTAGAAAAAAGAAATTACTCCAAATGTAGAAATATAAAATTATTTTAAAATTGAAATCAGGACAGCAGCATGAAGGTAAAGTTCCATTTGCTTCATTGCTAGTACTTAAAGCTAAACTCAATTCTGTTTTTCAACACATTAAATACCATTGTTAAAATTCTCAATCATAGTTACATTATTACAGGTATATCTGTTACATGTACAATTATTACACTTTAGAAAGTACTTGAAAATTACTACCCAAATGGGGACTGCTACAGTAATTATGGGTCCTTTTTTCTTTCTTAAGCAATCAAACGTAATGCCAGAAACCCTCAGTTCTTGCCTTGGAAAGTGGAGTATCTATAATATCTATAATTTATTTTCTTGGAATTTTAAGGTCAATTGTATGGAGAATAAATCCCAAGGCTGTATGATATTCCCCAATGGCTTAATGTGCCCAAATCCAAATCAGCATTTTCCAAAATGCTTCCCATGAATCCTAAATTGTTGCTAAAATGAGAAATGTTTCCTGATTATTAGATTGTACCTTTTTTACTTTAAATAATGCCAAAACAGTTAACATTTGTCTTAAAATGTACCAGAACAAGGTTTCCAACCATATCATGCCAACTTCCACATCAGTCCAATAAATGTAGATATTCATTATTCTTCCTGGTACATTTCTTTTTCCAATCACCTTACAAAAGGATGAGTATTAGCCACCAGAATATCTGAAATATTTAACATAGTTGATGTATTTCTGAGAAAGCAGAAGCCCTGTTAATAGTTCAGCTGATGATTTAAGGGAACCAAAAGACGTAATTAAGAGATAATTAGTCCTCAGTGATGCATAGTTTTAATTGGTGTATAATTTGGATGTCTGAGATAAGAACTCATGTAACTGATGTGCCAGTTGTGCAGGGCTTTCTTTTCCAGGCAGACCAAGGCATCACCGACTGATGGTTGGATAACAGAATAGAGATGCATAGATACTGTATTTGCTAATAAAAATTATCTCCCTAATATGTTTAGCAAATAGATATTGATCTTTTTTCCATCTGCAATCTCCATTTCTTTTATATACGTACTGAAGTAAATTTTAGTTAGAAAATATAGAATACAAAAAAAAAAGTTTGCTTTCAGATAGCTTATGTTTTTTTAGGACTTTTGATTAGCTAGAGAAGAAATAAATCAATTCTTTATCTTGGGATTTGGGGTGGGAGCAAATGGTGGGGTATGAAAACCTTTTGTTCAATAATAAGAAAAAACCACTTTGAAATATTAAGATTCTCCCTGAAGAAAACATCTATGCCTTGCTGAACTGCAGAAGCCTATAAAGGTCATACACAGTGGCTTCAGAATTATTTGAAAGTAAATGTTTGGCTCATAGGGGATCAGAATGGAGATAGGAAACTGGTGGGAGAGAATAGGTATTTTCAAACTATTTATCGTGACTGTCAGAAACCCCTATGTCAGAAGGATTAATACAACCTTAGTTGCCCTCTGTGATCAGGATTTTATAGAAAAATGTGGGCAATGTACAGGATTTGTGTTTCTTAAATGTTTAAATTTGGATTTCTGCCAAATCCATGCTTTTCAACTGCACGCCTGCTGAGCAGTGATGATGATGATGGTGGTGAGCATCACTGATATTGTGGTGGTCCTGACATGGACAGAAGTTTCAGGGTTAGGAGGAGCAGCTCTTGTGTCTCCTGAGCTCCTCTAGCTCTGGGTGCTCATGTCCATCATGGGATTTCCTGCAGCAGCAGCCTGTGGGCACTTGTGCCATGACCTGGAGGCTGAGTCTGACCTCTGAGCACTGAACCAGCAAGGTGATGGTGAGCTCTGAGCCAGTAAACCTGGAAAAAAGAACTTTCCAGTGCTAGGCAGCCCTGACAGCCCTGGCTGCACATACAGTTCTGGGATTTTGCTTAAAAGCTTCAGAGCTTAATTCCTCAGGCCGTGGTAAAATAGCTAAAAACTGTAGGAATGCTTACAGCTGAGTTTGCAGGGCTCTCTAAGTCCCAGTTTTCCAAAAGCACTGAAGCTTCAACAGGTAAGACTGCTTTATGTGCAGGAGCATTCTTAGGAGTGAGCTCAGATGTCATCAACACCCTTAGTCCGTTTTTTTTTTTTTTTTTAATTAAGATTAAGGAGACATTCATACTTAAGAATGGTTATTTTAGTGAACCAGTATTTTTTGTGGCACTGTAATGTGTAAGAGTTATTGCAGACACAGATGCAAGGAATTGAACTTCATATCTGCTGCTAGAAAAAATCCTTGAGAATGGAAAATAGTTGCCATATATTGACCTTTAGGAGCTCTTCAGGGTATTTTTCTTGTGATATTTTATTTCTGTTTTTTTTTTTTTTTAAGTTTGATATTAATCTCTGAACTATTTGGCCAGTGTAATAATTTCTGTGATGAAATAACAAAATACAATATTACTCAGTGAGACTCCAGGATTTAAAAAACCAAAGCCACTCTGTGGTTCCTCGTGGACTAACTAATGCATAAATGGCTTGAGCTGAGCTAACCAGTGTGAACATATGAGGAAGTCACAGATGACAAATGCTTTTCCTGAGAAATGCAGAAGGAACAGCACAAATTTGAGTAGAGTCCCAAGCACTTTGTTCATCAAGAAGACATTCTCAAACCTGCAAACTTGGCTGATAATTGGGGAAAATGCTGGGGAGGTGCTGTGCTCTCTGTTAGATTATAGTGTGAGTGCTCACTTCTTCAGACTATGGAAAAGGATGATAGGTGCACAGTTCTGTCCAGTTTTATTATGAAATGCTGATTGTTTTATTTTGAAATGCTTTAAGCACCTTTAAATTGTGATAATGATGCCATTTAAAAAAAATCTCTTGAATTCTTCATTATCAGGAAGCTTATTTAATGTATTTTGAAGAAAATTTAAAAAAAACCCAAACCATAAACTGCTTGTTCTATATTAGACAAACATATTTTGTGCCTTCAGGGAGACAGTACAATTATCAGACATAGATAGCCAGATAAACATATTAAGCAAGAGGGTAGAGAGCTTGCAGGCCATCTGCTTCTTTTAAAATCTGGCCTTAAGTGCATTAGTTACTTGTCATTACTTTTTCATGTAAGCACTTGATTTCATTGCTACCTAGGTGTTACATCTCATAGATGATAAATCCAGAAGGGGCTGCTTTGGTCATAAAATTTGAAATGAGACATAAACTAAAGCATAGGCTTTCATAAATTAATTGCAGTTTGAACTAGACCATATACTGGAAAAAAAAAAATCACTCTTGCCTAAATGTTTCTAAAAAGGGGATGTGCACTTGACTTCTGCTACATAGTTCTGACTGTCAATAATTGCCACTGTTCAAAAATTTTGATTCATGGTAAGTGCAGCTTTCCAAGGGCTACTCTTGAAATATAATTTTGTGCTAGAAAGGAGAGCTTCCTCCTATAAAGGATATGATGTTGTTGCAAATACCATATACTCTACCACTGTTTTTTTGGCTTTTCTCTGAACCCTCCAGTGTTTGTATCCCTTGGGAGCTGTGGGAGCCAGAATTGGGTGTGCTTTTCCAAGTGATTGGATGTGGAGTTAATGATGTACTTGAGGGGGCAGAAAAAGGGAGTTTTCAGCGGCTCCCCCATGGACACACTGTGCTGCTGAGGAAAGCAGAGCAGCCTTACTCCATCTTTCCTGCTCTTTCTTCTTGTGACTCCAACCACAGTCCTATTTTCTGCATTCAGTATTTTCCTCTGGACACCCAGGAGTACCATAGGCCCTTCATCACAGCATTGGAATTTAATGACTATTTACCACAACCCCAAATGTTCTTTAATGTCATCAAGTCCTGAATAACATCCTTGAGAATGATCTTCATTCTTTGATTCCACATTTATACTACCAAATCCAGTTTTACTACTCTTACCTTTCTCTTATCCTCCTATACATGAACTTTGTAAATGACCTATTATTTTCACTTCCTTTCCTGAGCATGCCAAATAAAACATATTAATGATGATACTGCTTTATTGCAAATTATTGACAGAAGCTTTAAATAGCACTAGAAAACTAAGATCTAAGAATCATGCTGTTCCTTGCATTAGAAACACATTTGTGTAAATGTGAATCTCTATTTGCAATTACATTTTACATTAGTTAAAAGTTTAATAAGTGTCATGCTGAACTTTTATTCTAGTTCCTTAAAGTGGGAGTTTTGTCAGAAAGATTAATACAATCTCTTTATATCTAGAAACAGGAAAATATCCAGAATTACTGTAATTTCTGTTACTCATATTTCTGTGGATGTGTTAGGAATGCGTTAGGAGATGTAGACATGAATTGGAGTGCAGCAATCTCCTGTGAAAATGTGTAAGATCTGCTGGCTGTAGAATACTTGTTTGGAACACATATATTCTGAAAGCTGATATAATGGATTTTTAGACCAACATGCTCTACAGATTTTTCTATTCTACTACTACATTATTATTTATCTTATGTGATTTTTAGTCATTGCTCTCATCTTTCACTGCTAGCTTTTCATTAACATCCTTCACAAAAAAACAGGGGAAGATTAATCTTGTGTGTTTCTTTCCTTCCTTTTTTGTTTTTGTTTCATGATGTCCTCATTTTACTTTCTTGTCTTTTCTTTTTATTCCTATTCCTTACAGTGACAAGAAAAATACACAAGACTGACATTGTTAGAGATTGCAGTCTTGTTAAAATTGCCATATTAACTACAAGTCCAGGTAGTGAAAACCCATTCAAGCTGTCAGATATTCTCAAATGAGTGAAATAAAAGCTGTTTGTATGTGTGTGGAATCATCATTACTCCTTTTGTCTCCTAATACCATCTTAGTGCAGGCTTTGAATTGTTTTCATTTAAGGTAATTTTGGTTTTGTTCTGTTCTCAGCGGTAGGGTCTGAGAAATTCTCTGCTGCGTACATATGAGAGATTTGCAGAAATGACTGATTTTCATGGATAAAAGTTTTGTTTTAGTTATCTCTAGTGGAAGAGTCAGAATTTCTTACTCGGGGAAACAGAACAGTTTATAGATGAACCTCTCAAGGTCTCAGGTCCAGCTCTCTGCTCAGATCAGGGCAAACTTCAAAGTAAGATCTGATTGCTCAGATCCTTGTCTAGTAATTTTCTTTACTGTATCTGTTGGAGGTTCTGTTCATTGCTCCTCATCCTCTTTCTGTGCACCTCTGAGAAGAGTCAGAGTCATTTTCTCTGCAACTTAACCATCCTTTCTTGGCCCTGTCTTTAAAACATTCAAAGTTAATGACTTCTCTGTGTAGTAAAATGTGAATTCAATGAGTTTGCAGAAGATATTAAGATCCATACCAGGAATTCAGTGCAATTCATTGCATTCTCCTTGAGAGTCCCTCCAACCCCCAGGCTTTAAAAATAATGAAAATAGTTATAAATTTGAGGTATTTCTTCTAAATAATAAGTTGTGTAATACAAATGCCAGATATTTTGTTTTGGTATTTATTCAGCTGTCGGGCATTTTGAGCCAAATATTTATATATGCCTTCATAAAGAAAAAATAATTCTTAAATGACATCTGGATAATCTCCTTTTTTCCCCTATTATGGCATGATTTCTTAAATATACATTCCCAGATTGAAAATTTGACTGTGCTTGTGTCTAGACCAGAGATTGGAAAGAGCAAGGATGGACTACATCTCTTAATGGTTCACATCAATTATCTTAGAGGTGTTTTCTAACTTAAAACACTCTGAGTATTATTCAGTAGCAGCAAGGGTAAAAAGGGGGGAAAGAATGCAAAACTGCACTTAAGCTGAAATATAATGGTAGAAATATACAATTTTTTATTGTTACTGTTAGACTTTGCAGTGTAGGAGGTGAGATGTCAGTGGAGAAAGGATTCATAAAGTGTTTATTCAGAGATTTAAAAGGAACTTTTTGGCTTTCTCATTGGGGATGCATTATTGTTCCACTGCTGAGCGTGAGCCTGGTGTGAATGTGTCACTGCATCCATGCCAAAATGAAGGCATTCAGTGACATTCTGAAGTGCTCTTGTCAGCTCTTAGGTGAGGATTCAACAACAGATATGCCTAAGTCACAAATGTATCAGCACTCTTGTGATTAAGATGCACGTGCACCAGAATAGACTTTTCCTTTTCTCTTGCCCTCTCTTTAGAAAAGGCAAAAAGCTATTTTATTCACGTCACACCTGTATTCATTACTATAAGCTGATAATGCTTTTTTTGTACAGTGATTACGTTGTTGGTTTGTTGTTGCTTGGTTTGTTGTTTTTTTTTTTTAATTGATACTTCATTTCTATTCTGTGGGCATTAAACACAAAACTTGATTTGTTTTGAAAATATGTTTTAGCTGTATTCATCTGTGGTAAGGCAAGTAGTAGAAAAGAAAAATCAATTGCAGCTGTATTATTTGCAATGTAATCAATTCACTTCTCCATTCTAACTAGAAGAGGCATCCTGAGGAGCTGGGAAAATTACACTAATCTGATATGCTTGGGTCTTTGTTTCCTTGTGAAGACTGCCACTCATCTTCTTACATCCACTTCCTTTGAATTTTGTTTAAAGTTCACATAGATAAGGGATACTTGAAGACATCTTGAACGTGGATATAATCACCCTGTTCTTTTGACAGTGCTTTGTCTTTTTTGGTCTTATTTTGGCTTCGCTTTGATTCATTTTCTGTAGACATTATTTGTACCTGAACAGTGTCTAAAATTATGTATTTAAAGTAACTTATCAAAGGGAAGGAAACAGTAACTTCTCAGTCATTGGTTTTCCTGCATACTAAGTATTGTTCTATCCAAGATTTGGTTCCATTATTAATATTTTAATTAAATTTACTTATTTTTACTAACTGCTGATGTAACTAGTAATTCACAAAAAGTGAAAGGCTATAGTCTTTATCTACTGGGCTTCAAGTCTTGCAAATAGACATGGAACAATTAAGTTTTTTGGGCATAATATCTATATAGGCTCAGAGCTGACAATAATATTTTCCATTATCAGGATGTGTTAAACCTGAAACTGTTTAAGCAAATGTTTTCATAACCTCATATATCTCTTTGAAAAAAACAGATTTCCTTATGCTTTGAACTTAAAATAGTTTCACAATTCCTTTTTTTCCTTATATAATCATTTTGTTTAGACACATTTGTTATTGTTTAACCATTGTCTGTAACATCAGTAGCTCTTCATTCTTCCTGGTGTATATTCCCTTTTTTGTATTTATACATGGCAATCCTATTGCCTGTCAGCCTTTTAGCTGGCTAAGCAAGCTCTATTCTTTGTGTTTAAAATTCATATTCTGTCCCCTCCCAGCCACCCTAATGGCTCTTCACCTTCTGCTTGAGTCTTTCAGTAGAATGACAGTGCAGGGTACAGTTATTAGTCTGTCAAAACATCCTTTTGCAGTCAGAAGATTAAATTGCACAGCACCATTGTTACTGTTACAATTTTGGTTACTCCGTTAAGATGCCTCACTTTCCATTTGTATTTTTCTTTATGCTTGGCTGGTGTGGGTCAAGGAAATTGCTTCAGTGCTGTTTATTCTACACCTGTTGTAGCCAGATGGAAAGGGGGCAGGACTTCTTTTTAAATAATAATAATAATAATAATAATAATAATAATAATAATAATAATAATAATAAATTCATTCTCATAAAAATTAAACCTGAAATACTAAACTGCTTTTAGTTGAAATGACAAATTCAAATTATATTGTAGTGTCATAGAATTTCATCAGTTAAGGAAACCAGTGAAATCTGAGTGCCTAATTGCAATGTGTAGATGCTTTGTCATAGGAGTACCAATGTGAATTTATATTCCTGAGTTTGGAAATACTCTATAAGATCATTTAGTGATGTTTCATTTGTGGGATGTTTTTGCATGGTTTATCATTCACAGGGATAAATTCCATGATATCATGATATTGAACCAGCAATTTCAGTTCAGGTTGACTCACATGCTGTCTCCATTAGCACAAATACTGAGTTACTGCAGTTGCATTTACTATGTGCAAAGTACTTTGTGAGTGATTTTTCTGAAATAACCTATGCTTAAATTCTTGCTCATATTTTTTAAAACTTTTTTTTGGTGTCTTTTTATGATATTTAAACATTACCTTTGTTCAGCTCCAGTCAGTGTGGTGTAATGAAGCAAAATGTGGTGGAAGGCATTTTTTATTTTAGTATTTTTACTTTAAACTGATAATTATGGAAGATACAGTAGTGACAATTTGCTAACAGTATGATATTAGGTGTACTAAGGTTAATTGTGTTTTTTAACAGAAAGGCCTTAATGGGAAATGCTACATCATTGCAATAACATTTTCAGGGTTTCTAAAGGGAAAGATTCAGTTGTTATTAATTATACACAATGCTAATGCTATGGTTTTTAAAGGCTTTTTAAACCTACAACATAGTGAAAGCAAGTTATTTAAATGATCATACTAAATAATATTATACTTTAAAAATTCTACTGCTAAGCTGACACCTCTTGTATTAATAGTGTTCAAAGAGGAGCTCAGGATACAAAGAGAACAAAATGAAAAAATATAAAAAGACATAAACCAGGATTTGTTGTAGTGAAGAACAGTGTTTTAAATAAAATTTTTTAAGCAGTCCTTTTGCTCTACTCTTTTGCTCTAAAGAGTCCTTTAGCTCTTCCTGGTTTCAACTTGAGAGTTCAGAGGATAGTAAAAATTGCAAAGAGGTTTAGAAAAAAACAACTTGAGGCAATCCTGAAGTGAGTTCACTTGTTAAGAAGGCTTAAAAGGCTGATACTGCAGCTCAGGCTGTTTGAGTGATGATGGGGGAGGGAGATGGGGAATGGGAGGAAGAACAAACAGGACTAAATATCAGTGAGAGATAGTTTAGACAAGCTAAAAGGAACGGTGGCACCGGCAGTTTCTAAAATTTCTGAAACCAGACATTTTAAGAAAGGAATCCTATAACCAGCTCTGGACAGATTTGATTCTCCTTTGGGGAAGCAGATATGTCCCATCTGCCGTACTTGATGTGCTTTTGTTATGTTTTCTGTGATATTATTTTCCTCTTTCAATACTCCTTGTTTTTTTTTCCTTTTTGATGTGAACATTTTTGATGTGAACAATTTCTAAGAACAAAAGTAAAGTGAATCCAGTGATGACATCTTATGAAATAATTGAAATCATCCTTTTTGTGATATGACACGTAGGTGTCCTACAAGCCATCCTGAAAGGTTGTGGAGGGAAAACAATGGTGGGGATGAGGGGTTTTTAGAATTACCTCTGACATTGTTATGAAGGAGCAAGAATTGACAATTTAACAGTTTCATAGAAGCAATGATTACTACAAAGCGGTTAATGAGCTTCAGAAAAGGAGGATTGAACGGATCCATTTTCAGCTTTGTAAGTTTCCTGTGAACAGTTTAAAAACAAATGAAATTGGTCTTTTACCAATTGACTCTTCTTTCACTGCCAGTTTGTTGACACTTGGAGCTCTTTGCTCCACAAGGAACGAGAATACAATTGGTCTAGTACATGGTCTTTAATTGAATTGACTACTTTGCCCTGCTGCTCAGGGAATTGATAAATTGCTGCAACCTTCTGTTCTGAAAGTTAGTGGGGGGATTTTGTCTTTTGTTTTAGGAATAGAAAGAAAGTATGAAAGAATAGCGTTCAGAAGTGGTAAGAGATCTCTGAATTTGTTTTGACTAATTATATTATTGCAGTCTTAGTTCTGTGAAATATTTTAGAAATTAATCAGTGGTTACTGTCACTTCTTTTTTTGGTTTAATCATGCAGATAAAATAAACTTTCATATTCAATGTGCCACTCGTGGTAAAATATAACTACGTGTTTTGAACTTTCAGTAGCAAAGTTATTTCTTTGATCTGAAAATGTTGCTAAGGAGAATAATTTTCTTGACCACCTAATGTGAACATTTGTACATTAATGTTTCTGTAAAATGTAGTTGACTGGCAGACACAAAATGAATGACATTTTGTTACCAAACAGATTAAAGGAAATTCCTAAAGTTATTAAATCAAGAAATTATGACAGTACAAGAAATTATGACAGTAGGTTGTTTTTTCCAACAATATCAACATTTTTGTTGATAATTGCTAATGGCCCGCCCCCTTATTTTTCACAAATTACCCAAAAAACAAAATCCCCACTCATCAGATTCTGTAAGTTACAGATCATAAATGTAGTATTTTTAAGTCATCTGAATATTTGGGTGCTAATTTTCAGAAGAGGTTGGGGCATCTGGGTACTCTCAATGACTTTTGTCAGCCATTCTTTATCTTCGATTTTATTTCATATCCTGTTATGAATAAAATCTTTACAGCTATTGTAAAGCAGTGGAGAAAATTCAGAGTTGCTTTCCCTGAAGTCATACACTTGGGAAGTGCAAAGGGACCACCCTCATTTGCTCCATAGAATCATCACACGAGTTTCAGAGAGCTCTGTTTGGGTTTGTGTGTCCTCTGGTGCTGAATCCATGGCAGGTTGTACTGGGGGATTCAGCGCCACACTACAAAATTTACATACAGACCTACCTTTATGACATTTTTCTTTATTTTAATCTCAGTATGTAAATAATTTTTTAGTTATTAGTCAAAACCTTATACAAGTCAGCATAAAAACATGACTTAGTGATGTAAAAAAGCCTATTCTCAAAGGAGAAAAGCTATGTTGTGCTGCTGCAAATGAAGGAATAGCTTTAATGACTTTTCTCAGTTTCTTATGTTTTTTTCCTCCCTATTAACTCCCTATTTATTCTCCCCCTATTACTTACTGCGTAAGTAAACTTTCACTGTCTTTGCATGAAACAAACATGTTTTCCAGCAAATTTTAAAATGGGTATTTAATCTGAAGAAAACTGCCCTTGTGCTTTTCTAAGGCAGCAGATATTTTAGGGCGTTAACTGGCAAATATCCAGCTGCTGTAACGGATAATATTTGATTAATCTCTGACCAGAAATAACTGTGTCCATCAGGATACACAAAAGCAGTGTTGAACTGTTCCATCATGCCTTGAAAATCTTTGCTTCACTGGGCTTTTACTGTTCTCTGAGAAGATAAGGATGTTGTTGAAGGAGATTCAGAATTGCACACTAGAACTCAACAGAGAAACAAAAGCTCTCTGAGGTTAAAGCTAAGAGGTTTCAAGAGGAGAACTAGAGTGGAGACTCCTTCAGGTCTTATGCTGGGGTTGCTCTTGTCCTGAAAAAACTAATGGAAGAAAAGGAAAGACAGGGAAACATGTAGAAGAAATTTTATGAGAGTTGATAAGAATTATTATAATTTTATTGATTGCAATTTTTATAATCAAAATATCTTAAAAGTCTAATTTCAACTCTTAAACTTATATGTTGGTGAAATTCAGTTTTGGGATTAGTAAAAGTGCAGCTGTGAGGAAAATTCATGATAAGCAAAAGAGTGCTGTGTTTCTACCAAATGTGACTTTCAAATAGAACATTCTTTTTCTTATGTCCTTGTCTGTTTTGGTTTTTATGTATGTTGACAGCTTTGCTGCCTAACAGTGTAAACTGTTTCTCTGTTTCATCCTTTTTCTGCAAAGATAGCTGATATGAAATACATATAAAATACCTTGTGAAAAGCCTTGAACTGACCCAAAATTTGTTGACATCAATATCAACAGAGATAGTATTACTTTTATGTAACTGAGTGTAGTATATTAAAATATGTATATTAGAATTTTAAATCCTAAATAACCTAATTAGTGAGGTAATTTTGTTTCAGTTTCAGAGGTTTAAAGTGTAGGATATTGGTACCATTGGACTCCATCTTGCCCAGTAGTCAGAGTGATCTATTGGCACCTCGTAACCATCAAGGAAATTTTCAAAGCAAAGCTTAAGTATTTAAAATTCCATGTTCTAATTCTGGGTTTCTGTAATAACATGGTCCCATATTTATGTACACATTTATTCCCTTAGTGAAGCATTCCAATATTCAGGAGCAGGAAGAACAAAGCAATTTTTTGTCTTCATCAGTCATCTTGCCTTCCAGAACAGAAGTCTCTTTAATCTTCTGGGCAGCAGTTGTAGATGTTTAGTGTAAAAAAATATTCTTTTTGATTATTTTGTTTCCCTTTGAATAATCCCTTGTCTGTACAAACAGAATATTTGTAATGGCTCTGGTTTACACATCATTTTGCTGTGTGTAGTTACACATATTTTTCTAATCTGAAGTTACATGCTAAAATCTTTTCAAGAAGAAAAGTAGACTTTCTATTATTTTCCTGCTATCAAATAAGCATTTTTCTCTTCTCATTCCATCAACAGTCTCACTTCCAACCATTTTCTTTAGAGAGTTTCCCTTTCAAGCAAAGGCTATTAAACATGAACATCTTTTTAGTATTGATAAGAATAACTGTGGTGCCTTCCCTGTCCTGAATCAAAACTGTAAATAGTCAAGAAAAGGAAGTTTCCTCTTTCTCAGCTCTTTTCCCTGTTAGGAATCCAAGCTGCCTTTGAGCAGCTGCTGTTCTGGGTGGTGCCCACACCTTAGCAGTGCAGCTCTGCAGGGTGTGCCAGGTACAGCATCCGCAGCATCTGCTGCCTTGGCTTCTGCTGGAGAGCATTGAAATGCTGGGGGATTTTTTTCTCTTTCTTCCCCTTAACTTTTAAAGGGATTTTTAAATCATATTATTTAAATTCGAGTAGAAATTCTTTCACTTGGGAAATGTGTAATTCAAACCTTTTAGCTCAGCTTTTAAAAGCATTATTGTATGTTTTTGTAGAAAATCTAGCTTTAGCAGTAGAGATCTGTTAATTTAGGGTAATTTCTTCCTGTCTCTTGTGTATTTTGTTTTCAAACCCATATCATCGACTTAGTAGTCATATCTCAATGTAACCAAATTCTTCCTCTGGTTGGGGGCTCTGATGAGTAGCCTGAATATTGCATATTGATTACTCATGGATCACTTTATGTGTGAACTCCTTTTTTTTACTTTCTGATGCTGCAGAAGATCCATTATCTTTTATAAAGGGTTGAGTGCAGTTAATAGAAAAAAATGGTATATGGAATTATTGTTCTTTTTATTCTCTCAAGAAAAAGGATAGCTGATGTTTGTTCAGTTAGAAAAAATGAAACTATGGATTTAGGAAGCTTATAAGACATTTTGAGAAAGTGCTTATCTACTGACCTTGTATGAGACATGTCTGCCAGAAAAATTAGATTCATATGACACTAAAAGTATAGATTTTATATAGTATAGAACTGCTTTTCCTCATCACACAACCATAAAAATTGGCTGCAAAGTAGCATCAGTTTTCTGCAATAGGAGTTTGCTAATCCTTCTTTCACCAGAACCAGATTTCATGTAGTTACAAAACAGATTTAACTGAAAGCCTGAACTTAATTTTTCACAAGGACTGCATCAGTATTCAAATAAACTTGTTCAACAATATTACATCTATTTTGTTTAATACCTTCCTCTTGCCTATTCTATTGTACTAGAAATAAAATATGTCAGGAAATTGGTGGTAGGCTTAGGAAGATAATAAATTGAGTGGCAGATACAGATATCTCAATCTGAATGTGGCACATTTTCCTGATGCCATTTACTTTTCATTTATATATGTAAGTATATATATATGTATATATAAATATATAAGAAGTATATTCCTTTACATAATTATTTCCATACATTTCCATATTCATTTCCCTGTACAAGTCAGAATTACCTCAGTGTCAGAGCAGTAGATTGCAGCAGTTCTATTTATCCAAAGGTAAAATTAAGTCTGTCCATTTGGGTTGTTCCTATGGAACACTTTGTAAGTGAAATAATAATTTGTGGGAAAGTGCTATGAGGTTTAATGGACTCATCTGGATAATGGGACAGCAAGTTCTTTGGGGACACAAAGCCAGGAGGAGGCTGAGCTAAGCCAAGGGGCTGTGCTGCCATCCTGGAGGACCTGGAGGGATTGGAGAAACAGGCTGACAGGAACCTCATGGAGTTCAGCAAAGGGAACTGCAAAATCCTGCACCTGGAGGAAAAGCCATGAGCCAGCAACGTGCTCTGGGAAGGGAAAGGTGACCTGGGCTGTGTTAGGCAGGGTGCTGCCAGCAGGTCAAGGGAGGTGGCCCAGGGGCAGAATTTATAATGTAGTTTGACTGTTTTCATGGCAATTTTTAATTTTTTAGTGAATATTGCAGCATGAAATTCTAGCTAGGTTGCCAGATGAATTATTTTAATCGACCTTTGTAGCTTTACCCTAACCCTAACCACTTACTATGTAATTAGCAAATGGCTGCTACTGATAGGTTTATCCTGATTTTTATCATTCTTTTATTTTTGCAAATGTGTTAACTACAGCTTCTCATAGCTTAGTTTCTACAGTTCATCTGACTTGACGTAAAGACCAGTAAGTACAACATAGCAAAAGTAGGGAATAAAACAGATGACATTTTGGTGTATGTTTGCATGGTTCTTTAAAGTGTCCTTCCATTGTGCTTTCATTCAGTGCTGGAAGATCTCAAAAACAAAAAAAATCAGAGAACTCTGTAAGATCTCTGAGTGATAATCACATGATAGAGAAATATAAATTTCAAACGTAAGTAGCCATCACTTCTGAAGAGCAGCAGTTGTAGCCATATCTTTGGCAAGGATAAGCCCATGTCAGTATAAATTATGGAGTGTATTTCTAGCTCAGTTTATTTGCAAAGGGAGAATTATTTTCAATTCTAGAAAATGATGTTGTAGAGTTAATTGGCATGGATAGCAGATTTAATTTTATTAACATTTGCTTGTGTGGTTCTTAATATTGTTCTGTTCTGCCTTTGGGATAAAAAGCATGCCAACCCCCCCCCCCAAAAAAAAAAAACTACTGTAGTTTAAATATTAGTAACTTAAGAAACTTAAATACTTTGTATTCTTATGCAATAGTCTACTAATCAACATTTATATATCACAGCTAAAATTAAATTAAATTAGATTGAAACTAAATTACAAGGTCCTGAGTAAATTGGATTTGGTAATTTACTACTGAGTCAATCTGCAACTGATGTCATAATTTAGATTTGCCTCTTATGTGAGAATGATGCCAAGAATTATTCTTCCCTTTGCAGTTTCAATTTGTGAGCGTGAAGAATAATGATCATGCTTGAAGTACAAAACTAGTAACTGGCCAGATGTTAATAATGAATTTGTAAAGATGCCATTGCAGGTCTGTCAGCTCATCTTTTCTTGAACTTGAGAGACAAAGCTGGGACTCGGTGACTCTCAAGAATGCTCAAAGTAAGAGGTGTCTTATGGCTTGTGTACATAAACCAGACAGGATCCAAGATGAAGGAGAAATGTTGCAGATGGCATATTTAGCTGTATTTATAATCACTGGGTTTTTATGCCTTGAACGCTGTCTTGAGAGCTTTAAGGAATTTTGGTTTTTGACCACTGACCTGTTTATCATTTGTCACCCTAAATTCTGACAACTGGCTTGCTTCCAGAATGTGTGGGAAATAATTTTTATAGCAGGTATTTGAGGATGAGGTCCATATCAACTTTTTTCCATTTTAGTTAGCTTTCAAAGTGTATATTTCATTTTTTGAGTCCTAGAAAAAGGGATGGTTTAACATGATTTCCTACTCTCAGACATAAATCAGGAGACTGTTTTATTACATAATAGTGTGGCTTGCATAAATGCATTCCATTTATGAAACCTCTTACATATTTAGGGAAATTTCATAATATGCCATATTACTGTGAGTTGTTCTTCCCAGCTGGAACAACGGCCTTGGGCATGAAGCCACACAGTTGGGCAAAATAATGGCACCATTTTATAGCTTGATAATGGCACCATTAGCACAAGATATTATCATATCACCTTTTTATGGATACTTATACTTTAAACCAAGCTCAGTTATATGACATAAGTGCAGCATTGGAACAGACTTCAAAAAATAAAGGTGCAATTTTTCTTTCAACAAGTTAAATATTGTAACGTTTATGTAGCTATTATCTTTATTCTTTATAAAACAGTGAGCTTCTCCTTTGGATGTCTAATAGAAAAATATATATAAACCCAGCAATTTTGCATCTGAAATAGGTACTCAGGTGTAAGGTGTTTCTTGACCCATCAAGTGAGACTTTTACTCCCAAACAGATGGATGAGAGCTCTGCTCTTGGCCAAATTGATGCAGTTTCTCATTCTTCCAGTCTGATGGAGCTGCTAGTGCTTTGGAGATTATACAAAGTGCAGATTAAAAAAGTTAATTTTAAGTGTTCCAGAACTGAGATTTTTAACTCTAGTCTCAGTTTGTAATTGTTGATCTGCTAACAGACTGCAGCCTCATCTTTGAGCTCAGGCTTTGCTCCTCAAAGCAAATATCCAATTATGATTAAAATGTGCAAGACCTACTCTCAGAAAATCAGCCTTTTATGACAGTCCAATCCACGGCAGTAAAGATTTCTGAGGGATTTTCTGTTCTTTAGTAGATCATTTTTGCCTATGGATGAACTACAAGTACTTAGACATAATAATATTTAGTAGGATAAAAATGTGAAACTGGGAATATCAGTTATCTGTGGAAAACACATTAGGTTTTGAATATTTTAAGGAGTGGATTGTGCAATTTTATTACAATTTATTCAAATATATTTCTTATCTGTTCAAAGTTTGGATCCCAAACATGTTAATTGTTTTCAAATACTTGATCTTGGAATTTGTCAGCAGTTTGAGTTTTAAGTAGGAAACACATTCATGCTAAATTATGTTGAAAAAATTATGGAAAATTATTAAGATTTTCCCTCAATTTGGGAGCTTCAATTGCCTTTCACTTCCATTGAAATTCTTACATTTCATACCCAACATCTTTAAAGGGTGTTCAGATGAAATATTGGTTTAATGACTTCACCCATGAAACAGATCAAAACCTATCAACCTTCAATAAAGAAGAGGTTGACCTGAAATTGCCCTGGAGTTCTGGTATCTTTGATTCCTATCAGGCTTTTAAATTGTGGCACAACAAATATTTGGTGACCTTGAAAAGTCACTAAAACTTATGGATAGAATTTCACTAGATAAGATGTAAAGGAAAATAAGGAGAATTTCTTCATTTGGTAGGAAAAAGGCAGCAGGAATGTTTATGGTAGAGACTTGATTGAATATTGGCATTAAGATTTTTAATCACAGTAAAGAAAAAGTTAATAAATAGTAAAAAATTAATAATGTAAATACTATAGCAGACACGAGTTTGTATTTACTATAGTTCTTAGTGAAAAGGTTGGGAAAACAGATTTTTTTGGTAATACATTCATTAAGCTTCAATTTCAGAACACTTAAAATCTCTCAGCTGCTTAATTTTGGAAGGATATTAAGCAGATTTGAACAATTGGTTTTGGTTTTTTTTTAAGACCAAGATTGGAAATGTAGCAATTAAGAATGAATAAACTTTTTTTTTTTTGAAAGATCATTTAAAAACTGTAATAACTGTGACTTATTATTGTATTATCTCACACAGTGGTTGAGGCTGGAAGGAAGCTCTGGAAGATGCAATGAATGTTTTTTCCAAAGATGGAATCATTGAGTAGATAACACTTCCCAGTGCAGTTCTTCAGGCCAATAATGAAAAGGCAGAGAAGTCCTCTTCACCAACTATAAGCATTAGACTCGTGATACTGTAATAGTGTGTTGCAGTAAATATGTAGCTTATATTACATCACAGTATTTGTCATCATTACCAGAGTCAGGGCATTTATCTCAGGAACTTTCGGTGTAGCAAACTTGAGTGTCTGTCAGTTGCTACCGTTTTTCTTTCCTTGTGATATAAACAGACATTTGCATAATGTATTTTATGCTTTAAAATTAAGAAAAAGCATAATAATCTCTGGTACAATACATTGAACTAGGTAGCATTTGTTATTTCAAGTAAGCATTTTTAGGCTTGCCAGCCTTGGAACAATGGAGAGGAAATTAAATCTTTCAGAAATCCTTTTTCTGTCTTTTCTTCTCTTACTGACACAGAAGCCTAATAACTTGTACCAACACCCGTGAGATGGGAAATAATCATGCTTATTTTGAAATCACAGAGTGACTGGAGTTGGAAAGGACCATCTGGAGATTGTCTGACCTCTCAAAGCAGGGTCAGCTGGAGCAAGTTGTCCAGGGCCTTGTTGAGTCAGGTTTTGAATATCTCCAAGGATTGAGGATCAATACCCAACCTGTCTGAGCAGCCTGCTGCAATCTTCGATCCTCCTTGCAGTAAAACATATTTCTTATGTTTAAATGGAGTTTCCTGCTTTTCAATTTGAATGGGTTTAGGTTGAAGTTTAAAAAGACAATTGGTACATAAACCACTTTTAGCTTAGTGTTTTTTACAAATAGATTACTGAGAATGATTTGTATTGAAAGAGTTTTGCAGTATAGAATACCTCATTTGTGGAAATCACTTGTAACCCTTGAATATAGTTGTGTGGTTTCCTTGTACTGTTTCCCACCAGGCTAAGTCAAGATTCAGTAAACACCATAAATTAGCATTAAGCCCTCTACAGATGCATAAAATAATTGCAAAAACCCCTTACTTGCAGCTAGAAACCAATTAAGCGTTCGTTCTCAGAAATAATAAATATACAAATCTATATTTTTTTATATGTAAGTTCTTGTTTCAGTGAAAACCATGAGTGTATTCTCATTTGAAAAAGGGGTGTTAGAATGGTCTGGGGAATTTCTGTAATCATTTAGGAGAAAAAAAAACCCCTTCTTTTTGACTGTAGTCATAGCATTTAGTTGAAGACATCTTTCTGCTGTATTTTTGTCCCAGAAAACGTACTGAAAATCTTTCCTGGAATACTCTGAGGACGTTTCTTACAAATGACTGTTGGCAAGATAGATACCTTTAAAATCTTTATGTGGGAAGTTCACCCTGCAGGGAGTAAAGAGTATGATTTTAATTTCTTAACTTCACTTTTCCAACACCTTCCTGCACTTGGAGCCAGATAGTCTGAATTGTCTTTTAAAGTATTTGTTCCTCTGTGCCCTGCACATAGCTCTCCTAAAAAAGTCTGGTCAGGCTTATAGAGTGAAATAATTGGAGTTTGTCAAATATGATGATTTTGTGGGAAAATTTTTGGAGAAAAATTGTTTTAGTTTCTAAAACTTTGCAGAAAAAATATTTCAGGGTTAAACCAAGTGGTCACTTACTTTTTTGTTTTGTTTTTAAGCAGAACCTTTTTACTTTTTTTCAAATTTTAGGAAAGTAATTCTTCCTGTAAAGGCTTATCAAAACTATTTTGTGGTTTTTTGGGCCAGCTCAGCCAGTTTTTGAAAACTGGTAGCTATGGGAGAAAACAGAGACCTCAAATTTCCTAGCTCTCTGCAGAACAGCCCATATTTTGTTTGAAATTTTGTCTAAAATTATTGTGAATAATTGATGCTTTTATAAGTAATTTCTTCTGTTTCCTTTGGTGATATCTGATAACAGGGGCACTTTTTTATGTGTTTTTCCCTCGGCTGGTATATTTTGGGATCATCTCCCTTGTTATCTTGTTAAAAAAATCTTTTGGACACTGTTTTCAGCATCAATCTTTGAGCCCACAGCTGTCCACGCAGGACATGCAGAGCTACGCTCTATAGCTTTTATTTTTTAGGAAACAAAGTTTTTGTTAGACGATTTCCTTGAATTTGCCAGTTTGCACTCAGAAATGTTTCCTTAGTTAAAAGAATAAATATTTTTTCTGAGGCATAGAGGAAGGCTGGAAGATACCTGATCTTTACTAGACTTACTCTTGTAAATCAATTTCTTACTTATTGCCTTACTCCCCTGCCATATAGATTCAGAACAGCAAATGAGGTTTTTCAGAATTCCAAAGTAAAGGTCTGTATAACAGAAACTGAGTTTATCTTTCTGAGTGTGAGTTTTTTGCACGTAGGATCTTTGCCCTGACTCATATACTTGTTTTTCCAGAAGATGATATTCACTATTTTGAGATCACATTCATCTATGCAGATACCCTCTCTCTCTTCCTACTCAAATGAAAAAAGAAATCTTGATAGCTGAACAATCACCCCCAAAAGCAGATCTTAACATTTCTGCCCTAAGCTGGTATGAAGTATTTAACATGAGAAAGTGTTATGTTTGCCCAATTATCCCATCATAAAAAGGCCAAACAATAATAAAAGTAGTAACAATTTTAATTATATAGTTTAGAAAATATATGAACAAGGGATAATTTGGTTCAAATAATAGCACATAAGCAAAAACAACCGTGGAGTACGGAGGGCAGGGTTCTTGACCCTTGCCACCTCACGTACAAGCTTGCCAAGTGAAGTCACCCCTTATATGCCATGTGTCAATGCCATCTCCTCCCATTTTTGGTTCGTCACTTTTCTGTCTCCGCCTTCATTGCCACCTTTACCACTCATGCGCCACCACTGGGTTTGGTGGTCGCACAAGTCTTTGGGGGTCGTCACTGATGAAGGCCCTGTAGTCTTCTTCGTTGTCCTTTAATTCACCTTTGGGTTACACATGCGCACCAAGCCAATACAATGTAAGCCAAAACTAACATATCACTGCATCTACATATCAAAGCAATAAATCCCTTATAATTAGCATTTTCTTGGACCCAACCAGGTTCTTGGTCATTTTTAGCAACTGTATCTTCAGCTTCTTTCCTATGGTCCTTGAAAACATCTGCTGGGAAGAGGGTGGTGGAGCCCCTCCTTTCCCTCTCTTCTTTGGCATTACTATTTTAAACTTATTTTATTATTTCCAGATATTAGTGACTGTATCAATATTGATTACTGTTTCAGTTTTTATCAGCACGAATCATACCTATTTATCACAAAAGGAAAAGGCACAACCCATGTCTTGACAGAGTGCAGGCCAGAATCACATTTATGTAGGGCTCTTGAAATTATTTTAAATTTTTCTCTGAAGGCATGAAGTGCTCTAGCTGCAAAAGTGTTTATTTTCTTTGGATTTTGATTTTGTTAAAGCTGTTCAACAGACAAATTGTTATTGTGGATTTGCACAAGCCTGATTAAACAGAGCTTCTTAAATTATGCTGGAAAATCCAGTTTTTAAAAAGTGAAAATAAAAAGTACACTCAGTGCTGAGAACTTTAAATATTTGTTTTCTTTTCAACAATAGGGCCTGTATGAATTAAAATAAATCTGAAGCTCCTTACTGCTTGTCCATGAGCTCGTTCTGAGCTTTGCAGGCAGCTTCCAGATCACAGTTCTAGGTGGTACATTCATACATTTCACTCTTATTTCTACGCTTCAGTTTCAAAACTTTTGGTACAAATGCTGTAGTTTCCTAGGAATGACTGTTGCCAGTTTCCGTCAGTGTAGTCCAGCATGTCATTGCCAAAAAGGCGGCATGGGCTTGTTTCTCGGAAAACAGTTTCAGCTGAGCAGGCCCTGCTCTTTGATTTCACAGCATTCTGAGTCCTCCTGAAACCCAGTTACCTATCCACCTTTCCCAGCCTAATTCCTGCAAGTTGTTAAAAAGGTTTCTGCCATTTCCATTACACATTTCTCTGCACATTTTTACAAATACTCTTCTGACTGTGACAGCATATCCTCAGTGATATGTCAGTGATCCATCATCCTGACTCTACAGAATGTACTATGGGGGTGAGTGAAGTCTCAAGCTGACAGTTGTATCTGCTTTTTTTTTTTTCTGAAATTTCTTACAGCTTGAACTATAATAGCAGTTTCAAGTGATCAATAAAAGTTAAATGCGAGTAAAATTAACATAACAAAATTGAATCACAATTTATTCTGTTAATCCTCACAATTTATATTTTGTAAAACTCTGAGTTCTCAATTTCTGCATTTTGATCACCTCTTCAAGGAGGAACATAGAACTCATTTTCTTGCTTATATGTTATATAGTTTCTTTCTTGGTATGCTGCATGCTTCTTAGGTTAGCCAACCACTTCTCCTTCATTTGAAGGAATTAATATTTTCACATTAGTGTGGTCTCTTGTTCTTTCAGCAGAAAATCTGTTAGGATATTCTTGCCCCTTGTATAGATAAGTAAACATCATGCCTTACATCAAAACCCCCCACACTTCTCCTCCATGGAATAAACTTTCAATACATAGAGTTTAATCTGTCTTGAGTTTTTTCCTCATACTTTTTTATGTTGGCTCTTCTAAATTATATCAGTTATTATGTGTCCTCTCTGTTCTCATGCACATGTAAATGCCACTCCCTTGCCCTTTGCATACTTTGATTTTCTTTTCTATGAGATGTGGATCTTCAGTAAAAGATTGAGGTAATAATAGAGCTGAAGACCACTTTCTCTGTGGAGTTCAATGAGATTTTGGTGTCTTCCATTGTCATAATTTCTCAATGATGATCAAAAAGATTCGCTTGGGTACACACAGTCTTGAAAATGCTTACCTGACTTCTCTTTTGGCTGGTCTTTCATGAGAGGCTGGACTAAGCATTTCCATTTCTTGTCTTAGTATTCTGCACTGAAATTCTGTTTCTCTGAAGCCAAAAGGAAGTCAGTAGGTATTTACCACTGATAGTAATGTAATCAGCACTCACCTGTGGAGAAAAACAGAGACTTTAAAAAAATTTTATCTGTGTTCTATCACAGAGCTGTTCATAGGATGAACAAAATTCAGGTATGCGTGCTGTGGGTAACTGCTGGAATGCAGATTCCTTTGTCTTTTCAGAAGTAATTGCATTAAATATGCAGTGACTTCTACTCTCATTGTAGCAGTGCTATGTACATCAAGGAATTAGAGCCTCTGTCTTTCATGGCCTTATCAAAAGGTGAGGAGGAGAACAAGAAAAAAACATCAATGAATTACTCTGCTGACTGAGACTGCTGCTTTTTGGTTGTTTTAGACATTAGAGAGGGGAATCACCAAGCGCCACGCAAAAGATCAGAAGGTGTAATTTCTACAAAGTGGTATTATATACATAAATCTTCTGAAAGACAGATACCTCTGGGATATCGTAGGCCAGAGACTCCTGTGTAATCCATTACCCATGCCGATATAAACCTTTGATTTGTGGGTTTAAACCTGAGGCTGAGTAACCTCATAAATATGCTAATCCACAGTAATCAAGAAAAGTGCCATTGCAAATACAAAATTTTTTATTTCACAGCTCCAACAGCTTTATAGCATGCTCTACATTTATAACAATAAACTTTGGGAAATTACTCTCTTCATGTTTAAGAAAATGCTTTGCCCTTTTCTTGTCATCTCACAATGGGTTTTGCATACATTATTTTGAATGGCATGATCTTTATGCAAAATTCAGGGCATGTTTTGCCTTCTCTAACCAAGTATTTGATTTCTAAAATGAACAAAACATTGCATAAGTTTTAACAATTCAGCTTTTGTAGCCTTATAAAAATTTTATTATCATTTTTATTAGGCTGGAGACCAGCCAGTTGGTTAACTGGTATATTGTCTAGCAAAACCAGCTCTACTGTAGATGTAAGAAATAAAAAACTTAGAGAAATTTGAAAAAAGAAATCTTATTGTTTTAGCAGCACATTTTCCATCTCTGATATATATATGTTTCTACACATACACATGAATGTTAAGTGCCATGAACATCATTTTAAGTTCTGCAGTCATTCAAATAGCTCAATGTAAAGTTACTAATTTATTTAGAAAAGGTGAAAAATGTCTTGCATGCAGGACATTTTTCTGTTGACAAACTTCAGAATGAAAGGACGAGTGGAATCTGCACCTTGGGAGTTTCAGATTGAACATTAGAAAAAATTCGTTGTATTAGCAATGATGTGTTGAAACAAATTTTCTGGACTGGCCACGGAATGTTCTCTCTTGGAGGTTTACCAAACTTACCCTGGAAAGGGCACTGCTGGCCTGACCTGGTGCTGGCAGTAGCCTGGCTTTGAGTGGGAAGCTGAACAACCTCAGTTTGTGATGTTCCTGCCCATCCCCGTTTCTGTGACTCTGGGATGATCAGAGATCATTCCGTAACAGGTGCAGCTTTCCTAATGGGAAACTCCTTAATTTATCAAGTCATAATAAGATGTCAGAAGAAGGCATACCAAGAAGGCTGAAACCTGAGGTTGAAAGGAAAATTCAATTCTACCAAGTGACAAAAATGGCTTTTCCTTAATGTAGCTTGACAAACAAAACCATATTGTCATGCAATGCTTCTCTTTGTAGTAGAATTTAATCATTCAGCTCTGCCTGACAAATTCTCTCACCTCATTCCCTTCACTTCTGTTTCTAATTTTTCTTCCTGTCCATTTAATCTAGACAGGCTTTTAAAAATCAGAGTTTTGAAAGATGTTGTCTAGAAATCTGCTGTTTCACACAGTTTGTAGGATAACTCAATCCTGCAAAGATTTATGTCTAAAATAACTTTCCAGTACTATAGGTCTTTGTGCCAATTACTTTCAATCTTTTTTTAAATTTAAGTTTGAAGCATGTAATTTGTCTCTTGTCTATGTCTCTTAATTTTCTTCCATTCTTTCATTGACTTCAATATTCAATATTTCAATTTCTTAATAATGTCCATATGAATCATTATGAAAATGCTTTGCATGCTGAGTAAAACTGTAAGTTAAATAACAGTTCCCTCCCCCACATTCTCTCCTTCACTTCCTGGAGTTTATTATTGTTGGGTTTTTCTGTGTGATACATGTTTCTTCATACGTGTACACAAGCACAGAATTGAATAAAGAAGTGGAATATGCATATTGAATTTAATAGATAAAGTGCCTATTAGGTAGGAAAAAAAGTTCAGCTGTTATAACCTTATTTAGGAGTGTCTTTCATCTTACTTGAATACAAAACTAGATTGTCTTTCAGCCTCTTATGACTCTGAATAGTGGAAATAATATCCTGTAATTATTACATTTTTTGAGAAATGAAAGGGTATAAATTTTGATAATGTAATGTGTGCCAGCATAAGAGACAGGGCTGCAGCATGCAGAGATAATCTGAGGAAGCTGTTTATCAAATCTTGATGTGAAGTCTGAATTTCTTTGTTATCTTTCATTTTCTGTTTATGTTATCAGTATGAAAGTTTTGTTATCACTAAATCTTATCATCTGGGAGGACTGTTTGTCAACATCAGACTGAATTCTTTACAGGCATTAACACAGCAGAAGGAAGTAGGATTCTGCAGCAGCCACTTAGCTTCATATTGCTTCTGAGATCTTTTAATCCCAACAATAAATATTACTTTTGCCTATTTTATCATTACACTGTTTTACAGAAATACCCAGTGAGTATTTACAAAGCATGGGAGAAATTTATCTCACCTAATATTATTTATATTCTAAGTTTGACATTAGGTCTATAATCTAAACTAATCACAGAATCCCAGTGTTGTTAGTGGAGAGAAATGGCAGCTCCATAGGGCAATTCCTTCCAATTTATGAGAGTTCCACATCTATTTTAGAGTCACTCACCTATGAAGTGCCTTCCTATCTCTGCTGATGATTGTTAGCTAGCTGACTAATTTAGATGAGGTTCACACATGGGACGAGATCAGATACACTCCACATGGGAAAATTCAGATACATTTCAAAATTTATTGCCAGTATATGGAATAAATGTGTGGTATTTTTAGCCAGAAAGAGTTTAATGTTTCTCTTATTTAGACATAATTATTTAGATGTAATATGTTCTCTTGGAATTTCTGTTTTCCAAGGGAAAAGAAAAGATATTTTATGTTTTGCCTGTTACATATTTCTATTAGGAAATGGACAATTTCCTGCCATCCATCTGTCAATTTTGCAGGCCACTCTTCGTGGTTGAAGTCCAATGGGAAGGAAGAGTCAGAACCATTTTTACTCTTTCTGAAGATATCCCAGAATATAATTGTACTTATAATTGTATTTATATTTAAATGAAGAAATCAGAGTATCCCTTCATTTGTAACTACTGGTTATTCGGTAGTCATGTATTCACTGAGTTTGAAGATATCCATTCCCCACCCCAAAATTATTGTGTAATACTTTAAAGACATTATAATGTCTTTAAAACAGTTTATACTTGGGTCTTTGCAGTCCTGTTTTTGCCGAGTAGATGGCTAAACTTCACTTTGTGCAATGAAACGTAAATGTAGAGTTTATGTGTTTAAATTTTCTAGCACCCTCATTCCATATTGTTACAGTGTTTGGTCTTCTACATTTTCCTTTGAAAAAAAGTTTTGTGTATACACAAAAAAACCATTTTTGTGTATACATAAAAATGTAGTGATCTACACAAATATTCTCCTCAGCTGACTTTCATATATTTTATCTGAAGTTGTCTCAGTAAGAAAGTGTCCATCAAAAAAGTATGAACAGTGTTGGACACCAAAATGTCAGCCTTTATGTTCAGTCAGTATCCATTTCTTTTGCTTCAGTACATACCTAGCACGAGTGTGGGAGGGTATAATAGTTTTATCCAAGAAGAAATTAAATTATGGTTTTCATGATACTGAAGGAAGTAATAATTCTGCAGGGTTTAAGTCTGCATAATCAACACAGGGCAGGCAGTTTAGTTTGGGTTATGTCTGACCTTATTGCATTATGTTTCCAGGTTTAATAATTAGACCTTCTATCAGAGTTTTGCCATGTATTTATTTTAGTTTCTCTTATTTGTTCATTTTTAATTTGTTAACAGTGGAAGATGGAGAAAGTGTATTAACGGAAATATTTGTTCATGGTGTGAGAGCCTGAGCAGATAGGAGTTTGCTTTAGTGGGTAATGTCATGAAATGGAGCACAGATTATAATTGCTTTTTGTATACATTATTGGAATGTATGGCACATTTTGTGGATTAGGTTCCTGTTTTCTGCAAATGTGCAATTTGGATTTAGTGCCTAGGTTTCCTTTTCCTTTTGCACAATTGGTAGTGTTAGAGTTGTGGAGATGGCTTCTTGACACCTATATCTTTAAACTAAAACACAAAGTTCTAAGGGCAGGCTAGCTATTTCCATATGAAAGTTCTTCCTGAGTTAGACTTTCAAGATTGTCTCATTTTTGTTGTGGAACAGATCTTGACCTATTGTTCTGTAGGACTCTATTGCTGCTAGATGTGATAGTCAAGGTAAAGATGAACTGGAGCAATGGGAAAAAATGAATCCATTCCTGCAGGCATTAACTTCTGAAGGCCGGAAAAATCTTTGTTCAGAAATTGTTCCTCTTTCAACAGACCTGTTCCATCCATCATTATTCAGTGTAAAGTGTATTTCCTATATCAGGTGTGTAACCAAAACATGAAAAGTTAAGAAATACCTGAAACATTGATCGCAGTGCATCCTTGTGTCGGTGCTCTCTGGCATATTCTGCTGCTTACCTCACTTTTGAATCCTTAATTGCTATAAAGGATTTGCCAGCAATCACAATGCCTTGTCTTCCAATTTGGCCAGTATTGTTAAAAAAGTTTTTTTGCTCGCTTTTTTAAAAAAATTGAGGTGAAACTTTCCTGGTATGATTGTGATCAGATTGCTGGGTTTGATTGCAGCCTGGAGTTGTTTCCAGACTCACAGGGGGCCGTTAAGGAATTCTGACGCCTCAAATGAAAATAATTGTAGCAATGCAAAATACTCCTTCAACAAAGAGAATTTCAGGTCACAAAAGGTGAATTCTATCAAAACTGGCATGTTTTTTTCTCCTTCTGCTAGTTCATCACCTAAAGTATGGTACTTGTAAAAAACATAATGGAAACACCAGGAGTGAATTTGAGTACTAAATAGAATTTGAAGTAAATCCAGACAGCATTTAAAATATAAAAAATTAATTTGTAAAGCATTCATTTTTGTTCCAAGTGTGCTTAAACAATTGTTTATGCTTGGGATGCGCTTTATATTGGGCCAAAGACTTCTTTTCTCAGATGTTAACTTTCAGGTAATTGATCTGTTTAGCTGTGTTTGGCTGGCACAAGACACAGTAAAACTATTATTACCAAAATTTACATTATAGCTTTGGTCTAAAATAAAAATCAAATAAAACAATTTTTAAAAAATGAAATTCTTTGGTATCATGAATTATCATTTCAAAAGTTCACAAGTAAGCTGTGAAAGGGATTCAGAGTAATTTGGTGTAATTACTAGTCAAGATCAGATCTTAAATGCACCAGGATTTCTAAACCCAACAATTATTTGAAAAGAGCGTAAATATAGTTAGATAAACACTTTGTACAATTCAAAGTAGAAGATTCTCTGTATCTTTAGTTTGATAATTATAGATTGAAAAACTGAGCAAGACAGGGATATTTGTAGATATAACATAAATATTAAATACTGCTCTTAACATTAGCAAAAATTACTTACAAAAATAATTATACCCTGTATTGCATGCAAGTGTGAATGTCTGTATGCTGTCTTAGAGATAATTCTTAAATATTCACAAAAATTACAGCAAGGAGCTGAACTAATGCACGTTCTGGTGAGGCTATAAAATTGTAGCCCAAAAGAATATTTATTACTTTGTCTTTAAAGTAATTTGCTTTGAAACTGTTTTATTATGCACTGGATTTATCTTTTATAAAAATTAAATTAACATATACATTAATTTTAATATTATACAATTAAAATATTTTAAATACATTAATTTTAAGCTCTATGTTGTTTGTCTTCTCTAAAACCTCATTTCAGTGTTTTTATTAAAATGGAAGATGGTGTTGGTTAAAACAGTTGACTATAAACAAGACAATTTATAACAATATGATTTCCTAATATTTTTTGTATTATTTTTATTCTTCCTAGTAAGTAAGTAAGTAAGATATTTCTATTAAGTTTACTTCAGTGAAAGTACTATATTCCATTGTTTGTGTTTTGATACCAGCGAGGATATGGGAATTAGTTGCTCATCTCAATTTATCATAAATGCAGGTGTGTGCAGACTAGACTGAAATTACACTTGAAAGTAATCATCCATGGAGCCATAAAGCCCTCGCCTAAAAAGAGCTGTTGAGTCTGGAAATGTTGTAATTTACTTCTGTTTTATTTGCAGATTGCCTTCTCACAGCACAATACTATCATGGATCTGGTGCAGTTCTTTGTCACCTTCTTCAGGTAAATTGCTTTTTTTGTCTTCTGACTGAAATCCTGATGACTCTTTGCCATCAAACTAGTATCTTAACCAGTTTCTGAATCTTGAGAAATGCCTGAAATGAGAGCTTCAAACTTTGCACCAGTGGAGGGGCAGCTGCTGGAATCTTGCATTATATAATTGTGTATTTCATATTCAGTGGTACAGTTCTCACACTTCATGAAGATTAGCTGGGTTTGTACCATATATTACAGTTATTAGGAAAAGCCAGCTAAACTCTAATTCATGCGTGTGACTTTTCTATAAACACTTTTATGGAATTATTTAAAATGATGGCTCTGTTCAATAGCTTGTTATTTTTAATAAAACACAGCATGTCACTACTAATGCTTTCATGTGTCAGAGATTGACTGTGAAAGGCAGTGGCTGATGCCTGAGATTTGGTTGTGGCAGCAATGCGAGGATGGGCTTCAACTGCAAATGAACAACTATTCTAGAATGTGAACAAAACTCCACTGAAAGGCTTCTTAAACATTCAGCTATCTTATAAAATGTCACAAACTTGAATATACACAGATTAGTTACAGTGCTTTGAAATCTTGCTGTGGAGATATTTCCCAATAACCATGAAGTGTACACAAAATGTGAACAGTGACAGACAGGTCTGTTCATCAGACTTTCTGTATTTTTAGGCCAAAACTTCATTTCACAAGTTCGCAGTATGTCTTCTCTGTTGACTTCAATCACTGTGGTCTGAGGAACTGTACCTGAAGAATCAGACTCTTAAATACTGTGAATGGTCCAAATCCTGTTATTTCTGTTGCCAAAAAGGGCACGGAAATGAACAGAGCCTGAAGTTTTCTATACCCAGGGCATTGGCTAATGGGGAGGAGTTTAGTAGGTGATACAAAATATCCCAATTCTCTCCTTTTTCACCACAAACAGAGCAATAAAATGCTGATTGCCTAAAGGTCAGCCTAGTGGTGTTTGGGTGTTTGGTTTTTGGGTTTTTTTTTGTGTGTGTGTTTTGCAGTTTTATTCTCTTTTTCTCATGGGGAGACAGCAAGTTCTATAACTTCTGATGATTATGCAAATGTTTAGTTTACAAACCATATAGAAGAAAGCAAAGTCTGTGCAAATACAACAGACCAGAGGATCCTGTGGCGAATAGCAGAGGTGAACTAGGAGCAGTTTGTTGGTGCTCTGTGCCCTGGTGCAGCCCTAGAAAAGGTGAACTGAAGGCTCTTTGGTGGTGCAGCCATCTCCGTGGGTACATGGAATTGTCTCTCCAAGTGTGATGGTCTGTCTCATCCAGTTTGTTCTGGGTAAATGCACAGATAGGATGTCAACAGTTTGCAGACTAAAAGAATAATTTTAATAAGGGTTTGTTTGTCTCTTGTTTTGTGTGGGTTTGAGTTTGTTTGTTTGTGGGGTTTGTTTGCTGAATGGGAATTAGGTGTATTGTGACTGTGGCAAATCATGGTGGTAGCAATAATAATAACCCAGGCCATGTTTGCTAAGATTGTTGATAGAGAAAATAATTGTGTTTAAAGACAATTTGAATGTACTTGATAACAAAACATGCTTCAACATGCTTTGATAAACCTGCCTTTGTATTTCTCCCATCCAGTATTACATTTCTATTTCTGAGGTTGTGACAAAATGCTGTTCACCCTGCCTGGCCAGAGCAGCAAATAGACCCGTTTGACAATAACTGCTATTCAACAACCAGGCAAAAGTATAGTTTAAAACTGTTCCTTTGTAGGTTTTGTGTTCCAGACTGAGACATGAAATGAACATTTTACTGCATCAAAACAGGCATTTTTAGAACTGTCCTGTTGTATCAAGATGAACTGTTTTAAAAACATTGTTGTGTAAGGAATTTATTTAAAACTATACATAATAAAGCACAAAATGTATGATTTTGATGAAATTAATGCTTGATCTACCAAGATATTGATATTGTATGTTCTAGAACAAAAACAGTCTAGAATAAGATAAATAGAAGTTATATTGAAAAAAATAAGCAGAATATTCTTGAAACTGTAGTGCTTCAGACTGTGATACACATTGTTAAAAACCTCCACCCTATTTAATTTCATTCTTTTTCTGCTGGAATGTTTTGTTTCAGCTACTGGTTCAGTGGCCTTTCTCTAAGAATAAAAATGCAATATGAGTAGTAACAGATTCCAAACTGTCTTAAAGAGAGTGTGGCATCTGTGTTGCTGTGCTGAGTGCCTTGAAGACTTTTAGCCATCATACAAATTGAGAAATCTGAGACTTCTTTTCTTTCCACCTTCTTTGAAGAAGTACAGATCTCTCTGGAAAATTCCACAGGCAGTGAATGTGAATGATCTTTCTTGCACTAAGAAATGCAGTATGCACAGTTAAAGAAAGTATATTTCTGTATTACCTGGACCACTAAAACCCACAATATCCTAAAGCATGGCACTTTATAGTTTCAAATAAAGTTAGAGTTGAAACTTAGAGTTTCAACTAAGGGATATAGAAATTTGCACTGTTTACAAGTCTTACATGAATATATGGATTTAGCTAAATAGGTGCTAGGACATTTCAGACATTTCATAAGTAGCTTTATTTTACGAAAACATTACTTCTTTAGATGACATCTAACATCCATGATTATTGATTGTTCAATAATTTTTTGTTTTTCATTATCTTTGATTTGAGTTAATCCTAATTGGAGAGCTAAGAAACACTTGATTTTTATACCTGCTTTAAATAAAATTATAGCTGTGAATTTATAACAATACTCAAACAATTTCCAGATAATTATTTGTATTAAGAATTTGAAGCATAAGTTCTGGTAAGAAATGTGGTTAAATCTCATAATCAAAAACCAGGCAAGCATGAAATTGGTGCAGATGACAAAGGTTAGCTGTTAATATAATCGTGATAGGAAATGATAAGCAAGTGCCAGAACTACGTTTTTAAAGCCTTTTTCAAATGCATTGTACCAACTATTAACTCATCAGGCATGTTCTCTGAGCTCCCTGAACTATTACTTCTCTTGCCTCTGGTACTTTGGGTGAAGCTGATTGACTGAATAGAATATTTTGGTCACTTTTCTAACATATCTCCATAGTGTCATAAATTACAGAATCTCCAGGTTTTATTAAGTAGAGCAATATTGATATGGACTCACTGAAATTTGAAAATCCTTCTTTTGTGTGTGCTTTAAGAAATTCCATGAGAAAATACGGTCATTTAGGATCAGGGGTGCATTCCTTCTGTTAAATCTTTCTGTGAGCAGTGTGAGAGAAAACAATATACAAAATATACCCAGTGCTTATTGCAGAAGGAGAGGAAGGGGATTTTGGTAAAGATGAGCATGAGCTACAACAGGAATTGCAGCAGATGCTGAAGAACCAGATTTATTAAGTCCACATGTAGGACTGTGTGCTGCTGCCTGCAATGGGAGGGGGTGGCTGCATTTCAGCAGTGTCAGAGCTCCTGGGAGCTGCAGTGCTTGAATCCACACCCTGGGGGTGAGTTTGCAGTGGGAGAATCCTGCTCTTTACCAGCACCCTTTGGTCTGTGTGCCTGCCTTCATGTTTTGTTCTTATTAGAATGAAGGAGGGTAAATTAGTGCTGGATTTTGGAGTGCTTATCTTTATGAGATCGAATATTGATCTCTGTGAGAAAGACAAAAACCATTGTGTCAGGATCAGATCACATCCACCATGGCTGGAATCTCAGAAAATCCAGAACTCATAAATTCAAATTAGACTATTTTATAGTAATATGAAAATCAAGTTATCATAGCAAAATGGATTTTACTTTTGAGGCTAGAATAAAATTGATTTTTACTTAGTGATGCATTAAAAGTTTTCACCTCACTTGGAAGCACAGAGCTGTTTGACTTCCCCTGGGAAAAGCACATCTGTACTATGGTGGGCAATTTGACTTGGGTTTCCTTTCTTTAAATGTTTGGTTTGAATTGTTGAATGTAGTTTTGTGTCTTCTGCTCTCTGAAGCACACAGAAACTTTGTCATCACTGTGGAGTTGTTTGGTGTGTTCATATTTCCAGAGAAGGCAGCCACTTGTTATTGGCCTGCAGGCAAAGGAGATTCCCCAGTACCACTGGATCAGTTGCTCTTCAAAACAAGGGATGAGTCACTTCATCTGTCAGTGAACAGAACTGTTATCCATTATTTTCTTCCTGGTTTTCATCTTTCTGTTTGTCCTTTGAGTCATTTGGAAGTGTGTATGAGTGCTCACCATATTTTGATTTCAACAGACACTGTTCCTCAAAACACAAATTAGTGGCTCACATATCTGAAGATGGCCTATGTGCCTGTGTATAAAACAGATATGGGCTTCTTCCTTCCTTAAAGTCAGTGCAGTTAAAGTTTGGAAGTCTCTCTTCCTTTATGTAGCAAATACAGTGAGAGGTGTTCTTTGTGCCTCCTGAAGCTCTCACATTTTCTCCTTCCAGGGATGTGTCTTTCTAGAGCTGCATTGGATTTTGTATCCTAAGAAGCATCACAGATGATTCATACTGTGTTTATGTTTTGATTCCCTACATTTTCTGATGTATTTTCTTAAATCCAGTTAGTCAGTTATTTTCTTAGACTTCAACAGCATCAGGGCTCACAGCAATTTTTCTTCTAGAGTGCTTAATCCTTCCTGGTCACTTTTTTATGAAACTCCAGTCCACTGTCCTTTAAGCAGAAGAACTAGAACTGTGACAAATGGACTTGAAATTTTGCTTTTGTCATTTTAATTCCAAAGAGAAGGAATTCAGTTTTCTTATGACATGTTCCAGTTGCAAAGTTAACTTCAGGAGTTTGCTCCCAGGTGTGAGGAATATGGTGAAGTGGGGTGAAAGCTGATGAAGGGAAACAATAACAAGAAATAAAGGAAGTAAAAGCATTAGTGTTTTCCTTCAGGCAGTGGTGTCACTGTCCATTACAGCAGGTGACAAGCAGCTTTGTCAAGCCCCGTGCCCGCCTGTCTCTGCAGGCGGGTTGGTGTGATGGGCTGGGCACTCAGTGACAGCCAAGAAATGAGCAATCTCCTCATGGCAGGGTAGAAATATTCCAGGTCCCCGTTCTCAGCTGAAATAAATCACAGTGAGAGAGAAAAGACAGTGCTAGACCGCGTGCTATGCTGTGAATTTCATACGTCCGAAAATATTAAATCTGATTATTCCTTTTTAGAAGAGACATCTTAAATCAAAGGAATTTATTTTCTGTATTGAAATATTAATGCAAATATTCCGGTAAAATTTCTTGGTACTAAATAAAGTCTTTTGTGTGGAAGGTTTTGAGGTCTTTCTAAATTATCTGTTCAATCCAAGGTAGGGATGGCTATGTTTTGTCAATAAGAAGCAAAATTATGGAATTAGACTCCAAAAGCTGTGAATTCCACAGCTATGAACTCTAAAAGCTACATTAAGAATTACACAGTAAAAACTAAACTACTTATATAATCTATCTAAAATTTTTAATCTGAATTTTTTGATCTAAATTTAATCCTCATATATGGCCCAATCATGTTCTATATCATAGTTGGTTTTCTATGTTTTCAAAAAATTTTTGGTGATATTTTAGGTAAACATTCACCACTTGGAAAATTATATTTCTTTCCTATGTTTTCAGTCTTTAGTAGCTGAAATTCTAGTATCGGGTTGAGGTTAATCAGAGGTTTTTATTCTTTATCCAGTTCAATTGCAGAATTTTTAGTGTTCTTCTTGAATGATGCTTCTTTGGCCTGGAAATCTAAAAATCCTTGCTCTGTCCTCAGGAAAACTGAATTTTAACAGGATTTTTAATAAGGAAAGTTATGACATTTTTGCACCTGCTCATTTTAGCATATTTGCCTCTTTGGAAAAAATATTGCAAAGGTTACAGATGGAAGGGAAGAGTTGTTTGGACTGTGTTAAACTTCTTCATTATATTTCAGTCTATCATGCTAAATTTGTCTAGAATTTCAGTGGAAAATACATATAAATTTTATTTATTATTTTTTCATATGCAATATCACTTTTTGAGAGAAATATGGAGCATTTGACCCATGAAGGACAAGCACATAAAATTATACGAAATATTAAAGTATTTTCCATAACTAAAGAATCATAATCATGCTTCGTGGGTGTGATATTCTATTTATTCAGTGGAGATTAATTTCATTTTACATGAGATCAGATACTCTTGGTTGTAAATTTTTTTATTTGTTACCTCAGAGAGGTGAAAGGAAGAACCACAGAGGGTAAAAGTTCACATCTAGAGCTTTATTGTGTAATATATTTCAGAGTCCTTTTACATGGTTCACTTTAATCTGATATTGGACTGGCAGATTAAATGGGAATGCTGATCTCTCAATAGCATCTTGGTGTACACTGCATCCATTTTCCCTTTTAAGTTGAATATAAAGGCTGTTTGTGTGATTGATCATTCATTCATACACTACTATAGCAGCTTGTGGTACATTTACCAGAAACCCACAGCCTTGTGGATGTATGCATGAATTATGTATGTAGGAAAATAGAAATCTAAAAAATGTATGTGTACTTCTTTTGTAGTTATTTTTTAATAATTATTTTATTGAATAAAGTTATTTAATGCTCCCCCCCATCCTCTATAACATTGTAGCACGTGTACATAATGAAAAAAATGCCAATACTTTTTTTCATAATAATTTTTCTGCTAATTGCAAATTCCCTGTTCAAACGTTTCTTTTTTCTTTACTCTCAAGAAGATTTTTGATGCTTCATTGCACAGGAAAGACCAATGAACCCAGGCTTTGCAAAGGCAGTTGTCAGAGATGATTTTAAACTGTTATAGGAGTTTATGCCTTGGGAGAAGAAGAATTAATTTGGTTTTCTGTATTGAATATATATTAATAAATTATTTAGCACAAAAATAGTAGCTATTCTGACTAATAAATTAATCCATATTATATTTATATTTCATTGCTCCTGCTTACTTTAAAATATAAATAATATAAAATGCAGTTGACACCATTGATACTTCAATCTCCCTTTTCCCATTATGCATTCAGAGCTTAAATTGTGAAGCTTTATTTATACCATTATTGAAGTCTTAGTTTGTCATTTTACTTCATTTTGCTCTTCTGACTGAAAATTATTTTCATCATATTTCTAATAGTAATTTTTAATGTGCTGCTCTGGAGACCCACAGCATTCTTTTGGTAGTATCATGGTTTTAACCATGACAAAGTAAAACAAATTCCATGTGGATGTTCTTTTCCATGCATTCTTACCAAATACAGTGTTAAATCTGGAAGGACCAGATTAGAAGGCAGATGTATATTTCTTATTAACTCTTAATCTGTTTTGTATAAGTTTGGTAGTTGTGAACGTGTGAAAAGAGAATTTTAAGGGAAGTTATGTGACTTTCATGAATCACTTTATGCAAGAGTTATTTCTGGGGATATATGGATTTTCAGGACTGCATCAAAAAATAACATTTTAATCAGTCATCTGGATAAGAAGAATTATCCGTGTAATTAGTTTCAAATGAACTTGAAACTTGTTGCTTAACTTGTGTGAATTCCATTTGAGACACAAATAAATACAAATTTGCATTTAAATGATTTTTGGTAATACTTTGAGTTTTAAATACCATCGTAGATACTTTACCTCATATTCAGGCATTTCTTTAACTCTGCAGTTTGGAAAGCAAGAATTCAGTGCCTGAACCCTTTGTGGCTTTTGGATTACAGGGTTCACATTTTCCTTGGGTTCCTTTAATTCAGAAAGAAGCTGTGGGGAAAAAGAATGGAATATAGATCTAGGCTGATGGAAAAAGCCCTGTCGTATTTAAGGCTGTGCAACAATGACATTTTGTACCTGAAGAGGGAAAAATTGCAGCTCTTGGCATTATCTGTTCCAGAAAATGGAGGCAGTGCATGGAGCTGCTGGTGCTGGTGGTGGTGTCATGACAAGCAGGAATAGGAAAAGGACATTCCCGAATCACCTGGATGGTGATGCTGGCTTTGTTGGCAATGCCTTTCACTGGCTGTGCCTCTCCCTGAGCAGGAATTCAGCACTCCTGGCTGAAATGTCTTGGCTCCACAGCCAGGATTCATTTCCCTGACCCCACACATTGTGCTACTATGAACTGTAATTTGCATATACTACTTCCTTGCTAGCCAAGACTACTTTTCCCTTAATCCTTATACAATTTAATTTGGAATTGTAACATTTAATTCCCAGAATCATTCTAAATTGCTAATCACTGAAATAGTCCTACTTATAATGATGTTTATAAAACTTTCTGATTCATAGCAATTTAATTAATCATTAAAAAATATACTGCTGTCATACACATCAGATTTCTAATATTATGTTTACAATGCTTTGTGCTTCAGATAATCCTGTTGAAATCTTTGGAGCCACTTGTCATGTGTACACCAGTTAACACAAGGATGGCTGAACCCAGCACATCATAATCATAAACACAATGTTCTTGTCAAGTACACTGAAAAAAATCAATTGCTGTGACAATAATTGCTATTTGAAGTCACGGTGCTAGAAAAATAATTGTTCAATTATTTTTATTTTAGAATTGTGCTTGCTTTATAAAATATCAATTAAAATGGGCTCTATTTGCCAATAAAAAGATAGTTAATAATGCGTTGGGAAAGCAGTTCTTAGAAAAACAGTTAATGTGATCTGTTGGGAAACTTTTGCAGTACTACCTTGAAGAGATTAACTTAGGTATGAGACTTGTTTTCTTTGCATATATCCACATTAAAAAGTTTCTTTGTCATTAGTTTGTTTTCCTGAATGTGTTAAATTGTACTTCATGTTTTTACTAGAAGAGAAGCAATAGAGTGTGGGGTCACTCTTTAGATTGCTAATTAGGGAATGGTACATTTTTGTGCCCATGTCAAAGAGAAATCAACAGGCAGAAGGTTGGTGAATACAGAAGGATATTTAATTACTGTCTCAGCTCAGCAAGACTCAGGTGACTGAGCAATAATTGCCTTGATGGCCCAAGTCCTATGTTCAAAAAGACTTGGGAGAAGCCTTTAAAAGATGTGCCAATATATATAGGTGGGCAGTAAATGAGTCTGCTATGCCCTTAACAAACTTGGTGAAAGGATTTTTGGGAGCTTCTCAATGTGTTGGTGAGCAGTGTGAACAAAGAGGTCATCCCTTGGGCAAGATGGTGCTGAGGACCTGACATCCACACTGAATGCTTTTTTTGTCTTGGAACTAGCTCTAGTTTAGTTCCATGGAGAGATGGAACTAAACTCCCTTTGGCTCTGGAGTGAACATTGCACATCTTCTAACTGAGCTCCAGGGCTGCTCCACAGGGGCGTTTAGGGGTTGTTTCAAAAGCCCATTCCAGATCCACACTAAGCCAGCCCTGCAGGAGTTTCTCTTGGGTCACAGGATGGGTCTGTCACATCCTGGAGCATGGGGGCAGGATGATGGCAGCTGGTAGAGCAGCCCTGACACCCTGTGCTGGCCCAGCTGTGCTGCTCCCAGCGTGGGCCCAACCAGGGATGCTGCCCCACGCTCAGCTTTGGGCTCTGCATTGCCTTGTCCCGTAAGAAGAGTAAATGTGACGGGTGCTCAAAGTACAATCTCACGTAATTTTTCATTTTGGTAGATTTAAAAGTATGCTAGATGACAGTTAAAGTTTTGTGAAAGTGTTTGCTTTCATTGGTTTGTGGAAATTTATTTGAATTATTGTGCAAATTACTGTCTTAAGTAAAATCATAAAACCAACAGTTATTCTCTTTGTATGTTAAACAATTAGAGAATGAAAAAAGAAATAACAAAGAATGGCACATTTTGTTTTGTTTTGTTTACCTTCCATTTACAGTATTGATTCTTAAAATATTTATGCTTAGTTCCTTTTACATCCCTGCAAAAATAAGTCAACTATTTCACTTTAACTAAAGTATTACTTTGATACAATATGTAATTTATAGGCATTAATGCATAATAAAAAAAAGGAATTCCATAGTGTAGTTATTATGCATTCATAGAGCTTAAGGCACAAATGTGTCATTAATTCATCTGGTCTAAACATGCTGATCATTACATTTCACAGAATTCCCCTTCTATTTATCCATGCAATTTAAATTTCTTTAAGGATATCCACACATTTTATTTCAGTTTGCCCAGACCAAGCAGCAACACATCCAATAATTCCCTTAACACTTTTTAGTTTGCCGCCTAAAGAATCACAGAGAAACTAATTTCTGAGTTATGGAAAACATTTTAGTTTCTTCAGCCAGGACTGCACTAAATATGCCTAAATGTGACCTCTGTAAGTCAAAAATTTGCTCTGTTGATTGCAAAAATAGTTATGCAGGCAGTAATTATTCCTCGCAATTTCCCTTCTCCTTGTTCTATTAAATCACAATTTCTTTTTCATATTGCCCAGAGCCCTTCTGGGCAGAGCATCTGCATAGCCCAGACCTCCCTGCTAGCCCTGGTGTTCTCCTGCAGCCTTTCCTTGGCCACTCTCCTCTGCTGGGCTGGACACAAACTCTGTTCAAGGCTTCTTCCTCTGCAGTTCATTGGTTCTCCAATTGTTGTCTCCAAAATCATGCTAGGACAATAACTTCCAATCAACCTGTAATCATTTTCCAGCATGCTTTTTTAGTGTTTCCTCCTGTTTTGTTTCACGTGGTTTGAAGGGGAAACTGTGCAAAGCTGTATCCTTGTCTTCTGGCACTTTTTGTTTGCTCTGGAGAGCACAAAATCTTAATTATACTTGGGCTGCTGTGGTTTTAAGAGTGTCTTGGAAATTGTCTGTTTGGGAGGATTTACATTGATAAATGCAGAAAGTCATTCTTGGGATAGCATTTCATAACCCATGTGCTTTGCAAAGGCACTTATCCAAATGTTTGTTGATTTGGATGGCACTCAGTCTCAACTGGAGACTCAGAGATGGTGCACATAATCTGTGATCATGTGGATTAACGGCAGGCAAGTTGCCACTTGGTCTTTTCCAAAAGTGAAATTATTTATTTGTGAAGTCACTGTCAGCAAAAGATTTGGTCCAAATTTTGAATACCTTTTGTGATTTTTCTCTGTATTCTTTCCATGTTTTCCAATCTCCTTTCAGAAAATGCCAATGGCAAAGCTTTAAGAAGAAGTCTGATAGTATCTGTTTTGGCAGTACCTTGTAGAGTGATAAATTTATCTCTCAAGTGCTGCTTACTACTGTGCACCTGAGTATTTAAGGTTGTTTTAACCCTTTCTGTTTCAGCATCTCAGCAGTAATTCATACTGAATTGTCATTCACACTGGTCTCTAAGCTGGTTTGGGAACTCTTTCATTCGAAGGGAAAAAAATTCTTTGCAATGTAAATAAAGTCTGACTTCCTTGTTCTCATAAATACAACTTAGCAATGATTATGTATTAAAAAAATCTAAAAATTGACCATTGTACAATCTCTTAAACCTCTGTGCCATTAACCACTGTTAACCACTTTTGTCTTTGTGTCATGCATAGACCTCTCAGCTATTATAAATTTGTCCCATCAAAACTGAGTGGATCTGATGGGAACTTTGTAACCCATCTAGAAGTTCCCTTTTCTGATGTTGGTCCCCTGCTGACAGTTTCTTTTTTATCTACCTGATGGCCAATTTTCAGTTCATTTAATTTGCACTGCACTTTCTGTTTTTATCTCCGTCACAAGGAGGAGATAAGTACAATGGGGGACTGGAGAGCATCCACCTACACCTGTCCTACTGGTTTTTACATTTTTTGCCTGTGATGTTAATGTCTTTATCATGGCTCCCTTCAAATCCCTATTGTTTCAAAGCCAAAGAGAACTTATTTCTTCTACCATTTCATTCCCCTGACCAAGCTGACTGCTTTCTTTTATACCTTTTACATTCAGCTTAGATTTTTAGAGATAAGATGATGGTTGCTTCAAGGTAGAGGCACACTATAGATTTATGCACTGACATCCCAATGCTTTCTGGTTTGTTTTTTATTCCTTTTCTAATCTCTTTCAACATCCTATTTTCTGTTTTGACTGCTACTAAACATTCAGTTGATATGTTCAAAGAACTCTCTGCAATGACTTCATGATCATTCTCTTGAGTGGTAATTGCTAATTTAGAACCTATCATTGTGTATTTGTAGCTAGTTGTGGTGGGTTTTTTTTTCTTGTGCACATTGCCTTCAGTTCATTGTCACTGAATTTCATTCTCTTATTTTATTGCCAAGTCACTCTGCATTGTGAGATCCTTTGCAGTCAGCTTTAATTTTTATTGCCCTACATAAAGCAACGATGTTATCTCACCACAGCCTGGAACTAGGTTAATGTCACAAAATCTATTTTCGATCTCTTTCTTCATTCATTCTTTAGCATGAGTTTTGATTCACCCCCTAAAAAACCACCCCCTTAAAATAAAAAAAAAGAGGAAAAATAAAGTAGAATATTTACTTGTCAAGAAAAGATTATACAAAAGTCACATTATCAATGCTGTAACTTCCAATGGTTTATAGTACCTTATGGGTGCATCTTTAAGACACTAATTTCTGATTTTAGCTTTGCAAGTAATTGATGTTTTGACTGATGAGAAGAAAATTCAGTGTGACCCACTCCGCTGACATACAGAGCACAGAATCCATTTGTCTGAAGTCTTTCAGCCAGAACTCTGAATATTTTTTTATTCTACTAACTTAAGAGAACTGTTCAAGAAATTAATAAATATGAAGGAGAAAATTTTCTAAGGGTAGATAGTCTCTTCCTGGTCATAATAAATCAGTCACACAGTGCAAGGCTCTCTCTTAGTTTCTTGTGTCCAGCTCCCTTGCATGTATTAACCTTTTCTAAATTCCAGGAGCACTGAGTTAAAAATTGCAAACAGAGTTGCTGTTGTTTCCCTAATTTAGTGGGTTTTGGAAGGACTGCAGAGGAGGGGAAGAGTGAGTTGGCTTTCCCTTGCTTCATGCACAGCATCCCAATCTCTAGCAGCACAGCAGTACCCTGATGCTGCCCTAAAGCATCTCTTGCAGGAACCAGCTGGACACTGCAATGTAGAGGAAGGGAAATATTTCTGGGAAATACTGTTTATAAGTCCTTCTTGACTTAAAAACCTTAAAACATGTTGCTGCAAAACTGAATTTATTCTGGTGGTCAGTGGGGTTTTTTTAGCTCTTCTCTAGACAACCAAATATAAATTTACAATCACTTGTACTTACTTGCCTTTAAAGGAAGGCATTGGTGTTACCTTGCACTTATGCACAGTACTCCTCTGAACTATACCACTTCCATAAATATTGGTATTTCCTGTATTAAAGAATATATTTTGAAGCTTTTTGGCAGAAAAAAAAAATTGTAGATCTCTAGTAGTTAATTCAGTTGTTAGTATTAGATTAATTGAAATCACTTTGTACAGTAGAACAGCTAACACTGTGTGAAGGTTCTTCACACAATTAGTAAATCCAGATACTTATTTAAAAAAAAAAACCTGTCTAAAATTTGAAAGATCCTCTGCATCATTACAAGTGCCAGCTTTAGAAGCCTTTTTTCAGTATCCAAAAACTCACTAAAACAGGTTGAGTTCAATGATCTTCCTACTAAAATACTTTATGGATTAAATGTTACAATACAAAGATCCTGAAGCAAGAGAGAAGGTGTATGCTCTGATTGTGCACTGCAGGTGTTTAATTTTCTTTTTTTTCCCTTCTTCTGTTGTGTCTTTGGAACTGTAATGTGGTGATGTCCTTGGAGATGTTTTCCCTGGGCAATTACCCATGGAAATACTCAATAAGATAACATAGGCCTATTGTCACTGTGCAAACCCAGCTCCTCAAACTAATTACACTCCTTGTGTAGTTGCCCTGCCTGCATCCCAGGAAATTACTCAGAATTTACAAAGTGAAAGAAATATAAATTGCTATATTTTTTTTTGCTATACTTCATCCTCTTTTTCCATCTACTAAACATGGAACATGCAGTGCATATTTGTTGAGACTGTTGTGGATATCTGGAGGGTTGTACTGGAGCTTATCCCATGATAATGGAAACATTTCCAGGAGAAAACCAGAGCATGTGATGTCCATTTGCTTTGACTTTGAACATGGATGGTTAACTCTTTGTAATTCTGGCAGAGTTTAGTTTTCCCCAATTTTTGGGGTTTATTTCCTCATGCTAGAATGCATTTTTATTACCTTTGACACTCTAAAGACATAAGCTTTTCACAAGTTACAATTCTAATTTTTTTTCTTTTGTAATTGCAGTTGTTTCTTATCCTTACTGCTGGTAGCTGCTGTCGTGTGGAAAATCAAACAAACCTGTTGGGCTTCTCGACGGAGAGAGGTATCAATAACTTTCAGATTATTGTAGTAGCTTTATCTTTCAGAATATGTTGAGAACTTTGATTAACAGTCACTCCTTCCCTTTCTCATGTATATCCAATTTAAATAATTAGCACTTCAAAAACAAATTAGCACTGCAAAAATAAAATGAAGTCATTTTATACCCTTGACTTTTTTATGATGAAGAAGGAGAAAAATTTATTTCTTTCTCCTGTCAAGAACTAAAGGAATTACAGTACTAGGCTGCAGAAAGGTAATATTTCCTTATGGTAGCATGTTTAGAATATTTAGAATATAATTGAATAGAATATTTCAGTTGAAAGGATCCTGCGAAGAATTATTCAGCCTGACCATTTCAGGGCTGACCAAAGGTTAAACCACATTGTTAAGAGTATTGTCCAAATAAATAATAATTTCTTGTGCACTGATGAGGTTGAGGCACTGACCACTTGCTAGGAAGTTTGTTCCAGTGTTTGACCACCTTCTCTGTAAATAAATGTTTCCTAATATCCAACCTGAACCTTCCCTCAAAGGAGCAAATTTCTCTCTCTATTAGAATCGGTAGTTACATCATTAAATCTGTGGCGCAATTAAAATCTTCAGTAAGTTTTCATACATAGAATCACCCTATTCTTTTGTGGTCTAAATTCTCACAGCTATGTTGAAAAATCTGGGCCAAATCTTTTTTTCTTACCTGTTTGACAATTTATTACAGTTAACTGAGGTTAAACTTTCTCTATGCTGCTACATGTATATGACTGCATACTGATAGTTGTGATATTTCATTTTGCTCTCATAAATGAGATCTAAAATTTGTAGACAGTGATGTTTTCCCTTCTTGAACCTTCTAACCTTGATGATTTTTGGAAAAAGCACTTGCTTAATGTACTATAATCTTGAGGGTTTATTTTAAAGACAAGCTTTGGTCAACTTAATGATTTTTTTCTTAGTATACTGGTGCTATGAATGTTTAAATAACTTTTTCTGTAGATCTGCAGTGAATTTATATATGCTTTAGAAGTCCCAGATAACTAGCACTTATAATTTTCCTTCACTGAAATTATAATGTACTAATGGTAAGGTTTAGCTTCAAGCGGTGCTACAAAGGAAAATGTATGTTATTGGTACTTGTTTCCTTTTGGTACTTTTTTTTTTATTATTTATATGAACATTGTTAAAAATTTTCTGAGGGCAAATTCTCATCTATTTCTTATTTCTTGAAAATACAGATGAAATTTACTGTAAACTACATTATTCAACATAATATTATTTAATTTAAATTTGTCTCAATACTTTGATAGTTCTGTGCAAAACTGTGTTGTGATAGAATGTAGTAGTTCATTGATTTAATTCCAGATGTTAATGAGGTTGGTTTATTGATGTTTTTAAGAACAAATATGAATGTACCCCTTCCCAGATCTAGAGGGTCTGATTTGTGTTCTGTGATTGCTCTCCTAGATTTTTGAAATATAATATTTTAATGTGGTCTTCAGGCATCATTCGATAATGAAAATATTTTCATGCAAAAAGTTTCTCAAGTTTTCCAACCTTTGTTTTCCTAATATCATCAAAAATACTTCTAAGACTGTTATGAAAGCTAAAATAAGCTATTTGATAAATGCAACATAAACATCAACCAACTTCTTCAGAAGAGCAAAAGAGAAGGACATACTTGGCAACTGGATTGGAACTCAGTGCTTTATGGTTGGTTCTGAATCTTGGCTTTCCTTGAATATAACTAGAGAAACTTGGTTTTGTCTTGTAGCTAGAGTTCAGTGGCATTATGAATTGTAAATGCTGGAAGAAATCTCCATTATTTTCAATCTGCTCTTGACCACCAGCTGCAGTTCATGTAAAATACAAGTTTTTTATTACATTCCATGCAATATTTTCCTTTAATCTAGCTAGAAAACTTCTATTTATATGTAACATATAAGATTTTGCAATTAAGTGTTGCAAATAAATTGTGTGAATAGCACACAGAGACAATCTACTGTTGAAAAGATTTCTGAAGTATCTACTTTAGAGCCCATTTGGCAGATGAGCTTTTAATCTCTTTCATCATTCTTTAAAGACAGGAATGTTTGACTCTTTAGATGTTACCTTCAATATAGACCCAAACTACAGTGATAGAAATAAACAAGAACACAAACAAATACAGAAAAGCTTGCTATTAAACGCTGTGCATCCTTTTATTGTTCCTCCTTATTTTCTTTCCTCTGAAAGAGGAGGAACATTGCCATCCAGTTCTTGTCATCTTTTAGTAATACATTTTATCAGGGTCTTGAGGTAAGCCAGTAATTTTTTTTTCAAGATTTGTAGAGCTCTATGTGTAGCTGAAAATTCAGAACCTTGTCCTGTTTTGCCCTCTGACTTCAATGCTTGGCTAAATTGGGACGTTATTGATTCCAAATTGAACATAGCATGGCCCCAATCCAGTACAAGGCAGGAGCAAGTTGTTTGCATTGTGAAGAGGGAATGTCTCAGTTATCCCACTAATTTAGAAATTTTCCCTCCAGTTTCTTTCCTAATTCATTGCTCATTCAGCAAATACTTGCTTTGCACTGCTCAGAGCACTGCCCATATCTTGCTGAGCAGTTAAAATTTAGGTTCTATCATAGGTACAGGTAAGAAACTGTTACATTGTGTATTTATGAAAGTGGATAAATGTTTTCCAAAAAACTTTACCTGATGTTTTTCTACACTAAATTTAGCTTCCTTTTCCCTTATCTATTGGTCTTTCAGTTTATCTAGTTGAAATAATTTTTCCCTAAGTTAAGACCTTGAGCTTTGGTAAATTTTTTTCTCATAAAAAAATTTTGGTTCATATTTTTTTCCTACCTACATTCCTGTCTCTTAAGATATATTTTATCTCAAGTTTTTTAACTTTATACTTTAACTCCTGGATGAGCTTCTCTTCTTCTCTCTTGCCTTCTGAAAGGGCAAGAGACAGCAGACACTGTCTTACTTTATACCATCAAAGTTATTCACATTCTGCATTGAGGGAAATTGGAAAGTATCATTCTTTTATTTTATAGTTCCAAAAAGATCAGTGAAACTTTGAGCAGTAGAACATGAACAGCCTCCTGCCTGGCATCCCTTGACACCTTCCACCACCCATCCCTCCCATGGATTTGTGACATTTAAAAAAAGGTTTTTAAGAAGGGCTGAAGTAAGATAGTGGAATATGGCTCATCTCAGGGAGCTTGTTCCTTAAAAAGAATAATACAGAATATGATGAGATGATTTCCAAAGAATAATTCTTATAGTAGTATCTTGATAAAAACACCCCCAAAAGAAACATCAAAGTCCCAAGAAAACAAAAACAAAGCAGGAGGAATTTGGAACATTCATGAGAGAGCAAGATAACATTTACAGGTAAGTATGGAAATTGATGCAGGGTTAGAAAAAGGGGAAGATATACATGCATATCAAATAAAGGAGTTCCTAAATATTGCAAAGTTTAGGAAATGCAAAGCATTTTTTAGAAGAGTCCTACACTATGTTAAAAGATCAGATAGGTATTCTTGGTTTTAATCTCTCATCCTTCTTTTTGCTCCAAAGGCTCACAAATCTTTCTAGTAGCACCTTTCTCAGTAAAATTTGACTTTCTAGTTCACTGGATGAAAAATCAAAAGCTGTCATTTTCTCCCAAATGATTTGTTTGGCCTCTTGCATTTTATACCCTAAATTCACACAAGAGCCCATCCATGAAGCTCCAATCTGACTGTTTTCCTCCTTTATACAAGAAAAGATCTGTCACCCAGATTTGCCAAATAAGAAATATGAAGAGAATATTATTTGTTTTCTCTGCATGTTTCATATCTAAAATTTTCATTCAGTCTTCTGCTCAGAATAGGTACAAGACAATCTGTTCATAGATCATTTTACTGAAAACTTGATAGGTTGCCTGCCAGATTTGTAGTGGCTCAAAGGTTTTGTCTCCTGAACTTCTGATTGAAAGCCATCACACTGCTGATAGAATCTGCATCCAAATGATTTCTTTTTAATAGTGCATTGAACTTTTCTTTTTGCTGGCAAGATTACACTGAGGTCACTAACAAACTCACACAGATGGGATTATAAACCACAAAGCTTCTAGTTGAGTTATTGTGGTATTTACCCTTCCTAAGGTAAACCAGTTGCTGCTCAGATTTTATTTTGTGCACCTTTTGTACTGTTGGTCCCCTCAGATGTTTTAAGGAATTGTTACTTTTAATCCAAAAGCCTGTAATCACTGATGTACATAAAGTACCTTCTTCCCTTCACTCAGACACACAAAAGACATGTGCCAATGTGTCATGTGTTGCTATCTAGAATCACAGAAACATAGAATTGTTTGAGTTAGGAAGGACCTTTAAAGGTCACTCAGTCCCACCCTCCTGCAATGAGCAACCAGAACAGGCTGCTCAGAGCCTCATCCAGCTTGAACTTGAATGTCCCCAGGCATGGAGGTTTCACCACCCTGATCACAAAAATATATTCCCTATATCTAGTCTGAAATATGCATTTGTGTATATTGGATCAGTCAGTTAGTTAAAATAGATTTGCACTTTTTAAAATATATAAATCGCTTTTTTATACATTATTTTAATTACACACCAGAAAGACAGTGCATATCTTTAAAGATTACTCAGATTCTTATTTCCTCATGTAATACACTATAAAGCTCTTCAGCAATGAGGAAGTAATGCATGATTGCCCTTTTAGGTAAAAAATGCTTGAAAGCATGGATTGTGTGTGTAAAGTGCTTACCTAACTTTAAAGGTTAATATCATTTGTATACAGCATCTCATTATACAGTCAGCTGTGCACCATTTGCCTGTCTTAAGGAATAGCATATACAAACATAAAAACATGGAATTGGAGAAAATGCTTCCTTCATACAGTGTGTGGGTGCCACTCAAGTTATTGCTTCTGTTTATTAAATATGCTTATGTTTGTGTAAAAAACCCTCCACCTTTCTGCCTTGATTTTGTTACCAAGGTAGTTTTATTCTTTTAAATATTCAAAAATTCTTACAAATAGACAAATGAAACTGAAGTAGACTACTTCTTAATAGCAGTAACAATTCATGTAATAGCTTTAGGCTCATTTCTATGGTAACTCTAATAAGAACAAAGAAGTTCAGTTATGTCAATAGCACTAATGAATGTGGAGAATACGAACATTTCAGCTCGAGCTTTTTTGCTTTCTATTCAAATGACAATTCTTTAAAGTATTTCTTTTAGAAATACAGTAATGGCTTTTGGTGTATATGATATTGCTTATGGGATGCAACACATTTACTTTAGCAATACTAAAACACAGAGAATATGGTGTACTCTTGAACAACAGCTTTTGAATGAGCAAAAGCAATACTTTGTGTTTCAGGGTGAGCAAAGAACCAACAACAGCAGATGTAAGGAAGCCAAGAAATATTGACATGCATAATTAATGTACCCCACTGTGGAACAGTATTCATGTGTGTTGGGGTCTACAGGATTATATAGTTTATAAGTTGTTAAGCTCACAGATAATTTTTCTTTTTTGCTCTCTTCTTGTCTGTTGCTCAGCAAATATCTTACACATCTGTATGTAGTTACTCATAGGCTGTGTGAGTAATCCTACTGAAGTCAAAGGAGCTATTCATAGGACCAGAATCTCAACTTGTTATATTGCTCAGGCTCCTCTGAAATCAGTAGAGCTATGACTGTTTATTTCATCTGTGGATCTAGTTTTCCTGAGGATAACTGGAGCATTTATTTTAGGTTGATGTTTTCTGCATTCTCTCCAATGTAAAATTTAGGTTCCTCTCTGAATGAACCTTTCAAGCAATATGCCTGGGTAGCTGACACTAGATCTTGTCTCAGGGCTGCCTCTGCAGTCAGTATCAAAGGCCCTTCCAAATGACAGTTTATCCTGCCCAATTTTCACAGTGTTCACTCTTTATACTCTGATACTTGTGGGGACCTGGTTTCTTGTTAACAATACAAATAATCCATCAAGTCAAATATCCCATACTGAGAGTTATTCTTCACTTTCTTCCCTTGCATTTTCTAAAATTGAGGTTGTATTTATAATACTGTTATTTCATAAAAGTATCTGATTAATTCTTATATTGGTAATGCTCACAACATGCTTGTTCTCTGTGAAAAGAAGTATTAAATAGTGCCAGTGACGGACTCAATATTATATTGAAAAAATTTCTGTTGGGGAGTAAATTAAGCAAAGCTGATACAAAGTATTTGTGAGAGCTTGCTAACAGATCTGTTTCTTCATTCCACAAAAATTCAGAAGGTAAAGAAGATAACAGACAACAACAGATTTTAAAATTAAAATTGTGAGTTCTTTAATAAAAAAAATAAATTAGGGAAAAGAAACTGAGTAGGTGTTTTATTATATGTACTTATGACCAGGAGAAGAAAATTGTTTGCTTTTCTTAACATAATAACCAGAGTTCCTTCTTACATTTGTGTAGTGGAGTTAGCCTGAAGATTCCCAAAAGGCAATAATCAAAATAAATTAGTTTCATTATATGTGGTTCCTGGGATATGCATAGAAAGGAAGCTTGGATGTAGTTTTTACTGCTGATAACAGTACTTTAAAATTAATAGTTGTGATATTCTGTTCAGTAGAATTTATTATCAAAGTTGAGCTTTCTAAATATGAATATAAAATGCTTCTGGAGATAAAGCTAATTTTATAATGGTGATATTAAGTCTTACTCTCTGGTTAACTCTTGCAAGTGTACTGGGGCAAGTTTTCAAGGCACCAGGAAGGTAAAATTGAGGTTATTTTAAAGAGAGAGGGAACTGGCCCAAATGAAAAAGATTGCCTGAGGCAAGTGGCCACTTGGCAGAACCTGGGGGTGCTTTGAGCTACATGGTCTGAGAGTTTTCCATGGGGCTGGTTGTAAACATAAGAGCATTAGCAGAATTCTTAGCAAACTAGCTGTCAGCAAAAAGCTGCAGACAGTGAGAAAGGCAGTCCTTAGTGGGACCCTGGGAAGAAGCCAGATAACTCCTTTAGAATTTATGACAAGAAAAGTAATTTGAATTGGTTTCCACAGTGCTAAAGGAATGAGGATGGTGGATGTGTTCTTTGTAAATAAAGAGGATTGCACCAAAATAGATGATTCATTGCTGTCTCCTAACAAAAAAGAAAGAGCAGGTGTTGAATATTGGCCCAAAGTGGTGAGACTCTTCTTTATGTTTGTATTTCCTCTGTCTTTGCAGCATAGCATCAATTTTTTTTGTGTTTATTAAAACACAAACAAACCTTCTGTTTCTCAAAGGCGTGTAAGAAAAGAGTGAATTTAGCTGCAAACAACAGAAGTGTTGCAAGAACTGCTATGAAGAGAGAATGAAAAAGTTTGACAATTTACAGTAAGAGGTCTTGAAGAGAAAAATGCAAATACTCCTCTGTAGATACTCCATTGCTTTTATCAGAGTTTCCAGAAATTTTAGTTGCACTGGGTGGGCAACTTTGGCCTAGGTGAGTCCCCTGCAGTGGGAGAAGAATAAAAGAAAGAAGTCTGAACTGTCCTTCCTCCAAAGAGCAGGGAAATAACTCAAAATCCAAGCCTGGAAAACAGTTCCACTCTATTACCCTGCTCTTCCTTTCTACCTAAAGTTTTTTTTTTTACAGTTGAATGCTAGCCATGTATTCTAAAAATTACATTAAATCATGCAAACAATAACTTTTATTGCTTGTAGTTTATGGAACATTTGCTCCTGCTTCCACAAACACCCATTTCCTTGCAAATACGTGATTTTTTTTCAGAGCTGACTTTTAGGTACATTTACATATGTGTGCAATTGAGTAGCAGCAAGGTGGGATTCATATCATTCCTGAATCTCTTCCAGTGTTTGCCTTTCACCTTGCCCAGTATGGATAGTAGCTGCCTTCTAAAATAAGCACTTCCACGTTTTTATCTCCTAAAGTTAGTGTTGATAATATACAGACTAATTGTTTCTTTCTTTAAAAACATTTTGAAGGCACTGAAGTTTCTCCTATGTGGATGACCCCCTGCTAAAGTTAGAGCTTTAATAATCAATGCAAAGCAGATGCAAAGATCAATGCAGCTGGAAATTAAATAACTTTACCAACTGAATTTTTCAGTGCCTGCACTATTAATTGGTTTACTCTGTCAGCAGAATTTGTTCACTGCTGTGAGTGTCAGTGCTGTTGCTATCAACAAATTCCATGGGGGACTTCTGTACTCTCTGTAGGTGTTTGAACACACAAACATTCTTTGGGGTCATCCCTCTTGAGCAAACACTGGCTGTGCAGATCATCTGGGCACCTTCAAGGCTTCTTCCCCTTCTCTGGATGGAAGGCAAAATAATAGCAGGGTCATGGTGACAGGATTTGCATATTTACTTATTTCAGGAGGAACTTGCCAACACCTGTGAAAGGTTAGGTTAGGAAAAAAAACCCAGCAAACTCCCCTCCTCCCCCCAAAAAACCCCCACCCCAAAATCTAAAGCAAACACACAAAACCAAATCAAACAAAAAACCCCCACAAAACCAAACAAAACCCAAAAAAACCAAAAACCCAAAAAACACACAATCAAATAGTACTATTAAAAAAATACCCATGGGATTTTTTTACAGCCTACAAAAAGGTAGAGTAGCTATTCTTTTTCAAGGATCTAACAAAGCAATGTTTATCCTTCCTGGAGCTATATTTTTTATTGCTCCAGCAGTTCACAAACAATAGTTGAGAGTTAGTGTGACCTGATATAAACCAAGCTCATTACATTATTTTCAACAGATAATTAATAATTAACATATAACCTTTGGCTTTCCTTTTATCTTCAAGTATTGACAGAAGTTGCATAAAAACATACTATGTGTGGACAAAATGCTTTGAAATGCAAAACTAATTAAAATTAATGTAATGTTATTTTAGTACAGTTCTATAGTAGCCAAAGTAATATAGGGAATATGAATATTTGAAGAGATAATATTTTTATCCATGCCATTCAATTTTTACACAAATAAATTTTGGAAAACAGAATATCATTTGATATTTTGTTTGGGATTCATTGGATGGAGTGCACCACAGCAGTTCAATTGTGACATCAGTAAATTAGCCCAGACTGCTTTGGCAGTCAATTGACCCACATGCAATTAGCAAAACTGAAACCACAATGAATCTTGTAGCTTGAGCTTGTTATGGTTTTTTTCTGCTTCACATACATTTTGAAAATCCCAGTTAATTAAGACTTATCATAGGCTTAAGTAGCTGTAGCTTCTTAGCCTTTTATATTTGTGCAGCCATGGTCAGAAGTACTAAGGGAGGCAGGGAAATACAATTTCCCAGTTGGAGAAGTTTGGCTTTGGAAGTCAGTACTTTCCTTTCTGGTGTTGTAGGTGCCTTTTTGCCAGTTCTTTCACTGCCTGGGCCATCAGTTCCTCACCTGTGGGACACAAACAGTTGTACAGGTGGTGGTGATACAGTTTTCATTAAAGATTCTGTTGGTATTAATTGGGGGGCTTTGATGACTGTTTTGCTTTATTCTGTAATAACCCTTTCTCCCTGGCAACTCATTTAGGTTTCTGTTCATTTAGGCAGGAAGGAGGAGTGAAATGGACACTAAATCTTCCTCCTAATTTTTTCTGGTGAAGAAATACAAACATGTGAAATACAGTCTGTTACTTTAATGTGTTATATTTCATACATGTTTCAATATTTGCTAAAATACATTAGGAAGGTATGAGATATCTTGTATGTGTTTAATTTTCATCTTAATTAAAATCAATCACCCATTTCTTAGCGTTTTATGCTTTCTGAATAAGTTAATGATGCCCAGTACTGATCCTACACTGCTTTTTGCCTACCATAATAATTTTTTATCTTCACAAAGTTAAGGAATAATATTTCTAAAAGAGTGGGAACATGCATGTTAGAAAAATACTGTATCCCTGCACGTGTGACCCATGTACAAGTATCAGGCTTGTACACCAAGTTTGGACTTAATACCTTCACAGTGTCCAGTAATAATATTCAGTATAATAAAATATATTATGTAAATTATGTATATTAAATATATTATAATGTACATTATTAAGTATAATATAATGAACTTGTCCCTTTCCACACTCCCATGGAAAGCAAGTCCACAGTGTTAATGTTGTTAATGACTAAATCACCCATGCACAAAATGTCCACCTTTGATTAGAGCATCCAATGTGCTGTCAGCTTACAGAAAATGATGGACATAAATCATCTCAGTGGAAAGGGAGGAAAAGAGGAGCCAGAGAATTAGTCAGTGAGTTCCCAGAAACATCCATCAATAAAAGCGAAGCTGTTTGTAAGCATCTATGGAAAAAAAAAGATTAAAAGCCTGGATGTTTTCTTCATCAACCCAATCACACAAAAAGAGTATGCTTTTCTTCCAAGGTAGGATAAAAGTCCTTTTGAACTGAGGAGAAAACATCTGGTGCTTGTACAGTTGGCCATTATAAAGACTATAGAAAGTCCATCCCAGGATACTTTGATAGGGAAGGCAAGGAACTATAGTCATTATTTCATAGCTGTGAAGTAGGTGCAAAAATGGTCAAAACCCCATAATCAGTTGTTCCTTATCAGTGAAATGAGGGATTAACTATGTGTGGACTGTAGTTATCTGCATTAGCCCCTTCAAAGCTTTGTCCTAGCTTCAGAGCTCACCAGTGTTTTTTAATGACCTAAGTTATGCAATTGGAGATCACATCTAATCAATTTGCATACGAGGAGCTGGGTCAGGAGTGTGTTCCAAGCAGGATCAGGCTTCGTAACAACCTTTAGAAATATGGAAGCAATATCTATACTGGTGAAAGCAAGTTTTACAAATAATCTGGTAGAAATAATCATCTTCACAGAAACAGCAGGAAGAAAAAGCTGACTGTGCTGCAATTCCTCAGAGCTGATCAATGGCTTAGAAAGGTTCAAAAGCTGAATATAAGTCAACAGCAATCTAGTTACAAAAAAAGGAATATATTTCTGGTTTGCATATGTAACTCTAAGACATCTAATTCTTGTCCTTTACTGAATATGGCATTAATTGGACATCATGGACAGCTTAGACACAAAAAGTTCAAAAATGCTGTGGAACATTTGGAAATGTTCAGAGGAGAGAAGTGAGAAAGTGTGTCTGTTTATAGCTACATAGCATAAAAGATCATGGAGAGGTGTGCTAAAAGCCTTGAAGGTGGGGAATGGAATAATGCATTTATTTGAATTCTCTATTGTAGAAAGGATGAGAATCAAAGTGCCCAGGTTGCAAAGAACATTCAGGTGATACAATGAAAATAAATAAATAAATAATGATGATATTGGTAATGTAGTTCTGCAATAGTTATTCTCCAGCTTCATCAGTGTAAACCTTTAGGAGTGGGATGGACAAATACAGGACAGAAATTAGACCTGGATATGCCTTTGTAGGGTGGTGGGGAGTCCCTTGGCAGTCTCTGTAGATCTCTTTAAACCTTATGATCTTATGTTTTAAAAAACCCACTTGAAGTCAGAGTATTTTATACATACCAGGAACATTTTATTTGCTATAGAATCGCAGAATTGGTTGGTTTGGGAGAGATCTCTAAAGATCATCGCGTTCAACTCCTGTGCCATGGGCAGGGTGCTCCAAGCCCTGTCCAACCTGGCCTTGAGCCCTTCCAGGGATGAGGCATCCAGGATTTCTCTAGACTAAGGCTACGTGATATGATATTGCAGCACCAAAAATCCACAGTGGTGCTCTAATAGCACCTGCACCTCCTCATTAAAGACTATTTAAAAATCTACATTAATTTGATATTTATACTTTCATTGCAAAACTATGTCCCAAATGGCAATAAAGGCAAGTAATTATCCAGATATTCCATCATATTTTTTGCATTAAAAAGGCTTTTAAGGAGCTGCTTTCTTCTTTACAAATCTCATTTGCATAAATGCAGCCTTTGAAGTTATTGATGTCATGTACCATGGTTAAACTTTACAAAATTTCAGATACTAGAAAATCAGGTTCAAAAATAGCCCCTTACCTTTTGTGCCATTTAAGTTCATGTCCATGATGTCCATCCAAGTGACTGAGTCACCCTGTGGATTGAGGTTTTTTTTCATTTTTGACTTTTCATTTCATGATCTGGGCTGGATTATTTGTTTTGCACCTTACATCCCCATCATTGTGTAATTTTACTGGTTTTCCTGTGCGAGTAGCAGGCAAGGCAAGGCAGCTTATTTGAGTTACAAATTGCAAACCACACATAGATGAGAAATTGAGCAAGTTTTGTGTTGTTTTGTTTGGGGTTTTGTTTCTTTTGGGTTTTTTTTAAATTTTTTTTGTCATACATAGTTTTGCAATTATTCTGATTTTCCTCTAACTGAACCTTTAACTGACTTTAAGTCTCAACAGTATTTTAAAATACACATTTTTGCAACAGCACTGTTTAGCACATGTACAGAATTCTTACAAAAGGTAGCTGCTGCATGTTTGTGAGTCATTCTTCTTGCTTTCCTGTATCCTGTGACAGATGATATCTATCCTACAGATGGAAAATACTGTGTATTTTCAGTAGTTTCAGAATGGCTTGTTGTTTTCTGACATGCAACTGACATAATTTAAACATTTTTTCTTCCCTTATATAATGACCAATTTACATCTTACCTCTGGCTTTTCTTTTATCTTGAATCATTGATAGAAAATTGCATTAAATCATAAATCATAAAACCAAAATTGAGCAAAAAAACCTCTCAAATGCAAATTATAATTAAAATTATCATTGTGTTCCTGAAATGCAATGCTTGGGATATCACCAATATTTGAATATTAGTTTTTCCATGTTGCTATTAGTTTTTCCATGATGTTTGTCCCTTGAAAATGGTTTGGAGTAAAATATTTGAATCAAGCACAGTGTGATGCAAAAGCTAAATCCTAACTTAATTTAATTGCTTTATTTTTTTTTATCAACTGGAATGCAGTCAAATGGCAAATGAATAAAACACCCACAATTACCTTTTTTGTCATTTTTTTGAATATCTACTTACAAGGCTGCTATTAACTGGCAATAATACTGCGGTATAAAAAGTGTTACAAAACATTTCTTTTTGACAAAGATATTTTTCTTCAGGCTGAAAAAAATCTCACTTTTAGTGGAAGGTAAGCAGCTTCATTTAGATTTAACTTTTTTTTGGTGGAAGAAGCAAGTAAATATATATCTCTAACACAAAGAAATAAGGTGATTTAGCTGGATTGCAAGCAAAATAGGATATGAAGAAATATAGTCTATCATCTCAGCAGTAAATAGGTTTTTCTAGTAGTTGATACAGTCAAAAATTCCCTGTCAACCCACATAAAATTCACATTCATAGCTAAGTCTTACAAAGGAAAGTTTATATCCCTCTATTTTGCTAGCATCCTGCTCAGGTCAGGCTGACATTATTTTGAAAAGTTTCTGCTATCTTTTAGAGATCTTCCTCTAATCCATACATTTTGCAGATGCTATTTCTGCTACCGAGTTGAGCACAGTGTTCACTTTTTCATTGCATCCCAATTCTTACACTCTGTAAGTGCCCATTTACTGCTCAATCCCACAGCATCCCGGTACACAGATTCATAGTTTATGGGTCTCCTTACTCCAAGAGAAGAGAAATATCTGTTTCTAGGGGGAAGCTTAAATTCCTTTGTTTTCCTGTTTGATTCTTACCAACATGAGCTGCAGGATATATATATGTCTAAAAACCCTGGCTTTGTTTTTCCCCCATGGTGGAGGGAGGCCTCAGGCAGCCAGCTGTCATGCAGCACTTTCATTCTGCTTGCTCAGTGTCCTCCAGGTGGGAAAGTAGTGTAAGTGTTTACAAAATGTTTCTCTGATCAGAGATTCAGCTTCTTGTAGGCTTAGTCCCCCAGTGGGACTTGGCCCTCTGTTATCAGCTTTGGAAGCACTGAATTTCTAAAGCAGCATTCACTGGACTGCTCTGCACCAGTTGAAGTAGGTACTTGACACTGAAGTCTGTCAAAGACATGTTATTGCTGTTTCTAGGAAATCAATTGTTTTCTTTTCCATTTCATGTGAAAAACATTGATTTGTTTGCACATTTGTTTCTCTATAAAAACTTTTGCCTGATTTACTCAGGGCAGTGTTTTCCCTATAGCTGATGTTAAGAGCTAGTTTTACTTACCCATCAGTGCCCTCACATTACTGTTCAAAAAAAATAAGATGCAATAAATATTTTCTGAATATAGGTAAGCAGTCACTGAACAAAACATTTGTTGTTGCCAGTGAGTTTTGCCTTGTGGCATGAGCCTGGAACATCACAAACAGAAAGCATGTGCCATTCTCCAGGTCACTGTAATACCATGGCCCAAATGGGTAACAAGGAAATGAGGAACATGCAGGCATAACTGCCCACATTTGCTGCTTTTTCTGCATGTTCTAGGAGGCAGACTAAAATTTTAAATAGATAAATCTGCAAGAAGGGGAATCCTACGGCAGCTGTTGCTGGATTTACCATTGATTTAGTGAGGTTAAAACTTTGCCCTTTGCAATTATTGAGCTGCTCTGATCTTGATGGTGTTATGCCCCATCAGTAAATTGTATATAAGATTTCCAGCTTTTGAAAAACATTGAGATACACAAGAGCTACAATGCAGTTCAGTGTGCGCTGTGCCTTCATATTGCAGCTGTTCTGTATCTGCCTCTGCTGTGCTTTTTGCATCAGGTGGGTGTGATTGCTTTGAAGAATCCAACACAGTTTGTAGTTCACATCATTCACAAATATTTAAGCAGGGAAAAAAACCAAAAACCCACAATCTAAAAATAAAAATTTTATTTTTTGAGGGCAAAAAGCTATTTTTTAATCATCTTTTGTTTGTGATTGTCTTTGATTTTCACACCTCAAAGTGCCATAAAATCAGCTTTTGATCTTCATGCATTCTTAAAACAATCTAGCAATTAAGCGAACAAAGGGAAAAGGTAGGAAAGTAAAATTGTTTGTGAAAGATAGTGAATCAAATTATAAATAGGGCTTTTTTGTCTGATTAAATTAGAGTAATGTTTTAGCTCAACAAAATTACACAGTGACACTTCCTCCCACCCCCATGCTCACATTAAAGTTTGTCAAGTGGTGCTTATGGGCTTTTGATAATAATGAACAAAGTTCTGAAATTCTGGAGAGTTTCATTCCCATTTTAGCTGTTGAGCATATTTAATACCTTTCATTAACGTACTTTACAGTTTCTTCTTCAAGATAAATGTTTGTTGAATCCTAAGTGAAGGTGCCTTTGATGCTGAATGGCTGCTGTGTGTGATAACAAGGGAGTAACTGCGGATTGGAGTGCAGTCGTGTCTGGCAGCGGGGCATTGTTCTGTGGCTGTGAGGCCAGCATGCTCAGTGCCAGTCTCTGAAGAGATTGTGTGGCTTTGCACACTGGGACCCACTGGTTAGATAAGGAAAAAATACATCTTCCTGATGTCTTAGGGAGTTTGTAATCATAATTCTATTCAAAATGGAAACTCATCCTTAATTGAGTGGGGCTCTATTTGGTTTTTATCTCTTAATAGAAAGAACACAGAAATAGAAAAAAACCACTTTTTTAAAGAATGGCACATGTCTTTCCATGATATTGGTATGAAATGTCATTCTCTCAGAAAAAATATTTCCCTAGAAATACTGCTTTATTTGTATCATCATGCTGTAAGAACACTACTTTTGTGTTTAGCTGTAATTCAGTTATCTTTACCATTTTTTGCACAAGTATTCAAATGTGCTCTCTGCCACTTATTCAAAAAGCTCCCAGAAGAAAGATTAGCTATGACAAAGCTTTTTCACAAGGAGCCTCTCCAAGTACATGACAAACTTGTACAGCTGTACTCACTTTCTTACACTGTTAGTCGCTGTCAGAAATATGGGAAGAGATTCTAATAAGCATATTTAATGGATCTTATATCTTTCTTTCCTTGTCCTCCTGATTTTGATTGTATAGCTGTTATCTTTGATTTTTCCACTGTTCTCATTCCTTCTCCCATCAAATACATCTGTTTCTCCTTTCTGTTATTCATCATTAGTTATCTTTTCTGTTTTGTTAGTACTTGAATATGCTCTTATGAAACACATCTCAGCTGTGTTGTGTTTTTGTTAAAATTGGCACTTCTAAAAGGCCTCTGCCTTTTGGCTTTTATGCTTGAACTCAATTGTCAAAATGATTTCTCTAGATTGATGACTCTTTAGAGGAAGCACTGCCTTTGCCTGAGTGCATTGCTGGTACACAATAATAATGAAAGATTAGACTGCTTCTTGACTGTCAAAATCACCATACAAAAGGTTTAAGAGGACAAAAGGGACAGTGCAACTTGATGTAATGAAGAAGAGAAGATGCAGCAGCACAATATTGTTGGCTTCTGCCAGGAGAGCACTTGCCTTACTACCCAGGACCAGTGCAGGAAGGGCAGTGGGAAATGGAGGCCTCTTGACCACCTTAAATTTGTGTTTGAGTACTTAGGGCTCTCCTTATTGGCAGGGATCAAAATAAGGGTTGAATATGACCACAAGGAATGGTGTTCCCATGTTTCATTTATGCTACACACTTGGGCAAGCCATGGTTTATTATCCACTCAAAGGGAGGGAATAAAAGGAAGTTCAAACAAGTTCCCATAGAAAGAGATTTACGTCATTTGGATGTGAAACTTATATTTTCTTACTGGTAGGAATGGCTGAAAAGCATATACTATCAAAAAAGGCACCAGCCATAAAGTATCTGTCAGTGCATTGGTAGAGGATTATACCTTTAATTCTCCAGAAACAGCTCTTTTGCTGGAAGCTTTTGGAATAAAAGAAATAACTATTCAGATCCCCAGATGCTTATTCACATCTGACTTTTTTTTCTTTTTTTAATTTAAAAATATCTACAAGCTGCATTTTATTAATGCTTTTAATTTTAAAAGTTGCCTCCTCATTAGAGGTACACATACAGTGGAATGTGAAGCAAAGCAGAAATTGAAGAAGAAAACTGTAATACATGACTTAAATAAGAAAACACCAAGTTGCAGCTTATTAAAATGAATTTCAGTAATAGCTAGCAAGATTGTTTCTTTCAAGTCAATGCATTTTCTGAAAGAGTACAGGTGAATGGGAAAATGCGGGAAACTCTCATCCCATAATTTTATTTGATGTTGGGGTAAATTTATAGTTTGTTCCCTACACGCTCTTCCCATTATTATTTGCTTCTGCAGTTTAAGCCACTTGAATGTACAAATGTATCTGCCCCTGCTGTGTCTCAGTGTCTGTCCTACACACAGAAAGTATCTGTTTGCAAAAGAAAGGGGCAGCTGGGGCTGGCAGGAGGCTTGCATTGCCCTCTGGAGCAGCAGGCTTTTGCACTGAGGTCTGAAATTTGATTTAGATACCTGAAATTCCCATAGGGATCCCCCTGTAATATAGAAGGTGGCATAAACTGAGAGCAATACGTGATGCAAATTTCTCACCGTAACTGCTTACCCGTGTATCTCTGTATGTGCATTCATGGCTATGCCATAATCTAAAAAACACCCAATCAATGCCCCATCCACAACCCCTCATCCCCAAGTAAGACACCACAAGAAGTGGACTGAAGGACTGAAAAAAATACCTATAAATACTTGTGCCCTTCAACTTGTGTCCCTGTGGGAGAAGTTTGGTTCCTGGGGAGATCCCTGGGCTCTGGTAATGGTCATGGTAAATGAACTGCGATGTTCACCCTTGTCATACCCTCACCCTTAAAACCTTCCCTGTTCCATAGGTTCATTTGCTTTTCTTGGAAGAGATTATTAATATCCCAACCTAGCTGCATCCTGAATTTAATATCAAGTTTGATTCCATTTCACTGCATATTGTATCCAATAAATGTTCAATAGCTTGGGAGAGAGTCAGCTCCCCTTTCAAATTAGATTTTAAACTTTCCATTTGCTACTTTAACTCTATTAATATTTTTTTCATCTTTTGTGTGTTTTCTTATCCTTTTAAAATGAATTTTGGGAGTGCAAGTCTGAAACCCAACTTTATGTCAGGGGAGTAAGCTCTGTGGCGAATTCTGCCACTGCAGAGAAATTTTTTTCAACAGTAGCACTAAAAATATCTGAATAGTCTTCATAGGTAAATACACATTTTACATCTGTGACCATATACACTCTCCATATTTTACGTAATTGGTATGATTTATATGTTCAATTTTATTGCAGATTCCACAAAGAAATAAGCACTGATCCTGTTTTAAGTGGGGACTTTTTTTTCTGTATTTTTGAGAACTTTTATCTGGCGATTCAGAGGTTCAGTACATTTCTACAATGCACCTTGAAAATCTTTTTTGCTTTTTCATAGCATGGCTTTTTTAAAAAAGTGCAAATGAAAGTTACTAGTGCAGCAGGCATTTTAATACCTGAAGCAATATTTTGTGCTGTTCTGAGTTGCTTTTGGCAGGCATTTGTTCTGATTTTAAAACATTAAAAAGAAATTATGCATATTTATCAGATATTTTGAAACTTTGAGATGTTTTGAAGTTCTTAAGATTTTATGTTCAGTATTAATTGGTATTTTTCTTTCAGTACAGAGAAATAGACTTAACACTGGCTTTGCTTACAGAATTTTAATAATATTTGGTAAAATCCATCACATAATGTTTTGGATTGTGTTCTTTAAAAATTAATAGTTTTGGATACACAATCTTTAAACCTTCAGAAATTGACATCACTGATAACGGAACAGTTGTTTACCCTTAAAATGGGATATATCAAAGGCAGCTAAGATATTTAGCCACAGTTCCCAGTGATTTTGCTTTGCACACAGTGTACATGTCCCTTTATTCTGTTTTTTTATCAATTGCCTACAATTGTAGCAAGTTCATTTGAGGATTTATGTGTAGTAATTTGGTCCAAAACTAATTACATTTAATTTATGAAGTCCTGGTAATTCCAGGGAGAGTTGAATCTGCCCTTTCATCTGGGCTGATGTCCTCATCACCTTTCACATCCATACCACACAGACTTTGGATGGCACCACTGTAAGAGCAGCGCACTGACATAATTGCAAATGATTGTGTTATTCATTGTTAGGCAGGATGGAACCTGCTGCAGTGCTCTGCGTGCCTTCATTGGGCTGGAATGAAATGTCATCACCTGGGTTTCATAAAACATACCTTAGTAAGAGGGCTGGGAATAACAACAATTCTTCCTGATATAAAAATAGCTCATAGATTTAGGGGTTTGGGGTGTGGGGGTGGTTTTTTTCCCTTTCAGGTGGGTAGAAAGGCACAAATGCTTGGTGCCCTTGGTACAAAGTTAACAAAGCATTATATTGCCACTAGGCCATCTGTTGGGATGAAATGGTTGTTATTTTCAACAATGCTGCATTGATGCTTCCCCCACCCCAACTTGTGGTTTGCTCTTCAGGCATTGTGCAAAGGGGGCATTTTTTCCAGTGTACTATAGGTGAGAACTTGCTGAAATTTGTGTGCTTGTGGCTAAATACCCCTTTTCCTCTTTGCTCACAGATCTTTTTTATTCATTGTTAAACCCATAAAGAGGCATCTACCATTTTTTGCTCAGTTTTTTGTCAAGCAAACCCACACAGTTGTTTTTTCATGAATCAGACTGTGTTCACTTGCAGCCAATTCTCTCAGGTGCTCTCTCACCTTTCCTCTGTCCTTCTCCACCTGCCATATGCTAATGTGCCTGTGCCTGTGCTGCTGCTGCTGTTCTTTTAGTGGCCATAGCAGATACTCAGGTAACCTTACTTGCACCAGAATGACTCTGCAATTTGTTTAATTTTTAATTAGTATTGTCATAAACATGAATAATTGCCTTTCATTTATGTATAGCACATTTCACATGTTTTGAGATGGAACAGCTTGAAGTATCTCTTGTTTTTAGAGACATACACACACACAGGATAGAGACACAGTATGTCAGTTTAATATTGTTTCAGATCAAGAAAAAACAAGGATTAACATACCACTGTAAATCTGGATCTCTTGTGCTGGCTATATTGCTTTTGCTGTTTTCTATAGTTGTGGTAATCAAAAACGCTTTAAACATACAAAAAGCACAAGATTATGATGAAGATTTTACCAAATATTATCAAAATTCTGTAAGCAAAACCAGTGTTTCCTCCTGCCACCCACAAAGAGGAAATACTGCAAATGGTCTATGAAGGAATTAAATTCAATTTGTTTGCAGTTCTGAGCTCCTTTGTTTTTTGAGGTTTATACAAAGTGAACATATGTGGAATACTGCTACCAGCTTGCATTCTCTGATAAATCCAGACAGGCAGAAGAACACTGGTGGCACAAAGTGTAGTGTAAGGGTGTTTCTTATGGTTAAAACAAAATCTGCAAATTCTAGCCCTTTTGAGAAACCAGTGTTAGCAAGATTAGAACACAGATTATTGGACGAATGTATTAAATATCAAATGTTAATGCCAAATATACTTGACAATAAATTAAACGTTTCTATTCAGTGATTTCCATTGATTTCCCATAGTATACAGATGTAGCAGAGAGAGAAGCTGAGAGATTTCCATTCATAATTAGGGTCAAAAAGTGGCCTTTTACCAGGAAACATCTGATTTGCATTGAAAGGCTTTTCTTATGGCAGCAGACTGTTGCAGCTGTCCTGTAGCCTCCTGCAGGCTGGCAGTGACAGGGGTCAGGCTCTGTCAGCTCGGACCTTTGCTGCTGTGCAGACGTGAGCCGGTGTCATTGCACAGCCTGTCAGTGCCACTCTCCTGCTGCAGGGACTTGTGTCACTCTGAGTGACCAGCTCTGGAATGTCACTGCTGAGCTGAGAGGGGAACTATGAGCACTTCAAGGAATATTGGCTGATGTGTGTTTTTCAGAGAACCTTCTCACAAATTTTTGACTAGGGAAACAGGGTGATTGTTCTCTGTCTTCCATGTCCTCCTAAAATTTTTAAGCTGTTGATAAATATCACAATTTCTGAACAAAAAAAAAATATTATAAAAAGGAGAAATAGCAAAGATAATGAGCTTCAACAAATGTGAGAAAAATAAGTGGCTATTTAGAGGACTGAGACTCATCCTATTCCTCTCACTGAGGGAGAGACCAGAGCACAAGAGCATGTTGTGTTTGGCAGTAACCAAAAAACCACTCTGTGCAGGGATGCAATAACCCATCCCTGACACATCAGGACTCACAAAGAGAACCCAAGGGAGTCTGATATGCTTATGAGTGAAGGAAAATGAAGTGTCAGGGGACAAAACCCACAAATCAAAACTTCATTAAATCTGCTTGGATGTAATTTATGTGTTACACATTTTATTCTGTCTGAATAGCAGGATCTCAGTCATGTGGATATTGTGACTTTTGATAGAATAGATATTCCTGAAAGTGGCAAAACAGGCCTTCTTTCCTGATTTTTAAAGTGTGTCTAACAACTTGCATGGCAATGATGGAAGTGTTTATAGGTTTTTTACTTCCAATAAGTAGGACTTGGAATGGGACAGATTCTTTTGAGTTTTTTAACGCAGGTACTTTCCATTTGTACGAACAAAAATACTTAATCTGTTTTTAATGGAAATGCATGCTAATAATTTAACTTTTTCACAATAGAGACATCATAATCTGGTTTCCTCTGGGGCTTCAGATGCTGTGGGTTGATCCTAGCCTGCATCTCCTTGGTGGTCTGGGTAGTCCTTTGCTGAAAGGCATTGTCAGCATCAAAGCCACTGCAGAGAGTTTATCTTGCTGCTGTGATTTCCTTGCATTCATCAAGGTTTTAGGACATCCTCTGGCTTATTCATCTGGGACATCCCTTATTTCTCTGAAAGATCAGAAGGAATCTGGAATTAAATCAAACTGCTGAGTAAACTGGCATAGTATATTTTGGAAACTTTTAAGTTGCTATGTAAATTCCACAAGATGTATTATAAAAATATTGTATAGAACTTGTCATTAATTTCACCTGTTCATTTTTAATACTCATGTGATTTGACAAATTTGACTCTATAAAATATTTTGACTAAATGTTTTATTGAATTTTGCTTCCATAAAAGCTTTTAACAATGACTCCATAGATTCATTTTCTTTTCTAGCTGAAACACATAGTCTACACAAGAAAATATTTGAACAAGATATCTAGAACTATAACACAAGCCTTGTAGATAATATATAATTTTGTAATAGGAAATAAACATACATAAAATTATGCCACCTTCAACTCAATTTTACCTTCAGGAATGAGCACTTGTGAGAAAACATCCAATTTTAACTTAGCTAACTTTCTGTGTCAGTAGCAAAGAACCACAGGAAAAAAACACAGTATTCAAATTTATGTTAGCAAATATTATTTTCTAAAAAGAGAATAGTAACAATTTTCATCCCAAAGTAGAGCTGAACATCAGGTGTGAGTGTATTCCTACAGTTGTTATCTGACGTCTGAGGCTTAGCATTGCTGACATCTGGAATATTTCTCAATGTGTTTCTATAATGTGTTTCTCTCCAGCTCTCTGTTATTGATCATGCATCCATTTGCCATGCAGTCAGATTTTCATAAATGTTTGGAGCCTCAGTTTTATTCTCTTCCTCTCTCACTGCAGCTATTTTACATTTGTTAAAATTTTCCTCAACAAACAGTGGAAAAAAGTCGAAAGTTCAAGAACAGACCAAAGACAACAACTACCAAATGGAACTGTTGCTCATGGAAAGTTTAACATGTCATGTTTAACATGCATTTAAGGGAGATTAAGTCTGTGCTACTTCTCTCTTACCAGATCTTCAAGATAACAGTTGAGCAATATTGGCACAGGTTGACAGAGATGCTTCATATTTGCCTACACAAGTGGTGTAGAGGATAAAGAAACATATTTCAGTCCAGTGGGGGTAGAAAAAGGAAGTTTTACTATTCAATGAACAATTCCTGTCTTTCTGTGTTGTTGGAATATTGACCTCTTTCACTGAGGAATCCTTTTATCAACTTCTGTGGATTTTGATTGTCTTGGGTTTCCTTTGAGGTCGATGTTATGAGAGACCCCCATCTGCCACTGTTTGTTTTTTACTGAAGAGATTGTATAATAGTATAGAAAAATTTAGCCCTTTGGTATATCAGTGAAAATTTACATTGTATTCACCTGCTCCTTTAAATTAGTAGCAGCATTAGCCTCCATATCATAATTATCTGTATCTTAGTATCCACAGTGAGTATAGAAAAGAGTGCTTCTAACACTTGGAGTAATACAGTTTTCTATTTATAGTTTGGTTTATTCCTGTTAGGAAACATTCTCTCTTCTAATGGCCAGTATAGTTTACTTCATGTCTTGCAAGCATGCAAAGTAGCCTCGTTTAATGAAAAATTGCAAGGTTTTAGTTTGTTTCACTATGTTTAGTTTTAAATTTCTCTGAAAGTTTGGGGTAGATTTTGCTTACTCTGCTACTTAGGAGTTCTTTGCCATCCCATTACTGAAATCTCATGGGCCAGATAATCTACAAAAGCCCAGCAGCATAGCTACTGTGATAATAAACACATAGATTCCCAAGTCAGATTTTATTTTAAGTTACTGTGACACGCTCTGCTCTTGAATAAATGTTTTTATTTAAAATGTGTAATTTGTACCGAAGTCTTTTATAACTGAATCACTGAATAATCATAAGACAAGGCCCTGAACTAGCAATCGAAAGGTCAAGAGAACGTGGTCAATAATTATGTGATCATGCTGGGACTTGGGGCAGCAGGCTTTCTCTCTTGCCACGGTTTATCAGGGTTTTTTCTGCGATGGGCAGGATTGCAGCTGGCACAGCCTGTGTGTTAGGCTTCTGTCAGGAAGCCTTAGTGGAGAAATGAGCTCTGAGAATGTGAAACCCAGCACACAGGGAGTCAAACCAAATGAGTTCAGCTTGGCCATTGTTGGGTTGGAAGTGTGGGCTGCAGCACCCTCAAGAACAGCTCTGAGTTGCAAAGAGTCCGATTGTTAAATGATTACAATCGTTTACTGCCGGAGGCCGTAAAAATTAAAAAGATCCAAGTGTTTCTTTCAGACAGAGATGCAGAGACTAATTTTACATGAATGCATGCCCTAACAAGATTAGCTGGCTTATTCAGGCGTATGAATTGCACTTCTGTTCCTCGTGTTAAACAAGCTTGTATCATCAGAGCCCCTTGGAGCTTGATCAAGGTCTCAAGCAGGCCTCTACTTTCACTCCTTTTCTTTCACTATTCTAACCTTAGATCTCTGAGGTTTTCCCTGTTTTCATGCTGACCTTTGCTGTTAATGCTCAGCTTGAATTCTTCATTTTCCATGCTTATTTTTCTTTATTTTTAGCACATTATTCTCCTAACAACTCTGCGTGTAATGCAGATGATGTCATATTTTAGAAACACTGTGCTGATGAAGGAATGGAAATGATCCATTTTTAACAGCATTTTCTGGGTTGCAGCACATGCTACAGTCCTACAACCTCAGTGGTGCCATTAGGGTGGCCACCATTTCTGCAGCAATTATGCAAGCAACCAAGAATTATTTTCCTGTCATGGAATTAAAGATTGATTTTATACATTGGCCAATCTGTTGATGGTGGAACATTAAAAATTACTAGATTACTGCAAATATATGTTAAAAAAGTCAATCCTTCTGAAATTTCTTTAGCTTCTAAGAGCAAACACAGTGTGCTTTTTTATGTTTTATGAAGCAGTCTGACTGAAGAAAATCATATTAAAAGCTGTATTTTTAAATTTAGGTGGATTAAAAATTCTGTAATATATTATGGGTCAATTTTTAAGGGTTCAAAAATAATTTGTTTTAAAGAAATTTGATTTTTCCCTTAATTTTAACTTTTTCCATTTCTAACACACCTTTGAATTCAGGACTAGTATATATTATGCATCACTTCTCAGGCATTGCAAAGTTCATGATTTTTAATGTGTTTGAAAACACCTGTTCATATAATAAATAAATTTTAAAAAATGTCCTAGGTCAGTGAGTATATGGGTAACTAGTATTTTTACTTCTCTTCCCTTGTCACTTTGTATTCTTACCAATTTGCACATACCTTGGCTGTAGCAATAGCAGTCATGAATGTGGATTTTTGTTTCCAGAGCCTAAAAAAGGCTTCTCTGTGTAAGTTGCTTTACACAGGGCATGTAAACTCTACTTGTGTAAATCTGTGTATATGGATGTATGTGTACCCACATGTCTTTTTTTCCTACTGTTATGAAATTGTCTGGGTGCTCAACAATTTCTCATTTCCTTTCCACATTCTTTTGGAAAACTTACAAATAATTTGCTTATATTATTTGAAACTTCATGGACTTTGGATACAAAGAAAAGAATAATAAAGCTTACCCCAATTTTTATATAAAAATTCATAGGAGAGAAGGTTTCTATATTTCATGTTGATAACAATTACTAATAATGTGATATTATTTTTTGCATTAGCTTTATTTGATTGCATTTAATTGCATTCCTTTGAAGGAGGAAAATCTTGAATACCTTGGAAATTTCCTGATCTTTTGCCCTGTTTTTATTATTATTGTTGACACAGTTCCCCCTTTGTTACTTGGCCAGACTTCAAAAAAATTGAAATCTGGATCTTGTGCCTTAAAAGAAATGTAAAGGAAGAAGCAAGCTGGCAAAGTAGTGCAGGAAAACATATGGGGGGAAATAACTAAGGTAAGAAAAATATACAAGGGTATTGGAAACATATACCATTAAAAATAGTAATTACATATACATTACAAAAACACATTACATTAAAAACATATACATTAAAAATAGTAATTAAAAAGGAGCACAACAACATTGAGCCATGGAATCATTTAGATTGGAAAAAATCTCTGTTAACCTGGCACTTCCAAATCCACCCCTGAACATCACCCAACAGTCAGTGTAGATCCACCTCAGCAAAATCACTGGATTTTGAGATGAGGTGCTGTCTCTATAGCAGGTAACAGGTGAGATGAGTTCACATCTTTGTGGGTTGCTTTGTGTTCGTTTTTTTTAATCCATGAAATCAGCAAAACAAAATTTTTGTTGACTTTATCACTGAGGTTTTTATGTATGAGGATAAGCATATCCAAGCAGTAAAACTTTTCTCTGATGAAGAGACAGCTGCTAAAACAGACTGTGAGTAGTTCCAAATCCCTGTTAGCCATAGCAGCACTCCCGTGTCAGGATCACACAGCCACATGCCAGGGCTGCTGATGTTTGCTTTGAACTCAGGTATTCCAATTTTAGTCTAGGTAAGAATCCTGTAGCACTCTGGCCTTCAGAAAGGGGAGGCATTTTCTACACAGGAGAATGGGATTTCAGGTATGGCTTTAGGGACAAAGAGATTGAAAAAATCTGTTCTTATATTGCCTAGAATGAAAGTGCTGTTTGTCCTTCAGCTGTTTGAGGAGGATTGGAAATTGTGGAATAGGACACCATGCAAGCCAAATGCTGAGCATATGAAGGAAAATAATGCAAGGGGAGGTTTAAAACCCTACTTTCTTCACATTTCTCTATATTACAATGGTTGAGTTCCTGTATACTCTTTGTCTTGTGTAAAAGTGTATGGGCACAAAAGCGACTGAAGACAGAACCTCCAAGGCTTGGAAGGCAGCCTGGATGGGGCAATAATGAGACACATCTTATAAGTTTTAGTATAGCTCACATGGGTCTACACATTTAATTCTGATTTATTTTCTTTTCATGAAGCTGCACTCTACTATTATCACATCTTGCAGAATAAAGCATGTCTCTGAGTCTTTTTTCCCAGACTTTAGCAAATGCCTTATTACAGCATTTGAAAGAAATTAAGCATTTTGTTCCCTTATGTCGCCCATTGTGACACATTTAGATAGCCATCTGAAAGCCAGATTTTCAACAAACAAATATGCTAAAAGGGTACAGAAATATGTAGACATTTTATGAAAGAAGTATCATGAAGAAGGTCTGCTAAGGAGAGTGGTATCCAACTGTGTGGAAATAATTTCTGTTTAGTAGGACAATGGCATTTGCTAATTAACTGCTGTAAATTCCCTTTATGTTTGGCTGTCTATTTATTTGCTTGGTAACATAAAGGCAACCACATTGAAAGTTCTGAATAGCCAGCTGGCTGCTTTTCAAATGTACAGCCTTTGAAATTGATTTGAAACTCCTTTGTGCAGTAAAACAAATATAAATTGTTGACGTACTGATGACACTGCACAAACTGCATTTTTGTGAAAGAGCAGAAACAATTATTTTTCCTTCCACAAAATGAATCACTGGGATGTAAACCTAAGCAGGATCTTTTCTGGCTGGACTAGAAACCTTAGATTAGCCAGTGTTTTTTCCAGGGGTGACATTTGTGATTCACATTTTTTGTGACCTGATTCATCTTGTTTCTCATACATTCAAATTATACCAACAATTTAGTGATGGGTTTCTAATTCTTATAATTAATGTAGAACACAGTTGTCTTGAAGTGTATTGCTTGTTTTGAGAGATGCTTGAGTGGATGAAGAAGTGTCTCAGTTTTGGAAGCTGGAAGCTGGAGTGTGTGCATTCTCAGGGAGCTCAGATGAGGAAGTTCAATGATGTGATTAAGCACTGTTCTCTCTGGCCAGATAAAGCCACATTTTCTTACTGTTACATGTAAAAAAGAGTCTGTTACCATGGATTAGTCAGTAGCTCATTAAACTGTTGGACTTTTTATTATGATTCTTCTGTCCTGAGCTTACATTGTTAGATATGACCTATCATTGTTTTTTAGTCCTGACACTCCAAGTTATTATAAGTTAGAAAATGGGAGTGAAATCCTCCTTTGTGCAGAATGTTGTTGTAGTCTTTTCCATGTCTTTTTTCCTCCTCAAATCCTGTGGAAGGTAGTTTTTTGGTATGCTAAGTTAGATTTGTTAATCCATGTCTTCAAACCACAGAGTTGCTGGCTGGTGATGTTCATTAAGGAGAGCTACCAAAATATTTACCCAAATACCAGCCAGCTATTCCAGCTCACCTGATTTCCATACTGCTGAAAATCAGTATTGGGAAAATCTCGGCTATTAATTTCAAAGCTAACAGGGGCATGTCTGTATGAATTGGATGAGCTGTACCTTTGATTATTTTAGGCTGTTCTGTATTGGTTGTACACATCTTCATTTCTGATCTATGTCTTATGACATCTTGACACTCTGAGGACACTTCCAGCTCTCCATCCCAGCACAGAGGCTATTTCCTTTTTTTTTTAAACACAGGGTAGCAAGAGACTAGTTTGATGTTGACCTTGTCCTTAGAGTGACAAAATGTATTTCTTCTTTGACATTGAGATAATGCAGACAATGGTGTTTTACAGACTGAAGCCTGTAAAACTTCTGAACATGCAGCAATACTTTAAATGTGAGGCATCATTCTTAAGGTACCTCCAGCTGACATGTATTACAACAGCCATAATGCAAATGGTGATAGAGCAAATTCCCTCAAAGGTACAGTTTATTAGGCAGCCAAACACACATCTTGGTTCTCTCACAATCATTGGACTCTGAGGGATATCACTGCTGAACTTGCTTCAGCACTAATGCTTTGTGGCATGTGAAGGACAGGGATAATCTTTCTCAGTTGCTCTGGTCCACACACAGCCTTTATTAGAACTTAGGCATGCAAATAAAGATAGGGATATGCTTTGCTGAACTGGGAGCACAGAAGAGGAGGAGAAGCTGTTTTAGCTCATTCTGTGTCCTCCTTCAGCTGATTGAAATAAGTTAAGAGAGCCTTGCAGTCCTGTACAGTTTCCTGGCTGTCACTCAGGCAGGTAAAGGAGAAAGGATTCACTACAACTAAACTTCTCTGTGATTGCTGCAATCAGGAGGAGACAGTGGAAAAGGGACCTTCTGAGAGATCTAATCCCTCAGTGCTGTATGACTTCTTTTGTCTTACCTCAAGTAATTATGCACATCTGCATGCTAGGGAAAGATACAAGAGCCAAGGAGGCTAAGTATTATTTATGATAACTGTCACTCACAAAAACAATGGATAACTGGACCTCACTGGACTAGGCCTGATTGTCTCTTATCATGTATAAACACATAATTGAGAAACAGTTTTTCATTCCAAATATGGTTAAGGTCAACTTGGAAAGGATGAAAGATTGGGAGAGAGAAAATAGAAGTTTGTTTAGCATTACCTCCTGCTATTTATTTACATACCATATGCTTCCTAATGCACATTTGCGCCGGGTGATTTTATTTGGATAGACAACTGAAACATCAAAAAAGTAACAACAGTTTTTGCACAGTGAGAGGCTTCTATTGCAGCAGCTTGCCATCCACTGCAAAGTTCACTTCTCAGCTGAGCAGTTTTGAATGCAATACAAAGAGAGAAAGCTGGCGCTTCGTTTCATTGTCACAATATTGAAAATCACCACAATTCATAACTATGCTCATTTCCCACCCTTTAAAACAGTTCCACATCTTCCAATATCACATTTTAGCTTAGTGTCCTGAAAAACACATTTATGCAAATACTCTGTCTGCTGGCTGTCAGTAGTTGTTTCTGGGCCTGGCTGCCTACTGCAACTGCATTACTTAGGTACCATGTCCAAAAGTTCACTTTTCCTACCAAGAGGTTGTAACTTTCCCCCCATAGAGGGAGGAAGCTCAGATTTGTGAGAGAAGAGCCAGCAGAGCTGAATATTTAGCTGTTCTGTCCCCTAGTCAGGGACCTGTCACCCAAGCCTGGCTGCAGCACGTGCTGTTTGTCCAGATGCGTGGCAGGGAGCACAGGAGGGAGCACAAGGGATTATCCAGGCAGCTTTTAGGGATATAGAGTGAAGCTGAGGGTTATGAGAGGGTGAGTGTGTAGAGACTTTAGAAGACCTGTGGATTTGAGGAAGGCTTATGAGTGATGAAGCTGTAGGGTTAGGGAAGAATAGGGAAAAAAAAAATCTATTGGCTTATTTTTCCTCTCTCGTGCTTCCACTTCTCTTTCTCTGTGAGCTACCAGAGAGATGTTTCTGTAGCTGTGCCTACGAATGGTGGGACTTTATGATAAAGGAATAAAGGGATTTAAATCTCTAACATTTGTCTTGTTCCCACAAGCATTCAGATATACATTGTACTTACAGAAAATGATAGATTCGTAGTTTCCAAGTATGCTTTCAATTTCCTTGAAAACACTTGAAAGCAATATTCACTTAAGCATAACAACGTGTTTATTAAGAAGGAAGTATTTTAAAAGAACCATAGGTTGGTTGTTTTGGGTTTTTTTTGTCTGAAAAAGGACAAGCTAGAGGGAGGCCCTGAAGTGACAGGAAAAGAAGCAAAGGCTTATACAGTAACATAATTAAACCATTAACAGATTTTTCTCAGTTCTAAATGGATCCATGATTAATTTAATTTTCCTGAAGTGGGGCTCAGGTCTTCAAAAGATGTCAAAGCAGAGCTTTGATACCCATTAAACCTACATAAAGAAATACTGCTTTGCAAATGTTTGCCACTCCAGTTTTCAATGCTGCTTGTCAGCTGAAAATTAGCAACACTCACAAAAGCAGTTGCTAACTCAGCATCTCTGGGGCTTCCTAAATTCCCATTTAAGTGAAGAACCTGTTTTTTCTTTTCCTTTTCCATATACATGAATATGTTTTTCCTTGCATCATGTAGGAAGACTCTGACTGGTACAAAAGAGAACTCTCTGCACTGCTATCTAAGTGCCTTAAGTACAATTTCATAAATGAGGAATGTTTGTTCTGAGTGGCTAAGTGAATAAAACTTGGAACTGCTGTGCTGGAAATTGAGTTTGTAATGCCAGCGTTGCCAGAAGTGAACAATGTGCAATCCAAACTTTCTGCTTTGTAGGGCAAGAGAAATGAGATCTCTTCAACGTGAAGGGCTGGATGTGGACAGAGCAATCAATAGCAGTCAGTGGCAATGCTGAGAGGAGAAATCCTGCCCTCCCACTGGAGGACTCACGTCTTCCAAGCCACAGGGATGACTCTAATAGCTGCTGTTACTGTTTCCAGAGATGATGTTGTGTCTCTGATGAAAACTATTTAGCAGGAGCTTGGAGCATTTTCAGGCTTCAGTTCAACAAAATATTGACAAATATATTTTAGACTCATCATTCTGCAACAAAGGACAACGAAGCAGTCCCCGTGTCCCACTGGAATGCAAGTTCAGTGCCATTCTACCACCTTAGGGAGAAACAAATTCTCTCTGATTAAAAGAAACATTCTTTGCAATAGCAGTGATAATTATGGATACATTAATTACCTGATTATATAGGTTGAATTCTATAAATTTCATTCATGTGCACACTTGCATTATGTGACTCAAAAGATCAGAATATTTCATAAGTATTTCTTATTCCGACACATGAAAAATATTACTCTTTCCATCATAATAAAAAGGTTTACAGTAATTTGTGTCAAATTACCTAATATAAGACAATGCATTTTGCAGGAAGTTAGAATGCTTTTGAGAAATTTGCATCTATGGGGTAAAATTGGCATTCCCAGAAAAGATTTATATACTGTTCCAATGGTGGTGATAAAATTAAGGGATTTAAAAGTATTTCTTTGTGAAGATTCACATATTTTTTTCTTTTAGCCAGGAGTAGAAATGCAGATTTATTTCACTTTCATGTACAATCCTGCTATGTACAGCTGTACAGTTTTTCCAAAAGACCAGTCTCAGGACACTTGCACACCCACTGGGATTGTAGGTGCACACAGGAAACAGTTTCTGGTGTGGTTTCCTCCAAAGATAAATTATTGCACCAAAACTTCTCTGTAGCCAAAGACAGGAGGGAACTGTAGGGGATGAACTTCAAAGCCAGGCTACTGTTTGACCAATGCAAATGGAATTTTACGTGTCCCCTCTTTCTGCTTTGCCAATTCCTTTCTGTTCAGCTCCTACAGAAATTTGTGCAACACTTCCATCCAAAGTATTTATTCACAATTGCACCTGCAGTGAAAAGTCTTGGGTTTCATACCTGCACCTCTTTTGACCCAGAAATTATTTATGAGATAAACTTCATTTCAGTTTTGTGGTTTTCGCCAATGCTGTAACATTTAATTAAATAGTCATAAGAAAGATCAATACATAGTAAGTTCTTTGTAGCAAAATATTGGGTTTTTGTATTCTACAGAGTCATTTTTCATATTCAAAATCATTTCACTGTGAAAAAATTGTTATAGATAGGTGCCAACAAAATTCTTGTTAATCTTCCCTTTTAGATGAAACTATAAAAAGAGATCTTTATTTTAAATGTGTTTTATAGGAGGTTTGAGCATATGCCTAATAAAATTCTTCCTGGATTGCTATCCTATACGCTTAGCTTCAGATTGCAAGGAATGTGTCCTGAAGTTATAAACCCTCTGAAACAGAGAAATAAAAGGATATCTAACAGATCATTAAGTACAGGGTACTATCAAGCATAGCTTTAATGTCACAGAGATCTTGCCTTTCACAAAGTTTCAGTGCACAGTGAGATGAGTTTTAAGTGTGGTAGTCAAGTGTTTGTAACACATGCATGGTCAGACTTAAAAGAAAAATCTTGGGTTTTTTTTTCACCCCTACTTTGAGTGAAATACAACCCTAAAACGCAAGACGTAGATCTTGAAAATCAGCATTACATCTTTATTCAATGTAAAAGCTAAAAATTGAAATGAAGAAATTCTCAGAAAGATACTGTTAACTATTTAATTTAAGATGTTGAATTTTTGAGAAATATCAAAAGAAAAAATACTGTTTTTTGCCATAAAAGAGAGCTGAATTCATTTCTGATCCATAATCCTCTCTGAAGACCTCTTGAGTGGAAGAAGCACTCGGAAATGAAAACCAAGAACACACAATACTAACTGCAGTGAACCTCAGTGAACCTCATGTCACCTGTCATCTCTGTCAGACTCCATTTTCCACTGCCCTGAAGTGAGTAAAACAAGTGGTCACCATAAAAATGCCTTTAATATGGCAGTTTCAAGTGTCATTAACCTCAGTTCCATCTGCTTAAGGAGAGTGTGGCCATCTAATTGCTAAGAATGTTGTTACACTCAGAGCAGTCAAGCATGTAGATTTATCATATAGACTCTGAAAAACCCAGCTCTCTTGATGTTCTACTGCTGTTTGTTGAATTTGTATGAATTCACTCAACAAGTGAATTGAATATTCCTCATTTAGGGTTTAATTCATATGGAAAAGATGAATAAGCAATGGAAATTCAGGAGGTTTAGCAGTCTGGTTCTTTGGCTTTTGTTGAATCAGGGATCAATTTTTCTTTAGGAACTTTTAAACCACAAGACTCAAAGCCCTTTAAGCATTAGTGGGTATCATATTTTTTAACAGATGAAGACAGAGATGTGACAATAATACATCATCATATCCAGTAAGTTGGAGTAAAGATCTGAGTGCTACCTGCTTACTCTTTCCATATCTCTGTACTCACATTTTTACCTCTTATCCTCCTCCATTCTTTTACTGTTCTGCTCTTCACTTCCTTCCACTTTATCTACCTCTGTTTGTTCAACTTGTTGGATCCTGAACACTTTTGAAAAGCCTGTGTTGGGAATTTTAAGTTTAGCATTAATAACTTAAAGAAAAGGGAAGGTCTTGGAAAAGATTCAGCACTGACTTTGTCAGCTACCTCTAATGTACACTTGATTTATTTGTCTCTCTGTTACTTTATTATTAATTCTCTCCCAAATCAATTTGCTAAGGAATAAGGAAGGTTTAGTGAAAAATGGGAAAAGGAAGGAAAAACCCATGAAATTCTATGGATGTGCAGGGAACTTAAGATGAAGGATTCCTAATAAATATCCCTTTAGACATTTCTTTTGCAGAAGACATTAAATGCACCATCCCATTTCTTTTCCCTGCATCCAGATCAGAATTATAAATAGCTATAAGTAAAAATACCTCATGCCCCAAATAGTATGAAATGTGCTGTCAACATATTCTGGTCTGCTGGTTGGAAATGTTCATAAGTTAGTAAAATTGAACCGATTTTCTTCAAAGGTGAGATGTTTTGACATTCATAAGGTCAGTAAGTCAGATTGGAGTTTCAAGCATTTAACTTCAGCTTCTCTGAGTAGAGAACCAAAAAGCAGAATTGCAATTTTTCAGGAAATTAATCTCCTTTTAAATACATAATAATCAAAGGAACAGCCTAGGCAGTTAAATTATTTTTATTTTTTTTTACTGCACACATTTATAAAATAGAAGGTATCCCAGAAGAATTAATTTTAGAAAGCTCTGAGTAAAAATCTATGAAGCACCGAATGTAAGGATTTGGCAGAATGTTTAATATAATGTAAATTACAAGAAAACATTTGAGGTAAGATGGGAAAGAAGTATTTGTGGTCATGTACATGCTCCCTGAGACTAAACTTTTTTAAAATCAAAATATTTAAAAGCAATAAATCTAATAGTATTAGCTTATACTATTAAATCAAGCTGTTTCTTATTCTGCAAAAATCAGTTACAGCAGAGACATACCCATAATTGTTTTAACTTCTGAATAATTTTTTGTAACTGTATCTCCATGCTAACCAAAGTACATTTGGGAAAAAAAAAAAAAATTAAAAGCACAAATAGAGGCCTTTGGAATGCTCATTTCTCACTTCGTAATGATTAAAAATTTGGGTTGTTCCAGCATGCTGGTTTATTGCATAGCTGCATTAAAGACTTACATTTCTGGAATTAAACTATGGTTTAGTAATTGTTTTTAGAAATAAATATTCTTTTTTTGTTAAGGAAAATCTCTATATTTTATCATGCAAGTAAAGCATCAGCTTTTAAAAGAGGATTGAGTTCACCAGATGGGTGTAGCACATACCTGGTTGGCTGTGAGAGAAGTTGTAATGTCTGAGATTTTAAAGTTATTTTGGAAAATACCAAAATATTTCTTTGGGTAACGTGTACTTCTGTTGAGCTACAAAAGAGTAGATGTCTGTACATCTCAGAGCATTTATATTTGAACAGAGTGATTGAACTTACAAAACTGTAAGCTTTGAATTAAATGCACCCTCATCAAAATAATTAAAGGGGAATTGTAAGCTGAAGTGGTGGGAAGATGCAGTTCTCCTTTGTGTACTTGTCATATATATGAGATGCAGTACTTGAATGTAATTTTCTCATTTTGAAATGAATATTTAATTAAATTACTTTAGAAATACTTATGGTTAATGAGAAAACTCAATTTGCCAAAAGTGTACTCTTGGAATACTTTTTGTGATATTCCAAGCTTGAATCCTCATATGCAAGTATTATGCAAACATTATTGCTTTGGCAAGTGACCTTTACCATGGTTTGTTTTTTAATTGAGCAAGATTATTGAATTTTCTAGATTTTTAGGGGGTTGTTGGTTTTTGTAGCAGTGGTTTCTATGACAATGTTACACAGAAGACATGAAGACTAATTGCTGGCAGTAAAAGCATCTGCAATTGTAACTGGTGCTTTTCTGCATTTTAAAATGTCAGGAAATGAGACATTTAAAAATTTTTTTAAAAATTTATTCATTAGCATTTCCTGAAATATGTTTGCTGTGGATGGCAGCTCATCTTTTCCAGTAAATGTGAGAACTGTGATTGTGTCCAGCTTTTCTTTTCCAGCTGTCACTAGCAGAGTGTCATAATATTTAGAGATACACTCTATACCTGTCAGAGTTGGTTACAGTTCAGTGATGCATGATGAAGTGTGAGGGACACAGTCTTCCTACACTACTCACAGTATAAATGCAGTGATGATACTTCACAATGACTCCTTGCTCAAGGTCAGCACAAAGAAACTCATCTGTGGTGCTCTACAACTCACTTATTAATTGCTGAGTTCTAGAACTCAATTTCTTTAATATGCCTATAATTTTAAGGAAAGATTCCCAGGTGTTTAGGAGAAATGCAACAAACTTTTGTAACAAGTGCAATTTTTCCATGCAAATTCTTTCAAAATGAACTGATTTAATCATCTGAAATTATTTCCTTGCTCAAATCCTTTGAAATGAAATACGATAGCATTAAGCTTTTGCTGTTTTACCTGAGGATTAGTCCTGCTGGTATTTGAAGATATAACTGAAAAGGTACCTCTGACTAATACTTATTCTAGTAATTTTTATAACACCTTGAAAAAAAAATTAAAACTTGCTAGCTAAGGGATTATTATAAGCATATAAGAATAATATACACCTAACTCATTAGCCTTATTCTTCTGTTTTGCTAAAATACGCGATTTTAAGGCTTTAACACCTCAGGTGCTCTTGGCTTATTTTGTGAATGCCATTTAAATGGATGCTAGTGGGAGTTATTCCATTAGAATATTTGCATGTGCTACTTTTCCAGTTGCTAATTATCTAATAAAAAATACTTGCTAATTTACAGAGGTTCTGTTGCTGCACTATTGTCCTGAACCTTTCTTTCTCCTACACTGCTCCCTTGAAATCATAGGGCCATAAAGGAGTTATGACTAATTGCATTACTAATGGCATATTGGGATGTTTAGATCCTTCAAAAGGCTTCTTTTTAGTTATTTCTTTCATCCAAACAAATACATAAAACTATCTCAATTTTATGCTGAAGATCTACAACTCAGCAAACTTGAGCAACATTTTCTTTTTTTAAAAAATGCCGTTCAAATCACACAATAGAAAAATTCCTTCACACAGAACAGTTTCAAGAAGAAAGGAGTTTTGAAACTCTGAAAGTTGTTACCAAAAAAACCTTTAAATGACAATAAAAGTGAAAAAGTTTTGTACATTTTCTGAAGAGTACACACCTTGGACGAGCTGTTCCACCAAGCTCCTGGGTAATACCTCTCCAAATCTGCAAATGAATCAGTGTGGCAGATGTCCTGGTTCAGCTGGGCTTAGGTGGCTGAGATCCTCGGAGTAGACTCTCTACTATTGTGCATCCTACTCAATTCCAAGTGTTAAAACTCATGGCATTTCTTGGGGGAATGAGGGGGTGTGACTCTCCTGATAGCTTTAGTCATCATCTGTCTCCTGTCTTGCACTGCAAGGTTTGAGAGGAAGACATCCTGTTTTTCTCACTGTTTTGGGGTTTTTGTTTGTGTTTTTTTGGCTGTGTAGTTTTGGGATTTGTTTGTTTGCTGGTTTTTTTAACTATACTGAGTATAAAAGAGGGGAAGTGAGGCCAGACTGAAACATGCTGTATAGTCTAGTACATTTGCTGGTTTAAAAAGAGCTAACTTGAGACTCATGAAGCCAGCAGTTTGGTCAGTTTGTTTTCTGGGCACTCACATAGGACAGGAGCAGGGAAATGTGCCCTTACTTGCTACAGGGTTTTACTCCTCTTATATTACTTTAACCTCCAGGGCAATGATGTGTAGGGGACCAGAACTTCAGTTTCTAGCAAAGGCTCCCTTCACAGATTTGAAAAAATAATATCCATTTCTTTCTTATGTAACAGAAGGAAGCGTGGGTGCCATCGAAAGGCCTTGTGAAAAGGTCTTTAAACAGGGTGATTTTGGTGTACTTTTGCTTTTGGCTGTAATCTGGGTTAGTTCACCTACACATCAGTTGACATTGCTATCAGAAGTTTTTGAATAACTTAAAAATATGCTACAGAAATTACAAAAATTGGTTTCAGGTGTACATTTTGCTGAAGAACTAAGAACTGCTTTAAGCCCTTAAAACTTTACCCTTATCCTCAGCATTTGTCTTGTTTGTTGAAAAGCAGCCCAATGTCCATTATGCATTTTACTTTTTAAGATTAAGACAGAAAAACCTAAAGAGCTACAAAGATGTGTAATATTAGGTCTGAAACTTAAATTCCTACAGTAAAGCATGCAATAATTTAGAGAATGCATCCATGGAATACGTTCTTAAAATTTTTGTTTACAGTCCAATAATGAAGTTATCATGTCTACTCCTTTCCTTAAATATTTATCTGAAATGTCTTTGGCTGGATAATTGTAAAAGGATCAACAGAAGAGAGACAAGAATTTGTCTGATGTTTGAAAAAGTGCTTATAAGAGGCTGAAGATCTCAGTGTAGTTAACAGAATAAAGGTTAAGGTGAGCTGGTTAAAGTTTATCTCATCTTTACAGAGAACATTGCTAGCTCTAAGTTGAATTCTTTAATGTAGCAGGAAATGGTATATAGCAAGATCCTATAAAGAGAAATGGAGTTCCTCAAAGGTTTCGGGGTTCTCTATCACTAAATAAATGTTGTGTGGTTGATGCATAAACTACTGGGGGCAATCCTTTAAGGTATGTTACGGATCAAGTCAGGCTGGATCATCCTAATGGCTCCTTGGTGGGCCATTGGTTTGGTCCTTCTCTAGGCATTGAAATGTCACCTCCTCCAAAAGTCTGCATCATTCTTCTTTTATGCACATACCCATCTATTCTTGCATTTTCTTAGTTCATGAGATCTGATGTGTCTGATCATGAGGTAGGAGAGCAGCTGACAGGTCTCTATTACAGTTCTCATAGCTTACTTGAAAATAATTGCAAGTGCAAATAACTACAATAAGTTTGTATAGCTTCTATTATGTTTCCAATCAGCACAGGCAAGTTTTTTTCTGTTTTTCTGCCTTATTGTACCACATTATAACCTTCTTCTCTTCAAACATCGTACACTTTTGTAGTCCCATAGCTAAGGAAAATATTGAAATATATTAACAGTAGGTTGTCGTTAGTTTGAGTTGGTCTCCTTCCATGAGTGAGCTGTGTATTGGCTGCCAGGTTGTGTGGAACAATTTCATTTTCACTGGTGTAGCAAAAACCCTGTCATGCCATGACAATTACTGAGACCGATATCCCATAAAACGTACTTCAGTTTTTTTTCCTCTTTCTGCACTATTTAGGAACAACTTAGACCCCTTCAGCACTTGGAGATTTACACTGAAATTATTGCCACCAAATTGTTCTTTTAAGCATAGATTGCAAATCTTTTAAAGCATTTATTCGAATTTGTGTCATATGCTGCAATTAACTTGCCATTACTTGCAGCTGCCCTTTCCAGTGAAAAGATTAGAAGATAGGAATTTATAATCAGGGAACCTCAACACAGCTGTCAGAAAAGACTTGGGATCAGTACAAGTAGTCTCAAGGGACAACTTGAAAGGCAGATTTGAACTGTGAACTTCTGTGTCAGAATTTTGATTGCCAAGGACCCTTCTAGGTCACACAACAAGGATAATGAGAACTACAGTCTTAAATGCTCTTGGACAAAAGTTTATTATAACTACACAGAGAAATAGCCCAAATATGTCACAGTAGATTCATGGTTATTACTGAAACAATGCATTAATGTTGGCAGTCACTTGAAATATGGTATGTATATAATAGTTTCATTTAGTATCACTTAAAGGTCTCTATTGCAAAGAGGCATGACCTGTCACTGATGTATGCTGCTATAACAAAATATGAGAGTTATACCTTTCCTTTGACAAATTTCAGGTCACTCATCTACTGCACAAAATGAGAGGAATGTTGGAGAAGTTATAAAGAATTTAATTTGGCTTTGTGCTGTGTGTTTCTTGTTTTAGAAATTTAGGTGATTTTCCCCAAAATAAAGAATATCAGGAGATTAGATATTGTTCCTATAATAATTTAGAAAAACAACCCTTTGCCCATAATGAAAAGAGAAAGTAGCTTTTAAGTTCCTTGGGTTTTAACCTATTCTTTTGTGATGGCCAAAGATATTTCATTTGAAGTACCATTCCCAGATGTAGTTCATTCTGAGATTCATCATTCAGAAATGTTGTATGCCAAAATAAATATATAATAAGAGAGTGTCTGTCTCTGCCACAGAAATGACAGAAATGAAATTATGGCTTTTCTGAAGGAAAGAAAAAGTTGTCTTCTCTAGTCTCTGTCTGCTGTTACCTTTGGAAAGAATCAATGTTGTGTTGCTGTCAAGGTGTTGTGATGGTTTTCATGCTGACTTGCATGTCATGCCATGGTGGTTGGGAAGACAGTGAGTGTCACCAGCTTTCAACAGGAATATGGAAAACAAGATTACTGCTTCCATGTAGTGCAGTAAATAACTTTGCTACAGCAGCTGATGCTAGGCAGATTGTGTGTTTGTATTTTACCATAAACTCTGATACCTCTGAGGTGACAGCGATGATTTCAAGAATTCTATTTCTGCAATTTTTAAAACACTGCAGAAATGGAATAAGCAAAGACTGTGGAAGTTGTTGGGGAAAAAAAACCCAAACAACTAAAAATCTTGCTTTACACTTAAAAGAGCAGCTGCAGCTTATTCTGATAGTGAAATCTATCAAGTTTGAGATTTTATTTCTAAAATGTGTTCAGAAGTGTAGCCCTATTGAGGAGACCGTATTGACTGTGTAATTCAGGATGCAACAAAACAATGAAAGAAGAGTTTAATAAGGTGGAACTGATTGGGTTGGACATTTGTATACCTCTGTGAGTATTGTTTAATTGTCCATGAGATTGAGTTGTTAAATAACAAGACTAATACAAACTGAATAACACAAGAAAGAGAACTGAGATGAGATCGCAAAAATAATTTTGTTTCTAATATATAGTTCTTAATTATACTGTTCTACACTCAATGCTGTATGCTTGAAAGCTTACTGTTCACATCTGTGTTGAAGGAAGCAAAATAAATGTTGCTTGTCAATACTTTAAATTTCACTCAGGTACATACAATATGTGCTTGAATTTTAAGACATGGAGCAGTTAAAAGATTGCTTGGTTGACACTATGGGTGTGCCTGGAAGGTGTAATAGAGAAAAGTTTAGGTTGAATTTTTGATTTTATTTTACAAATATGGAGTGAGTGGCTGACTGACAATTGGATGACCACATCAGCAATGCACACAGTATTGATTCTTCATTTAAGAATGATTGTCTGTCTTTCAGATGTAAATGTATCTGTTCTTTCTGGTCCAGCTGTGCCAGTGGAAAGGTTATAATCCTGTTCCTAAGCCCAGCTGCTCCTCATTGCCTCTGCTGGTGTTACTCTGCTCACAGCTGTGTTGAGTGGATTGCCAGGGCTCACTAAGCCCATTTCAATCAGAATCACCTGGGCTTTCAAAGCACTGTTTAAGTAAGTGAGGCTAAGGTGGGGCTAATTAGTTTTGGTGAAGAGAGATAGTTGATGGAGTTGGCTTTCATCGTGTCTGGAAAAAGTAAGTGGCTATTACCTTTAACTTGTTATTACTTGTTTATTCCACCCAACTTAGTGACTCCTCAAGATGGTCCCAGGCAGCAGCAGGTTGTTGGGCTGAGGGAAGACTCCTTTAAACTGTGTTGGCTCTGAAGAACCTCACATGTCCCCATGAGAAGTTTGGTAGCTACAAGGGTGTTCCACAAAGTGCCTGTGCGCTGGTGTTTGTGTGGTCTGGGAAGATGCTGGGTATAGTGGTGGTTGTTGTTCATCTGCAAGATTGGACAGTAAGTGGAGGGAAAAAAAGTTGTTCTTGGTTTGCTTCTATCTGTTTATATGTCAATGACATGAGTTGGTGAGATGGAAATGAAGAAATTTCTTTTTATCTTGTTTCCAAGGTGGCTTCTCTGCTTTCTGCAGTCAGCATTTTCTTAAAGACCCTTTTCTCCTAGAAAGTCTGTGTAATTTTGTGAATTTTGCGTTTTGTAATTTAAGCCTGTATTAGGGGCAAACTGTTGGATGGTTGTGAGAAAAATGGCTAAAAAGTAGTTCACTAGGAAGCATTTTTGTAATGGTTGGTTCTTCACTGAATAGTGAAGGGAAGCAAGCATAAAACACAATGAACTTCAGCTGAATAGCACCTGAGCATTAAAAACTTGTCCTTCTGGGACAAATGTTAACTAAATTTTAGAAACAGATTTCTAAATAGCTGATTTGATGAAGTGTTCTCTACTTCAGTGTTTTCTGATGAGCTGGGTATGCTTGGAGAAGTTACATAGTATTCTGGATTTATGAGAATTGATGTGGGATGTCTGCTGTAAGAGTGACTTATTTCATTTAAATTAACACTCACAAATTTCTTCACAAGTGTCCCTTTGTAGGCTAACATACACTAAAAGTAATTTAATTTGTTAATCGTGGAAACAGCTGTTTCATCAAATCACCATATTTTGAATTCTGCCAGCATTAACAAGCAGTGAAAATGCTTTTCAAGTAGAAACTGTGCAGGATTCTTAGTTAACAGAAAGACATCTACGGTTTACATCAAGGAGAATCTCACTCATTGTCATTAGCATTTTACCAATGCACTGTACAAGATGAATAGGTTCTTAGATTTACCAGAGAGCACTGGATGTGTTGGCACTGATGTTTGTGGGAATGAAAAGTCAGAATGAGTTGGAGTTAAATATCTGTGCTGCACTAGTCAGATTAATCATGTGAGTTTACTTTGACAAAATATGAGATGCTGGGGAAAAATTTTCCTATGAGGAGTTTGTTCTCTCTGCCCTCTTTGGGACTGTGGGATGTGAAGGGTTGTGCTGTAATCACTCTGAAACCTCAGGATACATTTGAATTGAATTATGTTGCAAAGCTGTAGAATTCATAGCATTACAAATAATTATTTAAAATTCAGTAAATTCAGATGAAATGACAGCAGCTCTTCAGCTGTTAAAATGAGTTCATCAAGTTATCAGAATCAGGCATATGTATTTTGCATAAATCAGGTAAAACTGTAAATTCAAAAATGTTAATACAACTTTTCTGACAGAAAAGTATTATAGATTATAAGTAATGACATTCATAATAAATTGTGGTATTTGGGAAGGCCTTTTATGGGACAGATTTTTTTCCCTGCTTCCCACCCTTAGACACTATCGCACAGTTCCAGTTTTTCCCTACCTGTTTGTTGGTGTTGATTCTGGCTCTGGCTGAGAGAGGGCAAAATATTCTCATGTACCAGGAGAGCGAGTTACAAGCTGCACTGAATTTACTCTCCAAGAGAATGCTTCCCTCATACTTCTCTTGGCAACCATGAACAGCCACACTTTAAAATGCTGCCAGGGCTCCAGAGGATCCTTGATATCGATCTTATCTGAGGGAAACGTCTGCTACCGTGATCTTGATCTTCCTCAAGTATTGTGCACTCCAAAAGTGCAAGTTTCGCTCTGCCTTGTGACATGTAGTTTTAGTAGAAGCAAAGAATATCAGAATCTCTTAGTAAAGGAATATTACAGCAGTATAGTAACAAAGTTAAGAGGGATATGTATTAAGATTTCTGGAAGATTTTGTTTTATCTCCTGGATAGACATTTGAGAGTCTCTTAGCACACCTGTCTGGAAAGAAAGTTGCGTGAAAAAGAAAGTGGAATTTGTAACAGACAAGTGAACTGAGTGACCATTTTGTTTTACAAAATAATCTACAATTAGAGAGGAGTCACCATGACATGAAGGACTTGTGGCACTCTGCCACTGTTGTACTGCTGAGCACAGGTGCTGAAGAGAGAGTTTAATGCAGACCCATATGTTATAAGACCTCAAAAGACTCAAGGAACCTTGTTCCAAAGCTGAGAACTCCAGAATGTAGGTTGCTCAAGCTTCTACAAAATTCATGTCCTTTATATTGGTGTTAAGACAGTCTTTTATAATCTGATCACAGATTTTAACTTTTTTCTCAGGAAAAAGCATAAGTCATAATATTAATATCCCCCTTGCCAAATTTCTAATTTTTAATACCTTAGTTTAACTCTAAGGCATTAAAGTACAGGATCCTCTTTGACTATAAAAAATAGGTTGTTTCTAATGTGCAGATAAAGCGTGTATTTATAATTCTTAGGGAAAAAAAATACATTTTATCTGAAGTGTATGCACTCTTGAAAAAATTCACTTTGAAGTGTTAAATATGGAAAAAATCTACCTTGATTAAAATTTGATAAAATTATAGGGAATAAAAAACTTTATTTCCTTGCATTTAGAAAAATCAAGTGAGCATACATTTTTTTTACTTAGGGAAAAGTAGTTAGAGAATGTAACTGACCAGTCAGAGCATACAAGATCAAGGCTTTTTACATTATGCAGGAAAATGGTTGAGTGCTTGCTTTTTAATATAATTTTTTTAACTTTACTTTCATTTGTGGAGGTAACTTACTAAAAATACCCCAATTAACTAAATTTTTTAGATGCAGAGTTAGTTTGCATACAGTGACTATCTCACTTTTATCAAGTACACATATCAGTTTTGGTAATTTTTCTGCAAAATTCACAAAATATCTTATGTTTCCAGTTTATGAAGCAATTGCTGCTGATGTGTTATGAGAATAGAAAATATCAAATTCTGGTGCAGACCAATAATAAAAGAAAGTTGAATCAAATTTTCAAGTTGTGATATGATTTATCTATTTTAATGCTTGTGGACTCATCCACTTTTAAGAGGGCTGAACCCATTTCAGACTGACACTTGAAAATCAAAATAAAGCATTAGATTAGAGTATTAAATCCCAGTAGGAAATGAGATGAGTCAGACAAGTATTTGGCTGCTATTCTGCTCTGTAAAGTTCTACAAAGGGGACAATGTGAAAACTGAAGAGTGACATTTTGGGGTGGTTTATTGGCTTGCAGATTTCTGCCAGTACAGAATTCTTTGCAAGGTGTCACACCATCCGTGTGCCTTCATTAGTGAGAGAGAGCCCATCAACCCTTCCAGCCAGAGGAATATTGTGCCAAATTACCTTGCTCAGATCCTGCAGTGGGCTTTCTGGTAATGTGCCAGATATTAATTTTTCTTGCTGAATAGTAATTTTCTTTCCATAATTCTCAACACCACGTAAAATACTGTTATTAAAACTACTTCTTAAAGGCTTATAGAACATTTTAAGAAGTTTCTTTTGAGCACAAGGATTCTATTAGGACTCAGAAGTAAAAGAGGGCTAAACTAAGATATCCAAGACCTCAGGAAACTGTAACTTCATCAAGAATGGATTTCATAAATTAGTGGACTGACAGATAACATTCTGGAGGGAGATTAACATCATCTCACAATAGCCATGAAAGTGATTTCTTTCTCTGTTTCTCTTGCTCCTCTTGACATGTATGGATATCAGCAGTCAGGTCTCAGTGGCAACAGACAAAATGAGCGACCATTTATAAGCTGTGTGAGCACGTAGTTAGGCCACTGTTGTGGGCACAATTTCCTGGGTTACATATTCATTTATAAGTGAATTCTGTATTGACTGCCCACCTGTAGTACAAGAGTACATTTCCCTGGTGCCCAGAAGGTCTGTTCCTGTTGGTTGTCTAAGCAGCTGAATTAATTCAGTGTCTGTGGGTGAGAAACACTTTCCTGCATTACTGGAGAAGAGAACCAGAGCATTTCTGGCAATCTGAAGAACTCTGAAGCTTTTTTGTAAACACAGGGCCATGAGTAGGAGCTGGTTCTTCCCTCTGGGATCAAACCCTGTTGTGCTGGACTGTGGGGCTGTGTCAGGGACCACCTGGAATCCCAGCTGACCTTCTGGATTTGGCCATGCTATTTACTGGTTGAGAGCCATGCAGCTCTTGTGGTTCCTTGCTATGGTAAATTATTTGGCCAGAAAACAAAAGTCAAACCGAAATAAAAGTGGGGAAAAAAAAGGAGATGAAAGAGAGGGAGAAGGTGATGGAATACAGAGAATAACCTTGGCATTTGGTCCCAAACTGGAGACCAGTGCTCCAGACTCAGTACCACAAAGCATATGCTATTCTTCCTGCAATAGGAATTTTTTACTTAATACTTCTTGGTAGAATTTTCTTTAGTGGTGACTGTTTGTTGTAGATGCATAAAGGCAAAATAAAATTATGCAACATTTAGGAATTGTACCTCAGCCAAAGTGGCTTACATTCATTTGAAACATCATCTGTCTCAGTAATTAGAATACTTACAGTTAACAGGGACCTGGCCCAAACTATTTGGTTTTGGACTGTGTTCTGTTTAAGCATCTGCCCTTGAGTTAATTTTTTAAAATTTCTCAGTATGTTCTAGCTGTGGTCTGCATATTTAATTCCTCTTGGATGTTTTGATACCATTATGGATGCATGATAGTTTCACACTAAAAAAAAACAACTTTGTATTTTCCATTTGGATAGTGTATAGAACTGTAGTATTTTCCATTATGAGGAAATAGTTATTGTTTTTCCCACAAAATGTGTATTTCTAAAAAGAATTAACAACCTTGAGGATGTGGGTGAAAGAGTCCCATTTTCATCTCAGTGACTTTCTAAAGTAAAAGAAATGAATTAGCAAAGGGAAATTCTGTGACAGTAGGTGCAATAAATATTATGCTAGAGTAGTAGGAAATTAATATAATTTTGTTATTTTTAAAGCACAACCATTCTAGTTCAGTTACAGTATTTTAAAGGCATGTGCTGGGACTAGTCTGATATATTTCCTAATGTTATCATGTGAATTATTTTTCTGATACCTCCATTTGTGCTCTTACTGAGAAGAGATTGCAGAAATTCTAGTTTAGAATACTAAAATATTTAAGATCACTGAGATAGCTCTCACTTGAGGAACTTTTCTGGACATTAATCTCTCAAAATCAAAGTAAAACGGAAATAGTTACAGAATTTTATGTCCCGATGTTGAAAAAAATCAACTTTTTTAATATTAAGTAATAAATAGAGGGAAAATTTCCAGTAGTTTTTGGGTTCATTTTGGATTTCCTTTCATTCTTTATGTGTAAGAAGGAAAAGAGGAAAATCTTTAAGGAATAGAGCTTTGGTGATGTCAGTGGAGGAACTCTGACAGAAAATTGATGTAAGACACTTGATCTTGTACCATATATAACTGTAATATCAGTATAGGGTATGCCTGTATCTGCATCTCTGTTATATATTTGTCATGCACAAAACAATCTTTTTTTTTTCCCAAGAGAGTTATAATATCATATAGAGATTAAGAAAAGTAAGAATTTTGTATTTGCCACTTTCCAATCAAATATCTCCAACTTTTGCACAAAAATTGAGAGCTACCATTCCAGTTCGAGCTGGAGAAAATAAGGTCTGAGGTGTTGATACCACACTGCAGCTCCCAGCTTCAGTCTGGGCTGAAAGAGGGGTAAAAACTCTGCTTCTCTTATTTCCACTCTCCTGTCAGCTCTGACAAATGCCGTTTAGTGTTTTCCTGTTACGAGGTCACTGTTAATGACACACGGAATGTAGATGAGAAGTGAAAGTGTGAAAAATGCTTAATAGCTGTTTTGTCAGGGAAAAGTTATACATAAAACCACTTTATACTTTTTATTGGAACAATTCAGCTATTAAAGCATATTTAACAATTCCAATTTTTTGATGCGTGGTGTGCCGTAATTACCATCAATTTTTATTATTTTTGGCAAATGATCATTGCTGTGCTCAGAGGACTTCACCTAGACAGATTTTCCCATTTCATGCAGCACAAAATCAGTTTTTAGCTCCTCTAGCAGTGCTTATGTTCAATCCACCATATTAAGCAGTGACCTATTAACTGGATGGTTCAAAGGCTTAGCGATACATGTGTTTGGATTTAGATTGGCTTCCACTGTCCTAGAAGTTAAGCTCAGTCATTAAGAGCTCCTAGAAATCATCCTGGAACAGTGAATTTAATTCACTGGTTAGTAAGAAAATAGTATGTAGAAATTCTTACAATTGGGTACCCTTAAACCCAGTGCAGTTACTGCCCCATACTAAGGAGTCCTTAGCCACATCACATTTTAGATCCAGTCATCAAGCTTTGGCTTGCTAGTTCATATTCTTCTGACAGAACTGAGTGACTTGTGAAATACTTAGCATTTTCCTGATCCATCATCTTTTGCATAAAAAAATTAGGTATGTTTTGATTTTATTAGTATCATGTTTGACTGCTACATTGCTTTTGCCTTCCTTACGTGAAAGGCATTTAGAGTAAATGAATGTACTTCTGGGCTCCTTAAAACTGTTATAGCTCTTTCTGATCTTGGTACTCTTTGTACCAAGTGGTGTACCAGCATGCTGTGCCAGACACAGCTCAGTAGTGGAAACAACAATAAATCAGCAGAAATTCATCCGGCTTTCCTTGGCCTTGGGTGGCACTGGGGACTCTGTGGTTCTTTTGTCAGTAATGGGTCTTCATAAGTGGATCTGGTCTTCAGATTCCCAAAGGATGATTTTGTCTCCTGTGCCTGCTTATCCAGATGATGTCTGAGGCTTCCAGGAGCTTTGTCATTGTCTGGCTTGTGGCTAAAGGATGTGCTCTTGGCTGTGCTCCAACATAATCCATTCAGTTGCTTGATGTCCTGTAGCCTGGGGATGAGGAGAAGGTGACTCCACCAAATAATGGAGGCTCTATTCTGATTGGCTGGATGGCAATTCTGTACAATAATAAAATAAAGTAATTAATGTGTCTTAATTATAGTCCTCTTTAAAAACCCATTGCCTTAGCGTATTTTTCCAATAATGTGCAACTGAAAAACCAAACACAGAAAATATACAGATGCAACTTTGTTAATAATTCATATGCGCATTTTAAGTGCAGTTTGGATAAGGTACAAAAACAGAGGAAGTACTGAGCACTTTTTTGTCCTTTTCAATGACTTGGTTATGTTTTTTTCAAAGATTCTTTTTCACACTGTATTGCTTTGAGGATCATGAAGACCACCATGACCTATCTGCAGATTACACTGGAAAATGCTGATTTCTTCTAATTGCAGCTAACTTCTCATCAGTAAAAGTAGCAAAGGTTTTGAAAGGTGTGAACCTTATCTTCCCTAAGTTGGTGATAATCATGTATCTTTCTGTCCAGAAGAGATTTTAAGAAGCCTTAGTATTTGGCATTTCATTTAATTTCATAGATCAGAAAGCAGGTAATTGTAGACTTCCATTCTTTTTCTTCCAAAATTGAGGGGAAAAAATATGTAAATTATTTAAAAGCAATTAGCTGCATGCATATTGTCCTGGCAAACCATTCTATCCCTTTGCTATGTAAATTTTGAGGCAAGCTTGATTTATCTGTCTCGTTGATATGAAACAGGGGAAAACCAAGGCTGCCCTTCTAAATTGATGTAGGTTGCTTTCCATTCTAATTTTATTGTTATAGAAAAATAAGACAGTTACAAAATCAGTTTTAGTCAATAACAGAGTAATCGCATCCTAAAATGATATTATTATTTATTCATGCTTAGTTAAATATAACTGTAACATGAAATAAATGATTATCTGTTTTGGGTATAATTTCATCATAAGGCCTTTGAAGGTCATTTGGACTACACAACTAATTAATGTTTTATTTCCAGCCTTCCTTAATTATTCTTGCCAGATGGTCCTTTATTTGTGTTATTGCTTGGAGTTTCCAGCTGAGGTTGTTTGATTGTTGAAGAAAAATATGTGATGGCACCATAAGATAACTGTAATTGAATTGTTAGGTATGTTAGAACATTCAAGCCTTCTGTCCCTGCTTTAGCCACATCTGGGAAATAAGTTTGTTAACAAAGTGCTTTGGCAGCTCATTGAATACTTGATGTGATATATGAAAATGTTTAGAGCAAGCTCAATTAGCATAAAAGCCTGTAGAAATAGAACTCTGGTAGCTTCTCATTCATTTATGAATTACAAAATCTTCTGGGAAAAATGCACAAATGGGTAAATTACCAGGTGGTTGGTTTTGTTTAGGCTTTTGTTTGGTAGAGTCTGTTAGCATCTGACTTTCTTTTCACACAGCTGGACAATATTGCTTTTGTGTTTATAACAAAACAGTAAGTAACAAAATGCAAAATAGTGTGATGAAAGCATAAATTTAATATTTGGCTATTAGATTAACTTTGGTGAGTAACATCTCAGGAGTGCTTGTTTCTAAGAGGGCTAGGTACAATACTGGCAGATTCCAGATTTGGGACCAGGAATGTAAATACAGCATAAACTGTCTTGTTTTAATCAATCATCAACCTTGTTTGCATTGTGCTAGTAAATAAGTATCACAATTTTTCTTTGCAAGTCCCATAGTGCCAGGTTCTATATAGCAACAAATAAACATGCATGTTCTTAAAAAGCAGAGGAAATGCAAGGAAAAATGGTGCATGGTAGTACACAAATGCACTATTTTGTTCCAAATACTTGTTTAATCTCTTTTCCAGCCATTCTTTTCTCCATTTTTCTATAATCATTGCAAGAAGCAGTTTTGGAAAATGGAGATGAGTTTACAGAAGATATTGAATATTTTCTATAGATATGTGTGTCAGGGGTAGCTGGGAAAAAAGAACTGAGGTATTTGTGTGGGAAATTGAATAATGGATTAATAAGAATGGTATTAACACAAAGGTCCAAGATCAGAAGGAATTGGCTCATCTAGAATGTGAGAAGTGAGGCGTACCTTTGTTTCATTCATAGCTGTGTCCTTCAAGACACTTGTGTAAAATGTTCTGTTAAAAAAGTTAACTACAAATCAGAAATTGCAAGAAAAAGCTTACCATAACAATGGATAAGAGTTTGTTGAATAAGAATAGTTTAGAGATGACTTTGCTCTGTTGTTTTCTTTTGTTTTGTATTAACTATCATATTAGAAAATGCTCTGGAAGAAAACTATCATTCTGGTTGAGGAAATGAGTTCCCAGTGTTGAAAATATGGATGTGCCATACCAAGTTTACCAATCTAGCACAGCATTTAAAATATGTCACAGACATCTTTTCATTAAAATCCTTTCTTAGGATTTTTTCCTGCTGAAGCTGAGAAGTTTCAGCAACAAAGTGTAAACAATGGTTATCTGCTGCTGTGGAATGCAAGTGGATCCGTGATTGGTCTCCTGTGGCTGTTTGGATTTACTGCCCACTCACGGCAGAGCTGCTCTTGCTCTCTGCCGAGAGACAAATCTTTGTTCTTCATTCTTTTCTATTCTTGGCTTAGCTAGCCTTCTGAGACCTTTTCCTTCTATTTCTTTTAGTATAGTTATAATGTAGTATATATATCATAAAATAATAAATCAAGCCTTCCGATCGTGGAATCAACATTCTCGTCTCTCTCTTCACCTGCAAACCCTTGTGACCACGGTCACAGAAATATTGGTGAATTTTTGTGCTGCCTCTTGCTACTGGACTATCTGTGTTTAGCAACACAGTATCTTAGCAAATCCTCCCCCATTTAAAGAGTGGTTTAGCTGAGCAGAGAAATCTTCTCCCCATCAGGCAGTATCAGAGATGTATCCCTCTGATACCTCCTCAGCCAGTACCAGAGATGAGTGTTCTTGGCTTGTGATTGCTCTGAACGTAAAACTCTTCGGATGTTGGGGGAGATGGGAAGCAGCTGCTGCCTTTCAGAGCACAAATGTAGGGCTTTCAGGATGGAGCCCGCAACACAATACAGATGCATCGAATTAAGGCTCTGCCCACTGGTGTCTGCTACTTCCTCTGTAATTCCAGCATTTTGTGCTTTAACTTGTTTGGTTGTTAAAATGTTATAAATATGCATTTTCTGAATTGCTGCTCTGAAAAATGGGGCCCTGGAGCTGGTGGTAACATCTCTGCGGCAGTGGTGGAGTGAGTGGGCACTTCTGTCAGCTGCAGGAGATCTGCCCATTCATATTTAAATCCAGTCCTTGTGCCAGAACTCAACAGCAAACTGTTCACAAGCTCATCTTCTGCAGTGCTAAGCATGCACATCTCTGAGCCACCAACAAAAGAGACACAGGAATTTCTGTAATGAGCAGTTAAACTCACCAGAAACTGCTTTTAGCCCCTGGTTACCAAATAAACACAATAGGTTAAAGAAGGAAGACTGCCAGGGGGATTTCATCTTAGTAATTTTAAAACTCTTTTCAGTTTTAGTTTTCTTCTTTTTATCAGTTCACCATTTCTCTGCTTTACTTCATTCTCTTAGCTATACGAACCAAATTACTCAAGCAATATTGCATGGTATTTTTAAATAAAACTTTTAGGGCTGTATGTGAACTTTCACTTGCTTTCCCTCTTTTTATCTGGTGTTGCAAAATAAGAAATTGAGGCTGATGCCCCCAAGTTCCATAAGCTGCCTTGTGATCCATGTACTGAACTCTGCAGCTTTGCAGACAGTCTTTTCCAAAGTCTCCCAAGAGGTTCTGCATTTTGCTGTTTCCACTCAGTGCAGCAGGAAGGAGGGTGGCCAGCTGGGAAGAGAGACAAACCATAACAGGAGTGAGCTGACCTCTGACTCCAGGATCTGTGTGAATGGGAGGTTGGTCCCAGATAGTCTCTTACCACAGCAGGATATCCCAGTGTGAAATGCCAACATGAAATTACTAATTATCCTGCTTTTTAACTTCAGGATATGCTGCTGACTGTGTATTTTTGTAATGTCACCATAGTACTACAGAAATATTTGCAGGAAGAGGAATTATCTTGCCATTGTGGCATTAAATTATGTCAGGCCAATTTAGCAATCTTTTGTAACACTTACTTTAATACCTCTGCCTTTTATAGGGATTTATAAAAATGCTGTGCAGAAAAAAAGTCTACAGGCAATAGATTAAGTGGGTTTTTTAACCTTATTGTGTAAACCTCTAAATGCTTCAACATTACATATGGTTTTTCATGGTGTAGAAGATCAATATTAGTGTTTCTTTGTGCCCACAATGCAAGATGTATTACTCAAGGTACATGACATACTACCTCACCAAAGTACCCACTGAGATTTGTAGGTGGTGTTGGGTTACAACTGTTTTTTTCCTGGAGGCAAAAGTTGCCTAAATCTTGGCCCTCACTGTTCTGTTTTTTCCCTCATTATATATTTAAGAGAGTCAAATCATTCATCATTCTCAATTACTGGGATATAATTCACTGCATGCAATGTGAGCTACAGACCAGATGCCTGGAAATTCCTGCACTGGCCAATAATCTTAGGTCCCAGTACACATTCTGGTTTTAATACAACAGTAACATGTTTGTTTCCTATTAAATTATTTGCAGAAGATGCATCCCTGATCAAAGCTTTGTCAGGCAGGTGGTTATCAGAATGGGACACAATCAGGGAGACTCAGAGCAATATAAACATTCTGAGCTCTGTTCCTTTTAACAGCCCATAAAATGCCAATAACATTTAAAAAGAATAACTTGATTTTGTTAAAGGGCAGGATCTGTCATGGGAACTTGAGGCTGCAAGGTGTTTAAATGAATGTCTCATAGTGGACTGGAAGTCCTGCCCTCTACTTCTACAGGTACTATGTTAAAATGAGCTTCCATTTCACAAGTGTTTCAGTTTGTCTGTGTTTTCCTCTGTTGTTGCATAAAATAATATATGCTTCATGGTTTCATGCAGTAAATTCATTAGAGCTAAGAGACAGACATCACACAAAATTCAAAACAATCTCTGTGCAAACAACCCGTTGTTTTGAATTTTTTTGATTTGCTGGTCCTCCACATATTTTGTGCCAGTTCTTGAATCGTGGAAACAAATACGAGGTACTAAAGGAGTTTAAAGGCTGGGGGTTTCTTCAGACAATGAGTCTCAATATCTGGTGGAATGAAGATACAATGAAGTATTGATAACAAGAGGTCAATATTTGCAGTATTTTTGGTTTTTAAATAAGAATCTGTAGCATCCATCAACTTGGTTTGTGTCCAACAGAGCATTTAAATGGAATAGTTTTTGAAGAGCTATTGAGCGAAGGTGTTCTGTTGAGTAAGGCCCCACCTTGAGTGCTGTGTTCAGTTTTGGACCCCACATTTCTAAAAATACATTGAGATGCTGGAACATGTGCAGAGAAGGTCTATGGATCTGGGGAAGGGTCTGGAACTCAAATCTGAGGGGAGCTGGGGGTGTTTTAGCCTGGAGAACAGGACACTCAGAGGGAACCTCACTGCTCTCTGCAACTCCCAGCAGGAGGGTGTAGTGAGGTGGGTGTTGGTCTCTTCTGCCATGTCTCAAGTGAAGGGAGAGAAGAAATGGCCTTAAGTTGCAGCAGGTTCAGATTAGATATTATGAATTTTTTTGTCAGTGTCTCACACACTGAGATAAGTTGCCAGGATAGTGGTGGAGTCACTAACTCTGGATGTGGCTCTTGGGGGTGTGCTTTAGGGATAATTATGGCAGTGCTGGGTTCATATTCATATGAAATGATTGTGATCTTGTCCAACCTTGCTGATTCTGTGATAAGATTGTGGTGGTGTGGGAATCAATACTGCTCAATCAGCTCAGCACACCAGTGACCTTGTTATCCCAGTTTTCTGGGAAAGTATTGTCAGAGATGAATTTTAAGGATTGATGGGAAGGTTTCAATGGGTGAAGTTTTTCAGGTAGCCTAAGGGATAGTGTCGGGGAAGGTGCAAATGGTCTTCTAATTTCAGAAAGCAGCATTAATGATTCAGTACCCATAATGATAACATATGAAAAGTGCCAGATAGGAGAGAAGAAATTTCAAGGGGTTTTGAAATTGAAGGCAAGTAGGAGTATTTGAAATGGTAGGGAAACCGAGGAACCAGGTGTTAAGTAATAGGTGATATGATCAAAGTGATGACAAGATAATGATCTCTCCAGAAATGCCTTGAATAGATGTAAGTGGGCCAGGATTGCATTTGTTAAAGCAGGTGAGAGAGCTGCAGTGGTGGAGTTAAAGGCTGCTGACCACATTAGTGTGAAACAGAATTATGAGAGTTATTCAATATGCTCACACAGTTCTGTGGTTCTGTTTTAATCTGTGTTGCTGGTATTTGCAAAGCTAGAACTCAGCTCAACTAATCATTCTAGTCCTTTTTAATTACTGTTCTGTGAAATACTGAAATTGTCAATTTTGTTGTTCATTGACACTCCTGGAAATGGAGAAGAAATTTATTCGGGTCAGCCCAAGTGATTTTTTTTTTCCTCTTGGATTCTCACTTTTATAAGCTATCAGGGGAAATTAAATGCAAAGTTTAACATGCCATGTATTTTTAATAAAGGCAAAGAAAACTTGAAAATGAAAAATTGGAATCTTACACTTCAGTGCAATTCACTGTCTAGAAGAGGATTTTTTTTTTATTAAGTCATGTGCCTTTTTTAATTTTTAAGACTGATGCATGAGTAAGATAGATAGATAGAAAACCACAAATGGAATTATTCCTCTGTCTTATCTGGAGCAGCAAGCCCTGATTACCAAGTTAGTACTTTCTGGAGCATCACACCCTCTGAGCCTGTCTTGTTAATGGTTTTCACTGGGGGTAAATATTATCTGGATCAAATAGCAGCAAATGAGGACTACTGCAGCAGCAGGCAGTCATGCCAAGTTCCTTTTTTTCTTTTTGTGCCAAAGAATAATTTAATTATTGATATGAATTGGAATGACTCTAAGAGGAGAGTGAGTGAAAACTCAACCTGGCACAAATATAAGGAAAAAAAAAAAGAAATTCAAAAATTAACTGGGAAAATTATGGGGTGATTGTACTAGCAGGTTTCTTTATGCTTTTTTGTGTTTTTAAATGTACTATTGGTGATGGCTGAGACTCTTTAGAAGTTCACATAGAACAGGAGCTGGATTCAGGTATTTTGACTTGCCCTGTAAAGAAATTTGCCTTTTTATGTAAAATACGAAGGAAATACATATGTTTCTGTAAAGAAGGTTCTATGGCCAAGTTCAGGAACATGAAGGAGCCTGACATAGTTAGTTTCCATATATGAGGAAAATTTGATTAAACAGAAATGGAAGAAGTTGAGTTACTTTTGAACAGGGTAGTGTCATGTGACATTTTGGCTCAATGTCTAGTTTCCAGTTGTCCCATAAAGGTGATGATTTGCAGACAGCCCTTGTTCCCTCTGGCCTGTATCATCTCTGTCATGTGAGTGTGGTGCTTTGACTTTATTTAGTTTAGGTGAAGAATGTATGGAACAGCACAGCCTTTCCCTGTCCTCCTGCTGCAGACTCTGCACGTTTTTCTGTCTCAGTTACTCTAGAAGTTTAAATATTTCCAAGTATCTACAGGAAATTTGGTGATGTAAATGCTATCAGGACTGAATAGTAACAATTTAGGAAAAATGAACTCATATTCAGTTCATATAGTGAAGCAAGATATCAAAAAGCCCCATGCCCTCAGCTTTTACTTGCTTAGTCAGTGCCTTTCCCAACAGTCATTCTATCTTTTCTCCCACTTAAGTGGAAGGTTATGTGTTTTATAGCAAAATAGAAAATCTTTTCTAGTATTTGCTTGTGTTCAAAAAGAAATCAAACCCCTGAGGCTGCAGTGGGCTTGAGTGGGAGATGTGTAGGAGTAAGGATTAATTAAACTGAAGGAAGACTTCTGGTTTTCTTTGGGAAAACTGGGATGAGTTCACCTGTGGGATGTTTTTCCCAAATAGTATTAATGAAGATCAAACTGGTTTATGTTAATATCTGTAATACTGAAAGTAACTTTGAATATTACCCTGATCTAATGCTACATTTAGCTGTTATATTTAACCTGAGATCTGATGGAGAAAATAAAAAGAAGTATTAAAGAAATGTAAATTCAGTTTCCAGATCTTTGTGTCTTCACTTATCAGGTGTTCCTGATTAAATACCAATGAAAGTGCTTAAAGTCACTTGCTTAAAGTAATTTCATATCATATATAAAATACTTCTGCATTATTACTTCAAAGGCTTGGCAGCATGCTTTAAGTATACTTGTAAAAATAATTTCCTTTTCAGGAGAATAGTACAAGTTTCCCACTTAAACCAAAATAAGAAATGATACAGTTAGATTTGCAATGAATAATAAGAGTTTTGCTTCTCAATTTCAGAATGAATTATGTGCATTTCAATGTTACTTGTATTTGTTTTAAGACTTATGAGGAAGTTTATGACGATGACTATAACCATGAATAACTACTTTATATAAACACACCTAAAATTCCTTTAAGTATTGTAATTAAACATTTAAAGGTACACACTTTATGCTTAGTCTTTTGCGTATCAAATGGAGTAATTAATGAATAAGGAAGTTGGTAATTGAATCATATGATCCTTATCTTAAGCTTTATAAGTTGTGGCCTTAGGTACTAGATACCCCAAACATTCTCTTCCTAAAGCAATGATGTTTACACCATTGTGTTGTGAGCCAGCCTTATCAGGAATTTTCTGCAACCTGGAAAGCCTGAGGTCCTTAAAACTGTTCAGCAACTCACCTCCTTCTAGAGGAGGGAGGTAATTCCTACTGCACCAGTGATTAGATTAAACTTTTCACCTTCTGTAACAAATAAAGATAAATTGTGGATATGGAAAAAGTAGATATGGAATGTATTTTCTTCAGGAAACTGTCAAGCAAAGCTGGAGGAGGCAGCAGCTGCATTGAAAAAGAGGATCATAGTCTTGGAAAGTTGGGAAAATATGTATTGATGGCAAAGTGTAGTGAATATTAAACTGATTAAAAGTTAAGATGGGGGGATGCAGGAAGCAGGATCTTGATCTATTGATAAATGAGACCTGTAGAAGGCTTGACATACTTGTTCCACTCTGCTTGATTTTAGCCACGTTTCATGAAATGCCTATGTAACTTCTGAGCTCTGCATTTCCAAGTGCAATCTGGTTTTAGGAAGTCCAGAGAACAATATTACATGAAATATCTTCCATGGTGTTTTTTATAATCCATGATTGTATATCAAATGTCCTTAGAAAAACAGAAATCCAGATCTTGCTGTTCTGAAGCAGTGACCTATTCAGGAGACACAACCATAATTATTCTTTGTATTATCTAGCCATGGTCCAGACTGGGTTACACTGTTTTCTTTAAATTAGCATGCTTAGTTTCTCTTTGAGATTTTAAGGGTAATTTTGAAAGGATTTTCTTTCCTCCCGCCTCAAGGGTCTAGTGGAACCCATCATATACAAAATATGATGTCACCAGAAAAGAGAGCATACAGTGTAGACTCTACTTTCATGAATGTGCTGATGACCTGGGGCTCTGGGGTTTATTTTCATTAAACTTTATCAGTAGAAAGTCTCTTTTGTCTCTGCCTTCACAGAGTGTCTGTGAAATTGGATTTGGATGGCGATGAGCTGGTTAATGCTCTGTCTAGGAAAGGCAGCCATTGCTTGTTTGGGAACTTGAGATCCATCCTTATCTGTAAGGATCTTCATGAAAGATTCAGTTAGTTCTCTGACTAGAGATCTAATAGGCTTGGTGGAGACATGCTTTTGGGGAGTTATCCAGAGCTTTGCACTGGAATTTCTGCTTTGCCACACCAATACAAGTATGTGCAGCTGCTCTTGGTTACTGCCGGGACCTTACCTGAGGCCAGAGGGATCACTTGGTTACTGCTGCACAGGCAGAGTGCAGCTTTTCAGATTGTTTTGGGGTTTTTTGGGGTTTTTTTTTAAACTTTGAGTGGTGTTTTTGGTTTGATTTTTTTTTTTTTTTTTTTTTAGGTTTTTTTGGGGTTTTTTGTAGAAGTACAGGGTCTGAAGGTGGATGCTTACGTCTTACATGATTTTGGTCCTGTTTTCTACACAGATCTTTTGGTAGCCTGTTGTTTCTCCTGGCTCTACTTTAAATGTCTCTGTTGTGGCAAGGGGATGTTCTCAGTGGAAGAATGATGATCTTTTAAGACATAAATCATAATCTTTCTCTCCTCTTTTTAAGACAAGGCTGCTATTTTCCATTAACTCCTACATAAAAGGCTGTTTTTTCTTTAATATTTTGTGTGTATTTCCCTCAGGAAAACAGGTTGTAGTAGACCTGGATGTTGTAGGTTGTTTTCTAAACAGTCTTTGTCTCATATTTTACCACAACAGTTTTGAATAAAGTTTTAAGATACATTTTACTTGCTTTGCTCTGTCAGCACAATAGCTGGGAGGCATCCAGATTTACATCCTGTGATTCTAAGCTCACAGAAAGTAAAAAGCCAAAACTATACAGGTAATCTGTGCTGTGACTTCTAGTAGTTTTCTGAAGTGACATGAAATCAAAATTTCCTAACTGGACATCACCACCTTTCTTTCCCCTCTAGAACCAATTCTATTTTAATGAGCAGAATATCTCCAAATATACATTTCAGTTGCAGTAGCACCAAGCCCAAATCTGCTCACATTGTAAAATGAGATAATTAATTTGGCCTTAAATAAGTCAGCCATGAGAACAAATTACTGGCTCATATTTTTTTTCTTCCATGCAGTGTCTTGGGCTCTCCCTTTCCATAATCCACCTGTACTGCAGGTGGCTGTTGCTTCTATTAAGAATAGATTTTCCTTTAGATTTTTTTTTTCACTTTGAACATACAGATCCCAGCTCAAGATGTAGATTAAGTTTCAGGCTTTACATGGCATATAATTTAAACTTGCATGGATTTAAGAACTTCAATACAAGTTCTTTACTGCACTGAGGATGTGCTCTGCAGCATGGAAAGGATTTCCTGTGAGGATAACAGTTTGCATTCCCAGTTCCTGCAAACCTGTGGCTGCATCATGCACATATGGAACAAACAGGAGGCAAGAAGATAATAGATGACCCACCTATTTTAGCAGCTGCCACCTAATTCCTACCTGCTTTTTATAATATTTAGATATTTGAAGAAATATTGGAAGTACAAGTATGCTGTTTTATTGTAAGGCAGAATCTTCTACTGGAATTTATCAGAAAAGGAAATCTGTTTTGTTCCACTTCATGTATTTTGGAAGGGATAGGCATGCTCAGGAATGTGTACAAAATAGGGATTGGTCTGTAGAAAAACAATTGTCTTCTTTTACCACAGTGAAAGAGACAGCTTTAAGATAGAAATAAAGGCAAGAAGATGTGTGAGTTTGCTATCATCCTGTAATTTAATTTAGTGTGGTCAAATATTAACTGTTGAATGAAAACTGACACAGCATAGATTTATCAGGTGAGGCTGCTGCCAAGTACATTGCAGATTATGTCTTTGAAGCTAATAGAACTTTCTTCATGTATACCTTTGTATTAAAATATTTAATTTTAAATAACTTGCATTTCTGTGCTGGTCTTGCTGTTCCACCACATGGTTTGCAAGATATCAACATTTTCTTTAGAATTAGTCAACAGTTTGTTTTATCAAGGTAAATATTTAGTAACTTTTAAAACTACATATTTTGTAAACTTTATTTTCAAATAAACATTAAGGATTTGAATGTTTATTTTAATACTTAGTTTTTTTACTAATTTGTAAACATTTAAGAATACTATTTGATAAAAATATATGGTAGCACCTAATTTCAGTACAACACATCAGTGTTTGTGCTGCTACTTGGTGGTCTGGCATTCTGTGAGGCAAGATACTTCTAGAAGCAAGTTTACACTTGAGTTCATGTTAATTACAATTATTTTCTTTCCTCTTTGATTCCTAGAATTTTTAGTTTTTATAGCAATTAGCTCAAGGCCAGCCCTGTAGTACCTCGGCTTCTGACTAAATCAGGCATCACAAATAATGTACCAACCTTTACATGTTCCTGATTTTCTGAAGTTAGGCATCAAAACTCCTCATGCAGCTAATCTCAGAGATGAACGTGTGCCCCCATGCACAGATGAGTGGGGAGTAAGGTTTAACTGAGATTAGAGATAGCCAAAAGGAAGTGCTGTGCAGAGTTTAATCCTATTACTGCCACACCTGTTTACCAGATAATTTTATAAGAGTTAAAAAGTGCAAGCTGCAGTAAAAGTTTTTTTAAAATACTATACAAATAATTTGCTTAATAAACAGGATCACTATAATCTAAAATAATTCCTCTCTTGGCATAGCAACCATTAATTACAGAAGTCTTTGTGATCTTCTACAAATACCAGGAATAGCTTAAAATTAGTCCTCAAAATATCAGATCTGCAAAGTTTCTTTTGTCATTTAAATGACTTCCATTTAAACCATGCCTTTGAGGAATGCCTCTACAAGGTTTCTAGTTTAATGAAATAGCTGAGAAAATATCTGGCTGTTTACTTTGGAAGCTGGAATGTATGCTTTTATTTAATCTTTCTGCAACTAGGAAAGAAGTTATCCAGACAAGATAAGTTTGCAAGCATGGTACCTACTGCTACAAAGTGTGCTGAAAGGGAAGTTTCTGTCAGTTTTCACAGACTGATTTTAAACAAAATCCTACATTTATTTTTTGCCCTTCAATGATGGAATTTTTGTGAGGCAGTGAAGCTAAGAGCCTAATATTATACATTTATCTGTGAAAATGAAATTTAACACACACGTTTGCCTAATACATAACATGGCATAAAAAGAGGAAAAAATGCAGACAGATGTTTTTCTTCTCTGTTCTGTGTAGCCATGCACATGGTAGTGGTATCAGTGGTAGTGGGGCTTGCTGGTTTACATTGTGTGTTCTGTGTATATTAGTCTGGGGACTGATCAGTGGCACTCACATTCAAGCAGAGAGGAAATTTTGAGTAGAGTGAGAATTCCCAAATATGTCCATTTGTTATGTTTTCATAGCCTCTACAGTTTTTCTACTGTAAGAAAAAGCAGAAAGAGTTTATTCTGAACAGTCCCTAGGCACAATGTATGTTAAATTTACGTTTTTAGCTACAGTGTGCTTTGATGCTTTTGTGACTCAGTTCTGGTAACTCTGCCAAACTGTTGTCCATTGACCAACATCCTGTGATATTCACCTGTTTTCTAGGATTTATACCTATACTGGGAGCTCCTTCAGGCAGTACTTGTTTTTTGCTTCTGTGTCTGTAAGACAGTGCTAAGGACATTAAATTAGGCTGTTTAAGTGGTACTTAAAAGTGCTGCCATTACAATGCTGTGCCTCACTAAGGATGTTTTACTTTGTGGACATTTGATATTCAGAGTTGCACTTAAACTGGTGTTTCCATTATTTTCACTCATAAAAGCTTGGGGTGCTAATCAGACAGACATAATTTTGTAAAAATTGCCCTTAAAATGAGGTCTGCTTGATTTTTTTTTTTTTTGATTGAAATTTTGTTCTTGACTATGAAATGTGAATGCCTTTTTCTATTTTAGTTGAAAAGAAGGTGGGACAAACTAATTGAAATAAGTCATCTGTCCTTGCAAAGATATTTGACAGCTGTATATAACCAGACCCAGATTTGCATAGTGAGTGCAACCAGTCAGATGTTCTGCAGGAGTGGTGAAAGAAGGGGCTATTTCAGCCTTTCCTTTTAGCACTGCTCACATGCAGCAGTGCCATTGGCAGGCATAACAGTTTTGTAATTCCATGAACTCTGCGTCTTGAGTGTGAGTAAGCCCCAGGACACAGAACTCATTTGTTTTCCTTGTCTTAGATTCACCCAATGATCTGACCAGTGAGCTGATGATCAACTAAGAGAGTAAAAGATTTGGGATTTTTGTGTGATCAGTGTGTGCATTTCAAAGGAAAACATGTGTCCCACCATCTCCTGCTAGCTCATTGAAGTGAGAATGCTTCTGCATGTGATTCTTAGTAACTGAGGATAACACAATGCTGCTTTGTTCAGGATGGGAACACACACCCCATGTAAATGTGTGAAACAAACCATGCTGATTGCTTAGCAAGACTTAAACATGCAGAAATTATGTGACTCCAAAATGCATCACAGCATTCACCCACGTAGTCTTTTGTCACCTTTACTCATGATTATCAGATATACATAAAACTGTTTCTTGCTTGCAAAATACTTCAGTTTGCTTTGTAGAGAAGTGTAGTAAGCTGCTGCCCTGCTGGTGGGTGAAGCACATCCTGCAGCTGCTTATTATAATAAAATGTTAGGAAACTGTCAGGTACATACGATTGTATGATAGTCCAGATGGTAAACAAAACCAAAACACAAGATAGAAAAGGAAGTTACTATTTGTTGAAAAGCCTTTTTTCTTTCACTTTTTATATCCAAATAGAAACTTGACTGACAATCAATTCAGAAGCCCGTGGAATATTTTCACCAGAGGTCATAGGTTACCTCTGATGATATATCCTTAAACTGTTCTTCTCAACTCATAAATCCTTCTTATTTTGCAGAATGGCAAGAATTACTGATTGGCAGTACATTATGTTGGAACTAGAACTTTTAAACTGTGTCTAGTGTTGGCTTCCATTAGAAGATCTAAAGCCAGTGACAAAGGTTGCTTTTGTAGCTGCATTTGACCTGTTGGTACTTTACATTTTAAAGCCGGGGTCCTTTTTTAATAATTAGTTTTTTTAATCTACTGCACAGCTTAGTTGGAAAAGATACCTTTTTATTTTGTTTATGTAGCTTATAGCTTCGTGTTACCATCAGTCTGCAAAGATGGCTTGTAAGATGATGTGATTTTTTTATTTTTTTTTTATCTGGGGATTTATAGGAGTAAAAATGTGATTTTACAAGTCTCCATGCTGGGGAAGATACTACTTCATATCAGATTATTATCAGAATATTCTGATTCATATCAGAATATTATTTCATTTAATCTCACTTCTTATATTAAAATACTAGAAAAACCTTAAAACTTATATCAATGTGGAGCTGTTCAGAATTTGTCCATGGTGGTGAAGAGTCATGACATAACTTTTCAGGGATGTTTTGGTTTAAAAAAATTGTATTATCCCTTATTGTCAGAGTTTCAGGTAATAATTCAACCGGTAAATCTAAATAAGTTGAGTTGGCAGGGACTCACAAGGATCATTGAGTCCGGTTCCTGGCCCTGGACAGCACCATCCCCAAGAATCACCACCTGCCTGAGATATTTGTGTGTACATATATATATATATATAAAATGTCTGCCACTTATGTTGTTCTATGTATCATAAAGTAAATCCTGTTCATAGCTGTGTTCCATTCTTCTGATGGTTTTTTATTTCAGTCATGGTTCATGAATTCATCAAGACTAACATTTTCCTTGGAGCTGGTTGCTGTAACACTATTTATATAGTCCTGTAGTGTAATTTTAGCTCACTAAATAGCTTTCCCTCAGGAAGTATGATCAAAGTGCTTTGTGCCTTTAGTTATTGTCAGTAACCAGGACAGTTTCTACTGGAGTCTTTGGGAAGGGATGATTTATGATGTTTTGCTGGAGGCCACACAGGGAATCTTTCTCTCTTGAGACTTGGGGAACTCCCTCATTGCTTAAGACAATTTCTGAGTCTCATACTTTATTAGCATCTGCATGTATTCACTCGGTATCAGTATCTGGAGTTAAGTAACATGACAAAAGCTCTTTGTGTTTTTCTGTTTTCCCCTAATTGTTTGTTCTAATAAACTAACTTTTGGTGTAAAAAATGAACAAGAAGATTCAGAAGTTAATGAGTCTAAAGAAACATCTGTTAGAAGGACTTTCATTACCATGCATTTCCAGGGAAATCAGAACATAAGGCAGGACAGCTGATGAAGAGCCTGCTTGGCTTAAGCAAATGAATAATGTAGCCCAGGACAGAGGATCAGCTTTTCAGTCAGATCCTAATAAGCAATGCATTGTTTTTGGCAGTTAACCCCAGATGCTAAGCTGGTGTCAACTGCATTGTTCTGTCCTGTTTCTCATGCCAGTGTAATATGTTCATCCTGGCAGGAACCACTTCTTTCCCTGTTATGTTTTCAAGGCACCATACCCAGTACATTTTATCCTGAGTATGGGCTTAAAGAATACCTGTCCCTTGTCTAGGATCTAAAATGATTTCCAGTCTAAAATTAAATCCCTTAAATCAACTTTATGCTATGCTATAAAAGAAAAGGGTGGCATCTTCTGTATTTAAAAAAGAGATATCTGGGGTTTTTGTGTAATGTATCTTTTTATTTCTCCCTCTCTCCCTTTATGAAACTATTAAAAAGTTAAAACTGCTTTTTCTACAAGGACTATAGACATACAAAATTAGCTTTTATACAACAGGCACTCAGGTGAAAAAAATAAATGCAACGATACTTCTCATACAGTGAAACTTAAAGCACATTTATGAATCATTCAGGCCCATATTTACTGTTCTGCAGCCAGTATTTGTATTCTGACATGACAAACAACATATAATGAAATGAACATATGTAATTATCACAAAGAGACAAGAGCCACTCCTGGAGTTCTCATTGATGCTCATCCTCCATTACAGCACTGATTAAACAACTCTTTATTAACACAGAGATGCTGAGTTTATGAAAATTGGTCAAATACTTTTTAAATCACAGACTAGACATGGCATGAGACATTTGATAGAACCAATACAAGCAAGTTTACAACCTGAGCACTCTGAAGGGAGGTTGTGGTGTGGTTTTAAATCAGTCTGATCCTGGGGAGGAATGGTGTCTATAAAATAATTTTTCTCCAGAATTTGGTATAAGGGGACACTTAGAGAGGTATCTTGGAAAGTTCAAGGGGTGTTTTTAAAAACATAAATCTTGTGTGTATGTAAACTGACTTTGTATCTTTTGGCTGTAGCTGGTTCTATAAGTTGATGGGAGATGCAGAAAAATGTGCCAAAGAAGGGGATATTAGAAAAATCTCTGTGTATGGCAGTCCAGTGTTATCTGTAACAATGCCTGTGGTGTGGAAAGCAGCAGAATACAGATCCTTTTCTGTATAAACTGAAAGCTGTGGTGTGTTCCAGTGTCTGATGCCTCTCCCAGCTCTCATGGCTCTCCTGATCCACTCCAGCCTTGAATTCCAACCTTGAACAACTTCCCCATCGCTCCTGAGTGTAAATACTCTTATAGTGCTGAACATGTGTTGTGTTTCTTTCCCTGTCATTGGATAGAGTACAATTGTTCCCATTTGTTCTGAAGTTGCTTTAGCATAACCTGGCTCAGTGCTTATAATTTCTTTATTATCAGCCTGATCCATTTTGCTTCAATTCAACAGAATTGAATTTGGCCCTTAATATTAGAGGCATCAAACTCAGGGCTGTGCAGAGCAATTAAAATGGGAGTTTTCAGGGCAATTTTTTCTTGATATTTTTCTGCTCTGCTGAGTAACAGACTCAGATGATATCACCTAGCACTCTGCATGTTAATTTTCATTTATATATAATTAATAAATCTTAAAGTAATTTTAAAGATTAATCTCAAAACTATTGTATGCTCGTGCTGAAAAAATGGTTGGTTATTAAATTAATATTAATTGTATTAGATCCAATTCTGTCTTCCATAGTTTTAAAAGTTAGTATTACTTTTTTAATTCCTGAATTTCTGTTTTCCCTCTTTTGTTCAAAGGATTACTTAATGGGAATAGAGACCATGTAAGCAATTTACTCCCTCTTAAAATTAATCTTGAGGATATGTTTTAATGAGTTAAGTGTTGATATTCATCATGAGGGAGCAGAAGTAGACCATAAATATTTTCTTTTCAGAGCAGAGTTATTTTTGAAACTGAATCTGTCAAAATTTCAAATTCTGATGGAAGACTTTTAAAATTCAATCTCATGAGTTGCAAGGTTTCTGTAGTTACATTTTACTTCTGCAGTAGTTATAAATTTGGGAATCTGGCTATTGGCTTAAAACAGAGTCCAAATTCAGTATTATATTTAAAATTCAATATTGATGAATACTTGTTTAGCTCTATCAGTACAATAAATAGATCTGAGTAATGGCTGCCATCACACTTTATTATAAAATAACATCTACCTTGTTTTCAAGGTTTTCAAGAAATTATATAAACATAGTATGTCAGTATATGGAACTTATGGTGATGTATTTTACCTGAGTACCTTCTTAGTAACTTAGAAAATTGCTGATACAGGGATAGTTCATTGTGTTTTGAATTCCAAATTGTTCTTTAAAGGCAGCCAATAAAGATCTTGGGAAGGCAAAGGGAAATTAATCAATACTACTTCTCCTGGAAAAGCACAGACACAGCACCAGATTTCTTTTTTAGCAAACCAGAACCTTCAGGGAAACTCTGGGTCCAGAAAATAGCAGTTGAGCTGTAATGGTAATTACTACTTCTGTTTTAGTTTGGAGTAAAATTAGTTCTGCAGTTATAGGAAAAAACATTTCTTTTAATGGATGTTAGTAATTTACAGTCTGTTGTCTGTGTGTGGGGTTTTTTTTTGGCTGCACTTTTCTTTTTATCCTGATACCACCTCTTTTTGGTGGGAAATTGGACTTCTCTTATAAATAGACATTATTCCTTTGAGGTTAGTAGTTCAGGCACTTATATCTAAAGAGATTTTCATCCTCTTTACTGTCACTTTATAGCAATGTTCAATATATCTGGTAATGGTATTTTCTGAAGTCTGTCTGAGAATTGTAACAGGAGCTGCATTATACAGCTAAATGCTTTTAATTTTTTTTTTTCTTTTAATGCCTGAATGCCTCATTCAGATTATCTTTTACTCTTCATCAGAAATTAAAAATGATATTATAAACTCTCTGGACCATAAACCCCTCTTTTCTTTCCTCTGTTTGCACAACAGCTAATGCAGAGAAGTCCTGGCTCATGGCTTTTAGGCAATAAACTGTGTATAAAAATAATAATACAATTAAATTCAACTTTACAGCAACTGGATGATGTGCAGTCAACATCCATGAGGAGGGGCTTTGTTAACAGACATGTTAGGTGAAATGGAAATTACTTTCATTTTATTAGAACTGTGTTTCTCTTGCCTTCACACTTTGCTTCCCATTTTGCTACTGCTGTTGAGGCAAAGCTAATGAAAAAGAACAAATGATAATATACAGTGGAGATCAGCAGAAATTGTAATCATTAGGCTTTGCCAAAGTAAAAAGTACTGACCTATTGTTGCAGCCTCAGTCTATGCCTTTTTGATGCCTGCCTTTGTCCTAGCACTCCAGTTTTTGAAAAGTAGGAGGATGCAGCTCCTACTTTTACAAATATCCACTTTTTTAATGCCACTTTTACAAATATTCCCTTTTTTTTTCTTTTGAATTTGCAAGTATGTGAGTGAGGAGTGCCTCTGTGTGTTGTTGTCCTTTACTTTGAATTCTTTTGAATTACTACATTTCACGCAAATTACTCTAGAGTCTGTGTAAATAAGTACTGATTGTCCCACAAAATGGATGGTACAAGGGCACACCATCCATGTTACTGTTATTAAAGTTCTTCACACAACACCATAATGTAAATATAATTCCAGTATTTCTCCCTTTTCAATTTGTTCCTCAACAACTTGGGAGCATCTGCAGCTCTTTCATGGCAGAGTTCACACCCATTCCCAAAGTTAAGGCAGATGCAAATCAATCTTTTTTTCTTATAGTTAGGGTTTTAGCCAGTTCCCTGCTTTTGTGTAGCATGTCCTAAAATAAGGAGGCCTTCAATTTGATTACATGTCTTTTGCCTGCTGATGCTGATGTAGCACTGTCCTTTGACAAGCACATGTACACTGTGCTTAGTTCAGTATCTAAAAGCAACGTTGGGTATCAGAAGAATCTTATTTCTCAGTTGCATATAAAAACTGTCATTTTTTTCATCCCGGCAAGCAGTGAATTCCAGCATATAAGCCTTTATTTGTTGTTTTGCTGTAGCAGTCTGTCTTGCTAGAAACACATGGGATGCTGAGGGATCATCCGCTGAGACCTCTCTCCATTAGGAATTTGCTGGTGGTAATACACAGGAGGGAAAAGCTCCGATTCTGAACCACTGGCTCAGAGATAATCAGCAGGCAGATCAAAAACTTGCAGAATAAATTGGAGAAAAGCAGCAGTATGCTGAGCTGTTATCAAAAGCCACGGACCCTGAGTAAATGTTTCACAGGATAATGTCAGAGGCAAGGCTCGTGTCACGTTTAAGAACTTGTCCCAGTTGGCTTCTCTGGACCGTGAGTGCTGGATTTTAAATGCTGGGAGTTTTTTAAAGCGTTCACTATAAAAATTGGTGAGGAGGTTTTTACTCATCCCATGATGTTATGTTTGCCTTTTATATGCAGGGAAAGTAGGACTAGCTTGTCTCCCCTATTTGCATAGGAATTCTTCTGTGCTTCTGCTAGTTGTGCCATATCTGTGGGAGTGCATTAATACCTGGGATCCTTGTTCCTCAGCTAAATTGCTTTTTGGCCCCTTTTTTGGCTTTGTGCTACTTTAAATGTACATATTCCGGTAGATGTCTCTATATTAGTCTTAACTTATCTTAGCATTCCATTAAAATACACGTAGTTTCCCCCCCCCCTTCTTTCTAGGAAGAAACTAGATTAAATTTACTGAAATCTTATTTTCTTTAGCGAGTTAGTGCTGTGCATTTATATCTCTGTGCATTGAGGAATATTTACTGCTGTGGTATAGCCTGCATATAGATCCTGGAAAAATCTTGCCGTTCTAGAATTCTTCTGTATATTTTCAGTGTTTTTATTTTGTATTTGAGAACTATCCATGAAGAAAATATTATGATTTTTTAATAATATGTATTTAATTTCTCACAGTAGTTTCAGGAAAGGAGTGGGAAATTTTAGCTTTTCTATTTTTTTGCTTATTCTTATGAAGGTGAATAAATGTCCTATGTTTTTGTTCTGAATACACCTCCAGCACAGTCCAACAGGCAACTCCCAAGTGTGATCAAACACAGGATGCTCTTCTTGTTGTCTCTACCCCAAAATTGAGGGAATATTTGCTGAACCAACCCAAGGAGTGTGCCACCACTGAGTGCACAGCTTGTTCCATCCATAAAAACTTGAAGCTATGTCTGGGAATGTTTGGGTTGGATATTAGGAAAAGCTTCTTCGCTCAGAGTGTGGCTGAGCACTGGAACACCTCCCCAGGAAATGGCCACATCCCAGGGCTGCCAGAGTTCAAGGACAGTTTGGAAAAGAAGAACATGGTGGATTCCTGGGGCTGTTCTCTGCAGGATCAGGAGTCAGGCTCAGTGATCTTTGTTGGTCCCTTCCACCTTGGGATATTCTGTGATTCCATGATTTTACCCCTGCTGCCCCTGCATCGTGGCTGTGAGGGCACTCTGAGGGGAGGAGGTGTGAGGGAGTGCAGGAAGAAATGTTCCTATGCCATTTCTGAGGGAAAGAGCAAAACCATCCCACATCTGCCCCTTCTGAGGGAGAAGAGACAGGGAGCAGACATCGTGGCAGATGCCCAGGTTCCTCTGGAATCTGCATGGAAGGGAGGGCAGGAGGGACAGCTCGAGGGACAGAGGGAAAGGTTCCTGCCCCTCCAGTCCCCATGGCTGCAGAGCTGTGCTTGGGTTCCTTCCTGCAGGCTGCTTCATCAGGGCTGCTAGCTGAGGTCTTGCCACCCATGGATTCTGTTACAATATTAAATGTGTTTTAAATCTGCTGTTATAGTACTGGGCAGCTGAGAAATAACCTTGTAAACATTTTCCATTCGTTTTTTATTTGTTATTGCTTTTGTTTTGCAGAAACATTCCTGTGGTTATAATTTTTCTTATTGTGTTGGGTTTTTTTTATTAATTTTTCTATAATTTCTCTTCTTCATAGCATTCCCCAATGATTGCATTCACAGTAGTGTGTTGTAATGAAAATCTGCAATATTGTGCAGATCAGTATGTGCAGTTTTCATTGATAATAATAATAATTATAATGAATTAATAATTTTTCTATTTCTCTAGCTCCCTAGATTTGAAATATCTTAAAATATTTTAAGCGTGCTCTTTGGATAGATTGTAAATATTTTTTAATGTAGCAAGAAATACTTCCATAACATATAAGCAGAAGTGTTTTCTAGTTTAATATTAAAATGGAGCTAGAAATAAGCCTCACAGAATGATACAACAGAACTGAATTAAATCCCCAAAGTGAGCACGATCAGACAGAAGGGTGAAATGTCAGGCCTGGTGTAACCCACTTCATTATGCCTCGTTTTCACAGTGCTCACACAACAGTGGATGATCTTAAACATGGTAATTGAATAATTATGACTCAGGATGTTCTGCCTTAGGGCATAGTTTCTGCTTTTCCTGATGTGGCAAATAATGTTCCGTGTCATTTTGCATTAGGAGACACAGCAGCCAAGCTCTGTGCACTGGTACAATTGTCTGCAGCACCAAGCTACAGCACAGCCCTCCAAAACCACCTCTGTGGAAATCCAGATATTTAAGGAGGCTTTCACATATCTTAAGTCTTGATATCTGCAAAGTTTTTCATCGTATAGCCTGGGGTTTTTTTAGCGGAAATAGCAATATGCCCACAAGTAATGCCCAGTTGTTTGAGGAGTTCATGACAACTTGCTGTGCAGGGTGGTTTGTTAAAGTGGCTAAAAATTGGACCTTTTATTAGAAATTGTATTAAGCTGTTATAAAAGCATGCTGGATTGAGCCACGTGTGTGTGTATATATATATATATAGTACTATTATTGGTGACATTTCTCTGAAATAAATTTTCTTTCATGGAAAATTCATGAAATGGACGGCCCACATTAGGATGGTAGATGAAGGTTTACTCTTTGAAAGGTAAATATAACTTATGTCCAGGTGAAGTGGCGTTAGAAGTCCTCTTTGCATATAGTAAACTGCAGATCCAGCCTCTGTTTTTGCTTCATGGCACATCACAGCTTGATTCTTCTGCACTGCTGGTGAGTTTGCCAATGGCAGCTGAGGTGATGTGAAATGAGTTTGCTTCTGGACAAGGAGTGCCCCAGGAGAGAAAAACAAAAGAGCTGCTTTGTGCAGCTGAGTCACAGCTACCAATCTGCATTTTGTATGTTGAAGGGCCAAAATATAGTCTGGAAATACAAGATTAGCAAAAAAATCCCAGAGTATATTCAGTAAACTGCGTGTCTTCTCTCATCATGGCTGTGTTTTACTTCACACAATTCATTTTTGCTTATTCTCTGCTTAAAAACTCATGTAATTCTTTGATGTACAGTAGGATCAAAAACATTTCTGAATGACTTTAAGCTATGTCTAGAATTAGTAAAATCCTTGAAATTATGGCAATGATCCCTACACTAAATGTTTCTCATTCTTTGTTACTAAGGTTAAATAGCACATTTTTCAAAAATGCTACTTTATCTAAATGTCAGCTTTGTATGAGAAATGAGATATTTCAGGGAAGCTTTCCAATGAGTGAGTGAAAAATGGAATTATTTTGCTTTGGGCCAGGTGAGCATTGATCTCTGAAATGTTCAGAAGGTGCTGTAATTCCAGGTAGCTCTCTGTTGTGTATTTTGACAGTTTTTTCAGAAGAGGAAACTGGCTTACAGGTCTCTTGGCTTGTCCAGCAGTCTGTAGCCAGCAGGATTCTTCAGTTCACTTTCCAGCTGTATTAAAGTCCTCTTCATTCAGCTGTGAAAGTCTAATATGCATTGGAATTAAATAGAATTTGTGAAATTTGGGACACCTATATGTATGTAAATTATTTGCATTCATTCTGTGTAAGCCTTACTTTAACTTTCCAAAGAAAATCATATTTTATATGTGTGAATTAGCTCAGTATCTGAAACAACCCACTGTACACTGTGGGAAAGAAAATACCAATATCCTGCCATCCTTTCCCACTTGTAGTTGCAGTAAATGCTGGTATAGCAATTACATGGGCTGGTGTGGCTGCTTAAATAACTGTATTCATATATACATTTTACAGTAGATTGAATACAAGGAATTTTAAAATAATTTAGTTACTCTAAATCAAGCTATTTATATATGCAGTACAGGTAGTGGATAGAAATGTAAAGGAAGCATTTTTTTCTATGAGCTTTAACTGTGTTTTATCCACTCCTAAATACTGCAGAGTGTTCCTTTATGCAAATCCCTCTAACTAGCTACTTTGTTGTGTTAATGCTCAAGAGAGAGGGAATCAAACTGTAGAATAAAATCCACTTGTCTCCATGTTGTCTATGCATGACTGAAGGCAAAAATATCTTCAGACACAGAACTTTAAATGTATCAGAAAAACAAAGCAGAATTTCTCATTAAATGAGAACTAAACAAGGGGGATTTTTCGTTGACAAGTTATGCAATGCCATCCTGGTTTAACATAACTTGGATGTTGTCAGTCTGAGTGGTGTCAGCTCATTCTGAGTGTGGGTCACACCGTGATCCCTGTTTGCTGAAAACTCTGAAGGACCTGGTTAGGGAAGGACCTGATCTCTGCTGGGTGTGTAAGTGGTTTAGAATGCAGGGACTTAATAATAATAATTGTGATACTCAGCTGCAGTAAGCCTTGATTCATTGAATATAAGTGAAGAAAAGAGGAGTAAGTAGCTCAAGCTGTGTTTCAGCATCTGTGAATGCCAATGATTTCTCTCAATGACTTTTCTCTCTTTTCTCTGGACTAATTCAGGTAAAAACCATTCATTTCTAAATATGGCACTAAATCATATAATCTGTACTTTTGTAATCAAGCCAGACTTTTTAAAATGAAAACATTTTTTTAAAACCATGCTGGAACATGTGTAAACTGATTGTCAGAAATAGTGGGTTTTCAAAAAGGGACTTATTTTATTTTCAGCAGAGGCAGAGATAAGACAGACAAGAAGACAATTTAAAGTGAATATTTTAGAAATTTGGACTCTGATACCAACTGATGTAACAGAGAAAAACAGAAATAGTTCCAAATTGTTTTAATTGGTATATTCACAGTATATCTAAAATGTTGGTACAGCCTAAGGGAGGATTTTTGGATGTGACTGGTGCCAATTGCAAAAAAAAAAAAAATAGTTTGATAAACCACTATTTTCATATCTTGATTTTTATTGAAGTACCTTTTATTGCACTTGCATTCAAAAAAAATGTGTTTAAGAATAGTTGACATCTTTTGCCTTTAAAGTTTCAGAAAATTAGGTCAAAATTTCCCTCCATCAAAAACTGAGAAACTCAGAAATGACTTTTGCCTGTAGGACAGGAATGAAAGCACGTTATTTTAAAGGCCAGTGAAATATAACTGCAAGCAAACTTACTGTTGAAATCATAAGACTCATTCATCAGAATTCAAACAGAAGGGAATCAAAATGCTGATAAAATAAAAAATAAGGCAATTATTCAAATCCTCTTAAAAATTTAATCATTTTCTAATAAGGCTGTGTTCTTACAATTAGAAAATTGTAGGTGCTAGACTATCCCTGTATGAAACCAAATTTTTTAGTGCTGTTTGCCTACCTTTTGTGTTTGAGCACAGACAAAACAGTAAATGTCAAACAGCCACTTAGGAGTTCTTATGTAGAGTGGATTTTTGTATTTGAATCATGGATGTTAGCAATTGTAACTTCCTGCTAAAAATACAAATTATCATAAAACAAACTATAAGAACTTTTTCTAATTCCCCTGAGTATTCATAAAATGTTGAAAAAATTACCTGTGGGGATAATATGATTCTTTGAATCTTGAACCAGGTAGAATTTTGAAAAAAATAATATAATCCATCACCAAAAATATCCAAATTATTTGTAGGGACCTGTTTGGAGCTACTTGCCCAAGTAAAAGTAGCTCCTGTGAGTTGATCCTCAAAAATGGCCATGCAGGACATGAAGGACAAGATGTGGTTAAAGTAACCTATGTCTGTGTATAATTTTAATTTGGTAACACAGTTTAATAATCCACTGAGTGGGACTGTTCAGTCTCCCTTTGCCTGTCATCAAGGTGTCTTTGCTGCTGGATTTTCATGTTGCCTTCTCCTAATACAAATGTTATGGAAAAATCACATAGGAAAAAGCATAGCAGATGTTGGTCTTTCAGCCCTATATCCCAGTACTGCCAAGCTGCCTGCCTCTATATAAACTGGATTTTCCACACTGGTATGGAGTGTGGGCATAAAGAATGGCTATATTGAGCAATCAAAGCAAGATCTTACTCCATGAGATGCTCCAAACCTCTCCGGACCTGGTGAGGAAAAGCATCCTTCTCTTCTCCTGATGGCCTTAGCTGAGGGTTTGGGACCTATTAGCAGTGCACAAGATCACCAGTGCCAAATATGAATAGTTTGTCTTAAGCTCTGAGCACTGGTGGAGAAAGTTCTCTACAGGTGCAGGGAAACTGCAATGGGGGCATTATCCAGAAATTTCTCCTTCAATGGCTTCTGTAGCCCACCTCATTTATGTGTGGCAGGGAAGGATCAGAGAATCCTTTCAGGGCATCACATCCCAGCCCTGCTCTTGTACTTCACACCTTCACAGCTCACCTTCACTGACAGGAGCCTGATCTTTGCTTCATAGAAAGGAGCTGCCTCCCTTGCAGTGTCCCAGGCTTCCCTGCTGTCATTTGGCATTTTGAACCTGTGCTAGAGCTGATATGGAGTGGGATCCTTATCCAGATGAAAACAGAGAAGGTTTGGTGGTCCTCAGTTAAATGGGAGAGAGAACATAAATTAATGAATTCATATTTGTTGGTTAAAACATATCTATTTAAATTTCAAATAATAATAAATTTCACATAATCAAGTAATATCTTTTTCCCTGTTAATCATCAACCAACCACCACAGCCCCAAGTAAGAAAATCAAAACTCATGTGGAAGGGTTTGAAGATTACATTTCAGAATACTTCCCTCCATTCCAAATAAGCAGGGAAAATTAATCAGCCAAATCATCATTGTCATGCTCTTTTTAAGGAGCTCCTGAGGGCAAGCCCTTGCTTTGCATGCACTGTGATAAATATAAGTCAGCTGAGGAAAATAATTGAGATGTGTGGCACCTTTAACTCATAGATAATATCTTTGCTTCCTTTTGTCTCACAATTAAGGATGTTATTGGCTTTTTTAATTCTTGGTAAATAAATTTCAATTAATGAAATTCCAGCTGTCTCTCATATTATGGTGGTGTAGATTTGAAAGCATTTAGCAGATGCCCATATAAAAAAGCTACTAACACATAGCAGGTTCCCTGACATTTTAAACCAATCCAGCTGGAAGCAATAGCAGAAGACAAGTCCACATTGTTAAAAAAATTAGGGCTCTCTCTAATGCAGGTGAAGAATTCCTATGCAGAAAATGACTTACTGTTGCACAATGTAAAAATGTCTGATGTTTTCAGTTTTGTGAGAGGAACGTCATGAATATATTCTGGTTTATTTATTTACTCTTTATACAAACTGTACAAGACTGCATATAAAAAAGGAGCCAATTAAGATTTGAGGTAAAAGATAATCTTGTCTCTTAAGTTTTTGCTCTAACTAATCACTCCTAATATATGAGAGTTTCTAAAAAGTAGCAGTCAGAAATCTTGATAATTTATTTGTCCCTAGGCATTTTAATCTGATACAATTATTTTAAAAACCCTTTAAGACTGCCATAAAAATCCTATTAGTAGTAGTCCTATTAGTAGTTTACTGCTTAAAATCCTACCAGTAAAGTCAAGCTTGGGGAGGAAGCAAAGGAATGGGAGGGATGACCTTGACTTGCCTAAAGCTTGCAGTATTTAATTTGGAAATTTGCCATATTAGAGGAAAGTAGGTAAAAGCGATGTGCATGTAATTCCAATGTGCACAGAGCACAATTCCTATGTGGAAATGTATTTTTGGAAGTCCCTGCTCATTGTGGTGAAGTAATCATTGCATTTTAAAATTCCTGCATTCATTTGCTTGTATTAAAAAAAAAAAAAAAAAAAAAGAAGAGGGAAACTGAATGCTATGTAGAAAAGTGTCTTCTTGTTCTTTTTGTTTCTTTCTTAGGATTTACTGTGGGTAGAAACAGTAAAGCTGACTTTCCATCCTTGTTGTGCAAATTCCCCACTATGCAGTGCTAACACGAGACCCATTTTCTGTTTGAATCTAAGCCTCTAAACCACAATTTAAATGATGCACAGTGCTTGTGATCATATCCATAGCAAAGGGATGAATTCTTAATATAAAATGTTTTGTGATGTTACATCTGTGCAAGGTCCTTCAGTGCTTTCCTGTGCTTCACTGTGATTTAAGTTATTGCATTGTCAGTGTCTTTGAATAACCATGGCAAATTCAAATTTAAAGTCTGTCACTTGGAAGGCAAATTCTAACAATTTACTGATAGTGATTTTACTTTAAGGTAGGTAGCCTCTGTCCTAACCACATACAGTTACAATAGCATTCCATGAGTCTACTCATCTATTTTAAGGATTTAACTGCAAAGGTAAATCACTGTGTAGGGTGGATGTATACAAAACAGAGTCTGTAGGACAGTGACTGCAGAACTACTAAAAATATGTTGAGTACGTTGCTTCCTTCAATGAGGGTGAGGGTTGTTGGATCAAAGCAAATGGAAGAAACTAAACATGGCTGGAGTGTTTGACCCAGCTGAAGTGGCTGTTCAGACAAGCCTTCCATTCCTGTGACACAGAAGTGCTGTGCTTCCTTCTGACTGTGTCATTGCCACAATCCTGTTCTTGGCTGTCCTCTCTGTTGTAAATTAAAATAGATGAAAGCTGTCGAGCCAAGCCTGTGATAGAGGCTAATTTGATGTGATATAATTGATGAACTCTAAATCGTCCCGCTTCTCTCTCTTGAAACATTCTGACTGGAGCTCAAAATGCCAGGGTGCTTTGATTTACACTCTGTCACTTCTATATTGAAAGTCTCGGTGTAGCAGCAGTGAGGGATTAACTTCTTCACAGTATTTCTTTCTAATCTGTAGAGTATGCACACACACAGGCTGGTGCAATCCCTTGTAGGAGCGGTACTGGGAAAGTCAGATTTCCTTGTTTGCAGCTGGGTTGTGCACAAAATTATTAAGATTAATAGAATAGCAACCTGACTTCTGCTGCTACAGATATTGCCAAGGTAGTCTCTTGGAATTACTGTTGTGCTTCTTATTTCAGAACTGAATTTTAAACTTTTTGGTGTAGCTATGCTTGAAAACCCTCTATTTCTGAAGTTCTGATGGAGCTGAAATATTTTAGGAGATTAGACAGGTTCTCATCCCTTTAGCTTTTTAGCTAGCAACTCAACTCTTAAAATAATTCTCCATAGAAATGTTAGATGTTTCAGCAGTTTCTTGATTTTTGTACTTTCCTGTTCAAGATATTTGAACTCAGAGCAAACTGTCTTGGTTCCTTGGTTTCTTTCAAAGGTAAGGGATATTCAGTGGCCTCAATTTCTTAGTTCTCTAGCAGGAGTGGAAAGCTTTTCCATCAGCTTTTACTGTTCAAGTATTCTTGAGCAGCCCCCATTAGAAGTGTAGCATCTCACATCTGCTAAATCAGTTGTTCCAACAGAAGCAACATGACCAAAGGAGAGCTGCTTTAATTCACATTATATTAACTCTGATCCAACAGCAGAGCTGCATCAGTTTCAGAGCCTCTTGCTCCCCTGCACAACATGAGCTGGCTCTGCCCACATGCCATTCCCTCCAGCAGTGTGTGCCAAATTCTTGCTGACCTGAATGTACCACGTGTGGTGAGCAAATCTGTGAAGTTTGAAATATTTCTTTGGCTAGCACCCAGATTTCAGATGGGCATCCTAGTTTCAAACCCCTTCTTGCTGAAAATGCCAAGTGGGTGGGATTTGTTAGAAGGAATTTGTGTACGCTTGGAGTGACCAGACTTTTTTCTGATCTTGACTATAACTTAAAACTGTCTTTACTAATGATTTGATTGAATGGCTGATGTGAAAGATACTGGGTATTAAAACTTCTACTAGATGCAATGGTTGAGCTAAAAATTAGGCTAATTTTAATGAAAAGTGAGTTAACAACCTTGTAACACAGGGTCAAAATATGCAAGGATTTTATAGAAGGCCTTTACTCCCCCAAGAGAGTAGCACCAGGTACTGTAGCCTGACCATTCAGCTCCTTACACTGGGGACTCGTGTGAGTCAGGGCATTTCCATCCTCACACAGGCAGCAACACTGGTCAAGGTACCTTTTTTGGTCCCCTCTGCAAGGCAGGGACAGTGATGGTTATTCAGCTAAATACTCTAAAGAATAAAGCTTGAAAGCATTTAAAGGCATCAGTCAGTCATGGAACATCACCAGTTTAACTTCCTTAATGGTGATATCATTTATGCTTTAAGGAGCTTCTAAAGGATCACTTTAGGGTAGTTCTGTGATTGTCAGTGGTGCTGCACCTAAAAGGTTTAATTTACATAGCCACTTTATCAGTGTTCCAGTAATCTCAAATAATAGATGGTTTTAAAGAATTAGAGGTAATAATAAAGACAAACTTCATCTTTGTTGGAATAAAGCCCAGTTTTCCTATTCAGCATTATTATTTCTTTTCTAACTTTTGAACATGTTAGAATTTCATTAAAAATGAAGAAAAATAAATATAGGCCTTGAATTCAATGTCATTTGGAAAGAAAATCTGAATATTTGATCACCTGAAGTGACTATGGGGCCTGGCATCCAGGTACATTTCAGACACTTCAGCTTTTTACAAATTGGCCTAGCTCCAATTCAGTCATTATAATTTGGACTGCAACTTTTCACATCACTTCACAAAAGAAACAAATCCAGTGTCTACCCTTTTTCTGTCATGTAGGTTAAAAAATGCATTGACATTGTTTGCAAATTAGGATATACATGTCCTGCACTTTAGCTTCTCTTTAAAGTAATAGTATGTACACTGCGTTTTTTCTGACTTTCTCTGTGCTAGGGAATAGTCTCTTTAAAAAGTTCTTTAGTTATGGCCTCTTTAAAAAGGTTCTTAAGTACCTACAGTTAAAATGGGGTACAATATCAGCAGTAAAATAGAAAAATGTGTAGGAGAATGCTTGCTGATTATTTTCAGATATCAAAACCTGGTTAAATTTATTTTAGACTATGTAGAGAATTGGCTAAGCACATACTCCTAAGTGATTCCAGAGCCTGTCAGGGTTCTGAGATTTCAAGTATGACCAGAGATAATTCCCATCTAAGAAATGAAGAGGGCAAAGGAAGTGCTGGGCAATTAGGCACCAGCCAATTTATCATGAATTCTTAGGAATGTATTGGGATAAACAATTTTTACATGATCTGTAGGAATGTAGAAAAAAAAATGAAGTGAGGCATTTAATGTTATTTTTTTCAAGCACAAGTTGTGTCGGGCCAAACCCTACTTCTTGATACAACAGATTAACAGACATTTTAGACAAATAGGAAGTGAAGGTCAAAGTGTGTTCTTGAAGTTGTTGGATACAAGTTGTTCATTGTAAGGGAAAGGTGCATCAGGTGGGTTTCTGCTGGAATCTGATTCTGGTGTTGATTTAAGAGACAGATGGGAGCAGGAGTGGGGAGATAACATTTACATACCCACGTTTGTTTACAGTTGAGAAGTTTGAAGGGAAACTTCAGATTTATGAAGAACTCCTGTAAAGCACACAAGAGTTTTGGGGGAGATTTCTCCTCATTTGTAAACAGAGAATGGTCTCCACTGCAGACATTGGCTTGAATTTCAGCATGGAGGTTCAATTTAAGTGTTCTGGACTTCTAGAGGAACTGTGGAACCACTGTGACCTTTTTAAAAAACATACATCTGCCAGAAGAGTCATGATCACACTGCCCTTGTGTAGGAGCAAGGCACAGGGGTGGACCAAGTGATCTCATGGGGCACCACTTGAACCCAGTTTCCTTTATCAGAACATGTTTGCTATCTTAAAAGCAATTTGAATTACTTTAGGAAGAGCTGCAAATTACCAGCTCGTCATCTGTTGTTTAAGATAAGAACTAAAGCTGTTTTTTAACAGTTATGATAATGATGGGTAATATTCATGGTGCCTCATGTCAAAAGGCCATTGCTTAACAACTGTTGATGGGAAGGACTGAGATTTCGTTATTTTTAGGAAGCTTCCCACTGTGGCTATTTCACTCATAAAAATTGTAGCTGCATTTTTAAGCAGTTCTTTAGAAAACCTTCTGAAAGCAGTATTTATGTGGCACCATTGTAGATTAGAGTTCCAAGGGGTAGTTTGCACCATACAGTTCTTGACTCACCCTTTTGTATTCTGAAATAATTTGAAGACATATTTTAATGTATTCACTTATAAACAACTGTCCTTAGGCAAATACAGAATGTTTTCTCTGGAAACATTTCAACATCTACAATTAGTTGACCTGTCTTTTCTCTGTGCACAGAATTACTTTGCAGAACAAGCATTTTTAGAAATTTTCTGTCAACTGAAAATGGCTGTGATAGCTAACAGCAAAATATTCAACAGTTTGCTGAAAGGATTTTTTAAGCCCACTCAATTTGGCATAAGAGCACAATTCTGGGATTAGCAAAACCCACTGAAAGACTTAAGTATATCTTCAGGAACCTTTAAAATGTTCGTAGTTACAGATCTGTGTAAATGTGCAACATGGATTCACTGTGATCCAAGTGCAAGTGATAATAGGATTTCGTCTTGTTTAGCTCTACTTAAATTTTAAAGCAGGAAATTGAATTTTGAGTTTATTATTGATTCTTAGCGCCCAAAAAATCTCCCATGCCAACATATTCTTTAGGGAAAAAAAATGAGGGATCAAACACGACCTTGTTGTAACATGATTCCCCCATAAATTGCTGGCAAATGAGCAGCACCCAAAGTGCCCCTTTCAGTGTTCTGGAAGTGGGAATTCTATTCCAGTATCCACAAAGTTCCAAAAGCTGGAGTCACAGCAGATTCACATTTTGCTCTTTGCTTGCTAATGTGCAATACATTAAATATCTGTTCCTTGGATCTAGCAAAAAAATGACCTTTTCAGGGCTCATCTTTTTTTCTCATTTTTGATTTGTTCAAGGGAAATTGCAGACGACTGGTATTTGGTTTCCAAAAGGGATACATAAAAACTTGACCTTTTGGAACTGTTATTTTTTGGGGATGTGTACACTGTATTTTAAGTATGTCTTAGCTGTTGTTTGCTGGACTATGTCTAGTTTAAATAGCCCTTCATTTTATTCAGTATAAAGCCAGGACAAAAAGTATAACTCCTCTCATTTTTTTCCCATGACAGATCTTTGCACACGCCTGAGAGCACCTTTTCTTCAGGCAATTTTACAAGAAAGTGATATGGAATAGGCCCTGGTATCTCAGGAAGTTTTCACAGACTCTATTTTGCAGTGCAAATAGCACGTTACACTATGTCCATCATTGTAATATCTCATTGCCTACCTGAGTGCACTCTTGTGTCAGGGAACTTTCCACTTAGCACGGTGGGAAATGAGGCAAAGGGAAATGATTGTTTAGGAAGTTCATGATGAAGGGAATGACTGAATTCAGATTGTCAGATTCTGTCAGAACCATGGCTATTCCTGCTGCTTGGTTTCCTATGCTAGCTTTTATTCATCTCTTAAAATCACCGTACCTCATGCAGTCATGGAATAGTGAGCTTATTTCACCTAAAACCCAGCAAAAAGGTTTAATGACTGTGATCTGCCTTTCCAGTGAAAGCAGCTGATTTGGAAATTAACCAAGTCAAATAGTTTATTCAACATGTAAATGAGAAATTGCTCTCCTTTCCAGCCATATAAATAGCCAATTTAATCTGAAGAGATTTTCAACCCCAAGAGTTAGAATGACAAAATTTAAGAGAAGGCAAGCTTTGTCTTGTGCAAATTGAAGTGAATAATCAGGGCTTCATTACAGTATCACTACATATAATTCAGTTTGAAAATGAGAATTTAAGAATTAGGAAGAGAATTAAATTGTGTTTCTAACTAAAATATCAGTGATCCACACAGATGTGTGTAAGTCCATGTAACTTCTGTTGATGGAATGTGGCAGTAAGAACCTTCAAGAATATTCAATGAATGGGTGAATTGCATTGTTTAGAGAGGCTCTGGTTTTGCAGGGCTGTCGATTTACATACCGTCTTAATTTTTTTAAGCCTTGGAGCTTGTCAAATGCAGTGTGATCAGAAATTCGTCAGTGCAACTCTCTGTGAGGTTTTGACATTTTTTTCTCCTTGCAAATATTTCTCCTATAAAACTCAGATTTAATGCATGGCATTGTTAATGTTTCTGTTGTAGCTTTTGGATGTTGCTCACATCAGCAGTTGACAGTACAGAAGCAGCAAAGGAGGTGACCAAGTTGTAACTGCAGACAAGTCAGAGCTGCAGGATGAATAAGCAGAACAGGAATTTCAAATTAGACATTTGAAAAATCTTTGTCTCTAGGAGGGTTGTGCAGCACTGAGCTAGACAGCAGTTTGCAGAGAGTTGCAGAATTACCATTTTCCTGGTTTTCAGTACTCACCTTGACAAAGTCATACATGTCCAGGTACCACTTTGAGAGTGATGTCATCCAGGAAGAAAACCAAACCCATCTAAGATGTGAAGGAAGAAAAACTAGGAAACCTAGGCGGTTGCTGTTAAAATAATAGACACTTTTCCTCCTGCCATACCCTTATTTCTGGAACAGTGTACTGAGACTTCCTGGCTCTGTTTGGCAGTCAGAAGTCTCCTGAACATTTTTTCTGGTGTTTGCTACCTCTTACTCCTACCTCAGTGTGCAGCTGCCTCATGGCCCTGTGTTGGGAATTTAGCTGAAAAGAGACTGGAAAAGTACAAAGCCGTGGCTAATTCCAAGTCCTGCCCCTGCTAGAGAGTGTGTCCTTGGGCCTAGCTGTAGTATGATAACAAGTGGTGAAAGAGACATGAGAAAAGAGAGAGGTAACCCCTAAGGAATGAGGAAGAGTTCATGGTATAGTTTAACCAATAGATTGCTTGGCTTACAGAATATTCATAAGCTTATTATTCGCTGTATAAGTGTTTGATGCTTTCTTCAATAAACGGGACCTGTGATGAACCACCTGTTGTCCTGGTCCCCTTCCTTCGACAGCCCTGGGGGTGCACACTGGTCAGTGCCCCCTTTATGGCTCACTCTGGGTACCTTTGGTTGCCCCTGGGCTACAGGAGCTTGTTAGAGGTGCCCAAGAGCAAGGGAAAGATCTCTGAAAGGATTGTTCTGTTCATCCTGTTATAGAAGTAAAACGGCCTCATTCTTTTCAGCTCTCCTAATCTCAGTCTCTACAGAATGTCTGCAACTGTATAACAAAGAGAAAGCACACCTCTCCTAGTTCCTAACAACTCATGCACTTTATGAGATTTTTTCCAATTAGGGCTTTTCCAGGACAGTTATGCTGGAAGGTGAACAGAGTAGAAAAGCAGTGCTAGTCAGAAGAGAAGTATCCAATTCCACATGGGAGAGCAAATCTTAAAGAAAAAAAGAAACAAAAAAGAAGCAAAATGGTAACCTTTCCTAAAACGTAAGACTTGAAATGTGTCAGCCTGAGTTTGCTGAAATATTGTATTCTGTTAATGTTAACTCACTGTAATATGTATTTGGCATTGAGTGTTTTATTGTACATGAATACAATAAAGGCATTAAAATATTTTGAAAGTGATGCTATCAACCAAGAGCAAAAAATATCAAAACATTTCTACTTAAATAAGAACTGTGCAAGGAATAAATTTCCTTATTATAGCGCATACAAGATGCCATGGAACATTTTAATTTACTCCAAACTGCATTGATCAGAGGAGTGGTATCCCCCACAAAAACTATTTTGATGGTAAATTGGATTGTATTCTCAGGCAACTGCTTTCTTAGGATAAAATTCTAGATGGGAAAGCAGGTCCTGTTTCAAAATCTCTATTTCACTAGGACACCAAAACTCAAAATTATCACAATCTATAGGCTAAGATGTCTACATGTTCATGCAGAATCAGGTGAAATGCATATCCCCATATAGGGAAATAATTATGCCAAAACGGTTGGGTTTAAAAGAAATGTTTAAAAATTATGTGGGTGTTGAGTGAGACATTGACCTAATTTATAGTGTCCTAGCACCTTACTGTTCTTCACTGAAGACACCTATAATTCTATACTTTATATGAAAAACTCCTCAATAGGATATAAATTGATACATTAGAATTGCTCTAAAATAATAGAGATGCCTAAAAAATTAATCTTGTCAATAGTATTGTACTTAATGAGATTGAAAATTATGGTAGAATTTGAAATTGGTTGTCTGCTCAGTCAAATAATTGCTTATTGAATTTCTCAGCCCAATAATATTTTTATTTTCCCATACTTTAAAGTGAATATTTAGAGATGTGCCTGCATTTCAAATGTTATAGATCAAATTTGTGAGAAAATATTCAAATATTACATATTCATACTATCTATCTGATGTCTACAAGTGAATATCCCTAATTACTGCAGAAGTATGATATTGGGGTTTTTTCCTGTGATTTTTTAAAATCCAGTGTATTTTTGGAATTGAGTATCTAAAAGTAACAGCATTATAGTTTTATTTTCCACTATCCCCTCTTTAGTCTGCCTCAATTGTGGTGAAATCTGTGGAGGGATTTTGTTTAGTTTTTTCTCTTTGCTGAGAGGGTAAGGAAGAGCTTTTTCGCTCTCCAAATGAAATGGCTGATCAAACAGTTTCCATGCTCCTTGCCTGTGGGTGAGGTAGGAATTCCCCATAGCTGGAAGCTCTAGAACTTTGTCCCAGTATTGGTACAGGGACAGTTGCCAGTGGTGGGAGGCAGTGACCTTTTCCAGCCACAAAACTGATTTTAAACATCATAATATCTTCCTGTATTCCTCCTCATTGCGTATTGTTTTTTGGTTTTTTTCTGTCCTGCACCTTGCAGAGAGCTTTAAAATGATGAAGGAAAGCAGCAGTGTTTTGAGTAAAACACTTTGATGTGCAAGTGCTCAGCTGCCAAAATCAGCAGCGCTTTATGGGCAACCAAACATTTCAAGTTTTCATTCTTGTTTACAGAGCTAATTAAGAATTAGCTATCTTTGTAGCATTCTTTTCAAATGGCAGACTATCAAAATTACAGTGACTATTTTGTGAATGAAAAGGTTCTGCTGAATGCCTGACCGGGAGAAGAGGGGGAGAAACCTACTGGCTTAAAAACCAGAGAACATATAAAAAATACATTTCTTTTTAATCTGCATTAAATAAATCTTTTTAATAGTAGTATGTGCATTTGGAACATAGGTTGTTCTGCTTGTTTAAGTATTTTCCCCAAGCAATTCTATTTGTTTAAAACAGTGTTTGGTTTCCCATTAAAAAGTAAGCACTTGCCAATATCTCTGCAGACTTAGAATACTGTAATGAGCTCCATGTGGCAGGACTGTTCTAATTACACTGTTTTCTTCAATTTTTTGCTATTTTAAGAGGAAAAGGAGGTACACAGAGTAATTTTAGGATGTAGTGACTCGTTATTTTATGCTTTAGGTTTTTGTGGTCTTTCTCAAGTTATTGGTAGGACTGAAGGCTCACAGTAGTTCTTTGCAGCCGTGAAATGTATTAGTAAATTGTATTGATGTAAATCAATGCTGATGTAAATCCTAGACAGAGACCTGCAGTTTCATGTTGAAGTAAAGGGTTAAAAACATCATTCTTAACCATCTAGATATTCATACTTGGCTTTTATTTATTCTCAATATAAAACATGCAGTTTTGCCCACAGACATATTGATTGCCCTCTTGGTGTGATATACTGGGAGCCCATTTGTGCAGGTACTTGCTGACAAACACTGCTTGGCTATAAAATCCAGGCCTTGGGAATGTACTAGCTGTGCACTGAGAGCTTCTGGTCTGACTTTAACGTTACAAGTGTGTCTTTAAATTTCTATAGACAATCTTAAAATGCAAGCTGAGGCAAAATGCATAAGAAGCACTACAAAATGAGTTTGTTGCTTTGTAACAGATCTTAAATCAACAGTGTTTATTAGTAAGCTGCCAGCAAATATTTGCTTGCATACCTTTTATTATTTCAAAGGTTTTTATTAGCAGTATGTCACGGTGCTAGTGTCATTTACATTCAGACACCACTTTCTAATGTTTTAAGCTTTCCAGAGATAACAGGGAGAAAAACGTTAAGAAAATGAAACAGATCTTTTCTAATAAATCATTTTTGCAAGCATTTTGTCTCTTCAAGATTCTGTGACATCCTGTTCAGCTGAAGGAACACACCACTTGAATTGCACGAGTCATTCACCTTAAATATTTAATAATGCTTTCATTAGTTGCACTGAACCAGTGGAGTAAGATCTGTAATATCTACTGCTGGTCATCATTTTTATTCATTGTGGTTTAATAAGCATTATAATTACAGACAGAGGAAGAAATATGAGTTAACTTTGTGGTTTTGCTTGGGACTTCTGTGCACACTGGTGTGATTGGAAGGGATTATACAAGCTCTGTGAGCATAGCTGAGTGTATTCTAATATACTGGTGCAGAGTTCCCAATCCTGGCACATTATTCTTCATATAAAAGTAACACCAGAAAAGATTCTGCATAAAATTGAGTCCTGACACTATTAACTCCATCTGGCTTAGTTGTGAAATATGGAAATTTGAAGGCCAAGTGGACTTGTTTTTGGCAGGTGTTCTAATGCATGCATTATCAGTGGAATTAGACTTCAACTATTTTTACCAACCATTTCCTATATTTTCTTGTAACTTACACAAATAGCAGTTATTTAGAGAGAACAGCCAGTGAGGGAAGCTTTCATTTGGGAAGTTTGTCAGAGTTCAAGCTAAAAGGCCGTTTGTAGGCATCATAACCTTCTGTGCTTGTTTCTCGAGTAAATATAGATAGTGATGATTATGATTTGGTATAACTTTCTCACTTTGATATCACAAAAGTGGCTGTGTGCATGCTGTTTGCATTCTTATGTTTTAATGGGAGGTATAGTAGGGCAGACTGATATCTGGTGCATTTTTTAATGTTTTGTTAAAACATCATTTTTTCCTCATCAGCAACTTATGCGGGAGCGACAGCAGATGGCCAGCCGCCCCTTTGCTTCTGTCGATGTAGCACTGGAAGTAGGAGCTGAGCAAACAGACTTTCTACGAGGGCCATTAGAGGTAGGAACAGTGGTGCTGACAAGGGACCATTGTGATTTGCATATTTATATTGCCAGTCTCATCTGCATCTGCTTCTGAAACCAAGCAGCATCTGACTACCTGGAGCTGACAAGTCTCAGCTACGTGTGTTTTGTCATTTCCAAGGCACAGAGTTTTAATCTCATGACATAAGGTGTATCTGAAACCACTGGAGAATCCATTAGCCTGGGCTGGGGTGACAGGCAGCTCACCTGGCAGTCCTGTTGTGATGGATGTGAGCTGAAGGAATGCAGGACTCGGGCAGGAGTCAGCAGCAAATGTCATGCTCAGTCCTTCAAGTACACAGTGCCATCTAGTTAACATCTATCTTAATTAACAGAGATTACAACAAACAACCTACCTAAAGCACCTTAGAGTAAAAATTCAGTGTTGCTTTATACACAGAGGTTTAAAGCTACAGACTGTAATGCATGTTTCTGTTTGTAGGAGATTGCTACATTACTGCATTCTTTTATTGCAATTGCAGTGCATTGGAAAAGAAATAGTGATATGTAAAGCAATGTAATATTGGAATGGTGTAATAATGCATGAAATGGATTCTAGAAGTTTCACCTGAAAATAGGGGGAAAATTACCATATGTGGATAATAATGAATATCTAATCTAGGCTGAGATTTTGGAAGATGATCTTCTACTCCTTTACTCCTTTAACTTTATTTACAATATTGTGTTCACAGTTATTACTTCAGCCTATTTGTGGTGGAGTCTGGGAACAAGGTGTGCTAGCTCTGAAAACTTTCAAGATTGTGCTCTTCATTGCTGCCAATTCTTCTTAAATTCAAAGCTTCTCTTGCTTTCCTCAATAACCAATCTTTGGAAGGTTAAATGCAATCTGTCAAAGCTCCAAGGCTCATGGACAATGAGTGATGTGAAAAACAAAAGCATAGAAAGAAAAATATTTAGCTATTGAGTACTTACTGAAGTGAGGTGCTCTGTCCTGCTGTTGAGCAGGAAGTCATCCCAATTGTTCTCACTGTCACAATTTAAATATTTGGAATAGGTGGCTTCTTCTTTGAAGAAGCTGTGTTATTTTCTGACTTAATACTAAACCCCTTGCTTTCTTTACCAAAACCACCTTATTTCTGTCTCTTATCTTGGAAAAGAAGACCTCTCCAGCTCCCCAAGCTGAGGACATTACACTGCAGTTAAAAGTTAATTTTTTTGCAATGAGGTTTCATTGTCTCTGCACTGGTATCTAAGAAGACTTTTTCCTGGTTTTTTTTTTTTCCAAATGGAGGCAGTGAATGGCTGATGAGGCATCCATACTCTAATTTTGTACATACTGATTATTTAATTAAACTTTAGAAGTAAACATCACAACTTAATTGGTACATTTTCTTTCTCGTGTTTTTTATTTAGCACTAAAAGAGAGAGATCCTAAAATATTTTAATTATATTTTGCAGTTTTTATTACCTTTTTTTTTCTAGCCAAGCATTTTCTAGTAATTGTTTAGAATTCAGCATCCATAGTGGCTTTTTCTTAATTAATGCATAGTTATACACAGAATGAAGTCCATTCAAAATTTCCTTGGAATTATACTGATCTATATCTTAAAACAGTATTGTGCTGAGGATTAAATGAATGTGATTCTGGTATTGATTGTCCTTTGGTATATATTCTGTAAAAATAAAAGGGCTATATTAAGCTTCTTTGTGAAAGGACACAAAAAGTTTTAGTTGCCATTCAGTTCTTCGTATTTTGCTCTTTTGGACTGAGGGCAATACAGATCACACATTTCGAGGATACAATGCTCAAGAACAGAATAGTATGAAATACCTGTAAACTTCATTTTATTGAAGTTTATATTTCATAGTTCATATTTATTAGAATCATTAAACTACATTGAAAATTTTGTCATACCTGATGCCCGTTGGCCCTTTCTGAGGCTGAAAGCTAAAGATCTTCTGTGAAAAAATGAGAATATACAGTAACTTCAAAATGTTCTGTTGGCATTGCAGAGATCTTGCACTGATATACCAGGGGTTCCAGTTTTGATGATGGTGCATTGCATTCTCTCTCCTCACACTTTTATTGGCATCGTGTTTTACTCGCTGATACTTTGGACATTGCTGTTACACTTGCATTGGCGTTGGAATAACTCTGACACTTCCAGTGACACCACATTGATCCACGGGCCCTTTGGGCACTGGGTAGTGTCACTGAACTCCTCCAGACATTGCTGCAAGTCTCCCATCCAGCTGCACAGTAAAGCTGCTGTTCATTAAGGTCACCTGCCTCACGTGGTGGTGGTGATGGTTTTGTACAACTGGAGCTCTACATTAATGCTGATGCTCTGGTAAAGGCAGTATTCATATGACTGCACATGGTAATGCCAGGATACTGTTTGGTTAACAGCTGTATTTTGCATTTATTTGTAAATATCCATAGTAGCTGTTTCGCTGGAGAGGTTTAGTTTGCAATAGTAAGGCACTTTTTACTCAGTGTTCAGAAAAGATAAAAAAAAACCCCAACAGCATAAATACTGTATTTAAAACGGTTGCCTAGTTTAGATACTTACAATACAACTGATAATATTTGGGTCTATTTTCAGTTAGCAGCAATTTGCAACAGATTAAAATAAAATCCTGAAAACACTACATAGGAGACTTGAACCTCAGTTTTGGAGTCTCCATCAATCAGTCTATCTTTCTTAATGTTTTGACAACAAAATGACAGTATTTCCATATTAACTCCTTCAAAAAACTTTAATGTGCATCATATTCCTCCTCTTCCCTATCTGAATGGGTTTTTAGGCATTGCCAATAGCCTTTGTTCTTACCCATTTAAACAACATTATTTATCAGTTTTTACCTCCTCAGGCCACCTTTTACATGAACAACTCTCATCTTGTTTTCTATTCTGTCATGTTGGCTTTATTACAACTCTTTCATGTTTTATTGTTGGTTCAAACTTAACACAAGAGAAAGCAGACTTTGTTTTTCCCTTGCCCTCCTCTCCTGTGTCACACCAACCACTGCCTTCCTAATGATATGATAGGATGTTCGTTGGGATGTTATCCCAATTCTGAAAGTACCAAGCAACACCCACTCCTGTTGTGCCATGGTGTTAATGATATTTAACCCATGCTAGTCCTGATCTGCATCTGTAATGATTTCCATTGCACTGCTTGGAGGTGATGAGGTCTGTGTGAGCCCTTGCAGGAAGGTGAAGCTGGAGGCAGGACGCCCCTCACTCCCTCCTGGGCAGAACAAGAGCAATCTAAAGTTGCTGTGGTGGAGAGGGGAAGGGAAGTCTGGAGGACAGTGACCCTCTGGATGCCAAGAGGGGAACAGTCCAGTGCAGCTCTGGTGAAGTCACTGGTGAGCCGGGGGAAGGGAAAAGGACAGAGAGAATTCCCAAGGGCCCCTTGCCAGCAGTAGCACACAGCACAGGCTGTTCAGAGCAGAGCCAGAAAACAGCAAAAGCGCCCTGTCCAGAGAGTTTGAGAATATTAGCTGTTTTGTGATACAACCATAATTTTTTTCAGTACCACAGTCATAAAAAAAAATCAAAGTAGCATCATAGATCAATAGATGCTCATTGCTGAGCTTCTTGGCACTCAGTGCCCCCAGTGTTACAATGTTTTTTATTCCTCTCATTTCTTTTTTCCAGACATCTGAGCCATTTCCAGACTTGGTTGCTTTTTAGTTCCTAGTATATACCAAAAGCTAAATCATTTAGGCTATCTTCGTGTTCTAAATCTCCTTCAGGCAATTTTTTTTCCCTAAAATGTAAATCACTTTTGAAGAGTTCCTTCTACTGTGCTGCTGACAGTCATTTCAGTTAATCTATGTATTAATTGAGAAGTAAAACAATTTTTTCCCCCTCTTTGCCTAATTTCTGGGTATTTTTCTTTTGGAAATGGGGACAGATTATTTCTTTAGGTAAGATAAGGTAGACACTGCTGTAAACAAACATTTCATGTCTGGTCATGCTAAGACTCTGAACAGCAGCATCTTACTGTGCTGCATCTGCTGGAGTAAAGACTGGCGTGTTATTGCCTGCAGAAGGGCCAAGTGCAGATTTACTGCTGTGATGATCATCCACTTGATATATTTGTGATATTACTTGGTTTTTTTTTTGTTCACATCAATGTTATTTCATAATTATTTCTGCAGAAAAGCACACAGTAGATCTTTCAGTCATTTTGCCATTAAATTACTGCATTTTCCCTAGAGTTGTCATAGTTATTAGGCCACCCTCTGCTTCTGACAAGGTAGGATGATGTCAAAAGTTTTGAATTTCTAATAAAATCTATGTTTCTTTCTCTAGAAAATAATGTTTTCTAGTGAGTAATATTTATGGTGCATTAAATAAGTTTTGAATTTCAGGCACTTTTGATAGGTATGAAGCAAATATTGGCCATTATTTGTCATTTATTTGAGTAAATAATTGGAAGGGTGTGCACTGACACCAGCAGCTGTCATTTTATAAAAAGAATGGATGCTAGAAAATAGAGTGACTTATCAAAATGCATTGAAATCCTATAGTAGAGATTTGTGGACTTTTAAGTAATTGTAGTATATATTAATAAGTTGTACCGTGTGTTATGTTCTCTTGCCAGTAAAGAGAATTTTCTCTTTGTTTACAAATAAATCTAGCTAAGGTGGGTTAATTTTCTTATATAAATTGACTAAATCAGTGAGTAATTTTTGAAAAGGCAGTCTAACTTATTTTGACCAAAATTCACCTAGTTGCATGCTTCATCAGCATTGCACCTGCATTGTGTTGATGACATAATGTCTAAAGCCAAGGAACAGGCTCTTCCCAGCTCCTTGGTACAGAGCATCAGCTTTCCTTGTGCTCAGTTCCTAATATTAGTCTCAGTATCAGAGGACAGTTTCACTGCCCTTGCAGAAAAGTAATAATTTATTTTAGATAATAATGAAATTTTTCCTCAAATGGTCACCTTGTTTCCAGTGACCACAAAGGCAACATGGGTTTGGCAACAGGAGCTATCAAAGGCCATTACAGTTGCTCTTCTTGCCTACTGGAAAGTCATGTCATAGTCTTGAGCTGCTCTCTGTAGCTCAAGGGGGACCAGAGAAGGGAGAATATAGATGAGAACAATGTGAGCAATCAGAGACCTAGAAATTATAACTACAATGAAAAGTCAAGGAAAATGGGGAAGGATAGTTAAAGGTGCCCAAATAATAACTTGCAGATATGCAAAGAGGAAACGGCAATCATGAAGGCAAAATCTTTCTTGGCGTGCTGCAGGTGGCAGAGGTGTAATGGACTTAAACTGTAGGAGGGAAGGGTTAGGAAGGTATCAGGAAAAGCTTCTCATAATAAAGCTGAATCACTGAAAGCAATTGCCTGGGGAGGTGATGGAATTTCTTTTATTGGAAGCTTTTTAGAGCAGGATGGACAAATATTTCTGAGGTACCATGTACCATAGCTGCATTAGATACCTCCTTTCAGCGCTGTCTTTATTGTTATTCTGATTGCTCCCTAGCTCTTCCTTCTTCAGACTCTGAAAATGTTCCGTTTCTGTTGTTTGAACACCTTAATTACCTTCACTGCAATGTTAGTTTTCTTGTACTGAATATTTATGACTCTTCTTGTCACTTTTGCTGTTTTATTCATTGACTTACATCCTCCATTTTCTCTCAAGATCAGAAACTGTTAAATCATCTCTGACCCCAGCCTCTCCCTGACTGCAGGTCTGCCAAACATGATCTCCATCCTATTTGGAATAGCTTCAATAATCTCCTTGAAGTCTGTACTGATGATGTAATTATTTTTTTTTCTTAACAAGTGCATTGCCATTTTTATAGTCTTTCAAAATCCATGAATCCTAGACTAGTAGATTTCAGAGAAATGTAGTCAGATGTCACACCTGACACTGAAGAGGAGAAATCTGTATTGGATTGCATTTTTTCCTTTTCTGTATTGCTCAAAGATCATGTTAAATTTGCTGTCCACTACCTCAAGAACTCCTTTATTTTGTGCTACACTTTGACCTTGATGGCTCCCTGCCTTCTCTGCCCCCTCCCTCAGTACTGTTCATGCAGAAAACTTTCTCCTGAGCTATTGAGTCACTAAAACCCTACTTTCCATCATGTTTGCTCCACATTGTGTGTGGTTTTTTGTGATGTTATGTGCAAGGGATGTTATATCATCAAAATTTACATCTGGTGGTTCTTCCACTAGAGAAAAGCATTTATCCCAGAGCAGCATTGTTTGGTTTGCACCACCTCCTTCCTTATATGAAGTTTTTCGTGAAATAAGATGTTTAGATTTCACACTATTTTGCTCCTCATGCAGTGGTTACACACAACAGGGTTGCTCTGCCCAATAAAATAACTTTACATTTGTGTAAGATTTTTGTGGTTCCACCTAAAATGTACGTTTAGAAATGTGTGAGTGTTCTGAGCCTAAGATTCAGAACAAATACCTCACCTAGCTGCTCATGCATACTGGTCACAGTTATAATTTTTGTGTGTGTTGTGTATACTAAATCAATGGAAAAGGTATAGATGTTCAATTTGTTGCACAGAATTACATTAGCAATATTTTAAGATTTCTGAGTAGCATTTTTCTTCTCTGGCATATGGGAAAGCTAAAAATAACCTGAGAAATGCTGCTGGAGAAAGCTACCTTTTTTTTTTCATACAGACCATATTTGTGTGTGTGTGTTTGTTCTTAAAATATAAACTAACACCTCAAAACCTGTTGATGTTTTGCTTGAGTCCTTAACTTCAAGTTTTTAAGAATTCTATATCAGTTCTAAAGTGTACCCAGTCTCTAAATGTGAAAAAAAAAAAAATTTAATCCCTATGTTCTTTTTTCTGCTTCTTTATTCCTGTCCTCATGGGCAAACAGGTGCTGTGAGAAAACCTTAGACATGATGTAGAGGAGGTTTGTCTAGGTGGAGGTTGATTTCCTACTATTTCACCATAACAGGAGAGTAAAGCCCTTGCTTATTACCTCGTGAACTGTACGATCTGTAAATTCACAGTTAGTTCTGAGAACCTGATTTTGTGTAGGTTTTTTTATTAAAATGTGTCTTTCCACTTCACAGAGTGTATTTGGCACACACACTGCATAATCAGATGACTACAGAAATTGTTTGGATAAAAATATATTATTTGTGTTGAACAAAATTGCAAATAAATTTCATGCTCAATTAGAGGAATTTTGGCTTACAAGCAAAGTGTAGGTGTTTCAGTAGTATTGGCATGCTGTGAATAGAACTCTTAAATCAATGTATTATGCATAATTGCAAATCCAGAGTATCAAAGTAATTGTTCTGATTGTTTTAAAGCAGAAGTGTTTATATGTTTCTGTAAATGTTATGAATAATGACACTCTATCTTTTAATAAATTCAGTTTTGCAACATCTTATTTCATGAAGTAGACAGATAAAAAAATTCAGCAAATGTGAAGCAATTTTATATACTTATATTTTTAAGTACTCTTAGGATTCCCCTTGAACAAGGCTTTGTCACAGAAATCTTGCGTTTGGATGTGGAATCCATGAGAATGAGGTACTTCCAGAATTATTTTAACTGAACATACCAAAGCATGGAAAGAGCTATGCTATCAGAATAACTAAAAAGCACATAGATGGGAATATTCCTCTGTTTACTGGACCTTTCTGTACACCTGATTTGCACGTGCCATTCTCTGACTGGCTGCTCTTTTAGTTCTGTGTATTTTCTTAGTACCTCTTCTGGTTTTAGATCAGAAGTTATTTCTTATCTTTAAAGTAGGACATTTCTATCTTTAAAAGGAAAGAGGAGAAGAAATAGGTACAGAAACTATAGTGTTTCATCAGCCATTTCCCATGTTTCCAAGTAGAGCTGGGAACTGGAGGGTGCTCTTTGATTTTTAGCAACTTGTAGTCCATAGTTCTAATTCAGAGGCTTTACCTTCATGCTTGTTTCCAGCTGTCTACTCAAGATTCAGCTCTGCCTTCCAACAATACCACTGAAACTGCAGCAGACACAAGACAAGAGTCCTGCCTGGGCTTTTCTTCACAAAACTTGGCAAACTGTATGTCAGGCAATATTTAAGTTTATTCTACTTTTCAGTGAAGTTTTATCGTTCTGTACCATCTATCAAACTGGTTTTGTGTCTGAAGTGAATATGAATTATTTGCATAGAAGGCCCCTGCCCCGGATGACTCAAAGCTCACCCAAACTTCAGAGAGCCACCCCATGTGCCATCCAATACATCCAATGTGTTTTCCATGACTCTTCAACCCAGCAGGCACTTTACTGCTTGGTTCTGTCTGCTGTGCATTGGACATCATAATTCTTCAATTTCTGGTTGCAGGGTGGCTCAATTTCAACAAAAAGGTTGAAGTTTGTTAGTTTTTAGGTAGGTTCTGAGCTCCCTCTGTTCTGCTGTCTGTCACTAGGTGCCCTATTAAAGTTTGTCCCCATGTTTCTTATCAGCTCCCTTATCAGCTCTTGTCCCCAGAGACTCCTCCAGACTGAACAACCACAACAAAGGGTTGTTGTCTCTCAGCCTTTCCTCACAGGAGAGGTGTTCCTTCTCTCTGGCAATTTTGGTGGCCCTCCCCTGGATCCACTCTAGCAGGTCCATGTCCTTCCTGTGCTGTAGAAAAGTCATCTCATTTTTTCCCCTGCATATTGTGAGAGGCAGTTTCTGATTTTCCACTGATTGTTCAGGAAGGTGTGAGTGCTTACAGGCAGACTGGATCAGTTTGATGTGAATAATTCAAATTTTCAAATAAACCACGAGGCTGGTTTATGAGTTATAGGGTGTGGATTCCATTCACTGGCTTTAGCAAAGCAGAGTTAGAAATATTGTATAAGGTGTTAATAATAATCTGTTATTTGTGTTTCTGTAATAATCTGAAGAATTATCTTTTCATAATAGGAAAACCAGAAAAATATTGGTATTTGAAAAATGAGTGGGCTCAATCAGGATTTGCAGTAGGATTCTTTAATGGTGCTGAAGGAACCTTCTCCTTGGACCATTTCTTCTGAAAATCAAAAGATTCTGAATGGTACACTTCAATAAACTAAACACTGCAATAAAGTAGAAGTTAAAAAGGCAGTTAGACTGCAGTGAAATTGGGAAGAACAGTGAGTTTGTATCAGGGCTATCTCTTTCAAAAAATCAGCAGTATTTGTGATATGTGATCACTTCCAGATATAACAAATCTCTTAGAGCTTCCTATAACAAAGACTGTAAAACATTATTGTTCATTAGTGTGAACCAGTAAAGTTTTTAACAGACACATAAGAAATGAAATTTTCCCTTTTTTCATCTTTGGTATATATTAATCCTAGTAGATTTTTATTTAAAGTAGAATTTTGCCTTTCTGAGTGCCATTCTTTGTACTATATCCTTGGCAAAATGACCTTTTCCTTATCTTTATTATCCAGCTTTCAGTAAGAGACTAGAAAGTTTATAGAGGTACTTGCTGTCACCTTCTTGTCTCAACTGTTTAGGCCTTTAAAAATGATGTACAAATATTGAACCAAATGCAGTTAATAAATAGTTATTCTTTTCTACAAACAACTTATTGGTTATTAAAGGAAAAGTCACTGGGCTGTTGGAAAAGTAGAGAAGCAATTTATTTTATACTGAGAAAAATTTCAAGGTGTAGGAATCAGAAGGAATAAAATATACCCTTCTGAATGTGTTTAAATGTCATTTTATGTGTAGAAAAGAGCATTATCCAATGACTCAGAAATATAATTTATGTTTTGCAACACCGAGCACACAAATGCAGGATGATCTTTAAGATCACCACTAAATACACCAAGAGTCAGTGACATGACTTTGGCAGTGAGATCCAGTGAGATCATTTCCCTCTGGGCATATGGATGCTGTAATGTGTCTTTTTTGGTCATTTATTTTTCATGGAGGAAATTTTGAATATATATATATATATATATATAAATATATAAATATTACCACTTTCTTATAAATTAAGTCAGACAAACATAAAATATAATCTCCAAAGCCAACCGTCATGTACTTCTGTGTACTTTCAGGCACTGATCATGAATGTTATTGAATTACTTTCTCCCATCACTCGTTGAACTCAAGGTTGAGTAGCACCAGGTCCTAATGCAGCACAGTAGGACCAGGTCCTAATGCAGCACAGTATAGATCTTCCAGTGTACCATTAGTAGGAAAGTAGTTAAAAACTCTACTTACTCTGTTGGTTTATTGACGAATAGTGGACTTGTGTGTACAGTACAATTCATAGTAATTGCAGAAATATCTTTTTTTTTTAAATTGAAGAAATGTTTTAGTTTTTCCATTTCCTGCTATAATAAGAGAAGCATTCCAATCTGAATGTCTGGTTTTTTTTCTCAAGAATAGTTAGACCATCTCTTTTCATTCTATTAGGACTTTCATGAACGATATTCATTGAAATGTCAGCAACGTGCAGCATATTTTGATCTAGCAACAGTTTATAACCAGTTTGCAACTACTTTGCAAAATAAATAGCTAAAGTAGCATTTTAATAAACTAACCCAGATGTCTCTCATTATTGACTTTGAATTCTGTGAAGATGTAATAGCTCAAGGTGAAAAGGAAGTAAGAGAACTGAAAGGAGTTCTCAGACAGTGTAGGTACACATGCACTACCTACAGCCCTTGGCATCCACAGCTGGAAATGGCAGAAATCCAATATATTTAGTGTGTGATGTCATGCTTTGGGTTTGGCTTTTTCTTTTTTGACACATTCATTTGGACTTGAATTCATGTGAGAGGGCAAAGTCAGAGAAACTTGTGTAGGATTTGGGATGAAGGATAGGGGATTTTGTGAAAGTCTGCCAACCAGCTAATATTTCAGTAACTTTATTGATCTAATCCAAAAAACTTATATATCTTGTAATACTTGGAATTGGCTTTGTTCCAAAAAGTTCTGCTGTGTAAGATGAGGGAAAAAAATAGATAAAGGTTTGATTACAGACTTTAGGCATGTTTTGGATATGCCATCTTAGCCGCTGAGTATCTTGAGGATAAGGTCTAAAACCTGGAATTTATGTTCTTTAGAAAGCCAGCACAGAAAGCAAAGGGTAGAGCTGATGTTTTTGCAGCAATCTCTGTAATAGCCCTTGCTGCTGAGGTGTGCTCTATTACTCTGTTTCAGACAGTTTTTCTAAGGACTTTAAAGTGTCCAAGTGTATCACTGAACTGAAGCTGCCATTAAGAGGTGAAAGTGATGCAATCAACTCATTATGAGGGGCAACAATTTTAAATCAGCTGGGAAAGTCAGAAAGCATTATTCAGAAGTGCTTAAGGAGAAAGCATTATACAGAAGTGGTTAATGAGAGCTGGGACTGAAGGAGAAATTCAAAAGCTCTTCTCTACAATGGGTTATAATTGATCATTGCATGGTACAGCTGTGTAATTGTAGGGTCTTCCCCCTGCTCACCTGTCTGTCCATCTTCAACTAACCAGCTTTTCTCTAGTAGGCAGATCTTCTCTGAGCACCATTCTGTTCTAACATCATGATCACTGAGTTTGTTACAAGGTGAGCACTTCTGACAGACAAATGCAGCTATTTGTTAGCTGTCTGTTTATGGCACTGGAGATCATCTTCTCATCAGCTGTTTTAGAGACTTCACATTAATAGGGGCAGGGAACTGATCCTTGTTAGAAGAGCTCATATTAAGCTGAAATTCAATATTTTCACTTACTGAATTTGAATTAGGCAGCAAATCTAATCTTTAGAAAATAGCATTCATCATGCACAATAGAATCATAGATAATTTAGGTTGGAAGGAACCTTTTGTAGTTATACATCAGTCAAAGAGACTGGGGAGGAGCCAAACCCTTGAGCAGAGTTAAAGCCCCCTATGGTGAGATTGTTTAGGGCCCTGTTTGATGGGGTTACGAATATTGTTAAGGAAGCTGATTCTGCAAACTCACAGAGTCCTGTTCAACTGTTCAGCTACTCTGTGACAAGCCTTTACTAATATCACCAGAATCTCCCTTCTTGAAATTTCTATCTACTGCCCATTTTCTTATCCTTGTGAGGAAAGGATAGAATTACCAGAGTCAGCAAAAGACCTCAACTTAGGTTTCTCCTTTGAATACTGAACACATCCCTTACTGCCAGACCTATGTTCTAATGCTTAGGCCACCTCTATCTCACTGTTTTGTTTGCAAAGATAGAATGGAAGATTTTTTTGAGTTTTGCTGAAGTCAAAGCTAACAACATCCAGCCTTGTCTTTCTCTGAGTCTGTCACACCACTACCAAAATATACCAGGTCAGTGGGGCAAATTTTTATCTTTCACAAATCCATGGTGGCTATTCCTTGTCAAATTCTTGGCCTTCACGTGCCTGGCCAGGGCTTTTGGGGGGATTTCCTGCATCATCTTTCTTCTTACCAGTCAAAGATGGCAGCATCTTCTCAATGACGTTGCTCAGTTCCCAGTATCCCTGCTGTTCCTGGAGACTTGTCTGTATCCAATTTAAGTGGTTCCTCAGCTCATTTCTCTACTAGCTCAACCAGATGTAAAACATGAGCAAAACCCAAAATCTGTGTTGCTCAGGATTTCAGGTTCTTTTGTGTACATGGAAAAAAGTTGGCTGTAAAGTTCTTGGAAGAGCTGGAGAAGTTTTGATGTTCATTTAATCCAAGAACTGCTATAAAGGCATTTCCTTCAGTAGCATCATGTAAGAGTACTCAGTGTCTGTTTTTCTGCTGATACTGGTAAGAAATATTTCCCAAGTTTTTCTCTGATGCCAGCCCCTAAATTCCTTTCCTTTTTTTCTTGGCCTGTATATTTTAGTAGTTGCAATGTGTACCTTTGTATACTATATAGTGTTTTTTAAGCAACTCGTTTAAATTTTGGCAGTGCTTGTGCAGTTGAAAAACACAGTTGGGAGTTATGACATATTTGTATAATGAGAGAAGTTTGGGGTGGGTTTTTTTTTTGGTTTGGTTTTTTTTGTTTGTTTGTTTTACAAGCTTTATGGTAAATTGGGCACAGTTCAAAATGACACCAGCCCAGATAAGTTTACTGAAGCTCAGAGCCTAATAAACATGAAATTTGCAAGAGAGCTTTATGTGTGGAGCAATAATTGACCATAGAAAGCATTCCAAATATGAGTAGGGAAGGAAAAGTTTGTTTGTTTTTTTTAAATGCAAGATGCCTTGGCTGTAGTTCAATTTAAAGATAAAGGGAACTATACTAAGCTATGTTCTATAATGTACAAATTGGTAATGCGCTTTTAGTTCTTCCAAGAAGAAACTAAAGAGAAAGTAAATTTCAGGTGCCTATTAGAAACAGTAAATAAGAAATTTTTTTCTGCATCTGATTTTTTATTCTTTGCTTGATATTATGTCAATTATAGTCTTCATATTTGTGTTTGACAGCTGCATTTTAAGAGACCCCAGTGTTAAAAATCATCTCTTTTAAGGGCATCCTAGGATTTCTTTGCTACTGTCTTCTCTAAAATACCCTGACCTCTCTTCTTAATTGTAATGAAATTTTATGTAACTAGATGGTACCTTCTTTTTGGAATAGGTGCATTCATTTGACTAATTCAAAGTCTCTATTCCATCATAAAGGCAACATCTTTTTTCAGTGACTTATTGATACAATTCAGTCTGTGAGAGTCTAGGCTGTGTATTTTAGGTCAACAGGTGTGCTAACAAGTACAATTGATACAAATTATATTATTCAGATGTGTGTATGTATCTTAGTAAAGTTTCTGATTTTCCAAGAGAGGTGATGGAACTGTGAGCTCCCAGGTGTTGTAGAGTGAATCATCCCAAATATCTTTCTCCTAAGCATATTAGATTACTAAAGCATGTGAACAGAAGAGTCAGTGTCATAAAAATATGCTTTAATTGCTATCACAACAGATGTGGTTATGGAGTCTGACCTCTAATTTAGCAGCATCCTTGTAATCAACATCTCTTAATTTCAACTCTTTCTTCTCTTTCAACACTTCCAACAGGTAAACCATGTTCAATGACAATCTTTGTGATATGTTAACTTATAGTTGCAAATAATTGAATGCATGTCCTAATCTTTCAAGCATGTTCACATTGCAGTCCTGTCCTTTGGAGTAAAATTCAGACAAACATTTTTATAGTCAATTGCACTATGACAGAATTTACAAACAGAACTACTTGTGTGATTTTTGTGTCTGTTTTTTGGGAGAAAACCCTTGAGTATGTGATATAAACAACTTTTGAAATTGGAGGAGTGGCTCTCTTGGAAAGTGAATCCACAGTGTTGTATAAAAATACTTGAACCTGCAAACTGAGAAACTGTCCTCTGTCTATGACATGATGTTCCTAATGCAGATACTGATCTACTTCTAGAGATATTTTAATCCACAATGAATGTGACACTGAATTTATTAAGTGTGGGTATTGTTACTCTGTTCCTTAGCTGGAAATGTCAGTTAAGACAGTGCATTAATAACTATGGGGTACATGGTGAATCTTTTAAAATTTGTATTCAGAAATTCCCTGTCACTAGTTTGATGAAATCATAAGCAACTTGAAGTCAATGTGACACAAGAAATGATACTCAAATGTCTCATCTCTAATGAATGACAGTAATTAGCCATATTTCAAGGAAAAGATAATATATCACAGATAAGGAAGTTCATATTTCATAAAGTGCCCATTATGGGAGATGTAGGGCCAAATGAACTCTTATGTTACACTCTTATATAAGCTCTTTTGTCACAGAATATAATATTAAAATGATCTTTCTAAAGTAAGTTTTAAAATGGAGAAACCTTTTGAAAATTGATGGCTTTAGTGAACAGTCAATAGTATGTATATTTATATATATTTTGTAAGGACTAATGGAATACTCATGGGAATTAAAGAAAGGCAGTTTGGCTCACCTCTGGTCATTTCCACAGTGACTCAGACAGTGCCAGCTTTGTCTTTTTCAAAAGGCTAAAAAAACCCTGGTTGTTCTCAAGTATCTGAAAATCCTTTGCTGCTTATAAAGCCTGGCATGCATCACTGACCCTGTGCTATGGGGCCTTGGAAATGATCTATGGAAAGGGAATGAGGCTTCCCACATTGAGTGGAGATCCAGATCTTCCTCTTCCATGTTACAGTGGTCTGAGGTTCAATAGGATGTAGCTGATTGATACCAGAATTTTAATCATCCCAATATCTAAAACTGGGAGTATTGGGTAAATAAAAATGTGTTTTTTCCTTAGAGTCAGTAAATTGAAACAACTTTTTTTTTTTTTTTTTAGTATTTTTTGACCGGTTTCCCTAAAGATGATCAGTAGAGTCTTTTGTAGAAATATAGGTTTCTTATACAAATTAATGCATGAAATTCAGTTTCCTCATAAATTTCAGTATTGTTTAAACAGACATTGTATTTGAAAAGATATGTAATTTTTCTTCAGCAGTACTTGAAATGGAGTCATAGGTATTTCTACAGGTGACAGATTCAGAGCAGCAATTTGGAAGGAATAAAAGATGTACTGTGGACTGGAACAAATATTCCTTTTGTAAGAATACTATCTGAAGCATCCCATTGATGTGTTTGCATGTTCAGAGAAAATTAACACCGTTACAGTTCACTTTCCTTCCTGACAATGTGAAGCTGAGTTATCACTGTTCTAAGGGTGTGGCTTCAGAAGTGCTTGAAATGATTGCAATGCTCCAGATTGTCTGAAGTGTCATAATTAACAAAGTGAGGTTATTTCACTATTATCTAAGAGTAATTTTTATAAACAGAAGTGTCTGTGGGGTATGGAGTCAGGCTCCCTGAAGTGTGAATGTGCTTTTGCTGATTGATAGCTTTGCATAATTTAAGTAATAAAATCTTGACAATGCAGATGAGGACCTTTGAGGGAAAGCAAATATTATAGTATTTCAGTAGCCTTGTAGCTATTTAAAACATTCCATAGTAAATGATGTTTATTTCATGTTTAGGTTTAGAAATGCTTCTTATGTTTTAGTAGATATCCATCCCACTTTGCACACAGAAATACTGACAGAGAAAAATTGGAAGCAAGCCCAGGTTTTTTTGCTCCTTATCCAGTGACCTACTCGTAAGTGACAGTATTTATATTGGTCCTTCCCATCTAGATATGGCTTTCAGCCTGAGAAGCAGTAAAATATAGCCCAGTAATTACTGCAGCTTCTCCTAAAAATACAAGGCTTAACTAGAACTCATTCAGAAATATGTTGTCAATTTAAAAATGCAAAATAAAGTATTGGGATACATTTCTCCCAGAAGATTTTGCTATTGTATTGCCTATTGCTGTAGTAATCCATTTTTAGCTGCCTGACTCAGAACTGAATCCTGAGCCATGTGTGGAGCAGAGCCAAGAGGGAATACTGAAAAGGGATGCCTCTTCAAAAGTACCTCAAACACAGCAGAAAGCTGATTCTGTCAAATCAGGATTTACATCTGAAAATGATCTCCTGGAGTTGTGCTTGTGCTTCTGCTCTCAAAAATCAGAGAGAGGGCTGCTGCATTTCCCCTTTGTGCAGTGCCTCAGACAGTCCCTGAAAAGGAGGGATGGGTGTGCCAGGCTGCCATCAGCCAGCAGGGAGAGAATCATTTCTGTGACCCGAATGTGAGGCTATAGGATGCTCTTGTCATTTTCTGCCATAACTGTGACTCTGCTATTGTAGAGAAAAGGGTTCTTGAACTCAACAAATTTGGTGGAAAAATGACGTGTGACCTCAGCTGCTGTCCTGGGAGACAGAAGATGGGGATGGCTTTTATAATCTCTGCACTGAGTGATATCCAAGCCTTTAATCCAGTTATACTGAAGTAATGTGGAGTTCATGAATTGCCCTTCAACTCAGAATCAAAAACTTTGTCTCCCTCTAGAAATATAATAGAAATAGGTTACAAAACTGTACTTTGACCAGATTTAATTAATCCTGAATTTTTCATTGTTCCATAGGAAACTTGAGCAGAAGAACGCTTACTTTTGTTTTCCTGCATGTACTTCTGTAAGAGAGAAACACTGAAGTCATTAACTATTTTTAGACTGCAGTAAATTCTGAATGTGTAAAAGTTTCTTTGTGTATTTGTACATCTATGTGTATTTGTGTATCTATGTGTAAACAAGAATTTATTGGGTTTTGGACTTAGGTATCAGTAAAATAACAGTTGTTTGCTTTTTGGTTGTGTTGTTGCTGGGGCTTTTTTTTTTCTAGTCTTCCAGTGGTTAATACTTTTCACCTGTTTTTTATGGTCTATTTAAATCATGCCTTAACTTGAGCTGTCATAAATTTAAGAGCCACTTAAACTTGTCTTGCCTTCATCCATTACGTCTCAGAGTCTTCAGCTTTTACTGGTACTTGTAGATTTTGATTTAATGGTCTTTTAAAAGTTGTTCAGTAAAGCAAATAGAGTTCTTGACACTTAAAGCATATTTCCAGTTTATTCTGGAGCTCTTCTCTGAATGCACTGCAATTCCCCATTTTCTGCCTACTTTGTGGACCAGTACTGGTACCTAAGGATGCAATCTGAGAGTTGATCATAAACTGCTGTGGTTTTTTTTAAGGCTTCATTCTTGGTAAGGTTCTGGTCAAAAATAATCATAATTTTACAAATCTGTGTAAAAGCATCCCTGCACTTGTCTGCTGCTGTTTCCCAGTTCCCCCTTAGGAATGAAGGCATTCCTTGTTTAGGTAGGACCTTGCTTTGTGATGCATACATCTTCCTTAACGTTGTACAGAGTGTCCATCAATGGTAAATAACAGCTTCACACAGATCAATGTCATTTATAATCTGAAAGCTTTATTAGAAAGACTTTATTCCCATGTAATGATTTAAGTAATGGGTTGTATGTGCTCGAGTATCAGTTGTTATAGGATGGCAATAGATATAGTAGCTTTTACTTCATCACAAATACAATTTGTTATAACCTGCCTGTATTTTGATGTATACTCCTATTTGGATCAGTCAGTTCTGGTGCTGAACTGAAAGCAAGACCTACTCATAGGTTTTCAGTCATGTGCTAATGCCTTGCAACTTTGAAATATGACCTTTTTTATTCTGTTGCTGTAGCAGTTTAACTAATGAGGTATGAACATATTTCTTTACAGAAAATTCCTTCAAAACAATTTCAAAACTGAAGCAGTAAGTAGTTTTTTCTAAGTTCCCAACATACTGAGGGGGTGAGGAGTACAATTTAAATTTATTAAGCTATTATCTAGATTTACTGAATATAGATAATTTTCTTTTGACCTGGTGTGTTTATAATAAATTTATAAACTCGTAACTGAGCCTCCTGCTAGAAGGAAAATGTCAAATACCATATTTCCCCTTGCCTTTCAGCTATCAAACTCTTGCTGACAGGTGGGAATAACCATTTGATTCATGTCAGCAGAGATTTGTGAGGTGTTAGCTTGGGTAATGATCCTAAATTAAATCTCTGATTACCTCCTCATTTGTGTCACTGTAGCTCTGAATCTGGAAAATCCACTTAATGTTCTTGGGGAGGGAAATATCAGACTTTAGAAGAGTTCTGAGTTGAAGAAAAATGTCATGTTATTAGTCTGACTTGAAGCTGGAGTTAAAATACTTCACTTAGGAAGATGTTTTGAGTGATTTCTGATAAACAGTGGTGCTGCTGTAGTGCTGCCTATGTGCTGTTCAATTTTTAGCTAGGTTGGTCAACATCTGTGTTCAGCCTGCAGCACCTTCCCAGTGGAAGCTCAGTCTGTAGCTCTAGGACAGGCTTAGTCCATGGATTACTTTTTGCTAACAGAAATGATTTATAGAAGCTCCCATAAGGAGAGAAGTCATGAGGCAAAGCACAGACAGCTTTTCATGCTGTAAGGGAGAAGATAGGAAGTAAGAGTCTGACCTATTTTTGAGGTGGCATTTCAAAGCTTTTGCTGTTTGACTTTTTATTTTATCAAAATAATTTATGTTACTAAAGGAAAGTTGAAAGGGATTTCTAAATATTTTAGTTTATTGCTGCTTGTTTGCAAGTGTGGTTGATCTTTCTTGAAGTCTCAGATTACAGGAGAGTGTTAATACAGTGGTTATTTTGAAATGTGCCTTGACTAACAAGCATGCTGCACCCTGATGTGAGGTACCTGCAGTAAGTGCATGAAGCTGGGAGGAACCTTTACCCTCAGCAGTGTTTGACAGCTGTGAGTACAAAGTGCTGGGCTCTGTCAGATCCCTATTGCAGGTGTGCTGGAACATTGATTTGTTTCAATGCCTTGTTTGCAAAGTAAAGAAAAAAAAGGCTGATAGTGTTTTCAGGAATGTGTATTTACAGTGGTAGGCATGGACTGACATGGTTCCTGAATGTAAAGCTTTATGCGGATTCATAAACTCTTACATTATGATGCCATCTCACTATTTCATTGTAATGTAACTGCATGTTTTTATTCAGGCATTGCAGCTGAAATTCAGTGACTGTTGAAAATCTGGAAGGGGCAAGTATTTCCATAGTATTAAATTATTTCTACCTGGCAGCTTCCTCAGAGCCTGTAAGAAATTGATGTTTTGCATAATTTTTCAAAGACTCCAAATAAGCCGCTTTTTGCTTAACTTTCCTTGTTCCCAGCTGCCATCAAATACCCTGTAACACTTCAGAGGGTGGATGGAGAAAGCACAGAATGAACTAAACCCATCCCATGGCCCAAACCAGAGGACTTTTGTGTCCTTTCTGTCTGCTGTGAGCCTTCTCTGCATTTTCCTCTTCAGCATCTGGACATCAAACTCTCCAGATGTCCTGAAGTGTATTAAGCACTTGCACAGAGTGTTTTGGCTGAGTCAGCCAGAAGCAACAGAGGACACTGCATCCATGCCAGTGTTATTAAAAGCACAGACTCAAGTCTAATACTGCAGCAGTAGGCAGCCATTTGTAATGAAACATGCTGCCAGTGGGAAGAACAGGGGTGTCTGGATGGTAAATAAAATTGCTAAATATTTTCCAAGTAGTCAATGGCAAAATTGAGTTACAGTCTGCTTTAAATTATTTACAGAAGAATTTAAATTTGCAAACTTATTACAGCAAGCTGCTGCTTCTAACAACACTCAAGTTCTTGAAAATTCAATGCTAAAATGAGTTATTACAAGTGAGTTAGCTGTCTGAAATTAAATTAGGTGATAAACAATCCATTTCTCTGCAGTAAATTGGCATTCATGACAACTAGTTCTAGTATGCACCTGAACCCATTATTCTTGGCACTTCATAAAGTTTCAATTGATAGCAATTTGTATTGACAGACTCTTATTGAATATAATTCTCAACAGAAACTAGCTAATCAATTAATTAATCCTAGTATTACTCAAGTTTGTTTTTATGTTGCTCCATCATTCAGAAAATTAACTGTTAACATTGTTTACAATTAATATAACTTAAACACTTTAATTTTCATTGGCTGAATTACCAAGCTTAGACTAATTAAGTAAGCATTAAAGCCTTCTGTATTGCTAGCAAAACTGAAAATTATGCATGCTAAATTGAAAAACACACAACAAAAAATTATTCTATAATACATATCATTATGCAGGATTTCAAAACAGAATGTTTAGTCTTGCATTTCCTCTTGAAAGCTGCTTGGCTGCATGTGAAAAGTCCTAGCCTCTTCTGAATTGACTTGAGGGAGTAATCATCAGCAATATTATGATGAAAAGCACCATCAAAACATGTTCTTCTAAGGCTATCTAATAACTATTTGCATCTTCCCTCACATTTAAATAAGGCTTTCTTAGAATTCAGTGTTGCAGAGGAGGAAATCCATCCCACTGCCAGATGATTCTGGACAGATGCTCCAGGATGTGACTGCAGTGACAGTGCAGAGAATGCCAGGACTGAGCAGCTCGGAGCCCTTTGGAGTCCAAGGGGCTTCCCTGGAGAGCGAGGGCCTGCTCGCCTGCCTCTGGCTGCAGCACAGAACCTGTATTCGCTATTTTGATCTGTGGTGACAAAAAGTTAATTACATAATATTAAACCCTTAAATTCCATTAGATGCACTCTTGTCTTATTAAACATGAGTCCTGGCCCAGAGCCCTACTTCGCCCATGTGAACACAGAATTCCTCTTACAAATTAGGAGAATGGCCTTGCTCACCTTTATATGAATAAAAGCCTTTCTTTCATGGTAAGAAATAGAACTTTCTGCTTCTGAGAGAGCTCTAGATTAAAACACTAATATTAGTCTTGTCTAGGTGGCAGTCAGGAGGGCTATATGTTTTTTTTAGGTCCATTAGTATCATTTGTGTATAGTTCTTTTTACCTCTGGTTTTCTTCAGCAGTTTGTACTGAGGGTCCTGATTTTGAAAGCTTTTTCAAATATCTTAATGATGTATGGTGTGGGATAGGTACCTCTTTACTTGTTCACTGAATAACTGAATACAGTACAAGAATTTCAACAGTGGAATAAGGTCATTTTCATCTTATGAGTCATGGTTTCAGGGAGGTGGAAGGCAGACACAAATGCCTGCTTGCTTCTTGTGAGACTGGCTGGAGGAGAAGCTGGAAGGAAATCTGGGCTTTGTATCCCAGCAAGAGGTGCTGTGGTAGTTGAGCTGCCTTGGAAGGAATGTCCCAAACGTCTTTTTCTTTGTTGCTTCCTTACCTTGGAAACAATCAGGGATTCTCTCAAAATCACTCCCATTGTCTCCTAATTACTGGCTACTAGATTGAGCCTGAGAGATGTTGGACACATCTCTTTGATACACTAATATAATATTAAGGTAGAGGGCTTTTTATTTTTCTAGTAGATAATTAAATCTAAATCAGAATCTGACCTGTGGGGATGAAGGAAGCCTAACATGAAATGCTACAAAATTTCTGGAGCATACTTTTTTCAGACCTCTTTTAACACAGGAGGGCTAGGATGTGATAAATCAGTTTAGATACCAAAGAACTTGATTGGGATACTCAATTTTACTATAATAGCCTAATCTAAAATACTCAGTCCTTTTCAGCTCCTCTATACTCTTTCAAAATTGCTCCTAACAAGGACAATCTCTAAAAATGGGGCATTTGAGACAAGTTAATGGTGCTATAGCTACTCAGGATAACCATTACTGGAGAGTAGCATTCACTGGCTAAGCACAAGGCTGGATTCAGTGAATAATATCAAAGGTGTTCTCCAGCAACTTGGAGAGACTTGAAAAGAAAGAGATATTTACCATTTGAGATGTGCAGTTAGACAAAACCACAGGTTTAAAATAGCCCACAACTTCAATGTAGAAAGAAATGCAAAGTGAAAGAGAGGTTAACCTAGTTTTCAAGTTCTCTTCTGCTTAGATTTTGCATCAAGTTAAACTCCAGGAATTAAGACTTAGCTTATTCTGACTTAATTTCACTTTCAACATCAATTCTTTGGTATTTTTATCAATGCTTATTTTACTTAGTTTTTTTTCAAAGACAGTCTCATTACACTGATTCCCTCACTTTCTCTCAAAAATTTTCATGCAATTAAATGCTTGCCTTTAAGTTACCAAGTACGATGGTATAGTGCTGCATTGAAATATGAATTCTGCATAACTTAACTGGCTGTGGAAGTTTGACTTGCCTTATTGATAAGTTAGATTTAAGTGCTCAGCATGACCGTTAGCAATTTCTCTGTAATTATGTGAAAAGTTAAAATAACACGAGGAAAGGACATAGAATCAGGCTTTTTAGTATGTCAGGGGAAATGGAAGTGCTGAAAATAAGATTTCTCTGGGAAATCTTAAAAAAACTGGAAAGAAAATGAAAATAGTTTTGATTAATTTCTGTTCTTTGTAAACAATCTAATCACTTCAATATTTAACTGTTGTGTTTTTTTGGAAAAAAACCGCTGTTCTTTTTGGAAAGAGAGGGCAATGTATCTGAGTATGGATAGATAGGGGTAAACTGGCTGGGATTTTGTTGGGGTTTTGCTTGGTTTTGCTTTTTGTTGTTGTTTTTCAAGAACACCACCACCATCCCTGCCAAGACCCCAGACTTTCTAGCCTTGAGAAACTTGAGCAATCAAAGGCTGTTGCTCAGATCACCTAACCCCACTCCAGCCTGCCAAGGTGAAGGCACGTCCCTGAGCTGTTCTTTGGCACAATTTTGCCCATCTTTACCTGTTGCCAAGTCTCAATTCCACTTTGGGAGAGGAAGCAGCAGTATTGGAATATCTTTGTAAGTCTCTTTCATCCTGGCAAAGAGACACAGTTGACTCCATTAGTGATAAACATTAGAACACTGTGTGCCTTTTACTTCAGAAGCTTTTGGCCTTCAAGGTTGCATATTTATTTCTAATCAATTAAGAAAAATGGAAAGAACCAGGAAAAGCCATATATATTGCATGCAGAGATGATATCATAAGTTACTGTGTATTTTATTTACTGGGTTATTTGGAATACATCTACAAAGACACAAAGCTTGCAGCCATTTATCATTGACTGCCAAATTAGTCTGCAAATAAAGCAACTGGGGGGAAGGGACTTGTTGGTCGGGGAAGAATCCAGCTAAAAGTGACTTCTCTTGGGAAAAACATTATTTACTGCTAACAAAGATGATTTTTTGGTTCTTTTTCTTAATTGTGACTCAAGTTTTGTGATGCATAGCATCACAAATGGCAAATCTACTTCCTGAGATGTTGGCACTGAGAGCAATCAGACTGGTGACTGGGAGAAGGCAAGGAATAAAAATAACATTGAGAGCAGTAGATTATCTTAATAAAAGCGTATGCAGTCATAAGGAAAGTTAGGTCTCCTGTTTTGAATTAAATTAGTGTTTGCAAGGTTACTGACCCCCTATTAAGTGAAAATGTTCTGCCTTCTGTCTGATGTCCCCATTCCTGAGCAGACATGCCACTGCAGGATGAAAGGATTACCTTAAAGCTTGCAACACCTTCCTTAGTTCCATCACCTTTATTTTATTTTATGTTCTTGTATTTAAGCCAGACTAGAATCTCACTCCAAATTTTCACCTTATTTAAATGAAGAGTGGTTTCCTCCCACTCCAAGAGTGCTATATAAGCACAAACGTTTTCAAGCAATAACAAAGTACAGAACTACTTTCTTCTTCATGTTGTGTTATCTGACCTTTCGTTGGCATGCCAGTTTAATTAATGGTGCATAATTGCATCCCACTGCTGACAAAAAGCTGCAACGTTGTTTGCTTTTGTTAGTCAGGGCCAATTATCTGTAAAGTCACCCTTCTGAATTTTCTACAATCAATCATCACCAGTGTACGTAAAAAAAGAAAGCTATTTCATCAAAAGGTGGATTTCTCTCACCCCACAGTTGTGCACGTAAATACAGCAGTGTCCTTTCTGTCATCTTTTTACCTCAAGTAAGTGATGATTGACAAAGACTCACTGGAGCAGGGTATTGAGTCTTCCTAGAGAATCTGTTCTCTCGAAATTTGAAATCTGAAACTACCACTAGGTGAGCTTCTTCTTTGAATTAAGGTGTTTCTCAATGGGAAAAAATGTGTTGTGTTGCTACAAGAGCTTGAAGTTCAGAAGGGAACCCCTAAGGGTCTCAGCATCTCTCTGGGCCACAGAACTGCCGTGACTTTTTGTCCCTCTCTGCATATATCAATTCTCATTTTTGATGGAAACCTAAATTTCTTCTGGATGTCAGGATTTATCTTTATACCAATATGCATCAAGCCTTTTTACTCGAGAAACAATGAGCAGTTCCTAGTCTAAAAAGCTTGATGCACGATAAGAAAAAATTGTTCTTTGTATCACATAGTTACCTGTAAATTGTTATTCATAATAGATCATTTTTGACTTACTAGACTGGTTTCATTTACATTGAAATTTTTTTTAAAACTCCAGAATTTTATTAAGGTGGGTAGATAATTGTAACTTTAATATTGTCAAGATCATTACTAGCAGTATATGTTACAAGATTTGGCAGCTTTTTCCCTTTAAAAACAGCATTTCTCTTTGTTCGTTTCAGTGTTATCTGTTTAAAGATAAAGAGCTGAAAAGAAAAGGCTACAGTTAAAGAAAAACCTGGACTTTAGAAAAGTTGAACATTGTTAGGAGTAGATGATGTGTCAGAAATGGTCTTTTAAAAATAAGTCTATATCTGAATTTTGTGCGGGGCAAAATACAGAGTGCCTCAAAGTACAGCTGCAGAAATGTTAGATCTTAATGAAAGTGTTGGAAAGACTTCCAGAGCCACTGTCAGTCAGTCTGTGACCTGCTCAGAGTCTAAGCAGAGCAATGATCACAATTGATCATCCCTCCTTGAAATGAATACAGTAAATTCAGGCGTGGGATGTGATCTAGTGAGGGAATGTGGTACTTTTGTTCTTCTCAAATAAAAGTGAGCAATATAATCTGACTGCAAGTAAGATCTATACCCCTCAGCAGAAGAACACATCAAAGCTTTTTATGGCTAGTACAGTTAATTGGACTATTCTAAAAATCTGTATATCAGTCAACAGGCAAGTCTGTCCTTTAGCAACATAATAAGTGGTGAAAAGTGTAAGTTTGGGTGTTTGATCCTCTGTAAAACATTTGTAGGCTATTTAAACTACTGGAAAAAAAAACCTTAATGGAAGTTCATCTAAGCAGCAGAGCACTGGAGTGTTTAAATTGCTCATTGTATGGGAGCAGTAAGGGGACTCACGTTATCAGCCTGCTTGCAAAACTGCTTGCATACTTTCCTTCTTCCTACACCTTTCTAACACTTGGGTGGATTTTGCATGTGCATTTTTGAGCCATGGGGTGAGGGCAGAGAGCAGAAGGGTGTCTGGCAGCTCAGTAACACAAACTGTGCAAAAAAGATTTCTCTGTGGTGCTGTGACATGTTGTGAAAGAGTTATTAATGCTTCTGCTGCTCTTAACCAAACATGACAATAGGCAAATGTCCCAATGCTGAAAATGCTGGAGTCAAAGCAGGGCCTTAGAGCAGGTCAATTATTTCAATTATCTGGAATTCATGATGAAAAACAGCAGCAGCCTTCAGGAAATATGCAAGAGTCTGGCAAATGCTTGATCAGTTATGACAGTGGCTGCCAAATTTCACATCCCATCAGGTTTTTGCAAAGGGAGAGCTTGGAACAGGTGGAATATTTTAGTTCCCTCTGCTCCATCACAGCACAGTTCTCAGGAGATCCAACAGGCCACCAATTGCTCAGGTATGGCATCACTGGCAAAAATCACGTGGCAATAAGCAATCACAGGGTAGGCAGAGGGGGAGTGCATGGAGCAGATGGATTGCTTCAATTATTTGGGCCCCTTGATGAATAAGAACTTCAACTGCCATCAGCAGATCCCGTGGCAGGCAAGTAATAACTGCACTGCTATGACATAATTTAGAAATCTGGTGTGGTGTAAGTATTTCAACAGCTGTAAAACTCAGATTTGTCTTAGCACTGGCTTGACCCACAGCCACCTCCAGTGCTGAAGGGGGAACACTGAGAAAATTGTTTGTGAGTGCTTCCAAGTACTTCATGGCATTTCAGTTTGTTTTTACACTGCAGGGAGAACACTGACCCAGCACCAAGCTTGTTGTTGGCACCTTTTGATTTTATTGTTTTTCAGAAGTCAGCTGGGGAAAGCTGAGGACTATTTAATGTCAGTGCCAGGACAGAGACCAACAGCTTAGATCTGATTATGAATAAATTTAGGAAGGCCTTAGCATCCAGAAAATTATCCTAACTTGTATGTTATACTAGGTTCAAAATCTGATAGGCTTCAAATTTGTTGTGAAAAAAATATTTAAGAGCATGCTCTCTTTTTTGCCTTCAGTCTTCCTTCAGCCTGTTGCTAACACAGTCTACTTTAATCTCTCTCTCTAAATTTATTTTGATGTTAAAACAAGCTTATGATTTTTGGTATTACAATAAGGTACATGGAACCTTATATCACTATCCCCTTTCAGCTAGAAGTTTTTTATTGACTCTGGTACACAGAAATCTTGTTTACACATTAAAAGCTGAAGAACAAAGAACACTATAGAATTATTAAACTTTAAAAACCAAATCCCATTTGAGTTTTATCAGATCTAAAATCTGCTATCTGTTTTGGTTGAGCCTTTAAGGCAGAATAGAGAGTCAATACGAAGCTTCTGTTTGAGCTAGTATGACTTGTTAACATCTTCCAAAAAGTTAATGTTATAAAAGATTTGATTTCTAAACCCTTCAGTGCCTTTAAATTCACCTCAGCACTTTTTTCCTCCCCATCATCTTGCTTTAACATAATGAGGGGTATTGATTACATTCCATCCAAAGAAAAAGTAATCATCATAAATATCCTTTATCTGACCTATTTCTCATTGCAGGGGAAATGGCTTCTAGTTTGAGATCAAGAAATTACTTTTGATAGGAAAAAATATCACAAACTGATGCAGAATTTTGTGCTTTTTCTCAATTTCCTACTGGTTTGAAATCTGCAAAGTACCAAACACTTGTCGCTGCTGGCCATTCCCACCCAAAATTGTCTAGAAGTTACTGAGATGACCTTCCTGCCTGCTTTTACGTCTTTAGTGTAATGAGTGGCATTTTAATGGCATTCAAGTGGTCACCTCTTGAGATTGGCTTTCTTCTTTTTTTTTCTTCCCTTCCTTTACTATTCTGACCAAACAGTGTTAACTCAGAAGAGTTCCAAGTCAGGTATAGATTAAGCTCTTGCACAGTCTGCTCTTCTGTTCAGGTCAGGTTTGTGTCTGCCCCTGTGAGTCAGAACACTAATGGTTACACAGCTGCCTTGAAAACTGAGGACTTTAAAATATTAGGGTTGAAATATACTTTTTCTCACTTGTGATTCGCTTAGCTAAGACAGGAGCATGTTTCATGCTTTTCTTGTAACCATCAAAACTTGTAATTTGCTTTGGAGTGAGTTTTTTTTAATGCAAGTCCTTCAGAAGCTACAGATACAGCAGTAATAAAATTAATTATTTCAAGTCTTGTAAAAAATAGTGTAAACTGAACATATTACTTTTAAGGAAAAGGTTTTGTGGTGTTTTGTTTACTGTTGAAAAATATGCTGAAGATTGACTCTCCTCTAGTTCGGTCTTTTCATGCTGTTAGAACAGGGCCCAATTGATCCTTTATTCTAAAAACAGTTTGTGACTGAGTCTGGCAGGGTGGTGCAATAGCAGAAGCTTGGTAACATCCAGAAAAGAAGAAATAAAACTGAAGTTACAATGGCTTTAGGTGAAAAAGGGATAGGAAGATAAGTGAAGAATAAAAAATTAGAAAGCAAAGAACTGGAGGTGACTGTGGGGAATTAGGCTAAAAAGGGTCAGGATATCCCAAATGGGCAGAGAGACTCTGGAGAACAAAACAGAGTTGTGAGTGATGCTGAGAGGAAGGCCAAGACTAAAATCTTGTAGGGCCTCATGGAATTGAAAAGAAGAGTAGCAGGGACAGGCTACTTTAAGAGAAAAGCAACAGAAGGAAGAAAGGAAGAGGTGAATAGATGACTCTGGAAAAAAAATTTTTGAAGGACAGAAAGGATTGGAAAACATATAGATATATAAAAGAAAGGAATTTGGAGAAAATGTAAGTGAGCTAGATGATATGGAATAACAATGGAGAGGTGAAAGAATGGTATTTGTTTGAAACCAAGATTAGCTTGCACCTCTTTTATTTTAGACAATCACAAGTTACAATTGCAGGTTTTTGCTTTGTGTTCTATGGCATTATCGTGCCCCATTAAATAACTGGCTTGTTTCCTCCCAGAGAAAACTTTGCTTCTTCCTACTCCAGTAAAGCAATTTAAGTGGATACAGAACTTCCTCATATTCTAGTGCTTTATATTCAAAGTACTTTGTACTTGTGTAATATACTGATAGGATCTTCTATCACAGTTCTTAGCCCCTTAGAAATATTGTCCCAGGAAAGCCAACAGGTAGTATTTTTAAACAGCTGTCAGCACAGGGGAAAAAATATTGTGTTTATATGTGTGGTTTTCCAGAAAGCCGATTTCACCTTGGGAACACTTAGCTAGAGAGTTGACCAAAACTCAGCCTCAAAAACCATAGAAAAATGTTTCAATGTGCTGTGGTTTTAATTGAAATACCTCTGCATCCATTTTTCACCTTCGACACAAAGCTCTCATACAGTGGTCCTAGAGATAAAGCCATTGAAGATTGTATTTGAAGGAATGAAGATAGTTTTTATTGGTGTTCTTTTAGGATCGGCAACAAGGACTGAATAATGCTCCCAAAGAAATACGTTTGGATGAAGATGACTGAACATGCAGATCCAAAGGCCTTTTAGGACATGGTGAACCTTTGGCCTTGGATGAAGAATGTTCTTGGATGAAAGAACTCCAGCTGAAAGACTTTGTCTTTGCCTTTTGCCTTGCAAAGATATGAAAGACAGAAAGGAAGCAAAGATTTGCAGCTGAATTCTTGCAGGCTGCAGTTAAGTGGCTGACACTGGCACGCAGCCAGCCTCCCTCAATGCTGTGGAATGTCACGTGCTTGTACCCCTTACCTGTCTCCTGGGACTCCCCAAAAGCCTCACACACATTTTTATGGTTCTTTGGCTTTTTGTTTGCAAGTTATATTAGTAAATTTTAATTACATAGTTTCTGCAATGATGTTAGCACCTCTGGGGTTTCTGTATGTCATGTGTAGCTCTAAAATGCAGAAAATATTCATGCTTGGTTGATCAGATTGTACCATGCTTGTACCTGCAACTGAACAGGCAGTTAACTAATAGTCTTAGCTTTTCTTCATGGCTAATGACTTGCCTAAGTTTAAAATGGCAAGAGTTCAGTACCTCAGTCAATGAGCTGACATTCACAATGTGGTCAGCCACGGCTGCCTGGGCATTCTAACAGATTTCTACCTTGAACCTCTGTGTTAAGTCAATAGGAGGATATCTTTGTACATTTCCTGACTAAATATTCAATACTTGAAACTTGATTATACATTTAATTATTTCACCTCCTGAAGTGTCCTTATTTTCACTTTATTATAAATTGCAGCTCTGTTAGACCAGTTGTGTTTAATATCTTAGAATGACTTAAACCACAGTGTTTGCTAAGGCTGACCTTCAAAGTGTGTCTGTATAAAGACATGTTGCCTAACCACGTTGGTTACCTAAGTAATTCTGCTAATGTGTAAAAAAAAATCACTGCATATAGAGAAATACTGTACCAAAGTTAAAGGGCTCACTTTGCCTTTGTCTTTCCTTGAATCAGTCCACGTGGAGAGAGGTTTAGTGATTTTCACTGTCCTGGGTAATTTCGTAATTCCCCTGTTGTCATAGCAAACCCCACATCACAGTACCTTTTGTGCCATCTAGGTTTGCTTTAGTAGGTCTGCAAGAATTTACAGTATCTCTGTTCTAAATGTGACCCCAAGCCCATGTAGTCACCACAATTCTCAAAGGACAGACCTGAACAGAAACTCTTTCATCAAAAAGTGTATCCTCCTCCAGGGTAGCTTGGGTGAGCCTAGACTCCCCAGATAAGGATATATTAGTTCTCCTGAAAATGCTCTGCACTTAGAGTTTTTCATCAGCTATTTCTTTTCTTTCCCTCCCAGCTGGTCTAGCTTTACAAATGCAGTTCTAGATCCTGTTTTTAGCCAAGGAGACTTTTCCATGATGATATGGACAACTGCCTCTTACCAGCCCTTAGCTTTTCACCTGAAGAACTGAGAGACAACAGCCTGTCTTCAATGTGTGGCTTTGCTTGCTTTTCTCTTTGTGTCTCCCTGTGTCTCTTCCTCTCTCCCTCTAATCTGACCTTAACTGTTCATAGAAATTGTGCATGGCTACAGGAAATGCCAGTTACTGCAGGTTTTCTTTGCTGGGCTGAATAATACAAAATAATTCCTGCTGAGATACGTGTGTGTGTGTGTGTTTGTGTGTGCAAATTGTTAAAATAAGCTGCTACCAACTTGTAAAAATGCATTGAGACTGCTGGAATGTGTGTATACATAAAGAAAGCTAGAACATGGGATATCTAGGTGCTGGACAGTTCAACTGCATTATCTTTGGTTATTAATGTACTGATGCTGTTTTCTTACTGACCAAATAAAAGAAACCCTTACCAATGCTTTGCTACTGAGTAGTGTGTGTGTGGCAAAAAGGACCAGGGTATTTCTCAAATCGGAAAACAAAATACCAGGATATATGTCTGGCTTGACCAAAGCAATGTGTTTTTACAGTGATCATGCCCAAAACCAAGTCAGTAATCAATTAACTTGAAATATCTATGTGAACTTAAGTTCTCCTCTCCATTGGCCACCATTAAAATTGTGCAGCATTTCTGATTTTGAAAATTTCATCCATGTCAGTTAATGTTTTTGTGTGCCTCTGCAGCTTTTCCTAAGACTGGGGCTTCCTCTGTTTCTGGGCCATCAGGGGAGTATTTGCTCATTTTACAGAGTTATTTTCTGTGTGGTTGTAGTGAACACTTTGCTGAAGATGTGAAGTGGAAAAGTTTGCTGGTCAGGTATGTGGCTTTCAGTCCAGCTTAGTGCTTTGTTCCTCTGATGCTGGAGTTACCATACTCTGTTAAAGATGTGTTGCTGCTCCCAAAAGATGAATAACAGTCAGAATAAGACCACAAGATGTTTCCTTTTCCATGTGTTTTCCAGATATTCCTCATATCCACCTTTTTTCACCTTGTTTTAAGCATCAGTAGTACTGTTGTGTTGGCAAAATGGTGTTGTGTGTTTACCTCCTTGGTCACTTGTGTAGCTTCATCTCACTTGGATAGAAATTCTCATGCTTATTTACTACTACTCTACATAATTAAGAGTGCTGTAAATCCATGATATAATTCTGAAGGAACATTAGAAAAAGAATTCCTAGATAATTTGCATTTGAGGATTTCCCCTTGTATTTCCCATTTGGTGGATGTGCTCAGAAGTTCTTTACTTCAATCACCTCTGATAGGTCTATCTTCACATAGAAGGGACATGATAAAAAGTCTAATATAAGAGCCTCTTTTTTTGTTTGTTTGGTTTTGGTTGGGTTTTTTTGGGGGGAGGAGTGGGTACATAAAGAATCTCCCTTTTGGCTTTAAATCTGAACTTCTGTACTTGACTCTTGCTTAGGAGATGATGCAAGATGAGACTCATTTTTTGTCTAAAAACATTGAGCCAACCTTAAACAGATTTATATGGAGGCTTTTTTTTGCTCCTGTTTTCTTCTATTTGCCTTTGTTTCTCAAAGATAAGTGCAAGGGGTGACGTATCTACTCCACACAGAGTAGATGCTTGGTATTGGGGATTCATTTATCATGAAGACAAAACATAACAAGATCCTGAGGCTGAGCCTGAAAGTCAGAGAATTTGATCAGGAAAGATGATGCACATTTTCAGAAGCCAAAGTATTTTATTATTGGAATGCATCATTCAGGGAATATGATAGATTTTCCATTAGTGGAAGTCTTTGATCAAAACTGCATCTCTTTCTAAAAGAGGAGCTGCCTCAAGAGCAAGCAGCTGAGCTTTTTGCAGAAATTATTGAATGAGGGAGATTTGCCCTTTTCTTTATGCAGGATGAGTCAGATATGGGTGCCATAATGCCACAAGTAGTAGTAGTTATTGTATAAAAGATTAAACTTTTTCTACAGAGGCGGCACTTGGAAAAAATGGTTAAAATAGAGCCTAAAGCAACAGCACCTTGTGCTGCTGGCATCAGAGGATGTGTATGACAAATGGTAAAGTTAATTTTAAGGGTAACCTTGTGTTCGTGTGATCTCGGTAATGTCTGATGAAGCAGACTGATGCCTTCATGAAGGCTGAAGACTTGGAAAAAAAATTGCAACAGCTTTTGTCTTCACAGGTCAGAACAGGGTGCTCACAGGGTGATGTGACTGTGGAATTTCTTCTTTAGTGCCTGAAACAGTTACCCAGAAAAACTTGGGGGCTCTGGGTCCTTTTCAGACTGTAGGGTTTAACTGTGTCAGGAGAGGGACACAGCTATCATGACAATGTCGATGTTGCGAGTTTGACACAGTCCCTCACTTGGTGCTGGGCACTGCGGTTGCCAGTGGTCAGAAGTGCAGCAGGAAAAAAATCCTGGCAGACTGGAAATTAGAGCACCAAGCTCTACTGGCAAGCAGAGTGTAAGAGATTTTGCTTCTGGAGCTATTTATTTTAGGGGAGGTTTATTTGGGGTTTTTTGTTAGTTTTTCTTTTGTTTCAGTATTTGGTGTGGAGGAAGTTGGTCCCCAGGCTTGGGCCATGCTTTTTCTGGAGTGACAGCTGAGACCTACAGCTGTGGCACCTATGCTCCAAGAAAAGGCTAAATTGCCTGGATTTCAGCTGGATGTGTTCACTGGATTCCCACTAAGTAGAACTCTGCTTTCACATGATGCCTGTTGCAGGATTTAGTCACAGCATCATCTCCACCAGTCCTGGATTACAAACATGTTACAGCCCTGGACCCTGCATGAGCTTAATGCTGGACAGAACAACCCCCTCTGGAAATTATCGTTTTAAATTAGCCAAATTACAGAATCACTCTTGCAAACTGAGATGTCTTAGGACTGTTTGTGTGCAATCACAGCCTTCCCATTGAGGCATCTTATTCTTCTTAGTTCTTTTTACTGGACATAGTTAATGAGAATCTTTCTGTTCTACAAAGCCTGCCTCATAAATTAGGCTATTTTCAAAGTGTGTTTTTTACAGTTATCTTCATATAATTTCCAGTTGTTTTCCACAATTTCAGAGATGATATAGAGGTGTTTTTCTGCTCTGGGTAATAATTATTTTTCTTTCCTAGAGGTATGTAGTGGTCACTGATCCCCCAGATCTTACTTATCTTGCCTTTTTTTCTCTCTTTTGTGTGTTTGTGTGTCTGACCTGTGCAGAGACAACTGAAACCGGAAAAGTTTTGCAATAATCTTTTGTCTTTCTGGAACAGAAAGCCTTTTTAGGCTTCAGGGATGAAGTTAGTATGTTATAGGCCCTTCCCTTAACCCTCTCCCATGATTTTGACCTCATGTAATTAATATCTTTGGGTTGATTTTTTAAGCAGTGCCGTTACTTACCCTGCATCTCTTCAGCTTCACTTTTCCAGCATCAGCTGTTAGAGAAGAGATATCAGAGAAATCACCAGGTCATAACTTTTTTTGTAATAATCTCTTGTCCTACTAGATCTCTTTTCCTTCCTGGGAAAGGAGAAGTTGGAACCTGCTTTTACTGTGTGTATTCTTGTTGTAGAAGTCTGTTACTGTAAATGTGGTCACATGATGAACTTTTATGGGTAAATGTCCTTCTGGTGGGAGCAGCCACTACACTTTGATGAGCTGCTATTGCTGCCTGATGTGGGAGAAAGGGGAGAGAGGGAAAGAGCAAGAGGATCTGCAGGGGATAATTTTCCTTTGGGATTGAGGGAAAGATTTTCCTTCATCACATTAGCAGGTGCGCTGTGAGAGCCTGAGAGAGGCAATTTGCTCCTGCAGAGTTTCTGCAGGCAAAACGTGACCTGTGAAAGGCTCTTAACACCAGGACCAAACACGGCAGCTCTGCCCAGTCTCATTGTCCCTTTGTTCTGTTGTCCCACATGGTCCTGGCATGTCACAGCCAGCTTTGAAGGCAAATTCTTTTAGGGGGTGTAAGACCAGGCTGCAGCTCTGGAATTGGTCTGTAATTCTTCTCCTTTGTGTATTGAGCTTGGTAACAAGCCATGCTCCCTCCTCGTTATTGAAATGTCACATTTTGACACTTCTCCTTTGTATGGGTTTTTGTATTCTGTTGCTCTTCAACAATGCTTCAAAAATCTTTAAGCTCCCTTCCAACCCCTTAACATTGTATGAGAAGTTCTTAGCTATGGTAAAATAGGTATGTGCTTCAGAGCCTTGCAGCTGACTTGGTCTTGCTCCTTCCTAGCAAGAAGGGTAAAGTGTAGCTTTTAAAAGAGCAAAAGTCAAACTTGAATGTTGTGATATTTTTTTCCCCAGGCACAGTTATTGTTTAGTGTTACAGCTTAGTGTTACCTGGAAGCTTTGCATGGGGCCTTGGAGGGCACTATGAAGTTAACACGAAAATTCGGGGGAAGCATATGTCCACATAAATTCTATCCCATCTTTTCCATGGAAGTTTTTACCCAATTTTCAGGAATTGCTTAAGCAATTTAAGCATTACTTTTGAATTTTCTGAGGTGAGATCCCAGAGGAAGACATTGTGTTATTTTATGTCTTATCTTAGATCTTGCATAGCAGGATTTTTATAGATGAGAGTATGAAAACAAGATGTGAAGTACTTTAATGACCATGACTTAGCAGATGTTGCTTTCTCTCCTCAAGAAAACCACCTTCAAAATTCATTGTTCAGACTGAAATGCAAACATTTTTGTGATCCTCTTTTTTCCCCATTTTTCTCTTTCATCCCCTCACCCCCACCCCCCAAGATTTCATTGCCTTCTCACAAGAATATTTACTTTGTGAAAGTATCCACAAGAAGAGAGGCTAGAAGTGGTAGTCAAGTGATTGGCTTCATTTTGTACCAAGTCATACACAATTTAGTTTTCAGATAACACAAGAAAAACCGCCAACAAGCCCAAAATGCAATATAAGTTGTCAAAAAGCTGACACTCTAAATACCAGAAAATATTAACATCAATTGTCAAGAAAAATACAAAGTATGAATCACTCCATCTCTGTGACACATTTCAAAACTGCTACACACAGCACAAACTATAGTGTTTGATGCTATCAGGGATAATAGTACTTGAGAGTTCCTCCCTGAGCACCCAGCCTTGCTGCTAAAATGGTTCAATTGTCTTCGTTTACAGTCCAGAGCAGCTGAAAAAAATGATGAAGATTTTCTGTGGTCATCTTGGCTAAAAATGAAAGCTGATAAAGAATCATTGTTAATAACTTCGATCAGAGGGGGGATAGTTTCATATTTTTTTGTATTACATTATTGTAAAACAAAAGATATATCTACATTTAAAATTTTGATTAATTTCTTGGTACCTTGCAGAATATTTCTAACCAGATGTGCCCTTTTTGATCAGTTCAGTTATGTCCTACAGAATTTAACTTTAATTCCTATTTTAATTCCTTCTGTTGTCAGGTTTCTGATAGGCACATCAGGAATGATTCCTGTGCTCAGCAGCCATGTCAGTCCCAAACAGAGGAGTCAGAAATATGTCAAGGAAGGCTAAAATATAAAAAACTTGCCTGTCTGAAAAGCTTATGAGGAATTGTCCTCCTTTAGCAAAGCCACCACCTTTGATTTTTGTTGCATTGCCCCGAGCTGGGGGTCTCCTGTGCTTTGAGCAGGGGCAGAAACAGCTTCAGGGAGAGCTGGGGGAGATGAAAGTCTTTCTCTAAGTGGCCCCTTGCAGGCAGCACCTTGTTTCAGTTCCAGGGAGAGATGAGTATCCAGAGTGGTTCCTCCTGTATATTCTGGAACAGAACAGTTCTATTTGGCAATACTGAATGAAAAAAAAAAAACCAGTTGTAAAGATTTGTGTGGGGAAACCACTGTTATCTCCAGAGAACACTATTCAAAAGAAAAATAAGCACAACACTGGAAGATTTTAAATTATATTGGGGGATGGTGGGAGGAGATTTGTTTAATATTCTTGAACTCCGTCAGGCTCAGTGCTGTGACCTCATCTCTAGGATTTAACTCATTAAAAAAAAAAAAATCCTCATTTCGGTGAGTGTTTGGTGGTTTTTTATGTGATGTTTGTGGTTAGGTTTTTGGGGATTTTTTTAGGATATTTTTGATGGAGTTTTTGTGTTTTGGCTTTTTTTTCAGGGGGGTTGTGTTATTTGTCTTGTTTTGTTAAAGGAAAAAGATCACAATTCATTTTGCCTCTGGGGAAATTCAGACATAGTAGTAGGGAAAGCACTGTGACATTAATCCTGTATTTATTCTATTTATTATTCATATAGAAGAAAGAAATGTAATTTCTGCTTTTAGTGCTGACTTTTACCCTAACTGCAGGTGTACAGTTCCTGCCTCTGAAATGAAAAGTTAGAAAGAAGAATCTCTGGGAAAGGTGGTTGCAAAATCCCTGTGGCTACTGAATGTTGAAATGCAAGAGGGAGGAGAACATCATAAGGCCTGTTTTAAATATATTATCTTACCTGAAAATAACACAAATTAATTGTAAATCAAAAGAGAGAATGTTGATCCTTTCCTAAGCTGCCTGGCATACAAAATGTGTCTCTGAGGATGGAAAGGTCATTGTAAAAGCACTTTCAAAATAGAAGGGCATGGTTTCTGTGTCTGTGGTGTTAACCCCACTATTAAAAAACACAAGCAAAAAAGTTCTTTTAAATTATGTTCTGTTTAGGTTGTTTTCATTATTACAATGTCCCAATTGCCTCCAGCAGTTCATTAAGGAATGCAAATAGTGAGCAACTTGTCGTTTGTTCTTTTGACCCTGCACATATAAAGCCTCTGAAAAAGGATGGCAAGGAACTGATTCTGTTCAGTTTTGCATTTTCACCAGCAGGATTGCATCCCTTTCATCCAGTCCCTGATGCCTGTGCAGAATTCTAGGAGTCAGGGGACTTCCAAGGGCCATTAGAGACAGAATTACAAAGAGCCCAGCTGAGTGTGCAATTACTACAAAGCCTTTTTTCTTAAACTGGTTAACTTGAAGACATTTGGTGTGGGTATAATTAAAGTAGAATGGGAGGCAATACAATTATTTTTTTCTGGTTTTAGAAAGAGGGGTCTGATGAGAGATTGCTTTTGTCCAGTAAGATCTACTTTAGTTCCTTTCTTTAGTAAAAGAGCAGAGGATGGTGCTACAATTAATCCAAAGACATTAAAAGGGCATATCCCACTTTTTTTTTTTAAGGAGGAAAAATGCATGTTGGATATGATGGTGCAATACAGTAGAATAATTTCCAAAGACAATTAATGTAAGTATTGCTGTTGGAGAGAGGTGAATGATGAAGGTTGGAAATTATGGTTGAGAATATGCAATCTGGAGCTAGGCAGTGCTGAAAGAACATTAAAGTGGCCTGTCGATATGGCCTGATTTCTACCATGACTTTATGTTATTTTTGAAACTTATTTTGGCAGAAAGCAAGGTTGTGCAAAGTGATGATGATATAAGCAGCATGTTGGATGATATAGCCTGAAAATGAATACACTAAGAAATCTTCAAATCAAATGCAGTTGTGTCCAGGAGGAAACAATTTGCATCAGAAGTGTTCTGTAGCTTGCTGCACAGGCTTGGCAGCCCACACTCCCTCTGCTCTGTGTTATCTCATTAACATTATTATTTGGGAGCCAGAGTCAAACACTTATATTGGGTAATAGTTATGACTACTTGACACAATGTCAGTAAAATGCATTTTTTTTAATGTAATTAGAATTTTGACAGGAAAGAGAGGAAGAGGCAGAAAATGAGAAATTAGTTATTTCCTGTACCTCTGTCATTGCACACATTAAGCTTCACTGGTGCATTTTGCATGATCTCATGGCAGCCCCTTCACAGCAGCCTCATCACTGTCAGATTTAAAGACAGGATGAACCAAAGAGGGGATGATGAGTTAGAAATGTTGCTGGTTAGACCTTTTAGATTTTCTAAATCACAAGAGGTCTGAGACAGAATACTGCAATTCTGATCTTGCTGGGAATCTGGGTTTGTGAAAATAGAAATTTTAAATAAAACTTCCCTAAATTTTCATGTTCAAATTTGCACTCATTAGCCTGGAGTCTCTGTAGAATAACAGCAAAACTTTATTATCAAAGGGAGGTGAGTGGAAGTTAATTCTTATACAGGTTTAGGATTATAATAAAATAAAGTTTGTGTTGTCATGGGTTTTTCTTTCCTCTTTCAGAAAAAAAGAGGTTATGTTCTCCTTTAAAAGAAAGATTCATTCTTAAAGTCTTTAATATGGAGCTCAGATTTCAGAGGTCAATGATCCCTGCATACAGGCAGACATCTGCTACCAGACCTCCATCTGGGACAGATACTGGTGAGGCTAATGTCACTGGGATAAAAATAAAAGAAAAAAATCTAGTTTTCCCTGTGTCATCTTGGAAGGAGCCATTCATTTAGAAGTGGCATCTCTGTTTATAAGAATAAAATAGTGTATATAATAGTATTTATATACATTTATTCAGCACTACTCATGGCACTATCTAAATATTCTCATAGGGTTTTTAAAAAATCAGATACATTTATTAATTCTTTCTCTTGTTGACCTTTCATATCTGATCTTTGCATAATTCAATGAACTGTTATGCTCAATTTAGATTGTTACACAATTGCAATTCCATGTGAAATCAGAATTCCCAAGGGACAAGTGCAAGTGTGTGGTAGGAAGTGTCCTTACCCTGACATTTTATGTTTATTTTGTAGCTGATCAGAAGTGGGCAAGGAAATGGAAACACACAGAGGTGATGTTACTTAACAAGGGTCACAGAACAATTAAGTGGCACAGCAGAGATTTCCCAGCAAGATTTCCTGAGATGATCGAGTCATGTGGGGTTGAACTCAGCAGTCTGTGATCTCTCCCTGTGCTTTAGGTAGAGATCTGATAAAAAAAAAGCAAGCTTGCTCAGAGCAAAATGCTGACTCAGATTGAGTAAATAAGAGTGAATTCTCTCTCTTGGTTTCTCTGTTCCTCCATTTTTATTTTTCTTTGTAAGAGTCACATATTGCTTCCAGATATAAAATTGCTCCAGTTGTATTTTAAGTTCCAAAGTGATTATGACAAGTTACTTCTAATTCTTGACTGGCACCTCTTGAGATTTGAATTAATACTAGCCTTATGATACCACTGCCACCTTAGGTTTCTACTAAGATCACTGAAATTGAGATAAAAGCCTCCCCTGTTCTTTCTTCCCAGGCTTTTGGCCAAGGTTATACCAAATCATTGGAAATACCATGATGCACTTTTTTATGTGGTCCTTCCCCAAGTTTGAATCACAAAAAAAAATCCACTTAATTTGTGTACTTCATTGAAAGTGAAACCTGAATTTTGATAGCAAGTACTTAGGTCAATATTGCATCTTGCTAATGATCTCTGTGCTCAAGTGTGTGTTTGTTCTTTGGGCTAATGCTGCAATCAATATGTGTGAACTTGTCCATTATCTATTTGTACTGTGTTAGTCAAACTTAACTGCTGGGTTCTCTCCGATAATCTAAACAGAACTCAATAACCCTGCACTGTTCAGTAATCTCCTTTTCCTAACTCTTGTCACTCTCTTTTAATCAGATAGTCTGATTCACCCTCTTCCTCTGACATTTCAAATCCCTGGCAGCACGCTATGTTTAGACAGTGTCATGGCATTTTCTGCGGATGACGATAGAAACGTGTGGGTTTTTTGGTGTCTCACGTTAACAGATGTGTATGGCTAGATAGTAATCAGGTTAATTAGAATGAAGGGAAATAAATCTCAGCTTCAAAGGATCATATTCCACTGGAGCTGTTGTTGTGGCAGATACAGCAGGTGAAGCTTGGGTTGAAAAGTCCCTGAAATGTGGGTTGTGCCGACCTAGAGCACAGCATTTCATCTCCCAGCTGACAGCAGCCCAGGCTTCAATCTGCAAAACCAAACTGCTTTTCTGGTTAGTCATAGCTCTTTATACACTGGGAAAAAATCATGCTTAAGACTGCACTAACTCAATCCAGAAAGTTTTGTTTGGAATTGCCCCTTCATGTAGTGATTTCTCCAAACATATTGATCTGGTTGCTCTGAATCCATCAAACCTTAATAAGGTATGGATGCACCTGATCAGGTGATGAGTACAGATTTCTCCTACTTTAGAAAGTAATGCAGTATTGGAATGCATTATTCCCTGAATTCTCAGACCCTATTCTCCCAAAAAAATGTTTTAAGAAAAATAGTCAATAAGTATAGTGTTTCTTTCTAAACTAAAAATTGCCCATATCAGAGTCACTTGTTCAAAGATTAAGCCTAAACTGATGAAAAAGACTTGAGAGAAAAAATCAATTTTATTTTTTCACTGTTCTTACAAGATTTGCCAGTAAAATTTATGTGGTTGATAATATTAATGGTATGAAATATATGGGGAAAGGAATAAAATTAAGAAATGTACGCATTTTGAAGAAATGTACACATTTTGAAGAAATGTACAAGTATATGAAATGAGCCAGGTTGGATGTTTGATGAAACATCAAGCATATGGTGACGATTTCTGTCACTGGTTATTTTATAAAACAGGGAACTGCAGAGAAGCATCTGCTACCACAGTTTTCAATCAGAGGGACTGTGTATATCTTTTGATGTATCCTGTATTAGAACAGCACTCTCCAAAGGGTCACACTGGTACTCCCAAAGGTACTCCGTGAAACTTTTTGTATAGATTTCACTTTGCACACCAAGAATCATGCATTTTAAATAAGTGGACTCTCCTCTGGGCATGGAGGTTATGGAACAATTCTGTGGAATTGCTGTAAGATGCAATACATAGAGAGGTATATTTATATATAGTCAGTGTTTGCTTGAGACTGCACTGTGAGAGGAACAATAGCTAATGCATGCTCAAGTCAATGGCAGCTTATTTTTACAGCTGTTGCCAGAGGTGTTTACGTGACTGTTTGCATGGTAAAGGAAAATATATGTTGTGACTGGAAATGGCCATCTACTGCACCACTGTTATCAAGGCATCTGAAAGCCTCTCTGATTTCTGCTCCATCTTTTTGCCTGTTCATCATGTGTCTAAGCATTACCTGTTCTTTTTTTTTTTTTTTTTAAATTCATTGCTTTCAGTTAGAAAGTGCAGCAAATTAGCAGGTATTTGCACCATAGTTAGAACAAAGCCTCTGCACAGCTCTATGGAAACCCCTCAACAAAATTACTGAACCTTCCTGGCATTGCTCTAACACAAGTACACCATCCAACAGACATAACTGACAGCTCTATAATTTTACTTTCCAGCATAATGTTCTTGGAACCTCATAAAATCTTAAAATGAATTTTCACTAACAAATCCACAATGCTATATGTAGTTCTATTCTCCTCAATTGCCAGTGAGAATTTCCTTTCGAGGCCTATTTAAAAGTCGATGGAAAGAGGGTCAAATATCATCTAATCTTGATAAATGTCACTAAAAAAATAGTGAAGCATATAATTATAAATGGAATAGATACATTTCACATTGTACTTTGAAATTCCTGTTGTCTCAAGATCAGTGATGTGCAAGTCACTGGAAAATGTGTTGGGGAGTGCTTCTTATTCTGATAGAAGTGTATGAAAACCCACTAATATTTCATAATAGTGGCATAAGGGGGGATAATTGACTGTGTCTTGTCATATGGGAATACCTTATAATCTAACCAGAAATCAAACATAATCGTATTAATCTATAGGAGATGTTTATAAGCTCTCAGAAATTGAGTCATAGGAGAATAATACTACTTCATAAATCAGTAAATGAGATCAGTTAAATGAAGTGCTGAGATTTTCTTAAGGGCACATGGACTGTACTGTGCTCTTTCTTGGCTTGCACCCTCTCGTGTTTAATCCTCCTTTTAGGATTTTTCTTCTGCTTGAATGTTTAGAAGGTGGAATATATAAAATGTAGAATTTATGAGAGCTTCTGACATTTATGGTATTTTTGATGAACACTTTTATTAGTCTTGTCTGAAAAATAATTCATTATTCCAGCTTTTCTTTGTAGTTCTCTAAAAAGCTGCCACGATCATCAAATAGATCAGGGCATGCAATAAAAGCCATACTGCCAGTAGTAGAACATACTGTCATATAACCATTAAGACTGTTCAAAGAGCCAAAATGTTGGAACTAAAAGTATTTTTAATGACTTCAAATTGCTTGAAGTGCTTTCTCAGAGCTGAAGGGTGCTGATTTATTTATCTAGTGTACTTACCTAAATTAATTTGGAGAGAACAACTTTGGTTTTAATCCTCTTACAAGTGTAATTTATGGTAATTTTTTTTGATGGCATATTATATAATGTCTGAAGGAAAGAGTTAAATAATACTGGGCTGAACATTGTCATTAAATAAGAAAATGTGAACCAAAAAGCATTAAGCAGTGCATCTTACCTGGATTACAGTAATAATTTTCAGAAGTGACCTTGCAGGAAATGCAAATGTCAGTGCTATCTTCTCTCAATCTACTTTTAATTAGTGTTTTAGCACAGCAAGCCAGTAACTCAAGTACACAAGCAGCTGTTTCAGGTAATTGTGTATCATATCCAGGTGAATTAATTTACTGTTACAACTTCCTTTTTCATAACACATTTACTGAGAGGAACGTTTTGTGCTTTCAGAAAGACATCTCGTTTCATGTCTCCACTTTCTGTTCTAGCTTGTCCCAGGCCAACCAAACCTTCCAGTTCCTGTGTCACTCGCAACTGAAGGTTATTATGGCAGGCTGTGCCTGATTAATTTCCCTACCTAAATGTGTCAGCATTATGCAATCTCTGCCAAACCAGCAGGACCTGGGAACCTGGTTCTGACTGCAGAAATGCCACGGAGCTCTGGAGGCACGTGGAGCTTTTCCCTTGCTGTGAGCAAGTTGTGAGAGGAGTTACTTTGGCCTCCTGGTTTTCTTCATTGGTAAAGTTGAGGGAGTTTTTAGATCAAGGAGGATAAAGGGCTGATATATGAAAAAGCCTCTCCCTGGTAGGGAGGTAGTGGTCATTTTTCCTGCAACAGACCTAGTCTTCCAGAGAAAGCTGAGACAAGATGCTTAAGAGGTTGGAGATATATATCCTGCTTACGTAAAATTTAACTCGCCAGCCTGTTAATCACATACTCCGTAGGAACAGAAAGATTTCCCAGAAAAGCCATATATTTTATTAAACTAACTAATGTATTTCTGAAATAAAACACCAGGCCAGCTGTCAGGGAAAAAAGACCTCTCAAAGTCTGGAAAAAAAGAAAAAACAGTCTCCTGGTTAAAGGCAGGTTGTAAACAAGTTTGATTAGTATAACATAAATGGTTAGTTTTGGTGAAACTAGCTCCTGTGAGGAGAAATGCAGACTAGATAAGGAATGAGCAGTTTGATGTTCTTGGCTGGTTAGCAGCACCACTGTCTCTCAATATTTTCCGTCCTCTGCATCAGGCTCTATCATTTACACCTTTTACCTCTGCACTTTTACTGATGCCCCCCAACTGCTTGAAGAATAACTCTGGGAAGTGAATTGAAGAAGTATTGTACTCTAAAAAATACCTCCATTTGCTTTTTTCTTTTCTTTTTCTGGGTTATTTTTAAGGTCAATCATTGCAGCAGTGCAGCTTTCAGGGTGAATGGTTGTGCTGGGAAATCTAGCAGGGCTGTGTGCTGTGATGCAGAGATGAAAAAGGAAGATCCAATCCCCAGCCCAAGAGGTGACCAGTCAGTGCACAGGGAATTTTAAAGGAGGTGCTGTGCTCTAAAGCTGATATCTTAACACCATCTTTCCTTCCATATGAAATAATTTAGTGATTTTTACACTAAAGCACCAGCAGCAGAAATGGGCTGCCATAGCACATGCTGCAGAGGATGTCTTTAGCCTCCAATCTAGAATTCAACACTGTCATTAAAATAGATTTTTCAAAGGTATCCAAGGCCCTTAGGTCTTGAATATGTTTGGCAGGGAAGAAGAGAACTGGAACTCAGGTGCAATAGAGCAAAAGTGTCTGTTAGAAAAAAATTGAATTAATTTAATGGCCTTTCTCCTGTACTATTTGAAGTATTCAATGTATCTACTGCTCAGTATAAGAGCTTTTTCATTGAAGACAATAAGCTAAAAGGCACTATAAATTATGAGAAAATTTACTGATGCACAACATGATTGTTTGTATCCACTTGAGGGGAAGAAAAGAAAAGGGGGATAATTGTCCTAATACATGGAAAGCAACAGCAAATGTGGAAAGCAGTCCTTCAGCACTCAGCCCTTTTTATAGTCACTCATATTATGTGTAGGCAAGTTGATGGAATAGATTTCAAACCTCTACAAGAAAACTTGTTCATAAGACAATTCTGTTTGTTGCTCTGGGTTTCTATTGAGTGATTTAGAGATTGTTGGCATTTGTGGGTTTTTTCAGTTTAAGGTCATAGTCAAAAAGCTTGGATGGTGGCTAGCCACAGCCTTTGTTCTTTACTGTGATCTCTATGAGTAATCTTTAATTCCCCATTTTTTTTTCCTTTTTACTGTGAATTCTGCTGTGGTGTAGTTTGTTCAGTGTGATGTGTGTGGCTGCCTGGAGGGGTGGCAGCCCCTGGGCTGTTTCCACAGGAGCTCAGCACAGACCCTTTGCAGGAATCAGCAGATGGAGGTGCCAATAGCCAGAGACAGGGCTGGGGACGGGCTCCTTATTCCTTGAATAAGGAATAGGAGGAATGCTTTCTCTGCAGCCCCTCAGCTTTCCCCTTCCCAGGGTGTAGGATGTGGCACTGAGGACACAGTTCAGCCACTGAGGCAGAGCACAGCAAACATCACTTGCTGGGTAACTTTGAGCAAACACAGCAAACTCCTTTTGTGACACAAATGTCTTGTTTGGAGTATAAAAGCAGATATGAGAGCAAAGCAACCTAAATATTTACTGGTTAACCAAAGGTGAATGTATAATAAACAATCTAATTTAATCTATTGTAAATTCCTATATTTTATGGCATTTCATTTTCCTTGGTATTGCTTTTCAGTTAGAGTTTCATCCATTAATTTCCCTGGGAGAAGAAGGGACCCAATTACTTCATAGGATACAAACTGCTATGTTTGCAAGTGTTCTCTGTAATGTACATATTCACAGATGAAATTCATCGATATTTCTTAATTCCTCTTGCATTTGTAACACCATTTGTTCCCAACCTTTAAACTTGCCATAAGCTTTTTATATATTTCATTCCATTCAGAATTTTAAAAATATTTGACATAGCTGTTGAAGCCATTATTGTCCTCATTTCCAAAAAATCACTTTAATAATAATAGCCTGTTCACTTTTAAGAAAAGGCTCACTTTAAAGGAATAGGCTTGTTAGAACCTAAGTTTATGTGCATTTTTCCCAGCATGCTACCTACTGACTTAACATTCAATACCAACTGTAACTATAATTATGCTGTAAGATCTTCAGATATCAGGAGCACTTAAAAGTTTCTCACACGAGTGAATTTTAAGCTTTACTAATTACTGTACATTGTCAACAAAATCAGTAGTGTACCTTCTTGTTTTATTAATTGGAGGGAAATAATCTGCAATAGGGATAAAGGAGAATAAAAAAGAATTACCCAGCTAGTGGCTCTTGCACAACAGCAACATAACTTTGGTATGGTTTGAAGGAGTTCACTCCTTCAAAAGAAATGGTCAAGAGCTGTTTGGGTTTTGTTTTGGGTTTTTTTTTTACTCTGAGATTTTTGGAAAATACCTTAAAGGAAAGATATGTCTTAATGCATAAATTTTGTAGAATGACTGACGAAGTTGAAACTCCATTTCAAAAAGCACTAGGGTTTGTTTAACTCTGTATTTTTAGTATCCAGAGTTACTGAACCAGACTTTACTTAATTAATAACTATAGGATGTGAGGCAGTTCCAGTGCTGCTTTTTCTATTAACTTGCAATTTCCTCTAGGAAATGAATAAACTGGGGGTTGTGGGGGAGGGGGGAAGCATGGCTGCTGAGAATAAATGTGGCACCACCGCACATTGCCAAATTCATTTGAACAAGTTAAAAACCATAGGTTATAAATTGAGTAAGTTCAATTCTGTAGCCCATGGAATATATTTTGTAGGAAGAACAAAAGCAGAATTACCAAGATGAATAAGGACTGAGATTAGAAAAGCCAAGAGATCATTTGTAAATGTTCATTAAAAGAGTACTCCCATATTAAAATTCACTTGGTAGTTTATCACTTTCAAAGCCACATGTACATACAATGTTGAGATATGTTTCAGATATAATTCACTTTTTTCAATGTAAACCCTATTGTTTTCATTCAATTTGTATTTTGTCACTGAAAGCAGCATCTGGAATGCTCCAGCTGATAACAATTTTGTAAGGCTTGGGCTAGACAAGAGTTACCTTTGTTTGGAACTGCAAATCTACCAGGGAAGTGTAAAACTGCTGAAGCCTGTGGCTGTTTCCTGAAGGTTGTGTTAGATCTGGGGGGACTGAACCTTTCCAAACATTTTCCACATGGCTGAAGAAGGACAACACTAATACTTGGTGCTGTTTAATGAATAACTTAGTCATAGTTTTATCCATTAAATTCAGGATACTGATGTTTTATTCTGTGTTTTAAATGCTCTAATTTCAGGAGGCCATAACTTATTTATAGGGAGGTTTTGTAGTTGTTCAATTGATTGTAGGAACTCTTAATTGAAATATCTTGTTTTCAATTGCTATCCATTAAGAAAATCACTGAAGCAACAATGTTATCTATTTAAACACCTCAAACACTGTAACATTTTCTGGTGTTTTAAAATTAAATATTTCAGGACATACATTTCTGCCTAATGTTGGTAATTGTCAGTGTATTTTAATAGAAAAGAGCCATCCTTCTGTTCCTATTTAAACACCTATTGAATGTGTACTGTGAGTTTTCCACGAGTAGTACCTATTGTCTGCACTTATAGTGCACACTCAGTAAATATGATTGTTGAAAGCAAAGGATTTAGGCAGCTATCAGAAATAAGACTTTATACTAATCTCATCTTTGACGCAGTAGTTAATTGAATCTAGTGCAGTTCTGTTCTGAAAACTTCTACCTACAAAATATATAGTTTTTATTATCTACATGTAAACACAGGGCAATAAGAATCTTCAGTGGTATGAACCACTGTGTCAGTCTCAGTGCAGCTTCTCATTTAATTTGTGCTCTTTGAGGAATCATCCCTGCTCCCCATTTTTTGTTATTAGACACTTATGGTCACTGCCTGTGTTTCTAACATCATAGTTTCATCAGTATGTAGATACCACTTTAACACATTTATCTTTTATGTAATTTAAGCTGTGTATAAGTATCTAGTCATGCACCTGAAATTACTCCTTGTTCTTGATTAACATGTGCTCGTGAGTTCATCTGAGTGTGTCTTGTTATTAAGCTTCTTTATTAAACTCACCTTTTAATTTCCTGAGTTAATTAAAGATTTCTGTTATTTTTACAGTCTCCCTGGTTGTGTAATGGCAAGTGTAGTATGTTTTACTCATTTGGTTTCTTGTAATTTATCATGCTGTCAACGGAGCTGTTGAACTTTTACTTTGTGTTTAGGTATTAGTAATGAGTGAATGAAACAAATGGTGTTATAATAGCTAACATGTATTTGTAAATGATATTAAAGTGCTATCTTTATTTCAAGCTGACATAGACATTGAAAGAAAAGTGACATTCGATCATTTTGATCTTTGTCAAGAATATGGTATAATAGTTGGTTTAAATTTAATTTTCCTTAGTTCTAAAGACCTAACTTCATTTTTTTTAACATCTGTTCTTCTTGTAATAGGTAATTACATCTATTTTCTTTTACATCATATTCCTGTGTTCTGCTTTTCTTATGTACTAGTGGAAGAGCATCCCTTACTCCCAGATTTTTGGGCTGTGTGATGCAGCTTCTTAAAATTTTGGATATTTGGAATTTTTAGAGAAATTGTAACCAAATACAGACAAAAAACTGTAATATTTTAGCCTATTCTTCAAAATTCAAAAAATTTGGGCATGTAAAAAATCCTTCCCTATTCATTATGTGCTGCAGAGATGTTGATGGTGAAGGCATTGGATGCCTATGTATAGAATCTTTGTACCAAACCCCAAGAAACTAGAAATACATGCTGTGTAAAATGACTCTTATTTATCAAATGCAAAAAAAAAAAAAAAAAAAGTGAATTTTTTTTGCAAATTATAAAATCTGAGAATTTCACCATTTTCTGTTTTTCAGCACAATCCTGTGCCATGTGCTCTGGGATGACCCTGCTTGAGCAGGACCTCACTGTGGTCCCTTCCAACCTGGCCCATTCTGTGATTATGCAGTTGAATTAATAGAAAGTGGCTTTATATTCAAAGATTTTAAAAAGAACACCCAAACTTTTCTGAGAGGAAGAATTTCATGTTTCTAAATTACTTTTTCTTAAATGTATAATGCATTTAGAGTGGGTAATTTTGTGATGTCAGTTAGTTCTTTGCCTTTTTCAGCAGGACTTGCATAAGCTGTGACATTCAGGAATAATGTGGCCTTCCTAAAGTGATATTCTTTGAACATTTTCATCTTTTCTATGTGTGTGAGCAGGAGTTTGGGAGGACTTGCATTACTCACAAATGAGCAATATATGAGTTATAGATCACACCAAGCAATCATCAATAAGATACCATTGCCGTACATTATGCATATGGTACATGTTTAACAGCAGAAAAAAAGGAAATTAGGGACTGTGGTATGGGTTTACTTCTTGTATTCTTAGATTATAAAGCTAATTCCTTTGTTTGTTTCAGCCTAAATATAAAGACCCATATTAGGGTCTTTAAAAGCAAGTGTTTTGTATCCTAATGGAATGCTGTGAATCTCCCAAGTTTATTTATCCAACCTTTTAATTTCCAGCTCCTAGGATCATTGGGTAGGAGGCCCAAAAGTGCTCACTGGTGCTAAGTGAAATATCAAGTGTATATACCATGAGCTTTTAGATAGGTTCCAGATCTTTAAAACTGAGAAGTGCCTTGACATTTAGAGCTGGGAACAACTGTTACAAAACATATTTAGGTATTAAAATCGGTCTATGTCTCCCAAAGAGAAGTTTTTGTCCTGCAAGTGTGGAACAGGTGAACAGAGGTGCAATGGATTATATCTGACACAGCAGCTGTGATGATGATCTGTGTGGGATACAGGGGAGTGTTAATTTAATCATCTGCATGCACATGGTAATGGGAAGGAAAGATGGGATAGATGCAATATTGAAGAGCTCTGGTGACATGTTTTTAGATGATTTGATGAGTTTACTTTCAGAAGAATCTGGAAAATTGCAAAGACAAGATGTCTCGTGTTACACAATCTGTTGCAATCAATATGAAATGGATGTGCTATAACAAATCTGGATCTTGAGGGAGATCACTGAGAGAAACAGAACTGCAGAAAAAGGTTACATCTCTGATTTGTGGCTCTGCTTTCTCCCTTCATAAATTTTTGTTTTCAACTTTTGATGATTAGCAAGTTCATTTTATGTCTTTATTTTCTTTTCAACTCCTAATGATCCTTCTCAGCTCCTAAACACTATATAATAGGGACCTAATCACATACAAGGGCTGTTCAGAAAACAGCTCTATCAACTGGAGAATTAAAGATAAAATAAAGTTCTTTGAACATGAGAGCCACAATGAGCCCTTGCTGAAGTGTTGGTGGAAAGCATAAAACCGTACCACTGAAATATTAGTACTAAATCAAAATCTGCCTCTAAAGTCATGTGCGCCAAATTAGGTGGATTCTGTCATGCTTCCTGCTCTCAAGACATGCTGTGGAAAAGCAGTCACTTCCCTGTGTTTTGTGCAAATGGTCCTGTATTTGTGGTCATCGCATATTTTAAGTGTGGATTAACAGCAATGCAGGTAATACCTGTAATTTATAGTAAGGTACTGGAGAGAAGAGGGAAGGATGAGAAATAGATATGATGGCAGGACTGGAAATGCCTCAGAGTGGCTGTAATCCCTTCCATGTGATTGAGTGGCACCCTTGATGTGCTTCTGTGTGGTAAAAATGAATAATGCCTCCTGACACACGTCAGTGAGTTATCTGCTTGTAAGAACAGAGAAGATGGTTTCCTTTTGTGCTAGAAATTGCTCCTAAGCATGGACAATAACAGTGTCTGTCTCTGTCACAGCTGTGAGCATCCCATAAGAAAAGAGCTACGGGGTGTGCATCAAGTCTTAGTGAGCAGATGTGGTCCTTAACAGCATGCTGGGGATGGGATGGGTATAAATATAGAGTGCTTTAGGTGTATAATGCCAAATATGTTATAAGAAAAAAGGATTCCCTTATTGCACATGAAGTATCCATGTGCTCCCCAGGAGGTTGTGAGAGACCAGATTTATTAGGGTGCTTGGTTACCCTTCTTGAGCTGGTGAGAAACTCCTGTCATCACTGCAGAGTGCACCAAGTGCCACAGTGTGAAGTCAGGGAGATGTGAGCTTTGAAAGCAGTCTTAAAGGAGACTACTATTGATAAAAAAATCAAAAATAAGAAAGAATTTTTCAGTGACCATTGGTGTTCTGGTAGACCAGGATCTTGGGAAATGCACAGAAAAATGTTCCTTTCTTTCTGGAGGCGAAAAAGCCCCCTATTTTTTATCTGCAGAAGTAATTTTATTTTTAAAGACTGGCTCTCCTGACTTTCATCATAGGAAATGTATGGTCTTCTCTGTCCTGGCTTCTTACAGCTCTGGAATACACAACTCTTAGTGCTGCTAAAGCACCTGACACCTGCAATTTTTAAAGCTTTCTCATAATAACAGTGACTCAATTAGAGAGAATCCAGTGATCTGCAATCTAGACTGTGAGTCACTTGTCTTTTTCCAATTACTTTCTGTATACTGAGAGGAGTCAAATATTTACAGCAGAGCTGAGAGGTAGCAGGAGGCCCTCACCAGCTTTGCCTACCTCACAAGAAATGCCTGAGCCCTGTTATTGAGCAAGGGTTTGTTTACAGATGGTTAATTAGGGACCTAACAGAATCTTTTAGAAGGACAGATGCAAGCTGATTAACATCTATATCATCTACATGAGTAGCCTTTAATAAGAAGGCTCTTACAAGAAAAAATAAAGTGATATATCCAATTAAAATCTTCAGCTTGCTCAGCAGTTCACAGAAAATTAGGAAACTCTAATGAACAAAACCAGTCAAGCTGGAGAAAAATTTTAACTATACAAAGAGGCCTTTCATGTGAACATAAAAAAATGTTTTACATATATAAAGAAAATATAAAAATAAACCTCAATATTAGAAAGATTGAATGGGTGAAATGGTAATGATGCAAATTAAGTCTGTCATTATGTGTATGTTCAGATACTTCTCATCACTAAAGATTGCCCAAAGATAATTTTTTTCTTAAATGTAGAAAAATATTAATCTATGTTTTAAATTACATTACTTATGGTAAACTCATAGAAGTTTGAATAAGGGCAAAACCAATTGGAATGTGAAGGGCAAAGATTGCTTGAGCAAAGACTGTTAGCTGATAAACAGACCAAAAAAAGATAGTGTTTGGAATTGCAAATTTCTACACTAGGTGATTCTGCAAAAACAAGGACTTTACAACAATCAGAACTGGAAGTCATCCAGAAATGTCACAGCAGAAAATCAGGGACAAGGAAACTGGAGGGAGTAGAAACCATTCTGGCAATTTATGATCAAAGAGGACTAAAAGACCTCCATTAAATTCTTAAATATATTGATGGCTCTAGAACCTTTTAGTGCAACTCATTTCAATAGACATTTGGGAAATTATGAGAAATTGCTCTGTCTGGGACTGGGGAGGTTTTCAAGAAGATTTTTCATTCAAGGTCTTTGATGTACCTTTTATTATGCTTAAATTTTTCCTCCAACATCATATTCCAGAGATTTCTGATAGCACAGTAAGAAATAATGGCAGTTTTTTATGAAGGTAGCCTAACTGCACATATGTAGAATTCCTTGTGCTTGGGAAAGTCACCTTAAGTCAATGTGGCCTTAAATGGAGCTTACTCAAGCTGGGAATAGGAGGCAGCTGGATTTCTTGCATGGCTGTTGTGATCCCTTGAGTGCCCCTACCCAGAGGATTTGGCTTTGGCCACATTAGGCCCAGCCATCCACAATTCCTCCTCCATGGAGAAAGCACACCCTACTTCACAGGCAGGAAATCTTTTAGGATGTTCTGGGTATCCATAGGGAGCTGCCAGTGAAAGGACAGTTTGTGTGTTCTCTGCACCCTTAACCTTCCTGTAACCACAGCCCTGAGCTGCAGCACTCCCCTCTCTGGGCACTGGTCCACCAGCACATGTGCCGTGACTTTATTGCAGCCTCTGTATTCTGTCCCACACAGTCACTTCCAAATTGTTGCTCTATCTTCATAAAACATGCCTGCTTTGTCTGTGACCTTTTCCCAGAGTGTCTTATGCCACACGTTTCTCACGCTTAAAATCTTTTTAAAATATTTTTAATTTTATTATTATGTTCAGCACACTATTGCAAGAGAACAAATCACCACAACTAAAACTCTTTAGCTGGCTCTTTAGTTGTGCTCTTTTGCTTAATGCTCTCCTGCTCTGCTGTGTTATAATAGATGCCAGTGGCACACAAAGTCCCATACTTCTGTATATTCTTATGGAAATCTAATTGTGCTCTGATTGCATCGCTGTATTTTAAAACAGATTTGTTTTACAATAATGAAAAGCAGGAATCCTTAATGTTACCTGAGTCAAGGCCAAGTTTTAAATTAAATTGTAAGCTCTGGATGGAACTGGTATTAGAGGAAAATCATAATTGTCACACATCTCAAAGATAATTGAGAAGTTTCTGAAAGATTTGGGTAAAATTGTCTATTTGAACAGAAAAAGAGCATAAAAAGTAAAAGGAGACTGTGAGCACATGCAGTCAGTTGAGGATGAAATTTGTTTTGTAATTTTAGTTCTAATAATCAGAAGTTGTGACCACACCTGTTTCGAATATACCTATAGTTTGAAATATTAGTATAACTTTATCCTTTATAAGGATTTCTCTGTAAAAGGAGACAGAAAGGCGTCAGACAAAGAATATTCTCAGTGTCCACATGGTACATTCATTCTGCAACAAAATTCCTTTTCATTTCCTTGCTTAGCCCTAAGTACAGTTTTCCTTTCCCTGTTACAAGAAGCCAGCTGCCACTCCTTAACCTCTGTTTGCAGTTTGCCCTGTTCCCCATCTCTGGGAGCTGGATTGTAGCAAGGGGCGAGGTGGTTAAAATACCAAGCACAGGTGTGGGGCTCACCTGCCCCTTCCCACTGGCACAGGCCATTCTTCCAGGTGCTTCCATGGTGCTTCCAGGTCACCCAGCAGTGACATCTGTGCCCTCCCGGGGATGCACTCGGAGCCAGGGATCCTGCAGTGCTGGAGCCCCACTGCCTCACTGGAACTGGGATCCAAAATTTCGCTTTTCCAGTGATTCACAACAGTTCACAAAGAGAGCAGCAGGTCTGAGGCTCGTGGTTATGGCATGACAGGCCACTGAGAGATGCCTTCTGGGTGACTCACGGGCTTCACAAAGTCTACTAAGAATGAAGAATGGTTTAATTGCTAAAGAGGCTGGGGCTGGCATTTAGTAACCACTGCTGGTTTTGTGCTGCTGATCTAACCACAGGAATTAGCAGTGGGTTCCTGTTTTTCACTGTTGCTGAACAGGGAAACACTGATTTGAGTGGCTGCCCACAGGAGGGGGGAAGTGAAAGAGACAGGAGTTTAGTGCTGAATGAGTACAGTGTGTGTCATTTTATGGATGGCTGGTACTGTGATACAGTCTCTTCTTAGACCTACAGAAACCCTGTCTTGTGGTTACTACTGAAAGCAAATAACCAGAAAGAAAATGTGCACAGTAGAAAACTTACCGTGGGATGCAGCCTTAATGCAGAGCACTGTAGTTACAGCCCAGGGTAATAAAGAAGTGTTTGTTTGGAATATTTTACAAAGCTTGGTTTCCATAGTAACAATCATCATGAAAACTTTCAGCTTCAGAAATAACATCTGCTTGGTGACTGATCTCAAATCTCAACCCTTGTTGAAGTAAATAAGTTCCTGCTCCTTCTGCTTCTTGTTAACCAGTGGCATTTGATACAGAGCATTTATTTTTATAGGACTGGGAAAGATGTTGGGAAGGGGGAAGAAGAATCAGAAAATAATGGTAAAATGTGTTATCTGCCTCTTTATCATTTAGTCACTGCTAAAATAAATCAGAGTTTACATAGAGACCAAAAGTAAATGTGTTATTCCGTTGAGTGATGTACAGAACAAACATTTCTCTGCTTTAGTCTTGTCAGTGATTTAAACATTATGCATAAACTAGGGAAGAGAAATCATTTGGTTAGATATGAAAAATCTATGGACAGAGTACAAACCTTAACAAATGCAAGGCTCTGAAGGAAATTCCAATGAAAAGTTCACAAATTTGTGAATTTTCAAGGAAACTCTTTCAAAAAGGTGGCCAGTCTGCTGTGAAAATGGTATTTCTTTTGAAGATAAGATGCTAAAATCATCATCACTGCTGCTAAATTTTGCAGTGTCAAATTTAAAGTGACAACATTTTCTGGAGCAAAATAAATACTTTCATGAAAAAACTATTTGGATTATAGAACTTAATGTGAATCACAATTTTTGGTGGTGGTGACTGAGCACCACCTTAATGTAATGAAGAGAATAATAAGTATATGACATAATTAGAAGTTCTGCTGGGCTGTAGGAAATATAACTGGAGCAGAAGGGTGAGTTCAGCTGGGCTATATTTCCATAGAACTCATTTTCAGTTAGCAATGCCCAAGAGCATAAGCAACCTTGGAATATGGTAACAAAAAACCCCAAACAAAGTAACAAAAAGCCAAGAAAAAAACCCTAAAAAACAAACCAATCAACAAAACAAAACAAAAAAAATCCAAAAAACCCTCCACAAAATCCCCCCAAAAAAGACCCGCTTACTTTCCATGTAAGTGGGATTCAGCAAATACTTTATACTGTAGATCTGTAGTGAATTAGTAAAAATCATGCAGGTTTTGTAATATTTTAAAGGAACAGTTTTTTTCTTTTTTAATAGTAAAAAAATCTGTCTCTTTAAAAAAAAGTATTCCATCAGATAGGTTGAGCTAATGTGAGTAACAAGAATAAATAGTTCCATTCATGCAAGTAATCATGTTTGCTTTAATGCAAAGTTTCTCCAAGCACTAATTCTCATGTGTCTAATTATTTGTCAGATTAGATCCTGTAGCTTCCATTTTTTGGTGCATTTTTAGTGATATTGTGAATATGAGCACAGTGAGTACTAACAATCTTGATGGGGAGCATCTTAGGAAGCAACATTAAGTGATAATACTTGATCTTGATTTTATTTGCAGGATTTTTCAAGGACAGTATTAATAAATGAATAACATAGTGTCAGATTTGCAGCTGGTGTAAATCAAAATAGTTCTGCTGCCACTCGCGCTGTGCTGATTTAAGCAGCTGATATTTCAGATTTGAGTCAATTCATAAGATCAGAGTGAAAAACTACTCAATTATGTTTTTAAGTTGGTGAATGGTCAGAGCAGGTGATGGAGATCCTCAAGAGAGGAGAGTGAGACACATCTTGCCACACCTTAGACAAGGTCTGGTTTGAGCTTTCACACTCCTGCCAACCTTCCCTCTCCCTTTTCCCCTGCTGGCAGCAACCGCTGCCAAGGCAGTTTAACACATGCTGCTCTACCACCATATAACACAGCAAAACCAGGCTCCCTTTTGCTGCCATCTCATTCCTTTTCCTTGCATAACAGAAATCTTTTATTTCTCGTTGCTCTCCAGCTGCTGAAGCAGCTACGATCAGATCCACAATGTCCACGTGCAGTCACTGGGATGAAAACTTCTATAGACTTTCAAATCTTAAATAGGGATCATTTGTTTCAGAATGGTTTTGGCTCTGGTGTACACACTTTACAGCTGTCCTTGGGCCATGGCAAGGACAATGAAAAGAAAAGCTATGTCACGCTTTCAGACGTTTGCTTGTGTCCTCCCTACATTCCCTACTCTGTGATCTGTGTAAGTTGTCATGATAGAAAGTAATTTGTTATTCTGGTGCCATTAACATTTTTTTCCTGCATTAAGAATATTGCCAGGTTTGCACTTTAATCCCTTCTGCTGACAGCTAGTTTTCACAATGTCTTGATTTAGTTCTCTTTTTTATTTTTACGATTCCAGGTAGAAATGTTTTAATTTATCATTCACTAGGCATCCTGCATGTGGCCAGGAGGTTAAAAAAGAACTTGAAAAGCATTGCTGAGGAAAAGTTCACTAACACTATATTTTGGATGATGTACAGGGTACTATATTTTCTTTCCAATTTTGCAAGAAATGCAAAATACAGCATAATCCTTTTAGGACATTTGCCTTTCCTAACCCTCACGTCTGGCATTGATCTCCTAAATGATGATCAAACCTTATCTTTTATGACTCTGGGGTGATGCAGAGCTACAGGAATACGATCTCTGCAATCACAAAAGGTAACTGTTAGTCGGAGCTTCTGCCTTCTGTCTGAGTTTCACTATCACAATGACAGATTGAAACTTTATCATTCCCCCCCCTGAGCAAAGGGCTGCCCTTCTGGGCTCCTCATGGACATTTCAAAAGCCTGCAGCTGGTTCAGTTTGCTTGTTCCCAGTGAAAGAAACCTGTGCTGTGCTCACACTTAGCCCTGCCTATTACCACAGCCACACTGTCAGCCTGCAAGTGAGGCAGAGTTTAAATTGTGCCTTGTGCTTTATCTTTCCCGACCCTGGAAAGTTAGTAGTGGCTCTGAGGGGACCATGTCCTCTTTTACAGGCAGTCTAGGGTGAGATTAACCCATTGTGACACATGGGAGTGACTCTCTGCTCTGAAGTGATCAGCCCAAGCTCAAGCAGTGATGGACTGTCAGTTATTCATCCCCAGGGAAATGAGTTTTCATGGGTAAGTCTTTAAGGCTGAATTGTAAAGGAATAATAGAATTCTCTACTTCTCATTTCTAATCCTTGGAGATCCAGCAGATATGCCCATCTGGGAAACAAATGCCCATTAGCATCACTTCACTGCACAGCACCGCTTTGACTTACAGGATGGCAGTCAGAAGAATTTACAGGAAGGTACCTGGGGATACATGATTCCTGGTATATGCCACAGACACAGAGTCTCAGGTGCTTTTCCCAACAGGATCTACCTGGATGCTGCCAAGATAAATTTCTTTTCACAAACTGGACGCTGTCACTGCCAGCCTTTAATCAGACTCATAGAGCTTAATAGGGGAATATTCTGGGAGCTCTAGGGGATATCTCTGGCAGTAATCCAGTCCAACTACTACACACACCATCCGCTCTAAGTTATGTTCAATATTTTCCATATTAACCTGGAATTACCCTCATTAATGGGCAAGATGTAATAGTAAAGTAAAACCAAGTTTATTTAATGGTATGAAGACACAGGGAACTGCATACAGGGGCACATAGATAAAGAAATACAATCAGTGTTCCTTACAGCCACCTGATCTTTTAATTTTACTTCAATGTCTTGTGCTCTGTTCAGTGTCTCATGACAATCAAGAAAATTCCAGGGTGGTGCACACTGATGTCACAGTTCAGGAAAAGCAACCTCTAGGCAGTAGGACAAAAACTGAATAAGGAGCCCTTTCTGGAAACCCCATTGAAAATAAATGAATCTGCAGGTGTTTCTCATAGCTTGGTCTTAGTAAATCAGTTTTTATCAGAATGTCAATTCATAACTCTCTTGCTAATGAAATGCCACATGACATTGTATTAGATTTTGAAATGAACTCCTTTACTGGATTAACTGAGAGTAACTTTGTTGCAAATAAACATAGTTCTTATATTAAATATATGACTCTTCTGAGCATAAACACTTTAGGACTAAGATATATAAATTTCAGATCAGTACAGAACTAACAACCATATTCTACTCAGAAAAGACTTTATGAAAGAATGCAGTCTATCATTGTTAGAGCTGAGATAGAGAAGCAAGACAATAAATCGAAGGATAACAATGCAGTTTGTGCACTGGGGCCATAATAACAGCTTGGTAATCATAATGTATTCTATTTATTGTTCATTTCCCCTGGTTTTCTTATGGAAAACAATGTTCCAGTATAGTCTGAGATTTCCATTTCTACTTTGAAACAAGGAAATTAATGATTTGTGTTCTGCAAGAACAGTGGGGCAGAATTACAATGGAAAGATAATTTGCTGTTAAAGAAGTAATGAGAAATGTTACTGTAATTTTGGTTGGGTTGCATTTAATTATCAATAAAGCTTTATTAGACGTGCTAGAAGTTTTTAGGTAAAACTTGCTTATGTTGAAGGTTTGGTAGGGTTGGTGGAGTCCTCTCAGTGAATTGGTGAAGCTGATGACTCAGTCACTCTGTCACAGAAGCAAGGTGGTCGCCTCAAGTCTCTTCCAGTTTAGGTAGAAGAATTATGAGATACAACAAAAAATTCACCAGCTTTTGCTGCTGTTGGTAATGTGGTTCTGTACCTCCAATAGGTTAGTGGAATCTCATTAGCCAAAACTAGAAATCACTTAGAAATCCTCAGGCAAAAGAAGGTGCAGTGTAGAAACTCAAAAGTGCTGAGGACAATCGGGCTCTGGGCCATTCTTGCAGGTTTAAATGAGGTGAAGCTTTCCACTCACTAATTGCAAGAGAGGAACTTGATGTGATGCATTAAATGAAAGAATGAAAGTCTTCAGTAGGTGCTCAGAATTTCTGTAAAACCCTGGAGTCATATGAAGAACTGTTGTTTCCTCTGCCAGTCACAAGCAATGTTCAGTACCCCAGCCCTGTTTATTTATTCTGTCTCTGTGTTTCCTGAAGTAGATTTCTCCCTTACACAAATGATGTTTTGTGAAAGCTTTTTTTTTTTTTTTTTTTGGTTGCACTATCATTAAAGCTCATTACTCATTGAATAAATCTGAGAAAATTGTCAAAACTTGTGGGTGGGTGGGAAGCTCATACTCACAAGTATGTTAATGAGCATTAGTTCATTAGTTCACCCAACACTTAGAATAGTAATGTGGTGTAGAAGTGACATGCTACAGAACCAGCAGTGCTGATGGCAGGCTTTGTTCCTGGCTTTGCCTTAGCTCCAGCCCTCTGGAAGTGTCAGGTTCTCCTTGGGGCAGCAGCAGGTGCTGTGAAAGTGGTGGGATTTGGTGGGAGGAGCAGACAGTGCTGCTTCCTTCCTCTGCTGTTACTGCTGGGTTTGACTCTCTTGGTAAATGACCATGGAAAGAATCAGGTGCAGGTAGGATGGAGGTTGTCTGCAGGTGGGAGTCTGCCATCTCCTTCTCCTGGAGGGATAGCTGCACAAGGGACAGTTGGAGTTTCTCCCGGAAAATGGCCAAAATGCCCCAGGAAAATGACATCAGTGGAATTCTGTGATTTTGGGAGGGTGAATTTTCTTTTTTTTTCTTAGCACTGCTGAGAAGTCTACATTTACCACACTGAAAATGGTCAGAACAATCACAGCATTTGACACTTCATCTTTAATTATAGGCCAGAGAATGTCACCTCAAAGATGCATTTTTTAAAAGCAGAACAGGGTAACGAGGGTTCATCCTTACCATAGAAAACATAGTTGATCTGTGATTTCAACTGTGTTTTAAAAGAAAGTGACCACAACTGGAATGTAAAAACCTGATTTGATAAGAATGTTTTGGGAACAGCTACCTTGATCAAGCTCTACATCCAGGACAGCTGCAGGAATGACACTGATTCCTGAGCAGGCATTGAAGAGACCAAAATGTGCCTGGCAGGTAGAGACAACTTTCAAATCTTGGGACATTTTTGATACTAATAGTAAGGCTAATAGGTTCTTGAGGCTTTTGAATTTGCATGTAGGCAACTTAATTTGACCAAAATCCATCCAGGGTACTCAAGTGCATTTTGGAATCTGAGACTTGTGTATCCCAAATAAATCATGTAACTCAGAAAATAACCAAAGAATTTAGGAAAAGCACCAGAAGCTGAGAACAAATGAAGATGTGAATACTTGTAATGTAACAGTCAGAATTTTATGTTTCCTCCTTTTCTGCATCTTTTACCTCTTCAGAGGACAAAATCTTTTTTGTTTTTTTTCATTTTTTCCCCTCTGGAATCTTCCACATTAAAAATCCAGAAAAGTGGCTGTTTACATTCTGAGTCTGGTCCTAATCCTGTTGCAACAACAGATTTGATTGTTTATTTGCCAATGTATTTAGCTTAGTTTGTGTGGAATTCACCAGATTAATGCTGTTTTAATAATATGATTAAAAACTTAAGTTTAAATTGACATAATTAATTAATACAATAAGAAGTATGATTCAAGCCTTTTTTTAAGAACTGAAGTTTTATTTATAATGAATTCTTGTAAGTACTACCAAGACCATTTTAGTTAGGAAACATTACAGTGATTAATGCATAGCTGTTTGCATTTTAATACTTGATTTATATGTCAGATCTGTATTTGTGCACACTGTCAAACTTTATTCTGTTCTTGTCAAAATACTTATTGCTTCTGACAGGTGTAACATGCTCACATTAATCCTTAATTCCTTGACTCAATTTTCTAATTGCTTTTTTGGCATGAGTTTGCAGCCATTTAGTCTTATGTGAAGTATTTGTCTTATGGTATAATAATGCACTTTTAAAAATTGGATGCACCTAACTTAGACTATAGCAGAAAATATATAGAGGGATATTACTTAGTACTGAAAATCAGAAGTTTTACAGCACTTCTGAGAGGCACCCTTCTTGGAATACAGATAGACCAAAACTCTTTATACTTTGCATCTTCCTGTATTCACAATATTAAATATTTTCATAGATTGAAATCAGCGCTGAAGTTTCAGTGCATTTTCACAAGGAGATGCTGAACACTTAGAGCAGCTCCATGAACATTCCCTCAGTCATTGTCCTCCTGCTCTTCTCACCTCTTCAGGTTTTTCCTCTCTCATGTCTCTGCTTGCCCCTTTTGAGATTGCTTAGAACTTGAGATTGGACACTGGACAAGTTCACACAGCACCATTAAAATCCTCCTGCTCTCTGCTGCCCATCCCACCCCCCAAGGGGACAAAATCCACTTCCCAGCTTCTCCTTGGTCTGCACTCCTAACGCTGATCAACTCTTTTATTCCCAAACAAATAAATACAATAATGCAAGATTTGCAAGGGTTGTCAATACTTAAATAAATATACTCACCTCTTGAGCTGCTTTCTTTTATAAATCATGAATTTGGTGCCATATGTTTTTCTGCCAGCAATGGTAATATTGTCATGTGTCCTGTGAAGGGAAAGAAAAATAATTTGGCCCAAATCTATTTCTTGCTGAAACAGATCCAAAAGAATCTTCCCAAGCTTGGTATTTCCTCATAAACTCACCAGGCAGTTGAACTTTGGGTTTTTAGGACTTTCAGGAAAATATTGGGAGAATGTAGAACCTTTTCTCTAATAAAAATCTGGGAAGATGACACCTGATACTTATTTTCTGTGAATAAATGCATGAATACACTCTTAATTTGTGGATAAGACTTTATCAAATTTTTTATTACCTCATTTAATCCCTACCCTCTCCACTTATTTCTTCTTTCCATATGCTCTGGGTTACTCTTCTTTTTTACTATCAATATTAATAATAAATGCTCTTTATTCCTTCATAGTTCTCTGCCACTTTCTTTTTCACCTTCCCAGCTGACACACTTCCTTCTGTCATAGTGTGTGTAAAAAAAGGGACCATAGGAGTAAAAGTTTATCAAAGAAGTGTTTGTTTATTATGTCTTCCACTGATAAAGTTTTATTAATCTGTGATCGTCATTTGAGGTTTTGGCAAAAAATGTAAGTCACTTTCTATACAAGGAGAAAAAAAAAGATAATTCTAGCTGGTAAATCATGGTAGCTTACTGCTTTGGGCAAACAAACTTGTACCTTATCTCTTCCAAAAAACCCGTGGAAAATGCATGATAAATTGCACATTTCAGAGAACATGTTATGTCCCTGTGAAATATCTTTGATTCATGGTTATGTATTTATCTTTAAACAACTGACAAACCTTAGGCTATCTAAATTATTATCATTTGCTCTATGCTACTGTGTTATTTTGCTAGGGAACCTGAATGATGTGAGGTTAAGATAAGACATCTTGCTTCTGCAGTAATAATTTTTTTATAAAGAAAAAAACCCACAAAATTCTTACTATATTTTATTTTTGGATTAAGTCCTTTGAAAGAGTATTTATCAGAAATAATTTCCTCCAATTGTGTTTTGAAGAGCATTAGTATAAACTTCAAACAGAGAAGGATGGGGCCTATTGATCAAAGGGTTCATATTACACAAGAAAAGAAAATACCATCATGTGGATTTATAAGAAAGTAATCACCAAATTAAAAGTCATAGCAGTGAATTTGTTCCTTTCAGTTGTGTGTCTGCATAAAGTGTTCTGAATTACATTTTACAATGAAGATTTCATGTCCTTTGTGTTTTCAAATATTTGTTTGATTTGCTGTTGTGACAAGTCAGGAATGTTGACTTAAATGCTCTATTGCTTGCATTTAGTAACACCAGCTGGAGCTTTTGGGGTTTTAGTTTTCTGTTTCATCATTTGGTAAAGGTTTTGGTGAATGTAAGTTGTCATTCCCTATGGCACAGCATTTTTAAATTAGATGTCATTGTTTACCCAAGTTCTTTAATGCTGTACCTTTAAAAGAATCTACAGAAATGCCTCTTAAATGAAGTAAATGAAGTAAAAAAAGAAAAGTATATTTATCTATTTTTCACTGAGCAATAATAAATGTTGGTTACTTCGAGGTGGAAAAACAGAAAATTATTATTGCTTTACATGATGGAAGTGCCTTTGTTCTCCTTATACCAAGTACTTTGTAGTGTGTTTAACTTGACTAAACTATCATTTTTTTCTTAGAATACTGGAATCAGTTGACATTTATATATACATTGCATTTTTTATGTAAATAGAAAGTTTTCTGGCTTTGAATTTTGAATCCAAATGTTGAACTCATATTTTGCCTTGGAACATGACAGACATTTAGAAAATTTACAAACAGAAAAAGAAAGAAATGCTTATGCTGATTTTGACCTAATGTTTTTAGAAATATCTTTAGTGCTTGACTAAATATTTAAACTTTCAGAAGTGAAATGCCTATCTCTGAGTGAACACAAAGCTTGGGAACATGGAAGTGTGGATACATTGTAAATTTTCATCTTAAAAACTTATTATTCTATGCCTTTGTGGAGTGCTTTGCTTTGTTTTTCCAACTCCTACTGTCCTTGGTAAATCAAGAACAATTTGGTAGCAACCATTTAGTTGAAGGCTAGCTGCAAATTTAATTATCTATGTAGTTAATGAGAGTTTAGTAACAGCACAAAACCCCTGCCATCAACAGCACTGCTATCATAGCTTTATAGAAGATAAAGCAAGGTGATTATCACACAGGCAACATTTTCAGAGAGTTTCTAAGCATGTATAAATGTAGTAGCACTGCACCTATCTTTTGCATATGCAAAAAGAATCAGGAAGGTCCGTCCTGCCTTGAAGAAATATTTCCTTAGTGTGACAGGCAGAGAGAAGGCAGAATTCCTGGTCTGGGGCTCTCAAGAGGGATTGACTGCCTATAGCTGTTGGTATATAACGTAGATTTGCTCTCATTTTATGGTTTTGGCATTAGGCTGACTAGGTGATGGCTGCTGTTGAAGCAGAATTCTTTCACATGGATGCTTCTTAATAGAGATGGGGAAGTTGGCTATTCTCACATACCAATGTGTATATCAAAAAGTTGCTGTTTCCTAAGCTTTAATTTGATATCACTACATTTAGCAGTTCAGTAAAATTTTGTTGTCCTTATGATGATTTATTTTTTGTTTGGTTAGATCTGCAGCGTGGGCTGTCAGCACTCATTTTTAAGTCAATTAACATGGTTCAGACAATCTGTGGGACTGCAACAGGAAAAATATCTTCCCACTGTTACACTGTTCATTAAAAAAAACCTAAAGGTGCATGAGTGAAAATGGAATGGAGATCTCAGAGGTTAACCTGGGTGTTTTCCTTCTCCAGGGTGCTCCTAAGCCGATTGCCATCGAGCCGTGCTCAGGAAACAGAGCCGCCGTCCTGACGGTGTTTCTGTGCCTGCCCAGGGGACCATCAGGAGTTCCTCCACCCGGGCAGTCAGGTAAGGCTGCTGCAGTGCCTCTTGTGTCTGTCTCCTCCCACACTCTCTGCCTGGGCAACTTCACCCTCACAGGCCCAGAATAATGGCACAGCAGATGGATGCAAGGAGCTGCTCGGTCAAGTTGTTAAGTTGATGTTAAGTTTAGCCCCATCTTCATTTTTCATAGGAATTTGGTGTCGTGTCCAAATAAAAAGCCCAGTGATTAAGCCAGCCACATTTCATTAGGACTTCCTGAAGCAGTACTTGTGCATGTCAATATGCTCCAACATTGTCTCTCAGGGGAGGAAAAATTCATATGCAGCCACTTCCGTGGTTTCAGTTCAAGCTGCTGTAAATGAGGCTGTACAGGGAATACCAGTGAGTATTTTCACTTCAGGCTAAAATTTAGTGCAGCCTAGTTTACACCATAAATCCCAACACTTTGCTGGCTGGGACTCAATTAAAATACTAGTATTTCCCAGAATGCCTGTCAGATAAAACCTGGAATTGTGTGAGTGAATGCTTCTGTAGGGAGGTGTTCACTTTGGAAGTGATCCCAGCTCATTTTAAAGTAGCACTTGCATTATCTGGAAGCACTTCTTATGGTGACCTACCTTCTCTGCTAGGTCATTGTACAAAAACATTCTCATAAAATACCTACCTGCACCTTTAAAATCCTTTGAATAACTGCCTAAAATGATGCGACATGACAAAAGAGCCCTGACAAGAAAGTGTGGCCAGTAATGTGACACTGCACATGTGACCAGTTTACTCATTCAGACTTCACTGCAGGATGAACACCTTCGTAAGAAATAGTAGACTGCATGGTATGTGCCCAAAATGCAGGAATAAACCAGAAAATATGCTTTCAGGCTAACTTTTATCATTAAGAGCCAGAAAAGATATCCTTTTAACCTTCAAAAATCCATTTAAGAGATTAAAAAGTATTGAGTAATGATGAGGGCAAACTCAGTTGACTTATGTTGGAAATAAGCTCAGCTGGGTGTTCTTCTTTGGCCTGATCACTATCTGTTATTTATTTGGGAGTTTTAGTTCATTTTTTGAGGGTGAGGGGTGTTAAATTTTTTTCCCTGTGAGTTCTGAGATGAGGACTTAGTTCTTAAATTGCTGTTTATGGCTTGGAATATCATTTTTGGAAGTGCTTGAAAATAAAAGTGTTACTGATGCTTTGTCAAATCCATTTCCTGGAAGAAATATATAAATGTAAGTGCTCTGAAGAGAGCAATGAGGGAGTAAGGATGTTTAGCTTATTCCCTGTTCATGTTTCAAGGAAATGAAAAAGAAATGAAGGTGTTTATAGTCTTGCAACAAGAAAAAACATTATGAAAGGAAATTAAAAGTAATTGTTGAAATTGAAGCTTAAAATGTTTTTGGAGGGACTATTTTTGTTGTTTTCAAATTTACCTATGATGTGCATCTTGACAGTAAAAATGTATTCATTTAGGTTTTTTTCATAATCAGCTTCTATTTACCATATAAAGAAGTCTTTGAAAAGTAATTGCTGATCTTTGCTGTGTGTAAAGCATGGAAGGTATGGGTGTTTAGAAACAGGATTTGGGTTCCATAACACACCAGTTGTGTCATTCTGCACGTTTCTCAACCTGTGAAAAAATGCACCTCTTTTTTAAACATGTTTTATCCTCCTGTTATGTTCTGTTTTCTCATTGCTTTACCTTCCACCAGCTTTGTAGGCATATATTTGGAATGCTCTTCTTCCATGTGCTATTATGGTACCTGTCAGCCACTTAGTGTTTCAAAATAGGTAAATTATTTAGTCCTACAACTTTCACTTTGTTCAGGGTCAAAAGCAAATAGAAAAGCTTGAGGTGTTCACCCAGTAGAGTGTATTGGATTATGTGGCTATATACATTTTTTCTTGTGCATGGTGAGTTTTGGTGCTCATGGATTGCTCTCTGTAGCCATGCCTAGGCCAGGCAGGAGCTATCATGCAAGTTTGTTGGCATAGCTGTAGCTCTGCTAACTCCATTCCTGGCCTGCAGCACCCTGGGCTGCCTGGGAGCAGATGCTGTGAGCACTGCCAAGGTTTTGGAAATGATGTGGAAACTTTGGGCAGCACACACGTTCTCTTTGCAGTTGGTTTCCCTTATGACCTAAGTTAGACAAAACCAATGATATTGAGGTGGAAGTCGTGTGATCAGTAATTATGTATTGCCAAGTAATATTAGAATCCTCTATTACTTGCACACAGCCATTTTCCAGCTCATTGGGATCCTTCTAGGATAGAACTGACAGTGTGTCAAGCATCTTTGTTTAAATCATACCTCAAGGATGCTCATTCCCAGTTCACATTGGGAGAGCGTGGCATTTGTTCCTTCTATGCATACATCACAAACATAAGAAGGGAATGCCTGTAGTTTTCTTGTCCTGCATTTTCTCCAAAACTGAGGAAGAAAATTCTTTACATAAATAAAAAATCCATGCCCCACTAGAGCTCTTAGTTGTATACATAATTTTTAAAGGTAACTGAATTTGAGTTTTCTGAGTTTTACATTTACAAATATTTTGTTGAAAAATGTCTCTGAATGTTCAAAAACAACAAAAACAAAAAACCACCAACAAATCAACAAATAAATTAAACCCTAATGCAAAGGTTACTCTTTATGCAGCATATGTTCTATGCTTCACCTTTACCAGCAGCTGGAAGGAAAATTGAAGCTACAGATGGTGGGCTTTGGCCAAAAGCTATGCATGGCAAAAAACTTCTCTAGGAGAGACCATATGTCCCAGTGCAGGTCTGTGTTCTCTGCTTCCTGCAGAAAATACTCACAACTTTACAGACTTTCAACAACCTTGTTCAGCACTCAGGCCTAATTCCGTAAGTTAAACAGTTAAACCACTTAAAATTAATCTGTGATTTAAAATAGATTTTATACAGATTGATCATGTAGACTCAGTCAAAATATTGATAAAATGAATTTATTGCAAAAGAAAATAAACACTAATCATTGTCATTTGCGTTCTAAAAAGGGATTTTTTCAATGGCCCGGCTATTTTTAGAATTAAATATCCTGAAGGTCTGGAAAGTCACAGAACATTGCTATCATGATAGGTTAGGTTTCTCACAGCAGACCTTACATTTTCTTTTTGGTGTGAGCTAACAATTCAATTATACTTCTCTGAGATAACTGAAGTAATTGTTTTTAAGTGAAAGAAATTAGAGACAAAGTATAAATTAGAATGATCGATGCAAAACATTAAGTTAAATTTCTCAGTTTGGATTGATTGATGAAGCATGTGCTTTCTTCATTCTTCAATAAGCTCATTCACTGCATTGTACCTGTGTAATCAGAACAAAATTAGAGGGTCCAAAAAATAGCAATTGTCTGTAGGTTTCACATGTCTTTTAGTACACATGCATCAGTGTAGTTCATATGTGACTTGCAAGTTTTATGATGCACTGGAAGCTTGAGATCATCTTTTATTGCTGTAGTGTCTGACCCCATGATTTAAATAGCCTAAACTCTTCTTAATATCAAAGCAGGTCTAATAATGAGAGCAGCTGTTTTAGTTCTCTAGAAAGAACTAAATTATACATTGTAAAGGGGATTGAACAAAACAAGTTAGACCAGAAAAAAAGAGGATAATATATACCTTAAGGCAGAAAAAGGTGCCTGTGAATTATCACCAGTGGAAGGCCCAAAAATAACTCCTTCAAGGTCTTCATACTGCTTTGGTGATATATTGGGCAATACAGAAAGAATAGCTTGGTAATGTGATAAATTCTGTTAAAAGAACTGTGACCATGTCATCATTACTACTAAAGCCAACTAAATCCCGTGCTTTGAGGTATTGAGTTATTGTACAATAAGTTTATAAAACAATGCTTGCATCGTTCTGGGATAAGGCCACTTTGTGCTGTTAAGCACGAAGAGAAATGAGAATATTAAACCATTTCAAAATAATTCAGAATCAAGGGGTGTAATTTCTGAATTATTTACAGGTTATTTGACTTTCACACAGCAGCACTTGCCTATCTAGTGAGAGGGTAAAAGTGATAGAGCACCCAGGAGAGGAAATTCCCTATGGAGGCAGTGAGCTGCTGAATGGTCTCTCCCTCAGTAGATCTTTAACACCTCCATGGCTGTGACAGGATGAGGTGAATCCAACTTAACCCATAAAATAACACTTGGAAATTGAATGGAAGCTGAAATGGAAGACTGTGTGCAATATTCCGTTGTTACAAGTACAAATTAGGATGGCAGGCCTCCAAACAGTGATGTCTGAAAGTTCCTGCCTGATATCCTTGACTCAAAACAGAATTTTGTGTAATTCTGGCCACACTAACTGTGGTGTTCAATCCTACTTAATCAGCAAGCTACAGTAGGATCACAGAATCAATAAAACTACCATGCCATCTGCCTTCCCTGTCCTCACCATCATAATGAATAATGACTCATTAAGTGTTCTACAAGACAATTAGCTCTGGTTGAAAACAGTAACAAGGCTTTCCTGATTGTATTTATAATTTTCTCTGATTAAAATACAAAAAACCTAATGCATATCATAAGAGGCACATTAACATAAATATGAATTAACTAATAGTTTTTATAGAGTATTATATTTAATTATGTTGCTCAATTTTTCTGACCCTTGGAAACAAAACAGTAGTTTATGGCTTTTCATTTGTAGAATGGCTTTATATGTGTACCTATCTCAGTATGCAGAACTGGTTGCAGACATACACTGGGGCATGTAAGTCTCATGAATTTCTACCTCCTAAAAACTCATTCCTTTGCACAGTCCTTTCATACTTGCAAAATAACCCAATAAATTCAGTAGTGCTACAAGGATGAGTATAGATTTTTCTGTAGAAAAATATAAGTAAAAGATGTAGCAGAAAATACACTGTCATTAAGACACACAGAGGAGTGTTTTAGTGAAGAAAAACTGTAAATACTGAAAGGAGGGAGAAGAAAAGTGAGGGTAGACATAGAAACGGGCATATATTCACAATTGATTATTTAGATTCCTAAACATCTGAAAAAGAAACCTAAAATTGATATTGCAAAAGGAAAAAGGGGCTCTGAAAAGTGATAGATGTCTAGATCAGAACAAACATACTTCTGCATTCGCTTTTTCCCAGATCGCTTATCAGGCCCTACAAAGTAAGGTCCTACTTTTTATTTAAGCAAACTTATTTCTGTGCATCCTGCTGTTGTTTGCTCCATAGCAATCCACATCTCCAGATTGAATGTTGTCTCTCCTTTGCAATTTTGGGGACAAAACTTGGCTTACTTTCATTATTTGCTGATTTATGGACATTGATTCACCAAAGTACATTTCATGTTTGTAATCTAAAAGTACTGTTCAGGTAGGATAAAGTGGCATGTAAACAGAGAAAACATTATAAAAAACACTAGAAAGTAACTGTACAACTCCTCCAGAAGAGACACCTCCACCCATCATGAATAGCAAGATTTTTCAAATAATGGAATATCAAAACAAAAAAATCTCAGTTCTCTTATTTCCTCTGAAGTCCCAACATGCAACTGGAAATAAGTGAAACTATGTATTACACAAAAATGGTGCAGATGTCTAGAACCTGTGTTAAAATACAGGGGTGAGTCAGACATTTTATTTATTATGCAAAGTTGCACAGTCATGTTCATTTGATCAGAAGCTCTACAGATAAGCTGAAGCATTATAAAAAACTCAGTGGGGAACAGCAATATTTGAGTTTCCTTTTACTCTTTAGATTGTGTGAAGAACTGGATTTAATCTTTCTCTTTAATCTCATGCATACCTAGAGCATTTTGTACAGAAATGAAATTTGGTACTTTGTTGAGGGATATTCCATATTAGTTACCAACATGATGCCAGTTAAATGCTTAAAAGAAAAAAAAATAGAAAACATTAACATTGTGGGAGAAAATCAAAATAGTCTTTGTAAGATTTTTAATGACTACAACTAAAACTAAACTCCTAATTAGTATATTAAGCAGTATCTTCAACTTGTGACATTGAGAGACTCTAAAATCCAGGGTTCTTTTCAGTTAGCTGGAGATGTTTAAGGAAATAGCTCTAAGATTTGATGTAAACTAAAATCATCTCTTCCCAAGATCATTTTTCTGAAGGGGTTGCTTCCTTTTGAGCAGTAAGGCCTATTTTTGGAGTGACTATTTTCTGCCTAATTCCATCCTTCTGCACTGCATCAAATGAGGGAGCAGACTGTGTTTATAGTATTGACACTGTGAAAAGAACACAGTGGTGAGTGGCAGATGGTGCTGATGATTACTTTAAAAATATTGATGGCAATAGCAAAAACAAAGGAGATCATCAGACCTGCTAGCCACCACCACCCCGACTCCAGCCCAAACCCAGAGCACTTACTTCTGCAGGATAAAGTTTACGTGAAAAGTACAGAGGTTCCTAGCACAGAAGGCTTTGCAAGTGATGAAGAATGAGGTATTGATTTTGTCTGCTCTTTTACTGAATTTTAGGTGGTTCTGTAATGAATTAGCTTTTGCATCGTTCTACCCATAGAAACTTGATTCCTTTAAATTCTGAAGAATATGCTTGGAAAGGACATAAACATTTTAATATGAAGAACATGCAGTATAATGCTAGCAATGTGTCTTCCACACATCTTGGCAAAAGTAACTTATTGATTGGGCAGTAAAACCTGCATGCTGTGGAGCCATCAGCTGAAAAAGGTAAAAAGATAAGAAAAAAAAAGAGAGAGAGAGCAGGAGAATAGAGGAGGTGGAGATGGTTGTTTTACAACTTTATCATTGGATTTGCTGCCCTAGAGGGACTCAATAAAATGAGACATATTAATAAAAACTGTTAAGTACTGTGAACATTTTTTTGACAACTAGTTACTCATTTTTCAATCCAAAACTGCCACTGTTTCTTCAGAGTATTAGAAATACTTTTTTCTTTTGGGGTTTTTGCAGTTTTAGTTGGATAAAGGGAACTCAAGGGATGTCTGAAGAGGGTGTAAAATTCTGAACACTGTCAAGTGTAAGTGCAGCCATGTGCACCTCTTCCTCTGTGTGGGAAGGTTGTCTGAGCTGTTGTCAGGTTGCATCCAGGTGACAATTTAGTGGTTTCCTCTCTCCTATTGTCATGGGAATGGAGAAGCAATGATGAATGGTAATGATGCAAAGCTTCTGGCCACAAACAGATGCACTAGCATCCAAACCTTCTGATCAAAGGCTCTAACCTGGAAAGAAACACCATCCTCAGCCATTCCTGCCTGCTCACCATCAGCTGCAGTACTTGGGGCTCTGCTATTTTCGTCCATCACCCACAGTGTTTTAACACAGCAATCTGATCTGTTTCCACCTTCATTTTGCCAAGGTAAATGAGGTCTGCTCTAAACCTGCTCTTTAGTCTTCTGAACACCTTTGTAGTGCTTTGTCCCAGTTTTAGCCTCAGTTCATCTTTTTTTACCTTGCATGACCAGGTTTGTACTCAAAGTGCCATGTGAAGGCCCATCTGGCATTGCCCAGTGGCATTAACATTTTGTCACTCTATTCCTTTTAACATTTACTTTTTAAAATCATTTTCCCCCCTTTCCAACTTGATATTTCTGCAGCCAACTTACTTTCTTCCTTGAACTATAAACTTTTAGAGTGTAAGTTCCTTTTTTCCCCAAAATACATGGCTTTGAATTTTGTTGTTCAATCTGAATACCTGTATATTCCTCAAATTCTGGGGTCATGCATCTCTTTCTGGATTTTACTCTAAGTGTTCTGTGTACTGATGATACATAGTGATGTTTGCCATGATTGAATTTAATTACATTAATGACAAACTCTTTAATGAAAACAAATATTAACAGTAAAAAGTATGACTCTTGTTCCCATGTTACACCTTCATCAACCTTCTTTCTCTTCAAAACTATTCTTTGTTTTGTGTCCTTCATGCCATTATTCACTCTCCATAACTCCTTTATCTTCTCTTTTTATTATTTATCTGATGATAAATTTTCACATTATAGGATCTCAGAAATCTAGAAAATATTCTGCATACTCTTTCCCAGAAAATCATCTAACTTAGAGTAGAAAACTATCAGGGGATTCTGGCACAATCTTTGATGAAATGTTGTTGCATTTTGACTTGATTTCCATTTACCTGCCTTTAATTATTTCTTCTGGCAAAGTACCTCATAGCAGAGTCTGATTAATAGATCGGTAAATAACTGAATATATTTTTCCTTTAATCTAGACAATATTTAGTTTGAAAGAAACAGCAGTTACTGTTCTCAATTTGTATGCATCTGACATGACAGATTATTAAATTTCCTTGTTACCAGCCTTTGTTTTCTGGTATTCTTACAGAATTAGTGTTCTGATTACCCTAATGTCATTTCATAAAACTTCTGTTTCATCTGTTTCCATATCCTCATTCCATTATCCATATTGATGGTACCCTCTTTGATAAACATTATCTCCCTCCTTGAAAACCTTCAAATTCACTCCTGGGACAACATCTAGAAAATACCTGATCTCTCTTCATTTTTTCTATGTAATGACTCTGTCCTGTTTTGGTCTCTGAGTGAAAATTCTTGGATTTTTGTTTCACTAAATCTCTGCAAGGTGTAACTCTTCTTGACTTTTGACAAATCTTACTTGACTCCTACATGTCTTTGCCTGCAAACAACAGCCTACTTTGTTACTTGATGCTTTTTTAGCCATTTTCTTGGCTTTCTGAATTTAAAAAGCTGTAAACCTAGGTCTTTAAATTTGATTGTCTCCCAGGCAGAGCCTTAGGCCCTTTGCAAGGCTAAGCTTTCCCTGGTTGAAAGAAATCACAGTGTGCTTTTCTGCTTTTGATATGAATGATACAGATGTTGACAAAGGAATGGAAAAGGGAAAAAATTATAAAGGCAACTAACAAACATGGGAAGTTCTCACTTCAGAATTTTGCTGAGAGAGGTTATACAAGACTTATGTAGTTTTTAATGGAAGTCTCATGGGAAAAAATTTTTTAATATTTTACACAAGTGGAAACACTGATGATCAGATAATGCTGTAAAGCAGCATCCTGTTCTCCTCCTCCTCGCACAAAAACACAGTTTCTTACATGGAAAATGGGCAGCAGTAGGGCCCATGTGAATGCACACCTCAACCTAACAGAGCCCCTTTTTAAATTTTGTGCTCTTAAACTTTGAGAATTCAACAGATGTCCAGTTAGAGGTGCAAAATTAGGGAAAGTGAACAAATCCCTGTACAAGTGATGCACTGGATAATAAGTGTCCTTCCTATGTGAAATTGGTGGTCTGGCTTTATATTCAGTCAACACATACTATGTGGAGCAGATGGCTTACTGCTAAATTAGAACCATAAACCCTTCAAAGTTAAAGTTGTATATGAATTAAGTCTTTCAGCAGGGGTCCCATCATCTATTTCTCCTTACTCTAACATTGAATCCCTGGAAAAGCAGATTTTTTTTTTCTTTAATCAACAGAAATCAATCTTCAACTAAAAATAATTACATTGAGATCTGTCCTGATTCTTAGTTCTGGCATCATGGAAAGTTTTATTCATTACTGGGACAAAGCAATTGCCCATTATCTACCTTCCCATGTTTATTTTATCACACTCCTGCAGTAAGATGCTTCTACTGCCTATTTTTGGGATAAAACTGTCCAAAATTATACAGAGACCAATCAGATTTATCATTCTTTGGCGTTTGATGGCATCCATCTGTTTATTTACAAAGCTGCTAAAGACTTATTGAGTTACTAGACTACAGAGAAAATAAATTGAGTTATCATATGTAGTTAAATTCAGTCCTTGCATCTGCTGTCTTTACAGCCTGTATGGTGTTTTCTGAAATTACACTGGCTTGCAGACCCAGGCTTCAGGAATACATTTACTTCACAGCCTTTTTATGCCATTTCAAGTGAATTTCTAATGCATGAGCAATTTGTGGTTCAGGAAAATGTTGACAGAAGAATGTCAGGGCTTTCTGTTGTTAGCAGTTTAAAAGCATGATAGGGACGGTTCTTACTCAAAAGTAGCTCTTAAAAGTTTGGAGCTGCTCAATTTCTGGAATAATTTGATCTAACCCCTTTCAATCAATATTGCACAACTATTGCAGAAGGCTTTAGAGCTTATGGGCACAAATGAACTAATGTTATTAGTAGATATAAAACATTTTTAAGATGAAGGATGGGGAATGAACTGCCCCTGTGCTCTATGTATTCAATTACTGTTCTAAGTACAAACGAATAGAAATAAGGTTTAAAGTTCAGATCTTTCTGATAATAAAACTGAATAGCAAAATGAGGATATACATCTTAAAGGAATACTTTAGGGGTACTATACATCTTAAAAGGATACTCTAGTCCCTGTAGTCCCATGAGTTTGCAACAGTGGACTCAATTATTGTCCACATCCTTTCTGTTTGTGGATGAACTGCTCTGTCACAGTGAAATCAGGGGAAATGTCCTTTTGAAGGACCAGGTCTGAACCCAGGAAAGATCTTAACTCAGAGCACCACAGGTAGCTGAGAGCCCTGGCTTTGTGTTAATTACAATTGTCTCACGATTGTGAGAGAAGCGTTGATGCTGGTTATGAGAATTTCTTACTGTGATAAATTCTCAGCTTTTCTTATTTGTATACCTTGCATAGTTCTGCTTCATAATTTTGGAACTGAGAGGTATAGGGAATATATCCCAGAGAGATCCACATGTCAGCTCCTGTCCTGTAGGGGTACAGCAGATGCAGGTCAGTGCTGCCTGTGCAAGCCCAGGGCTGAGTTCTGCTTCTGCCTGCACCATCCTTTGGCATCTCAGAATGGCACTGTGCCCACACACAGCACCAGCTAAATGGTGCATCCACATGACTAAGTCTTTGTGGGACATGAAATGGGGGACAGTGTGGAAACCACCAAATGCTGCTTAGGGAATGATTTGGAGCCTAGCAGGGCTGTCAGAACTTGTACAGCCTGGTGAATCATGCCTGAGTGCAGAGCTACTTCAAAAATTTCTGCAGGATGCACTACTCTATACTAGCACTAGATGGGTGGGTTTCTCTCATATCACATCTGCAATTCCTTAGGTTAAAAAATAATAATAACAACAACACTAACAAAAAGGTGAGAAGTTGATTTTTCTTTTGCTCTTCCTTAAAAATATAATAAATATAAAGTGCTGCAGAAACAATGAGAAGGAATAAGTATGGGCATACAAAATTTTACAGGCTCATAAAATAAAACCAGGCTGTTGAAAAGAATAATTTAAAAATAATTCCAAACTAAAAATCCAAGGTTCAATTAAATCTATTTAAAACATGAAAATAAGTAAAATATAACATGAGATGAAATTAGGCTTCTGTGAATGTTACTGGACCTGGCAAGTGAGTCACACACTAAACTGCATATATTTTTCATACTGGAGAAAAAGAGCTTGGAAATGACTGATAGCTTGTTAATATTGGAAAAGGACAGACAAAATAATCCATCCAAAAGAGGGACATTTTAAACTATTACCTGTATGTGAACCACCTAAAAGAATCCCTCTTTATAAACCTACTGTTTCTAAAATGTTTGGGTCTGAAAAACATTAGTATTAAGTGAATCCTCCAAATTTCTAAGCAGGAATATGGATCTGAACTGTGGCTGAAAAACACTCTTGTCACTTTAAGTCTTTAATTTCAAGAAGGTTGAGTGCTCAAAACATGCTAGGGTGTAAGGGAAAAATTAAAAAGAAAATGACAATGGCAAACTATATTTAGATTTGAGAGTGACTCAACATGAAATGATGAAGGAAAGTTTAGAATGACAGTGTAGCTATCTATCTTCATTTGTACTATTTATAAATATATATTTATTACTTATAATTCACAATCCAGTGATACACAGTCTGAAGTGTCTTCTACCAAGTACTCAGTGTCCTCAGCTTCTTTTGAGTGCATCTGACTATAAGTGGGACATAGAATATCTGGTGCCTTGCCACAGGGCAAACCCTGGAAGGCAGAATGGTTGGATTGCAGTGATCAAAGGGTAACCTTCCTTATCCTGGCCCTCTGACAGTGATGTAGCAGCATGAAACCATAACTGCACTTCAAGGCTTTCAGACTTGTCCCTGGGAGCATCATTCAGGGCACTTTTCCAGGCACAAAACTGCTTCAGGCTTGTGTTGTCCATTTCCCCACAGCCCTTCCTCTTCCTGAGTGTTTGCAGCTGTATCTGCCTCCTTAGGCTCAAACTCACACAACAGTGGAATTTGAGTGAATTGTGCAGAATTTATGCTGTAGTGAAACGGTTTCACTGACTGGAGGTGGAAGTTTTAGGTGGCTGATTGTAGTTAATCTTATTAAAAAGTGAGAAAATTCTGGTGGGGGCTTGCATCTACTGGAATTTGCACCCAGAGTAGATTTTAGCCCTTGTTCTGCTAACCAGATCCCCGTGTGTTTGTGGATACGTGGTCTTCATGCTCTCCGTAAAATGGGAATGCCACTTTGTGGGGATGTTATGGGAATAAATGAACAATGTTTGAGTTGCTTCAGATTCATTGCTGTAAGTGTAATAGAAAAAACTCCAAGCAATAGTTCATAGCTTGGTTTAGTGCATAATACTATTCATTAATTTCCAGATCCCTGCATTGCCTCAGCAGAAATGTTTGAGTCAAAGATAAGGACTCTTCTTCACTATTTGTTGATGAAATTTCAGATCAGTATCTAAATATATAAGATACTCTGTTGTTCTGTTTTGTTGTTTGTTTGTTTTTTTTTTTTTTTCTGTGAGAAGAGCAGATTAATCTGTTATTCTTTCTGCAGATAAATGATTGCTGTCAAATATACTCATGCAGGAATCTTTGTCCATAATGCAGAAATACTGATTAGTCATCATGATGGAATAGATAAAGAATCTTTGATAGCACATTGCAGCTAGGAGTACAAAATGAAGTTTTTGTAGAGATATTTTGGTTACCTGAAAATGTATCAATATGCAAAAGGTGTAACAAGTTACTCTGCAAATTATTACAGTATAACATATTAAATTCAAGAATAGGCTGCATCTTTTCTTGGGGAAGCCACAAAAGAATGCTGGCCATAAAGTGAAAAATTATCTAAGTATAAATGTGAACTTCAGATGAAATTTTCTTCACAATTTCTGGATTGTAATTATTACATTTCAAATTTGAATGCTGAAGAAACAGCCTTTGAATAAATTCTATTTGTCTATGTAGAGGATGAAAATACTGGGGGTTGTTTTTTAGAAAACAGCAAACCATGGCTGGCAGTACAGGGAGCCACATCCTGAGCTGTGTCAGAGCATTGTTCTCACTGAAATGGGAGAAGAATTATGTGTAGCTTTAAATGGTGCCTTAGATTAAAATTAAAATCAAAATCTATCATTTAATTTACTGTTTTCTGATGATTTAAGAGTGTATGCTCAGAATAATATTCAGAGTAGAGAAAGCTCTAATTTATGTGAAACAGTGCATTAAAAGCAGTTACTCATCCACCTAAGAAACATTATCAGCTACTCATCAGCTTCAGTTCAGAACAGAATCTGAAGAATAGCCTGAAAGAGGCCACAAATTCCTTCTGCTTTTTAAAGACCTTGGCAATGCAAGATACTGAGTGTGACAAATGCAGTTAGGTATAAATTACCACCCTTCTTGCAGCTACTGGAGCTCGAGGTCCCACTTCCCTCCACTGAAATGCACACAGTTCCACCTTGGTTTGTACTGGAGGAAGTCTGGAATGCCACTACAGAACACTCTGCAATCTCCCATTATTTTCAACAGGAGTGATGCCAAGCTCCTTTCAAAGTTGATTACAGAATCATAAAAAAAATAAGGCTGGAAAGGACTTTTAGAGATCATTTACTCCCATCTCCCCTGTTCATAGCAGTATCAGCTGCATGTAAACTATTTCTGGCAGATGTTTGCCTAACCTGTTCATAAAAGCCTACAAAAATGGACTTTCTGCTTTTTACCTAGGAAATTTTTTCGCCCCATGCATTCCTGTTAGAAAAGCTTTCCTAATGGTTAACCTAAATTTCCTCTGCTATGGTTTTAAGCCCATTACTTTTCATCATGCCCAAAATGAGCATGGAAAAAAAGATTATTTCCTTCCTTCCTTTTCTCTGCAGACATTTATATTTTTCTCCTTACACTCTATCACCTTTCTCTATATCAAAATAATCCCAGTTCATCCAAACTGGTGAAGGTCATGTTCTGTAGCCCTGACTGCTTTGTGTTAGTCCCCTAGATTGTGCCTGTGCAAAGACAGGTACAGGAGGAGGGTGTAATACTGAGGGGGAAACTGAGTATTTTACAAAAAATGTTACTGAAATTATACCAATCATTCAGCAACTTTTTTTTTGCTTTTGGGTACCACTTTATCTTTCAGGCTCTTCTTCAATTTGCCCTTTATGTATGCACAATATCCTTCCTTCCTATACTGTTAATTACTGTTCTCTGCTGCAGTCAAAGGCTGGCATGCCTAAAAGGAGAGGTGTGTGATATGGGGCACTGTAATTCTGAACCTGGGCAATGTGCAGGATCTGTAGAGTAACAGGAAAATCAAAGCTGTGCTTGATTCAGATTTTCTCCTTCCCAAATCTTAATTTTACTAAGTGACTTGACACTGAAACCAGAAAGCTTACTCCATGCTTCTTCTAAGTTTGGCTATTTTTAGGATTTCCTGTAGAGATCTTGGCCCTGAGCTCTAATTCCTTCTTCCCACACACATGCCCATCTCTTTCCATCCACAGTGGAGTCAATGATTCACGTCTGGTACACTCAGCCAGCAGGGATCAGTTATTTCTTCCTGTAGGGTTATGGCACTTTGTAGCAAGGTAAATTCCTTTTAATGAAGAGAAATTTGTCTGAGGAAGCAAGTGTGGCTTGCATCCCAGCAGAAGTGGTGCATGGCAATTTAGGGTGTGTGATGTTCATTTTGCTTACAAGGATGCATAATTCATTCAGCAGGGAATTTGTAAGTTATTCAAGTAATCCTTACCTGTGGGATAAATATTGTCCCCTAAGAAGCTCATGTAACTTTACAATCTGATAATTTATTCTGTTTGATAATACTAAGAAATTCTGTAATAAACTTTCACTACTTGTTATTGTGCAACTAGAGCTTTATTCAAATGCTGTTTCCCTGATATTATGCTTCAGTGATGCTTTTTCTGATTCTTCTCTGTTGATCAATAGTGATATGAAAACAGATTTTTAGAAAGCACCATTCTCCTGCATCATCTCATCATAAATTATTGGGTTTTTTATTTGATGGTAGGTACATGAAAATATTCTGGATACTCAAATAAACAATCAGAACCCATGTCAAGCATTTAAGATCCAGGTTTTTTCACTGGATACAGAATTTTGTTTTACCATCCTTAGCATAGGTAATTCTTCTACACTTATGGGAGGCCACTTTGCACTTCTGGCCTGGGACAGACCCTATGAAAAATTCAAGACATGCAGGATTTATATCCCAAATGAGACAAATTGCTACAGCAGGAATAGACTGTGAAGGCTGTAACAAACAACAACCACAACCATGGTCACAGCCTGTCCCACTCAGAATGTGTAGCCCAACTCCCAGGGAGAGTTTCCACCAGCTGATAGCACAGGGCATCCTGACACAAAACTCAGGGAAGAGGCAGCTCCATCCTTTGTACCAATGGCACTCAAATCCCACTCAGCAGCTCTGAGGGGCTCTGGGCAGCAATTCCCTCATTAGATCCTGCCCAGAATGTCCAAACGTGGATATGCTGGCAAATGCCAGTTTGGGAGCATGGAAATGCTGATCTGGAGTGTCTGACGGATTGCTGCACAAAGCTGTCCCTTAGCCATGCAGCTGGACACTGATACAAGGACAGTGACTTTCTAGGACATACAGTCAATATGAAATATCTCACTTCAGCACGTGCCCTGCTCTGTGTCGTTACCTTCCATGTATTCTGTGCTTTTATAGCCTCAAATGTTCTGAGTCCATTTATTTATATAGATACAATAAAGGTGTTATTAGAACATCCCAGTGCAACAGAGTGAACTTACAATCCACAAAGCACAGAAATTCCCAGCTACCAATAAAATAATATACATTACAAATTCTAGTTCTCAGTCCTAAATTAAGTTCACATGAGTTTATCCAAATGAAAAGGGGTGTTCTCAGGTTTAGTCAGTGATTTCAGTAGATGAAAGTTGTCTAGACACCTGAAAATTATGAAATTAATTCCCAAGCTCATCTTCTGAACACCCTTTATGGGTGTACCTGTGAGTGGTTTTTTCACCTATTTCAGTTGTTCTGGTAAAAGGTGATGTCCCTTCAGTCATAACTCCTGTAGCTGTCTAAGAGGTGGAACACAGTTATAAGAAAATTGTTGTTCATTTTCACACTCACTAATGGTACAAAAATAATGAAAGCTGAGCATGGACACTGTCAATAAATTAACAAAGCAATTATGATTGAAAAAATTAATTCCAGTTAAAAGATCTTTGCTTGCCAGGTGCAGTGCAGCCTGTATGAACGAAAGTGTGCAAATGCACCATATACTGAGAAAAATTATTACCTTTCTTTTTCAGAAGTAAAATATTGTGCTATGGCCATACTTAAATCTATGGATACCCCTCCAGATCCTATTCCATGTGAGGAATTGCATCACTACAGTGATACCAGTGCCATAAGACAGAAAGGTCTTAGAGAAAGAAGTCTCTAGAAACTTCATAAAACAAATTATTTCTGTCTGTTCCTCCTGGTGTTTGTTCTGTGTTTTCAATATATCCTTTTTATCCCAGTACCTGTCTGGGTTACCTTGTACTGTGTTGCTTGTGTACTTTTGATAAAAATAGTTGTTACCTTCTCCTCTTCAAATTTCCCTACCTAAGCTCAGCAGCCATCCTATGCATTTTCTTTTACATTTTTAAAGTAAAATTGAGACACTTTGCTTCCCCAAATTATTTTTCTTTAAAATCAAATTACATGCTTGCATTTTTATGCTGCATTTCTTGCTCTGGGAGCTGAAACTTGGTTTACTCAGCTGAGCACTGGCAGGAGTGGTGCAGTTTTCCCAGCAGGGCTCACTGAAGTGCCTGCTCCCTTATTTTGAAGGGAGCTGTTTCCACTTGTTCCTTTATGCTCCTAGAGAAAATGCTAGCAAATACGGAAGTTGGTGAGGGCTTTCGTGGTTCTTGTAATATATTTTCTATTAGAATGAAATGGAAAAAATGCCACATTCATATCAAGCTCATAATCAGATGGTAATGATGTGTAGATGAAGAGGAGATCCGTGTCCAAGCACGTAATCTGCTCTGTACTTGTTAGATTGAACTGGGTATGACTTCAAGTTATGAGCTCTTAACTGTTTGTTGGCTTTGTTTTCCTTTTGGTGTTATTTATATCTTTTGGATTGCAATACAAAGGGCTCATTGAAAAATCAGTAGTGAATAAAAGCCTCAACTTCAAATCAGTAGTTGTAAGCATTATCCAAAGTATAGGGAAGAGAAGGGAATATTGATTTCTCAAGAAATCAACTATTAGGAAATGAAAAAAGCTTTAAAATTTGGGGATGTTACCTTATTGGCAATGCTTCATGAAGTACATTCTGATCTTGGCTCTTGGATGCCACTTATACCATCTTCCTACAGACTGGAATGCTGTTTGCCAGAGCTAGAAAAGGAAGCATTTTTTCCTGTTCAAAACATTTTCAGCATTTCAAGCCAAACAATTTGTGTAGAGAAATAGATCTCTATGAAAGAAATAAGAGCAGACTATTCATTATCTGGAATCCTACTTTAGCATGTTCTTTGTTTTGGAAGCAAGGCTGTGAATTGCACTCATTTATGACCTGAGCAGCCATGAATGAAAGAGCTGGCTGGTTTTGTCTCCATAGTTATGTGCCTTCCTTGTAAGCTCTGACTGAGCAAGCTGTAATAAGGTTTTCTTGTTCCAGACTGGTGAGGTTGAAATGGAAAGAAACGAACCTGATTGAAGTTGCAAGTCTGCTTGTAGCTTGTTTCATTCTAGATACAGTTGGAGCCAATTTCATTTCCTATTAGTCAAGATTAAAAAAAGCCTCCAGTCTGACATACACCGACTGCACAAAGGAAGACAGATATGCCACAGTTTGATTTCCTGGATCTCTCCTCGATTCACTGAGAGGGGGTTGTTAGATGAGGCTGGAAAGACAAATACCCCATTTAAAGGTTGAGATGCTGAAATGGGATCAAACTGTTAGAGCAGACAGGTTTTTTAACTGTGAGGTTGCCCATAAGTGTAGCAGTGCAATCAAAAGCAGTAGGCTGTTATGGGTTTTTTTCAAATTCAATGTGATGGTTGTATTGAGAAATATTTAATTGGAGAGAAACTTCTGATGCTGTCCTGCACTCACAAATATTTTTCAAGCTAATGCCTCTCCTATTTCTTAACAACAAACCCAGAAGCATTAATGGAAAATGAAGTCAACCTTACAATATGTTCCATTCCTTTATGAGCAGATTTAATTCTTCATTGTCTGCATATAGAGTGGTGTGTTGATATGACAGCACAGAATATTCTGACTTCTCCCAGACTTTTAGGACGCTTCAAGGTGTGATTATGGAAAATAACATTCAAGAGATTGTGCAAGTTCTGTGTGACATATTACTTGAAAATGACAAGAAAATGACTGCTCCTCTGAGGAGGTAGAAGCTGCTGCATGTAAACATATGGGGAAAAGTAATTTACTACATTTTGCTTGTTGAAGCAGTTATTTTTATTATTTAAATGGAAAGACAAGATTCTAACTGTGTTACTTTGTATTAGTGAGTTAGCTGTTCTTCCCACATATACGGCTTTCTTTTTGCATATGAAAAAAAATGCATGTGCTTTTTTTTTTTTTTTGAGAACATGACAGAAAATGTGGCCCTAAAAAATAAGTTAGGAAGTTTTAAGAGCTCTTAAGCAGATGCTTTAGAAGTTATTTTGACATCACTGTGCCATTCCTTCTATGCTTCTTGCTACTCCCAAAATAACTTATGTTTTTGAAATGTTGAGCCATTTAAATGTATTTTAAATCTGTTTCTATGTGCATGTATGAGCATAAAATTTCATGGGTTTTTTGTGAGCTGAATATAACATGCTTGGGAACCTCTCTTTAGAAAGTTCAAATCTGTAGAAATGGTGTTGTTCAAGAAAATCTGTGTTTTTCCAAATTTGTCAACTGGTCAATACCATCTCAGTAAGTCCTACCTCAATCTTATTTAGTGATGTGTCACTGTGATGCATCATATTTAACATTGATTATGTAAGTGCTGCAGGATTTAGTTTTGTTCGCTGTACATAAAGACTTGTGAAACTTGGCCAGTAGGTTCCCACAGTGGGAAGAAGGTATAGAAATGCTTTGTGATGTTGATCTTTTAAATAGGAGTTGTGTGGAAATGAAGAAATATTAGATGTGCAACAGTACAGTTTAGGGACTTGAGAGAAATGCTCAGAATAAATGGTCAAAAACACCTTGGCTGTGAACTTTGCTGATTTAAACCTGCTGTGGGAATTATCCCTGTTATTTTAAATGTAAGATCTAGTTTATTTACATCTAAATTCTAATTGCTTAGATACCAAGCAGACTTTTATTTTCTAATACTATTATTGATTCAGTCAGGCTGTGCAACAGGCATTAGTACCTCTACATAAGGTTGTCTGTCTGCAGTTATTTCAAGCAATTAACAAGTTTAAATGTAACTGCTGTCATATGGTGGCCATTTTGTCCTATTTATAACCTTGTTTTTGAAGTGTTTCTGTAGTTAGATGCAAAACATATATTCAGACAAACTTAGGTCTATGTGCTAAATTTCCCAGCACAGAGGAATGAAAGGTTTTTGCAGAAAAATATGTTTACATTCAAAGGCAATTTCTAACACTTCTGTTGTTTACAGTACAGTTTTAAATCTGATAAAGTTAAAAAAAAGGGAAAAAAAAAAAAAAAGAAAAACCAAAAAACCCAACCATGAACTGAAGGAATGCCATTTCTTTGTTCCCTGAATTCTGTCCAGTTTGGTGGACTTATAAACTGTAGAACATTACACTTTTCTTTCTTTTAGTTGAATTTCATAGGAAAAATTGGTGGCAGGCCAAAATAATAGCTGAACTCAAACAGTTTTAAGGATTCAGTTCCAGGTTGCTAACCAGAGCAGCTGCACCGGGAAGTGTTGGTGCTGCTGGAGCAGTGGGGAAAGAGGAGGAGCAGTGAAGGTTCTGCTCCTCAGCCACACCCTCCAGACCTGTCAGGGAGCATTATCCCTGTGCCACATCTGGGAGGCCATAGAAAAGATAATTTTCAGCCATGGGATTACTGCTGACAATTTGGTCCTGAACATAAAGTTGAAGGGCTGTGTCCAATATCAAGCAGTAGGGCACTGGGGGGAGCATTGCAGCTGAGCTAGCAAACCTTTAAAGTCTATTCATTAAAACAAACAAACAGAAAAATGGAAGGGGATTGGTTCAAGCATTATTTTAAGAGGAAATTAATGAAACCAGGGAGTTTTTGCAAGTAATAGTTTGCAAGATTTGTGTTATTCCCTTCCCTGGGTGAGTGCATTGTGAGGCAGTAGTGTGATAGTGTGTTTGTGCAGAACACCTGCCATGTTCATTGCACAGGCTGGACCATAAGAAAGGATAAAATTATGTTTGAACAAACAGCTGCAATGTTTGAAGGTTTGCTCTTGCCACTCACGTATATTGTAAGGTTTTCTTCTGAATGTGAATGCTATTGGATGCACATTTAATCGTGGGGGATGTGTGTGTGCAAAGACATGCATGTACACCTGGAATTGAGGAAATGAGGGGCTTTCTGGTGCTGCACAAAAAGAACTATCAATTTCCCAGGAGAAGAATGCTGTAGGGCCAGTTTAAACATTTTAGTGCTGTAGATGTATGACTTTAAGCCCTGGGTAAAAGCTGGCTGAATATGTCATAGACATGATTTGTCTGTGGATGATAGCAGCATCTCTCACAAAGCACTCCACTCAATCTGTGGAATGATATTAGTACTGAATGTGGAGAATGCTCTTTTCTAGTAGCTTGAGGTATACTTATATGAGTCTAGCTGGTGAGTGACATGGTAAATAAAATCCAGAGGAAAAATGATACACAGTTAGAGATGTATTTTAGTGACAGGCAATGCAGCAGCAAAGGCAAACAGAGATAGAGTCCTGTAGTTAGTACAGGAAAATAAGGGGAAACAAATGTTTTCAAGAACTAATGATCCCTTGAATCTTTTATCTGTTGCCCCAAATTAGACTGGGAAAGATCTATTTAGTGGGAAAAAAACCTATTCAGCTCCATCTTTTACTAAATCTTGTATATTCCCCTCCTCAGCACTCACACTTACAAAATGCATATTAGGAATAGAATCATTCCATTTGGAGAAGAGTGTATCAATGCACATATTAACAGTGTGGAGATACATTGTTTTACCATCTACATAGTTTGAACCACATTTTTTCTTATCTTTCTGACACTAATTCTAGCACCAGAATTACATTAGTCCCCATAGTGGATCTTCATTCCTGACAGTAGATTTTTGAGCAAATGAAAAATCATCCAGTCATTTTTCTCTAATTAGTTATGTCTCTAAATACCTAATTATCACTGGGAACAAATTGCATGCTACAAAGATAATATTATGGAGAGCTGTTAATCTGTTAAGATGCTGCTTTTGAGTTTTGTACAGTTGATGCAGCTGTTAAAACAGAATTTTGCCACCTGGATATATCATTACCGTTTTATTGTAACATTCAGAAATAACTGATGGGAAACCAGAGTACTGGATTTGGCTTCTTGAAACATTGTGCTTGTCAGATAAAGAAATGTATCCTTATGTCCTTCATAATCTACTCTTTTTCATACTTTAAGCTCCTTTGGCATTCTTAAAAGGCGAGTCTGTGGCAGCAGTAAAAATTACCTGTTCTTTTAGGATTATTTTGTTAATAGCTTGGTTTGCATTGTCCACATATACATGGCAAGATAGAATAACACAGTAGATTCATGGAGTTTTCAGCCAAATGCAATCTGCATAGAAATTGCACGTTTCTGTAGAATACTTGACAATTTTGCTTAGGTGGCTTAACTGTAATTAACGTGTAATGTGCACTTTGGCTGGAAAAGAGAAATTACCAGGTACTTACCTCATGATTATTTCAGCATGCTCTGCACAGTTATGGTGTGTGGTCATAGTGATGCAGAGTGCTGAGTATTCTCAGCTCATTCTGAAGTCCATTGGTGCTGAGTATCTCCAGAACCTCCTAGATGAGGTCCTGAATCCCTGGGAAATATGCAGTGACTGTACGTAAAGCATAATTTATAGCTGATGTCTTCATAGAAGTAATGCCACTGCTTGTTAATGATATCATCAAAAACTCCCAGCTCAAGGACATTCCTGATCATTCAAGTTATAAAACTTTATTTGTAGTAAAACCTCCCTTTAGAGCTGGATTTTCTTATGTTCCTTTTCCCTTTTTTCAATGCAATTCTTCAGGCTAAAAGATTTTAAAGATGACATGGGTGAACTAGGGTGATTTCAGTGTTAGAGGTAAATGCACCTGTACACACATTATGTTTTTGTATTGATCTGCTAATATGAAACCTATAAAAATATGGACTGATAATAAGTTGAGAGTTCTAATTAGCAGTCATCATGCTGCCACCTCTTCTGTGTAATCAAATCAGCAAAAATCCTGAAAATATGAAAGAGAGGTGCTTGAAGAAGTCTGTCATTAATCTCATAAGAATACAGCTAAAATTTATGCCCTATTTTACTTTCATGGAAAAGTTAATTAAACTAATCAGCACTTCAAGAACCACAAGAGAAATCCTGTCCCAAATTCTGTATACAGACAGCCTTGAAATGGGAATGAAGACATAACCACACTGTGTCCCTTGCCAGAGTCTGCAGGGACCTGTGGGGATGCTCTGAGCATTGTGTCCTTCTCCTGTTGTGCTGGTCAGTCCCAGTGGACTCAGATTCTGCATCTGTGAAGCCTTGGAGATCTTGTAGGATTCATCATTTGCTGTATCCAGAGACATGTGTGGTGATTTGTTTTCCTCTGGGATCTGCCCACGTTGGTTTTGTAGTCCTTCTGTCCCTTCTCACATATCAGAGAGCTGGCTGGGTCATCATGAGCATTCTTTGCACTGGCGTGGGGATTTAGAGGAACCTGAGGAGTTGGAATCCAAACTGGCCAGAGGTGGACAAAATCCAGTGCCTGAGCTGGAGCAGAGAGAGCAGGACCCCAGGCAGGACCTCCTGAAGCTGTTCCTTCCTAAGGAGGTTCTTATCCCAGAGAGGTGGGGTACTGGGACAGTCCCCCAAGGGAGAGAAGTCACAGCACCAAGCCTGACAGACTCAGAGAGCATTTGGACAATGCTCATGGGCACATAGTGTGACTCCTGGGGCTGTGCAGGGATCTTTAGTTAGACCTTGAGATCTTTAGTTAGACTCAATGATCCTTGTGGGTCCCTTCCAGCTCAGCACATTCTGTGATTCTTGAATGAGCTATGGATCACAGCACGGTAAAACACACCAGGAGCCTATGATGCCTCAAACCAGGGAAGCTGTGGGTGAGCATCTCCTTGCACCCAAGGTGGCTTCAAGGAAAAAGGTTTCAAATTCCATCTTTTTCTGTTAAAAGAGAGAAACAGAGGTTCTGAGCCTGCTTACTTTAGAGGAGCCAAGACAAAGTAAGCAGAGCTCTGGTACCTAAAGCACACAATGCAATAGTTTGGCAAGTTTTATTCAAGGAAGACATTATTCAACTAAAAGCCACAACTGTGAGCTAGATGGAAAAGCAAGAAAAACACGAAAGCTATTTTTCAGTGGTGATCAAATGGACCAGTATTGCTGAGTAATTCAGTTTTGGTGGAATTTGATTCCTCTATGCTGTGATGTCTGCAAGGCAGCGTCTGTTTCCGGCACTCCAGCTGGGTTATTTGTTTGAATGTTTGCTGTTTTGTGTGTTTTTTTCCTAGTGCTGGGAAGCCTTAATCATGGGTCAAGCCTGCATTGTTTTAGGCACTAAATGAACCCAGAACAAAGAGGCAGCTCTGCTGCCATAGAGTTTATAATCTAAGTATAAAACAAGAGACAACAGATGGGTCTAGACAGACGGGGGAGCATAAGGAAACAATGTGACAGTACTGGGCAGCCAAAAAGTCAGTGTTCAAGGGAGAGCAGCAGGCCTGCTATGAGCTTTCTATAAGCAACACAGCAAAGAAAGGATCTGAAATGAGATAATTAAGACAGCTTTGCAGGTGGCTGTAGGGAACTCCTCCTCAGAATGAGGCAGTTTGGTGGGGAAGGGCTTTGGAAGTAAAGACAAACATTTTGTGTTTTAGGGCATAGGAAGAGGGAAATAAAGCAGAAAACACTCAGATAGTGGCAATATCACCGAAAATATTAGATAACTACATGAGGTTTTTTTGCAGCAGCATTCTGTATAGGTAGGAGTGAGCTAAAGCTGGGTGCCTTTGATCCATTTTGTAAGTGAGGAAGATTGTGAAGAATACTCCTTCCTCTCATCCTCACTGAAGGATTTCTCCCCCATTGTATCAGCAGACGCTTCTTGGCCACAGAGAATTTGATGAGATTCAGTTTTGAGCACATAAAATACTTTGTTTGGGCATAGAGGCTACAGAACACTTCTGAGCTCCCAGAATTCAAAAGCTTGGATTTAGAAGTCAAATATTTTTTTTTTCTCTCAAACAGAACAGAAAAATAATCACAAGACCGTGTTTGATTGTACTGGACAGTTGGTAAACAACTTGACAGCAGTTTCATCTTATGGTTACATTAGCTATTATTTTATATGGCAGTTGTATTTGGCAAATTACAATTTCCCTTTGAAAATGATCCTTGGAAAATAATGCATGACATTTTAAAAGTGCTGTGGTCCATATATGCAAATGAATAAGTGCAAGATAACTACATACAGCTAGATGGTGTTAGCTGAGTTAAAAGATCCCTTGCACTTGAATCTCTCATTTTAGTATTTCAGTATCCCATTGCTTTATTAATAATGTTTTCTGTATTTAAAATGAAAATTGTTTGCAAAAAATATATAAGCACTGTTTGCTTTCAATTTCTGTGCAGAACATAAAGAAGATAAGAGCACTGAGTATCTCTTAACAAAATGAAATCCCTCCATATGGCACCCTTCTCCCATTAAGATGTATAATATGAACCCAAAAAGCATCTTTTAAAACAGTTTTATAGCTGAAATAGGATTTTAGTTTAGCTTAATTTGTGAATTGCCAGAAGCAAGAATTATCCTTAATGCTGTCTGTGTAAGGGTGCACCCACAGCTGCTCTTAAGCCATTCTATATCAAAATAACCAGGAGCTGTCTCACATTCATCCAGAAGTTAGGTTTTTCATCTGAATTAATCTAAGTTTCCTTGTGAGTCAACAGAAGCACTTGGACAGGACATCTTGTCCTGTTCCATTACATGAGTTTGAAATAAAATTATCTATTAAATCTCACTCTTGAGGTATCTCTGTGCCTCTTCTATAGAGGGAGCCTAGATGATTAGCTTAGTCTCCTCACCTCACTCTAGGCAGCAGGAGTTGGAGGAGATTAAAAACAACCTTAGAAACTGAGCTGAACTGCCTTTTATTTCAGGCTGTCAAATGTAGCATGGTGCTGCCGTTCACAGACACATCTCTGCTCAGCACGCCTGGGGAGGGTGGCAGTCTGTGTAGAGCCAGGACAGAGCAGCTGCATCCCTTCCCCTGGCATGTTCACAGCTCCAGGGCTGCCCAGGCCAGCAGGGGCCACGAGCTGCAACGGGGAATCCTTGAGAAGCTGTTTGGTGTGAGGTAGCCCCAGTGCCATGTGCTGAGTGCTGTGTAAATAATTATTAGTCTCACAGGCAGTGATTCTGACATAAAGAAGAGGCTTTATTTAAAAGAGCAGTATTTTTTTGCATGACTGGACTGTTCTCATATCAATCTCTTTGCTTCATCCGTGAGGTCCTCACCTGAGTACCCAAAACATCTTCTGTGCTTGAAGTTACTGCTGACTCTGCAGCACGGCAGCATCTACTGTGCTGCAAAGGTTGGATCTGAGGAATGCAACTGAGAACTTGCAGGAGTCTTTCTTCAGCTGTAACATATTTAATTCTTAGAGCTACTTGCCAGATGCAGATGCATTTGATTGAGTGCAGCAACCATGATTCTGTCTCACTTGCTCTCATCCATAATCTGCTTTATAACTTTTTCTGTTAAAAGTTCTGGTAGCCCTGCTGTTTGAAAGACTTTTTATGGAGTTCTTAGAGCCTGTAAAAGAAGACTTTTTCATAAATCATATTTTTTAAAGTGCTGCTCCGAGTGATTTGACATTTTTTCAAAAGTAAGATAAAAGTTTATGTTCTTGGAAATTATGTCCCTAAGAAGTATGCACTTTATATTTTATTTATTTTGATGGCCTATGTTATGATACATTTGATAGATCCTGAAAGACACTGTCAGTTTTAAAGATACAGCCAATAAACTTTTGTTAGTGGGGAAAATGTGCCCCATAATGATCACATGCCTTTGTCTATGCAAAGACATTGTATCAGCCTTATGACACTTTTCTTTTTCAAAGTTTTTGTTGTGTGTTTTTGACTAGTGTTACATAATTCAAGAAAAGGAATGCTTGACAAACATTTGACAATATTTGAAAGGTCAAAAAGCTTTGGGGCACAAATTCTCTGGGATTATAATCCTTAAAGAAAACAGGTGAAAGACAGTAATGATACATTTTCTTATCAAAGTTTAGTCTATATATGTGTGTATATAAAATGCTAATACCAACATACTGTAAGTAACGTCAATTGGACTTGCATAATTTGCTAGTCAGGGAGAAAGAGAACCAGAACCCAAGATGGCCAAATTTTTGATTAACCTATTTCATGTGCAAGAGACTGTTCAGTAACACCAGCTGAAGATATGACATGCAGCTCTTCTGAAGACTTCAACATTATCTTTCAAAATAAAATATATTTCCTCATAATGGAACAGATTTGGAGAGCAGTGTGAAAATTCATTGAGTTGAAAATACAAATTAATCAGTCATGATGTTTAAGATAGTATCAATGCAATGAATTTTTAAGCTAGAAAAAAATTGAATTGCAATTACCATGTGGAAGAGTTTAAACAGATGTGTTAAGTTTCTGGCAGCCTTCAGCCAGTTTGATTGGTGGATTACAAGGTGAGAGCAAGACCAACACAAAAGTCTTGTGCATGTAGTGAGGAGCAGTACAAGCAGAACTGCAGTGTAGAGATAAGAGACTGCTGCAACTCCTGCCAAGCAGTTCTGCTGGGTTTGTTCTATTTACACTGATCCTGCAGTCAGTGCACGCAAAGATTTTTCTTTGTCTTGTGAAGGACCAATAATTCTGAAATTTCATAAGGGTAATACTGTGATTTTTACTGGAGCAGGAGCCCCTTCACTGCAGGCAGAGTACAAGCAGTTGATACTGTCATTGTTTCACAGAATGATATAAAGTACTTGTTTACAGGCATATTTTTAAACTGAGGAGAGATTTGAGTGTTTTATAGCTGTAAAAATCTTTGCAATTCTGTCAGAGCATGCCTGCATGTGCAATGCCTCACTAACATCTCCTTTCCTCATCCATTCTGTATCACAAATCTCTCTCCTCCCCTTACTACCAAATGTCAGAATACATTTACTCTGTCTGTATCCCCTTGACAATAAAAAGAGTAGCAAACTTGAGGATTTTGTCTGAAGATATAATTTAATTACCTTAAATAGTGATATAAAAATAGATAATATAGAATATTTTTTATTAATATAAATATTAAATAGATAAAATAGAATCTTTTTTCCCTACAACAGTATTTGATTTTTAACGCCTTTTCTAGGCATCTTACTCTCAAAGAAAGCTTTAATACCAACTCAGTGGAAAATTGTTGCCATGTAGATAAGAATAATTGAATTTATTTTTTCTTGAGATGGTGGATAATGTACCATGGTGAATTTATGGTTTACCACAGTGTGAAGTCAAGAAATATCTCAGTTTGGTTATGAAAGGAGCCCTCTATGAATCTGTGAGTTTATGGAAGGCAACCATGGGAACCTTGTTTTTTGCAGACTTCCATTTGGAAAATGCCCCGGCAGAAGAGGGGCCTTGGTGCAGCCCTACAATGAGAGGGATATTGCTGAGCTCTGCTCAGAGCCCTCCCTGGGCAGAGATCATTTCTGAATGACCTAAGGTTTGGTCTCCCCAATACAAAGATTTCTCCAGGGCAATTCATGAATTTAATATTTGTATTTAGCTATAGACTTTTATAGCCTATCTTTATGATAGATGTCTGATATTTGTGGAGAAATTACCCTTTTTCCTTCTGTTTAGATGTATTTTTACAGTGATTTCTATTTCTAGTTTATTCATGCTCTGAAAAAAAGTGCGGCAAAAAGTGTACATGGAATTATCCTAATGCTAAAAGCTGAAGTGTTTATAGTTGGTAAACCTAAGTGTACTGTATAATTAAAACAATTATTTAATCAAAAGATACTTTCTTAAACTGCTTTGCAATTAGTGCTATTGAAATAGTTCTATTATTTTCCATGCATTTAATTTCTGTTTTGGTCTCTCTAAAGCACATTTTTTTGTAGAAGGCAAAACAACTTTACATTTATAATTATAGTTTAAACAATTTGAGGTATGCATGATCAGATTAAAAGACTAAAGTAAACCTTACCATAACAGGACCAAAGCACAGGAGAATATACTGTGGTGGATAACTCTGTTTAAGGTTATGAGCCTATGGGTTTGTTTTACAATATTTCCTAGTTTCAGGGATATTGTGTCACTGTATATTCCCAGAGAGTTGAAAAAAGGATTTCCCACTGCTAACACATACTTTGCAAGTGTTTGCTGAATAGCACAGAGCTGGTTTATGTGTTGTAGCAGTAATGGATCCCTGGTTATGGGTTTGTTTGTAATATTGATTTCCCGTCAGTCAGATTTTATAAAGAGCTTCACATCCTTGTCATGCATCTCTGGTCTAGATGCCGCAGGTATTAGCCTCAGATTGTGGAAGAGATTTGCAAAGAGAATGTTGTGTGCAGAGTTGCACCCAGGCTGATGGAAAATTGCTTTGAAGCAATGCCTGCTCTGTTTGGGAGCCTTTTGCACTTCTGGTGTTCAGTGTCCTGGAACCTGTGGGCACATCTTTTCTTTCCACAAATACTTTTGTGGCAGACAACCACAGGGAAAGAAAAAAATCAGATGAAGCTCCTAAGAGTGTTACTAGATGTTTCTATTAAGGGATAGACCCTTCCCTATTGGCAGGATGAGTCTCTGCCAAGTTCTAGTCCAGACATCTGAGTAGAAGTGGAAGGCTGCAGTGGGTGCATTGATGTGAGGGTAGGCATGTGTGTGGATACCTTAGGAAAAGCTTAGCAATATGAGGAATATTTTGGAAATCAAGAGGGAAAAGTCTGAGAGATAGGAAATCTACAGAGACCTGTCCTTTCCTTCAGTGCTGAAAACCCAATTTGTTTGGTCTGGCAGGTTGGGGGTGATGTTAGCATGGGGCAGCACCAAATCCCCTCAAAGCTACCTGTTCAAGGGTAGAAATGGAGCTCACCTGGAGAAGGCTTCACAGGGCACTGAGCCCAGTGTGGAGATTCTCTGGATCTCTCATATCCCTCCCAGGGAAGACTGGGAATAATCTAAGAGTGCAGAGTGGAGATAGCAGAAGTTGTGCACCAAAGTCCAGTGGTTCTTCCGTACTGGAAGCAGCAGAACCACAAAGAGGAGGCCTTGTGCATCCATAATTCACAATTCACTGCAAAGCTTCAAAATGCAATCAAGAGAGATTAGTCATGCAGAAAATGTCTAAAGCATAATTTCATTAAGGCAGTAGGAACCACAGTGTCCGACTGTGTGTTCACTGTCTGGTTCCTGTGCAGGGTTTGTACACTCCTGGCATGAGGAGAGCAGAACACTGCTTTTTTCCCAGCAGAACACTCACTAAGGTAAGGGATCTCAGAAAAGCTGCAGTCCTGAGCGTTTTTTTTCTTTTAAACAACAATTAATTTTTAAATTATTTTTTTTTACATCTTTAGATGTATTTTAAGCTTTTCACCATAATTTTAAGTCTAGGAAGATCTATTTTAGGCAATACATTTTCTGCTTCCTTTTACCCTGTCTTTTGTTCATATTTAAGTTTCAAACCACATTGGGTTTCTCCCTATAAAGGTTCATCAGGCCTAATCATGCACAGCTTTCAGCACAGCACTAGGACTTTTAGAAAACATTGTTGCAATGGGAGCACACAACTGAATTTCTTCAAGATTTTGTTACTGAAATTCTAGTAAATGGTGATCTGAAAAAAATATGGTATTTACAGCTTAATTTCAGATAAATTTTTGTTGTTTTTTTACAGACCAACAAACACAACATACATAGACAGTTTGATGATTTTGATGTTTTTCTCATCGAGATGCTTGTCTCATTTGCTAAGATTACTTTATTTACTAGACAGTGAAGAAATCCATATTTTCAGATAATTTGTTTTTGTAATTGCTCACACCTATGTGTGTTCCTACCAGTGCCTTTCTGTCATATTGGATTTTCTGACAACTGACTCCAACTTTGTTGTCTTTCCAGGTTGTCTGCTTAATTCCTTGTTTTCACAGAGTTTAAGATGTGAATTGTGAATTTACCTACTCTGATGATTTGTCTATCACATTTCCTTTAAGCTCCTGTCCTGAGTTCAGGTTTTAGACTTGTGTATTAAACCTGTCTTACTGAAAGGGTGAAAGAGCCTTTTTAGCACATGATCTTTCCTTCCTCAGAACTTCTAAAATGTAATTAAATCCTTTCCTCTTCCTTGAGTATGAAGTGGAGAGCCTTTCTGAAGCCATTGCTTTGATTTTGGTGTATATAACATTGTTGTCCCAGACATGTGACTTCATATTTTGTTCCAGTAGCAAAGCAACCGGTAAGAAAATAAAAATTTAAGAGGTTTTTTTTTCCCTATGGGTGTCGTCCTCACCAGTGCTGACTGTTCTGTTGTGCCCGCCCTGTCACTGCCACATTTTCCCATAAATGGCAAGATGGAAAAATATGGGACCTATAAAAAACCCATTCAATAACAGTTCCTGTGACAGCTGTTTATGTTTATTTTGTCCTTCTTTTATCTCTTTTATATAGTCCCATCAAATCCAAACGTTTCATGTATCTGTGCATTTTATTTTAAATGTGTTACTAATGTGATCACTCCTATCCTTTAACCCTTCTGTCAGAGGGCAGTTGAGCCCACCAGGAACCTTGATTCCTCAGATTGCGACAGGAACCCTTCCAGATTTGGATGTCTCAGCTAAGTGTCTAAAGTCAGATGGGGTGAATCTGAGATCTTCATGCCCATCACAAAAACCCAATCTACCTTCATCTGATGGATTTCTCTAATTTACGCAATCTGTTCCCACACTGTAATGTGCTTCTCTCAATCATCACTTCTTAATGTTCTCTCCCCACCTTTCCCACTTCCATCTCTGCAATTTATTTCATCTCAGACTATTCCCCTGTTGCCCCATGCACAGCTTAGCTCCACCACTGCCCCTTTCTTCCCTGCACTATTTGCTTCATCTGTCCCTTCTATGCCCATTTCATCTCTTCTTCCCTTGAATATTTTGTTTTTCCATTGGGATGAAGCATATTCTCGTGTTTTTAGAGCCCTGTAAAAATTGATATAGCTGTATATATTTTTTTCTTAATTATCACATTGCAGTTTCAAATAATATTATGTCTAATTCTGCTATGGTGTTGTTCAGTTTATTTCTGTTTAAGTAATGCTGTAAAGCAGAAAGCTTTGTACTATAATTGGGTAACAAATTATTATTTTCTTCTGGTGTTCAGTGAACTGGTTTTGCAGATCTTTCAGCTCAATTCATTATGATCAAATGGAGAAGCATTTGTTTCAATAAGATTTTAATCTCTAGGACTATCTTTTGCATCAGTGACTTTTCATTGTTAATTGCTTTCTTGTCCCCTATTAAGGTGCTCTTGCAAATGCTTCATCCAAACTGTGCTCCCTTTCCCCACACTCACAATTTGAAAAGTCTCTTTTCAACTTTTTAAGTGAAATAACTAACCATTGTTGCTTTCTTAATCCATCGCTATGGCTTTTGTGTTTTCCTCCCTTGATAATGACAAAAACTGTGCAAAATCACCTCTGCAAGGAATTTCAGAAATGTCCTCAATTTCTCCCCACATACATCAGAATGTAAGAAATCATTTTATTATTTCATAGCACCAATTAAGTTCACCAGGGCACCTAGTATGTGCTGGATGTTTGTGAGTGAATTATCATTAATATTAATGATTTGAGAGGGTTGCACTGACTGGAGTACACCCCTTATGTCTCAGAGTCATTGTACTGAGAAGGTGGTTTTTTTTATTACAAGTTCTCTGAACCTGTTGCTACTTTAAACCCCATAAAGAGAATAGAAAATAAAGATTTTAAACTACAATTTTAAATATGTAAAGAAAAAAATTATATGCGGAAATAAGAAAATCAAGAGATGAGTTCAGTTGGTTCTCTCCCTTTTCAAAAATCAATTGCTTGTGAATTTATTATTTTAACACAGCTGACAGAACATACAGAAGGAATTCAGTAATGAAAAGCATTTGGGGTTTGACAGGTCTTGGCTGAAATGAAGTCCTTTGAGACCAGCACTTGGGAGGCAGAGGTGAAAGTAAAAATTGGTTTACCTGAAATCTCTGTATATGGAATCTAAATTTTCAAGGGAGACTGCCTGCCAGCATCAGGGCTTATCTTTTGACACATCCAACCTGAAATCTATCAAAATCTGTGAACTTCCTGACTTTTCAATGTCACGCCTGTACATGTCATTTTCTACACAAAACTTTGCACATGTGTTGAAAGTTCCCTGAAAAATTTGTGCTAATTGAAGTAATCAAATTTTGCAGCTTACTCATGTATTAGTTTTCAAAATAATTTAGCTCAGATCTCTGTCAAAAAAAACCCAAACAATCCAAACCAATTGATTAATGCAATCTTTTTTCTCTGTAGAGCTATGAAGCGTTTACATTGACAGTTTTTAACATCAAGCTGTATCTTTTTTTACTTGTGCAGGAACTGCCAATGTAGATAGGAGTAAAGTAGGTGGTGTTCCTTCTTACACACCATTAATGTAGCCATTCACAAAGGGCTGCTTGGTGATAGCTGTGCAACAGGGTGTCAGAAATCTCACCTGAAGCCTCTGAAGTACGGAGGGTAACTGAGAGCTGGCAGTGATTTGCAGAACTTTTATTGCTTAGTCCTTTATTGCATAAAAGTCCAGCTAAATTTGCATGTTTGGGCTGAATTTTAAAAGTCTGTGCGTGAAGTAGGTCTGAGAGTGTGTTTCTATTCCCACTGATGTTTATGTCAGTGCAGAGGTGTTTGTGCTGTGAGCTCTGTGGGACAGTGCTCACCCATTACACACAAGGCAGTGAAGCTGAGTCCCTGATGGAGGCTGCAGGGAGGGGGCTGAGTAACAGGAACAGCAATTACACCCAAAAAGAAAATGAAAACCGTCATGCTCATCTGAAGAGCCATTCTGTCCATGCTCGCTGTAATATCTAACAGACATAGAGCACATTTCTCTGCAATTTTAAATATTATTCTGAAGTGCATTTAACCTAGCAATTGAAATCTGTGCAGGAAAATTGGCTGTGCTCTAGGAACTTTTGCCCAGCACTCAGAGCATGCACAGAATTATACCATTCAAAAGTAATCCTTTCTTGGAGTCATGCTCGTATGTATCTTTGCAGACCAGATTACTAGTTATATATTTATTTACTTTTTTTTTTTACCGTCTAAAAAATTCAGCCGTGTGTTCTCAGTGCACTGAAGGCAGAGCCAAGCCCTGAAGCTCTCAGAGCTGAGTCACTTTAGATGGCACAGTGATGCACCATATTCATCCTCAACTGTGCAAACCAGGAGATATTGCTTGCATTTGAAATTATTGGCAACAGAGTGTGTTAACTCTCATGCGCTCACTGGAATACTCTATGCTAGCCTTTGAAAATATAAAACATAAGAAAAATATGATAATATGAAAAAAATCCATAACCTCCTGTCAGACATTGCAATTGCTTGAGTGTTCAGCAGGAGTTAAAGATGGATAAAAAGTACAAGGTATAAGCCATAGCAATGAGTAGCAGATGAGCTGCATTCAAGACTAATAGATTCTTCATGAAAATGCTGTGACATTTATTTTCTATATTAAAAATTCAAATGCAAGTGTTTAGTATGTCTCATACATATCATCTCTTTCTGTAATTCTGGGACTGGCACAGTTTTGCCTTTAGTCATTTGGGTATTGCTTTTGCATCCACTTTGATCACATTGTGCTTCTGGAATATTCCCACCAGTTATCCTAAGAACTGCGATAACTGAATCTTGTTACATCTGTCCTAGAAACTAAAATATCGTGAAGGAGATTCTCAAATAAAACTGCAGATGAGGAAATCACTACCCCCACCCCCCAAATGTTTATTAGCACCTTTAATATAAATATTTTATTAATGAGAATCTAACCAACCATCTCAAAAATATGGCATAAATATATGTATAAACAACATGCAGTATCCTTTCTTTCCTACACAAAGGAAAGCATTTATCATTCTGGTAACACAAGGGACAGAAAACAATGCCAATTCACAACAAAACCTTTCATGATTTAATATTGTTGTTTTGTCCCCTTAGATCCTAGAATGATAAATTTTGTTCCTCCTTTTGTCAGCATCAGAAGCACTTTCATATGTGGAATAAAGGCTCATTCATTATAATCATACTGGTTTTTTTCCAGGTTGCTTTTTCCAATCTGGTTCAGAATACATCATGCCAGTGATACTGTGCCAGCTTTCTTGTCATTATTCCAAAAGCTCCACGGGTACCTGTGATGGGACCAGTTTGATTTCTGTTTATGACTGAGTTTTTATCATTCCTATTCTCAAGCTTTTAGAGTCCTCACTGTGTCTGGGACTTCATTACAGTGAGAGGTGTACAAACATGTACCTAATCTAGCTGGACATGCAAGTCGTGTCCAAGGAGTGTGATCCTCTGGGGAGCCACAGGTGAAGCCTGTTTGGTTTCTTATGGTTTTCCACAAAGGTGGAAGGAGCCTGTGGACAGCCCTGTGAAGGGGATGGCCCTGCCCTCTAAAACTTTGAAGTATTTTCTATGCTGTTTGCTCTTGAGAAGAAGCTGTGAGGGGTCATTGCCTGTGATGTTGGTGCAGAACACAGGGGTCATTCCAGGTGAAATGTCCGTAGCTCCGTCCTCGTCCCAGCCAGCCAACAACAACCCCTTCTGGTTTTGTCTATATTGCAGTATTTCAATAACTCAAAACATACCTTGATTTCAAAATGTGTTTTTTGCAATTCGTGTCAGTACTCTAAATAGACTTACATTGTTTTCAAACAGAAATACATAAAGTTTAAGCACATTATGTTTTAAGGAGAGCTGTTGGCTCTGGGGTGATGCCACTCCAGCTCTCATTCAGTGGTGGCTTTAGGAAGCACAGTCATTGCACTAAAGCTAGGCAAACTATCTAATTACCATATTAGCATGTATTAGTTAATTTGTGTGTAGCACTTTGGAGATAACAAGCTCGATATTTTAATACAGTTTCTCTTCCCTGGACACATATCTTGTCTTCATTTTTAAACCACTCTGAAAAGGTCAGTAAACATTGATTTTGTAAATGAAAGCTCTAAAATAGGACTTGAAAGAGCTAATGTTTGGGAGGAGAAAAAAAAGTGTGAAAAATTCTACTTGTTTAAGTCAGACCATGAATTTTGGGGCTCAGATTTCTCCTATGAATCTTTAGATCTCTTAACAGTCTCAGAAATTACGTACCTCACTCTGGAGGCTGTTTGTTCTTGCAGGAGGCTCCTGGCCCAACTTCCCTTCCCTTGAAACCCATCCCAGTGGATCTGGAGAGGATTTAAGCCCCACTGCCTCTGTGGGTATTTAGCAGCTCCATGCACAGCTTACACTGGCACAAAGGATTTCTGTATCCTTGAGGCCACCCCAGTGAGGAAAACATATTTTTGTCCCTTTTGCAGTGTGAGTAGAGAAAGCACTGTTAGACACATCAAAGATGAAAAGTTGCATGAGAAATGTGCGCTAGTTAACACACACGTTTTAAAATCTTGAATGTAAATATTCTTCTTAAAACACAAGTGGGACTCAAATAATGAAATAAGGCTGGCTGCATTCAGATTGTTCACAATCTGCTTCATGGCTCTTAAAGAAATTATTAGGTCATAGTTCAAATGTGAACATCTATTTTTATTTTGCATATAATGGGTGTGTGTATCTTAGAAAAGAATTGCCCACTAAATGAGAAGTCATGAGAAGGAAAAGTAATATAAATGATTTTGAGGATGTTTGCAACTTTTTTGACTACCATATCACCTTCTTACACCAATGCAATGCAAAGAGATAAAAGAAAGTAGAGAGGAATTAGATTAGTCTTAGTTGCTAACATCAGATTCACAAAGAAAATCCCTGATTATTGGAAGTCTATATACTGAATACTTTGTAAAGGCAGTTAAATGATGCTGACTGAAGCTCAACAGAAAAAGAAGCAGCAAAAAATAAGAACAGAAAATGAAGGGTTATTTGGAAGGAAGGCATTGGAAATAATGTGGGAAAAAGCCAGAAATCCTATATATGCCTCTTGTTGTATTCTCCAGACCAGACAGAACAAACAAAAATCAACTCACAAGGTCACACATCTGGACACAAACCTTACAGAGATTTATATGAATCCCTCTTGAGTCTGGCTCTTCCCCTTTTGGGGGATTATCCTTATAATTCTGAACTTCACACATTTTCAAGTCCCATTCCCACCACAGCTTTTGTTTTCCTCTCACCTTTTAAGACAGATGTCATAAAACGTGGAGTCCCACCTCTTAGAAAAAAGGTAGTTTGCCACTGATTACCTGCTATTTTCATTCTTTGCACCCAAAATTGCAGCAAGCTTTTAATGAACTAATCCTAAGCATGAACCATGTTTTTTATTGTCACCTTTTTTCTTATTCTTTATGAAAATCAGTGTTTTCTTATGGCTTCTTCAGAGTCTCGAGTGTATGGTGTCTAATGGTATTGCTTTGTAGTTTTATATTACATCTTTATAACTTAGGATAATTATTTATAGTGGCAAATCATACAGCAGCAGACTGTAGGAAACAGAATGCTGTATTGCACAGCAAAGGGAGAGCAGATCCATGGTTTATTATGTTATTATGTTATAGAAGGCACTTCAGGGGCTACAGAAGAAAGTTTCTCAAATTGTGGCAGCTCTCAGAAGCTGGGAAATACAAAACAGATTTCATTCAAAACACTCTTGGATCATTATCACTATATAGACAGCCATTAAAGTCTAATTGAAATATAGAAAATCAGGAAATAAGAGAACCAAAGCTACGTTTTTCACGTGTGATCAAAAAGCATATGGGAAAAAATAGAGGGGGAAAAAGGTCAGCAGTTAAATAGCAAATAGAAGCCTCAATGCAATTTCTGCTTTTAAAAAACAGATGGGAGATTTAGCACAATTGCAGCGAGGGAGTTCTAATGTCCTGCTGAAGGTTTGTTTCTCCTTCATCACATAGTAAAAGCTTTTTTGAAAATGCTTAAATGAAAACTAGCTCCTAATCACATCCTGGAAACACAAAGATAGCATGATGCTCTGTACAGCACAGCTCTCTCTGATGAAAATTTTGGGACCAATGCACAGAATTGCTCTGAATTTTGCCTGTTGTCTAAAAGAACCATCCTGACATTGGAAAACTCCAAGCTCTGTGTATCTCTTACCACATCTTCTTGTCCATGGTTCCATTTCTTCCATTTGTTGCTCACATGAATATTGATGAGAATGGGCTGCTGCATTAACTCTTTAGTGTCAGAAAGTGAATTTTCATTGAGTGCATCTTCAGGTGGCTGACATTGTTGAGAAATGGACTTTGTGGGATTTTCTTGATGGTATCTTTCACTTGGATTTTGCCTTTTTTTCCCCACATCCATTTAGTAGTGAGTCCTGCTCAATAGGCCATGAGTTAGAGATCTTATTTGGTTGTATTAAAAACAGGTGTGCAATTCAGGCTGAGATTTATGCCAAATGAGATCCCAAGAGGAATATTTCATAGCTTCTGCATTTCTGAAGGATGTTGATCCTGGCAGGAGAAATGTGGAATCTGAATTTGGTGTACCAGTAGAATCTTTCTCATTTTTTTCCACAGGCATTTAGAGAAATGCTTTAAATTGTTTTAAAAAGTTATAGCTTGGTAATCTTTTTCTACGAGAATTGTTGGGGTCTTAGTGTTGTGAGTTCATTTTTTTCAAAAATTTTATTGATTTAATGGGTGAATGAGACAATGAGTGCTTATATAATGAATACTTATTGCTTGTTGGATTGAGAATACATATAGAGGTAGGTGGCAAGCTGTGACTGTGGACTATCAGTTTTCCAGTGCTTCCTCTCCAACTAGGACACATGCCCAGGACATATAATATAATAATTTACAGTGATATGCAGCCATTGTATTACTATCTCTCAGTTTCAGGCATTTGCTGTATCTGAATGTGTCACACAAGCAGAAACAGTGTTCTTCTACTATCATTTTACTGATATTTATCTATATTGACTGCTCAGGACCAAGTAAGTGTATGTAATGAAGTGTTTAAAATGGAAACCTATTTCCATACAATTTGACAGGTCTAAGTGTGTAATTTTGCCTGTTATAGTCAGAACATGGTGTTTTCAATGTAAAATAGAAGATTCAGTAAAGAATAAATGAGTAGCTCTGTAGTTACTTTGCTATACTGGAGTCCCATACAGAATTATTCTCTTTCAGTGCAGACCATAATTGTGGTAGGGCTATTTGTACAAAATGTTTGAGGGTTAAAATCTTTATTTTATGGTGTGAGCTTTTCAGCCTTTTACCAAAAATCAATTTTCTATGTATGCTGATGCTAGATTTGCTAATGGAGCCACCCTAATGCTGACAGCAGCATATTTGTGACTTTATCTTTCTTTTTTCCTTTTCTTTTCTTTTTCGTTGTTCTCAAATATTAATATTACTGAAACTACAAATAACCTTATTAGAGATCCTGAGGACCCTGAAGTTGTCACTTTGGTGATATTCAAAATATGGTTCAAAATTCTCAGCACACTTTCTGTCCCATTGACTTAATTCTGTGTTTCCCTCCCAAGATCATTTGTTTTGTCAGAGTGACTCCTGGCTATGTAGTTGGGGATGTTCTAAATGTCTAATTGGACATCAGCAGAATACTGAAAAATTAGCATTGCTATTTGGGCAGAAACAAATTTGTATCAAATCAGTGGTTAGAGTTGCAACAGTATGTTGGAAATGGAAAACAAGCCCGGTACTTTGAAAGCAAAACTTACTAAAATGAGAATTCTATGTGGAAGAGTACTGCGTATATCATGCCTATTTCTGATTAAGCTGTAATCCTATTGAACTGGTGAACTACAATAAATTCTTTGCATGAACTACATATTCAGTACTTTCTGGTTTAAATAAAATTTTTGACAAGGGGAAAAAAAGCCTGACACCTGCAGCACAAAGGGTGCAAGAGAGAGAAGAAGGATCTTAGAGGATTATTGTTCTAATCTTCTTCCTTAAAAGCAAATGGTAATGTCAGTAGCATTGTTTTATCTCCAGCATGGGCAGAATTGGCCCCTTTTGGGCCCTTAAACCTATTGTCTTTAAGGTGGTGTGTTTTGTCTTGAGGAGGAGAGTAGTAAAGCTGCAAATCTGGCAGTGTATGTTATCACACAGATGGAACATTAGGGAGGTATTCATAAAAGCTGAATTTCACCTGGTGAGGTTTATCACCCCAGATTTCCTCTACAGACAGAAAGAGATCTGCTTTAAATCACCCCCTGCCAGAAAGGCCCCTCTGGAGGGAAGCAAACCCCAGTGACTGCTGCTGCCTTTTCTTCTTCTGAGTGTTCTCCTGATTGCTCAGTTGTGTTCCAACCTGCTCTGTTTCCCAGATACTCACACACACACAGATATTATGATTACTGAATTGCATGAAATGTAATTCAGCCCTGTAATAATGGCCAATCACACTCTGTTTATATGGATGATAAATCTCTGTCCCACAGGTGTTCATCCCTCTCATGATGTATAGTAAGGCTTTAACTTTCATCACAGTGGTTAAAGCATCCAATTGCATGAATGGGCTTGGGTAAAAAAGCTTTCAAAATGTTGTAACTCAAGCTCACAAGTTTTTACAGCTTTCATATCTTCATTTTGCTCTGATTTGCATCCATGGTCCAAGTATAAAGAGTTTCCTGAAGATAAAGACAAAGACTAAAATTATGCTGTACAGGCAACCTCTAGTAGAGGAGACTTTTGCAATCCAGACTTGTCTAATGACTACAGAGGGTTTCATAAACTAACCCCACCTGGGCCACAACTGTGATACTGACTTCTAAAAAAAAACAATTATGATTTTGTTTGTATTAAACCAGGTATTGCTAAAAGTGAGTGAAAATAGAGCTTCTTCAATACTTCAAGTAGGCTTTTTCTCTTCTGCAGAAAGAGGTTTACAAGACCAAATTAGATTCTGGCATGATTAATGCATCTCACCAAATTCTTGCAGAGTAGCAAATTAGTTTATAGTGATTTTCTTGAAAACAAATTAAACGGCTGCACAACATCACAAGAATAGAGATGTTTTTCATAGCATATGGATAAATGATTCAATGGAAGTGAGATGTAATCAAACTGAAAATGTAATCCAAATGTTTCAAATATTACTGTCCATTGTAGAAAAATGTGTAATTACTTGCATTTTAATGCCTGTTGTGTAATATACAGTGGCAGAGCAGCAAGGAATTAATCTGCATGAGATTTGCACATATTCTAAGTGCATTATTCCTTTTTTGGTGTTTTTATTATCATTCTGTTAAAAACAATGTGACAAGAAGATTTGACCTCAGGTTGCACTAGGGTAGGTTTAGATTGGCCATTAGGAAAAACTTAACCAGAAGAGTTGTCAGGCCCTGGAACAGGCTGCCCAGGGAAGTGGTGAAATCACCATTGCTGGAGGTGCTTAAAAGACGTGTGAATGTGGCACTCAGGGACATGTTTTATTGGTGGGCTTTGCAGTGTTAATGGTTGGACCCCCATGATCATAAGGGTCTTTTCCAAACTGAACAATTTAATGGTCCCATGGTTCTTGTGTTCCAGGAGGGCTTGAGTTGAGAAAAGAGGGTGGGAGAAAAAAGCTCCAGTGAATCAATGATCAACGTTAGATTGCCCCATTCCATTACTGTAGAGTCTCCAGCTCCCCACTGGGTCCCCTTCACCAGGACACCTTTTGAAGCGCCGCAGAGTGCTTTGTCACCTTCCCTTTGTCCCTATCCAGAGAGGCCAAGCAACCCATGCTGGCTCTCACTCACTGGCAGGCTGGATAGCTGCAAGGCACCAGATGTTGTACAGACCTGGATTTCAGACCAAATTATGGATATCTCACTCTGAAAGGGAAGGAGAACTGCCGGACTGCATTAAAAAAAAAAAAAAATCCCTACTGGCCCCATGGAATACAAATATTTCACACAAATATGTAGGGCCATTTCCTTTCCACAATGAGAAAATTTGGGAAAGGATGAACATTTCTTCTAAGAGCCTTTATTGTATAGTCTGCATTTCCCACAAACTGACAGCAGGTAATTTATAAGTCTGTTCTGGGAATAAGAATTTCTTAGTCCCTTACAGATAGCCCTTATTACTAAATAGCAAAGGTGTAATAAAAAGGAGTATGACATCTTCTCTCTACTAGTGTGTGGCTATTTAATTCCACACTATCATTATTTAGTTTATTATTGTTATGGTTTAAGCTCTGTCTCATATTTTACTTATTTAATTAAGTTATATGCAAAAGAAAAGGAAAGCATACCTCCTGGCCTCTTGGCTGTCTTCCCATCTTGCAAAAATTATCACTGAAAAAAAAAATGATGGGGTTACTTTCCCAAAGTAATTTCCTAGTTAGTTTAGTTTGTTTCATATATCTTTCCAAAAGTAAGAGTGATGTCAACTTAAAATACACATTCATGCACCAAACAGGAAGAGAAGCCCATAAAAAGACTGTGAATTTGTGGTGCTGTCAGCTTGTCCTTTTAAAAATAATCTAATTCAAATAAAAAAAAACATTCAATATGACAGGCTATGAAGACACTTATTGTTCTTGGCAGATGCTTATGATTATTTTTCTCTGTGACTAAGTCTGTGATCTCTGGATACTGTCTAGGCACACCTGCCAGATCAGGAAACTCTGATACACATGAAGGATTTGACTATTTTCTGACTTTGAAATGAACTTAGATCTGTTGTGTTCTTCTAGCCATATACAGTCTTGAACTTCAGATGACTCTTAATTTTTCTCCTGGAAAGTACTCAAGTATCAGGTTTGTACTTGCTTAGGAGGGGGCTGTGGCATCACCATTAAATACCAAATTTTGTTCTGGTTCTGTTTTATGTGCCTTTTGGATATCTCCCAGCATGACTTGATCCATAGCACAGGAGTGTGCAGCACAAAGAACAGGCTGGCCTTTTCAGTCATGGAAATGAAGCCTGAGTTGTTCTGCTTGGAGGCAGTTTGGTTGAGAACACAGGAACAACCAGAAAATCATGAAACTATTGCTAAACAACTGAATCGAATATGACTATTTCTAGCACAGTATCTCATAGAAAGTGAGAGAATTTCTTCCATGGGTACTCAGAAACACTGCCTAGTAACAATCTTCTAGAGTGTTGTGCTGCTTCTAGAATGCTATGCTCCCCCACTATTACAGACAGCATAATGAGCATATTTTTTTCTATGAAGAATAAATATGTGCATTCCATAAACATGATGGTCAGTGTGATCTGTTTTTTCAAATTAAGAAGTAGGTAATGCAAAACTTCATTATTAACTGGGAGGATTGTATATAATTTGCGTGTGTGCATATATATAAAATTGTTACATAATGGCATATTTATGTTACATTATTACATAATTTTGGTGTGTGTATATATATATGTATATATATGCATATACCATTAAGTCACATATGATATACATTGTGTACTTTTCAAACAGTATTTTTATAGACTTGAAACATTGATAAATGGCAGAATTCATTAAAATTCCCTACATCATAAGTGGTAGTTTTATTGATGAACATGAAACTGCCTCCATTGGCTTCACTGTGTGCTATGGTGACTTTCATGAGGCACCACCACAGTCTGTGATTCTCATCACTAAGTGCATCTTCAAACAGCTCAGATCCATTTCTACAGACTTCCATGGGCAGAAAGTCTTCCACAGTGGCAATAATTTGAGTAAGAGATCCTTAATGATACAAGGAGTCTGTCCAGAATGGGGTGAGCATGTACAGTAATGCCACTCTTTAAAGAATTAACAGATGGAAGGAACACAAAGACTTGTGGGCACTGAGGGGTGAAGCTGTGACTTTAATAATATAGTGTTTACCCAGTCTTTTCTGTTTAAGTCTCTCTGCATGGCAGCTGGCATTTTATTTTCATTGCTTAAAGTCACCTTAAACAATGACTATAATTTTGGTTGAAATGTCAAACAAATCTAATTGATCTACCTGACTTGTAGTTATTTTATTGTCTTCAGGTTTCTGAATGTTCTGATTCTGCATAACAATGATGTGTAGAAATTTAATCAAATGAAGACATCTATCCAAATGTTATGTCTGAATAATGCATATTCAAATTGAAAGGAAACATTTCCAGTTACCTGCCTAATCTGAGGTCATTCTTTGTTCCCTTGCTTTTAACAAAAGAGATAGTAAGAATTCCATGTATTTCTCATTAAAATGAACAATAGAGGAGGAAAAAAAGGTTTTAAATATGCACACCATTATGTAAGACTAATTTTTTCAATGTAGGGGTTTTTTTTATACTTTTAGAGATAGTGTAGTCTTACATCAGTTCAAATGTAGTTGTATACAATCAGAGGAAATATCTTTAAACATCCCAGCATGGGTATTTCCATTTAAATCTGATTACAGTGAAATAAAACTGTAGCTATTAAAGGTTTAGAAGAACTACAAATACAAGCAGTAAAAGAAGACAGTTAGTAAATGAGGTAGTAAAACATTTCAGCAGGGCAAACAGTTTATAGCACTCAGCCTTCCTGTAGCAGACTGTGCTATTCACCACAGACCCGTGCACTGTTCCCCCAACTGCACTTAAACCTGCAATTAACCTTTCACGCCTAATGAAGCTGTTTTGCTGCAAAATTAAAATATATAGTACTGCCTGTTTTTACAGAGACTGGGAGGGGAGCATCTCAGAATGAATGACTTTTTCAGATGCTCCTGTTTGAATGCAGGATTAAAGGGTTGTTTGTATATAAACCGTGAATGCGCTTTTCAAGGTAGTCTCATTTGTTTTGCTGTATTTTATCCCTCTGCATATTAATAGCTTTGCACTATTGTAAAAAAAAAAAAAATAAAGGGAAAAAATTCACACCCCAGTAATTTTATGATTAGAGGCTTCCTGAGAATAAACTGTTACCATTTAACTTCCATTAGGAAAGACAATAGTTCTGCTAAGATAACCAAGTTCATATTGCTTCCTCTAGTGTTTTCCTCATTGTGGATGCAATTATCTCTTACAAAAATATACTTTCCACTTACCATTTGACTGGGCTTACTTCTTAACGACTTGTACATGCATATCCTTAAAACCAGCTAGAGGTTGTTTGAGCTGCATAGAACTAGGTCAGGTTATTTCTATAACATTTTGTAGAAAAACAAACTAAATTTAAAAATAGGGCTGGTTCTGCAACTAAGATTGAATTTAGAGAAATTAGAGGTGACCTGTTGAGCCTCCATGTGGGATCCTTACTGATTCCACTGTTCTTTTCTGCCATGCTACTCAAGAGTCAGAAGCAACCAGAGACAATGTAGTGATTTGGAAAATACCAGTTTGGATGGTAGGTAGGATACTTAAACAGCAGCATTCAGAGAAGGTGGGTAAATATAATAACTTAGGAGTTCAGGTAACACATCCAGAGCACTGTACAATTTACAGTTCCAACTTCAGTGACTGTAAATGTATTCACATTTATTATTTAGATTAAAAACCTGTAGCATCTAGGGAATGTTTTGGTTTTGTTGGTTTTTTTTTTTTAATGAATATTTAAGCCACAGCATTTTCTTCTGTTTTATTTTGATGTAAATTCTCCTTGCTCGAAGTGTCTGTGCACAAGCTTGACTTGGTAAATGAAATTCCTTTAGACTGCCAGTCTGAAATAATGAATTGTTCCCCCAGTTAATTGTATTGCTTTGATAACAAGGAACTATGCTGGGCGTAGAGAACATAATAAATGAATTTCATCAGATGATTTGTGTGACATCTTGAAAAATGATCTTCTGTAGCAACCTGATTTTAATGGAATTCTATCAACATGCCAGTACATCCCAATATGCAGTGTTAGACCTAAGGATTCCTTTTTGTTAGTTGTTATATTAGGTGAGGTTAGCTTAATACATACAAATATATTTTAAAATAGCTTATTAAATTAAAAAATCTGTTTGCTAATAATACTCCTTCTGCTTAGCATAGTCTCTAAGCCTAGCTGTTGAAGATGGAGTTACATCTAAGCAATCATCGAAATGTTATTTAGGTTTTATCCCTGAATTTGCTAATACCTAAGTTTACTGCTTAAACTTTAAAGGTGCCTCAAAGATTTCAACAATTTAATTTGTCAGAGTCCAATTTTAAGCATCACTGGCTCATGCTATGAAGTATTTGTGTATGTGAGAAAAAACAACTTGATTAATCTTGGCTCTTACATATCCTGAAATGTATCAATGATAATTGTACTTAGTGTTTTACAGTATCATGCATTTTTAAAATCTGGATGCACATTAATTACTTCTTGCAATTTTTTTGAAACTTAAGAAAGGTAATGTTACCAGTGTGCAATAGCATAGATTTTGCAGAATCCTGGAAACCTGAATTAAATCTGACCATAAATCTAATACTATGAAAGGAGACTGTAGCAACACTTGTTAGTGAAAAACTAATTTTTGCACAGTTTCTTAGTAGATAAGAGCTGTAATGAGGGACTGCATGAAAAGTATTGCAAAATTGGAATCTGTGTAATAGATAAATTGAGTTTGATATTGGCGGAGATAAGGAATAGAGAGTGCCTGTTAAACATGGTGAAAAGTGTTTTCAAAGGTTTCCTTGGACAGTGGTGGTGTTACTAGCTGGAGAATGAAAGGTTTTGGGCTGCATGGAGAACCAGCAGCATCCTTATCTACATTTTGGGTATATGTAGATGGGGTTTTTGTGGTTTGTTTGTAGTAGAAAGTATAAATGATGTGAATACTCCTAATCCATTTGATTTCAATATCACCTGTGTGAATTTAAAAGCCTAGAACTACCCTGTATTAAGTGTTTTGTTAATCACAGCATTTTAGAAGTCACTAATTTCTAGAAAGGATGCAGTAGCAAGGAAATGGAAGAGTAAATTCTTAAAATATTAGCTTCTTAGGTCTGGAAGGGAAGCAGAATGAGGAGTGGCTGAAGTCACTCGGTCTGTTCAGCCTGGAGGAGAGGAGACTGTGGAGAGACTTCACAGCAGCTCCAGCTTCCTCATGAGGGGAAGACCCAAGAGAACCGCCTGAAGTTGTGTCAGGAGAGCTTTGGGTTGCATATTAGAGAAAAATACTGCATTTAGAGGATGGCTGGCACTGGAACAGGCTCCCCAAGGGCAGAAGTCACAGCACTGACAGTTCAAGAAGGACATGGACAATGCACATGGTGGGATTCTTGGTAATGTCCTGTTCTGGGCCAGAAGCAAGACTTGATTATCCTTGTGGGTCCTTTCCAACTCAGAATTTTCTGTGTTTCTACGATTCCTAAGCATGCTGGCCTGTGCCCTTGGCAGTACCCTGTTAAGATTACAACAGGCCGTGAAATATCAACAAATTAACCAGAATCCAAACCAGAAGAGTTTTGGTGAGTTGAAAACACTTAGAATGTACCCAGGCCATCATGGTCCATTACTTCTTTACAGATCTGTGCTTTCTAGAAAGATATTTTCATATCCTTTTGTGGTAAATATTAACCTCTGGATATTCCCCAATTAAAGGGGCATATATATATATATATATATATATAGCAAAGGCAAATATTCAGGGATACAATGTTATCCTAACTGAAATTTCTGTTTCTCATTTTCTGATTTGATGATTTTATAAATTTCTAAATGCAATGCACATATATTTAATATGAGAAAATTCATGTCAGAAAGCTTCTGGTCCACATAAATGGAAAATGGTCTTAAAGAGAGGTCATGCTAAGATCACACAGCAAATCAATAAAAGACACAAGTGGAGCTCAGTTCTCCTTATATCCAGTCTGGTGTCTTAACTGCATCTTTTTCCTTCCACTGTCTCTTCACTGTTACCAAGAGGCATTTAAGAAAGTGAGAACTTGTTATCTGACTTTGAAATGAAACTGATCACTTCTGGGAAAGTACATAAACTTGCCTTGAAAGAAACCATCACGCTGCTCTGGAATTCTTCTCAGGAAAGCTGAGCATTAAATTTTGTTTTTCTTTTATTTATCTTACAGGTCTTGCAATTGCAAGTGCTCTGATAGACATTTCACAACAGAAGCCTGCGGACTGTAAAGATAAGAGTTCAGGAGTCAGAAATCGAAAACATCACCTTTCAACACGTCAAGGAACTTGTGTCTGAGAGTCAAAAACTACAATTGTATATTCTGTAATGTTTTCTTTTTAAATGGCTTCCATTGAAAGCTATACTACAGCCTCAGTTTTTATGGAGGCAAATCTATGGATGAACACATGAGGTACTGTGCTCTGTTTTAGTCACACAGCCTGCTATCCCCCAAAGCAGAACTAACTTCTGGTAGGTATCAGCATGCTTGATGAGCTTTAATAAAGAGTGGATCCTGGTAGCAACAAAAACCAAAATAAAATACCGAGTATTCTTAATCCTGAACATATCAGAGCAGGGAAAAATCCTTGGACATATCTAGGAGAAACTTCACTTTTTTTTTTTTTGTAATGAAGAAACAAATTGTATAATTGAAAACTGAGCAAATTCCAGGAATCTAAAGGAAATCTTTGTATCGCTTAATGTAACAATGGGAATTGTACAGTTCTTTCCTTGTAATTGGCATTAAGATTTCTTTCCAGCAAGCAGAAACTAAAGAGAATCGTTTGGATTTAAGTGGTTTTTTATCATTGCCCAGAAGAGGTAGGCAGCTTTTAGCAAAGGTGTATTCCAAGAACACCACCTGTAATATTTGAAAGATAATTCTATTAAATACTATGACTTGAGCATTTAATGATTATTTTTCTTTACATTGGAAAAAACTCATTAACATAATTTGGGCTGCAGAAGAGTGATGGGTGGGCTTTCTTTTCTGTACCTCAGAGTTTGTCCTGAATTAGGGATATTTTACAAAGAGGGTTCTCCATGCCAGCTAAATGATCAGCAAAATTAATTGAGCATGGAAAAGCTGGTTTACAATATTTTTTCCCAAGAGAGTCTCCAAGACTGCAAATCTAAGGAGAGTTGAACATGCTGTTATTCAACCTGCTCCCATTTCAATATTGAAATTTTCTAGTATCTGTATATTGTCCTGACCTGTAAGCAGAAGAGATTAATCCCAGTCAGCACTTTGGCCCTTGTTTTTATAATAAAGTGTGGATATTTTTCCCCTCACAACTGCAGAATTTCATCTCATTGTCACTTCAGCACTTGTTAAGGAATTGCCCTATATAAATAAATAAATGTTTAAAAATCCATCTTGCTGCCAACATTAGCTGTCAAATCCCACAACCAGTGTGGAACCTCACACAATCAGTACTCAGCAACAAAAAGCAGATGAAAGAATTTCCTTTGTGAAGGACTTTGGTCCTTTGGGGGCTCAGTAACCACAACAGATAACCTGGCAACCAGCTTTAATAGCCCTTGCTCTTTTTATTTACTCAGAATTCATGCACATAGAAAAGAGTAAGAGAATGCTAAGGGGCAGGTAGCAGATGTGTCATATTCTCATTTATGCATTGCACACTGACAGAGTGTAATATGAAACCAGTAGTTTTGTACAAGCTTGTTGAAAGTATAGTTTCTCAACTCCAAATTTGCCACCATCCTAGTACAGGAGAGTGATACAGAGGTTTAAATGTCTCATGTAATGATAGACTTTTGGTAAATATGAAAGATATAAAAAAGATAATTGATGTTTACTACTTTATCTGTATTTTTTATGTTCTTTTTATTTCAGAAAGATGATGACATTTTACTGTTTATAGTTGACTTCATAGTTACTTGCATGCCATGGTGGTGCAGTAGCAGTAATAAAGCCCTGTTGTGAGTTGTGTTTATTTCCTAAAGCCATTCATACATACAAGTACTCAGCTTAATTTGGATGAGGACTAAATGTAAAAAATAATTATTAAAAAGGAACAATTGTACAGTATGTAGTTATATCTTATACAGGAGTATTAGGTTGCATCTAGCCATGACTGCTCTATTGTTTTGATAAATTATGCACTTATGAATTATGGTATAATTATTTCTTATACTGGCATGATTGTTTCAGTATTTTCATATCTTAAAATAAGATTATTATCTTAAAATAATACCATCTTGTGACTTTTATTGCCTATTCTGACCTCATATAACCTAAAACTTTAAAAATTCATTTTTAAAGGTTCTGTTGGGAACTTCGAACCAGTGCTACTTAGCCTAGTGAAAAAATTGTCCTTTGAAAACAGCCCTTTCTGCCAGTTTTAAAGTTAATCTGTTCAAGTGAATATAAACTGATGGGACTGGTTTACATGATGCACACACTTAGGAAAAAGAAAGAGCCACTTGTCGGGAATATATTCCAAACTCTGTGTTATCCTCAATCTAAGCGTTTCACATAAGAATTATACAGTGTGTTTTGTGAATGTACTGGAAACCCCATCCACAGAAAGACCATCCAGTCCTGTAGGAGAGCTGTGACTGTGCTCACTCATACAGGATCACATTCCTCTGTATCTCAAGCAGAGTTTGATAAATACTTGAAAATCAGGTGTGAGTTTTAAAGGGATAAAATATTTTACTGCACATTGAAGATAGGCAAATAGCCATCAGCCATTTTACTGTGTTTTCAGGTAAAATTGTTATTTTACTCTACAAGAAAAGCATGTTTTTCATGGGATCATTCAGCATTTCCCTTCACTCTGAGAATTTTTTTTCTAAAGTGTCTTTCTACTCCCAGGATCCCTGATTGCATGCAAATTAGTAAATTAATATAATAATGAAGTAAATAAAAAAATACTTATCTAATGGCCACACTTAAGAAGTTTGCAAACACTTACCAAAGCTTTCTTTTTGGAAGGTATAAATAGCATAAATGTCTGATAACTACATTTTGTTAGTTGTTGACAAGTGCAAACTTTTTGGTAATGACCACTGTACATCAGATGAGATGTTTTATGAACAGTCCCATTATGATTGTGTCAAGAAAAGGCCATATTTTTTTTAACCCTGTTGTCCAATTCAACTTTGGAACCCTTTCTTATAGTCAGAAAATGTTGAATGGCCTGTTTTACTCTTAATGTGATTTATATTGGATGAAAAATAAAAAAGTGCTGTTCTGGTAAGTAAGGCCCAGTGAAGTTCTGATTGTCAGGATTCAACCTCCCCCTCCTCAGTCTGTGGATTCTGCTGAGGGAATTCCAGCAGCCAGAAATTACTGTTCCAAATATGAGATAGCCTGTCCATGGTAACATGGGTTTAGTACTTCAGTTCCTCTTTGTATTTCTATATTTATATAAAATCCTGAAACTATTTCAATTGAATTTGCACACTTCAGAATATTTGCTTCCATTCATTACATTCCTATGAAATGTAATGAATTTTTTTTTCACCTGTTCAAAAAAAAAAAGGTTATCAGTATGTCGCCACTATTAAAATTATTTAATAAAAAAGGTCAAATTTTTGACATGTTAAGGCATGAATATACCATTAAAAAACATTCAAATTCATCTGATTTGAGAATTTTAATAGCTGACTGCTCTTTTTATACATAGAGTTTTCTCTCATCTTCCCAAATCAAAAGCATTTTGACAATTTCAGATTGGGGTATGGAATTTGTTATGTGTAAAATCTGCAGCAATAATTTTTTTCAAAATAATTTAATGTATAGGCTGGAATCCTGATGGTAAGAATTTTAGTTTGGGATCACTTTAACAGATGTTCAATCTTCATGCATTATAATTTTCCTGGATTCATATAAATTATAAAATCATTATGTATCTAATTTCATTATCAATTTTTTAAAAGGCATCTGAAAGGTTTCTTGACAATAAAGAAAAATTCTCTCTTAAAGGTGATTTACAATCCCTCTTTTTTATAAACAAAGTTGTGCTGTTCAGAATGTTCAACATTACTGGGGAAAATGAAATAAATTAACTGTATTTTTTCCACTCTCTAAGGTGCAGAATTACCTGAAAAGGTGCCGTTTGCTGATACATATTTCAGATCTAGAATAAAGTATGGAATATCCAAGGCTATTTTAGGTGCTTATAACAAATAATTACAAGCCCAGAGATGTCTGCAGGTGGCCAGAAGTTCCTGTGCTCTCTTCAGTTTTAATTCCTCTTTAAATACTAACAACAGAGCACAAAAATGGCAAAAAAAGTCCTTGCACATTCTGGGCTTGTACAACTCAGGGCCATACATATGTTGTTTCAGCTTTTCCTTATTTAAGGCTATTTTATTTTCATAAGGATTGTTTCTATTTCTATATGACTGCCTGTATGGCCACATGTGGCCATTTCCATGGCTGCAGGTATTTCTGATATGAAAAATCATCATCTTGTACATATAGCTGGAAATCTAGTGGCTCCCTGAAATTTATTGTGAGGCTGAAAAGGGAATAATATCACCCCAGGCTTGGTCATGTATGCTGAAACTTGTTTGTGTCTTGAAACAATATTTCTGTGCCCTGGCTTAATTGTTAAAAACTGCCTTTTTCTACAATGAGGAAGCAAGAGCAGAACCAGTGGGCAAACCAAACAATTATTTTTGAAGCATAACTCTGTGTGTGTGTGTGTGTGTGTGTGCCTATATGTATATATTATAAATATATAAATATAATGGATTATGTAGTTGGTTTCACAGCTGATCTAAATCAGAACATTCTCTGTTTCCTCACATATTCTCACATATTACATTGAATTATATGAAGGCTAACTCAGTGATTGTTTATGTACATAATAACAGCTCTTTCTGCAGAAATAAAATCCTAAGTGTGTTTGTCCTTCTGAATGAGGTTATAGAAGTGTGCTTGAAACTGTATAGAAAATGTTATTAACTATCAGTTGTTATCAATTATTATCAATTGGGTATCAGTATTTTCAGCATGTCCAAGACTGAGTGCAGAAGGTGAGGCAACTCCTGTCCTTTTATATCTTTCTTTTTCTAGTTTATTTGCCTGTAGCAGTTCTTATGTGCTAAGATCAGAGTCAATAATACAGAAAGAATATTAATTTTGACAGAATTGCTATTCATTTAACAATAAGTTATTCTCTTTCTATGATATTATCAAAACAATGCTTAGCTATGCTATTTTCCAATTTTAGTAAATGCCTTTTTCTAAAAGACCTTTCACTGGACAAGAAGCAAGAAAAAAGTAAGCTGGAGCTCTTCAAATACTCCTAAAAGATATCAGAAACATTCTGCTGAGGATTTGTGTCTTTTTAACAATTATTCTAAGGTCAGTATGTATAAAAAGTCATTTTTACTTTATGATTCTTAGGGATTAACATGAAGCAAAATTTATTTTTTCATGTGAAGTCCTGATGGTCTCTTAAGACATTCAGTTGTAAAATATAATTGAGAAAAAATAAACGTAGTTTTGGAACACAATGTTTAGGATAACCAGCATGGATGTTTTCATGAAAGAACTCTACACAAATTTTCTGTTTCCTAAAACTTCCTCTCAGACATGAAATTTGTCAATACTCCTGCAAGTCTCCTCTTCCCCATCCCTTCCCAAAGCACTAAGAGCCAAATTGTCAGGTATAAAAATCTTTTATATGTCTGAATATAGGTAAATTTGTTTCTTCTTCTAAACAGATGGTGGAAGTATGGCCAGAAAAGGTTTCCTAACTGAATACTTAGGCATGATAAAATTAACTTTAATTAAATTTAAATTTATTAAATTTATTAAATTTAAATTAAACTAAATTATAAAATTAAAATAAAATTAAAATTAACCTAATAACATGGGAATATTTAAGATTAATTAATGTATAGAGAGTACTCAGAGCTCTTAACTGATCTAAATATAACAGTCACTCTAAGAGTGCTGAGTGTATTTTAGTGACTAATTTTTTTAGTATCAGGTTCATTCCATAATTCTAGGTGTTAGTGTTTTACACCACAATTTGAGACACAATTTTAAAAAGCAACAACCAAACCAAGTTATTTGCTGGCAGATATTCAAACTCTGTGACTTTTCATATAACAATGGTCACAGAATTTGTTTTTGATTCTGCTTATTGATGTCATTTTACTTTTCTGGGTAAATGTTTTACTAGTCTATTCAATTTACTGGTATTTTTTATTATTTGGGCTCATTAGATGTCTGATTTTATATTATTTCTTCTTTGTTTTTCTTCTTCAAGTAGCCATTTTTCATTCAGCACCTTCTGCTTCATTCCCAGCTGCCCAGACCATAGGATCCCAAAGGTGCTCCACTACTTTGTCCACTGTAGGCTGAAAATGTCAGTGAATGTAACATTTTAATCAAATTGAAGACTATCAGGGATAATGCATTTCCATGCCTTAATCCTTCATTTATATTAAATGGGCCAGAGATTTTACACCTTCTTTGTTCTCCATCTTCTTCATTGCAAATTGTGATTATGCCTGTTAAAAAATGTCCTATGGAGTTATAAATGCCTCCAATGTGGCTCAAAGGCCACAATATAGCATTGTAAGATTTCTTAAAATCTTGAAGGGTGTGTATTCGTTCTGACTGTTGTGTTACATGTCTTCAAATACATTATGATTATTTAATATTTGGAAAAGTTCTTGTTCCAGAATTCAAATTGGTGTTACTGAAATGTTCCTGCTTTATTAAAACACAAAACCAACCCCCCAAAATGTAAACCCTTCTGAGAAAGCTTTTTAGGCTTTCAGAAAAACACAGGCACTCTCTCCACTGACTTTTACATTGCATTTCTGAAAACCACTTTCCACTGCTCTGAAATTTTTTCAGCTATCTGAAATCAACAGAATTATTCTGTACAGCCTTTGGCATTGTTTACCTCCGTCTGCTTTTAATAATTTAATGGCAACCCTGTCAACACACGGTGCCAAGTTCTTCCCAAAGGCTTGTAATTGCCTCTTGGATCCCTTCAGAGCTGAGCTCCACAAACAGCTCAGGCCCATCCCTTTGTAACTTTCTGCTTTGAGAAGAAAGGATTTGCATTGTTCATCAGATTGGCAGAATAATGATGCTCTTTGCTCCAGGTGAAGATTCTGCTCTCTTCTCAGGCATTCATGTTCCTTCTCTGCCCCACCCTCTCCACCACGCCCTCCAAATGTTCTGAAGTGGCTTTGTCTCTTGGCATTTTGTTTTGATTCAGTCTCATCATGAACCTGATCCAGGTTCTGAAGACATGAAGTCCTTTCCCCATTCTGGTTCTGATTCCTTTCCAAAATCATTGATCTGGCCTCTTGGGAGTGTACTGTTGGTTTCTTCAGCAATTCTCCTAAAGCATCTCCAATCATCTTACACTTCATCTGCACACTCAAATAGAAATCTTCCAAAGCTTCAAACCTGTCCTTAGTTGCTCCTCAGTTTCTCTAATTTATCAGAATGTTTGTGGAAGTTTTACTTGTAGCATATATATTTGTCTCTGCTGGGACAAGGCTGTCTCCTGCAGAGACATTTACAGTTTTAATATCCAGCCAGCTACTCCCATTTTTGGGGCTTTTCTTGTACCATATGTACTTAGATTGTTCCATGACCTCAGGGTCCATCCTTTCCTTGGACCTCTCTATTATCTGCCTTCCCAAGATTTAGTCAAGTGTTTTCTAAGAATTTGTTCTTCTTTGTGAAGAAAAGACCTTGAATTCCAAGAAATATTGCTTTAATGTGACCCCACTCCTTTAGCCTGACCATGTTTTTACAGTCAGCAGAGCTTTAATAGCCAAATGTGTGTCCAAGGTATTGTTTTATGCCACGGTCCAAGCAGCTCTAGCTAGAGCTGGTGTGCTAAGTCATTGCCTAATTTCTGTGGTGCAATAGATCTGGGGGCTGTTTTCTGCAATATTTGGAGGATTAGAGGGAAATGTTTGAGAAATCGAAATATTTTAAGCCAATGATTCATATTACTGTAAAGATGTTCTTTTATTACTTAACCAGATTGCCATTTCATAGGTTTTGCCTCTTACTGTGCCCCTCCCAGTCCCATAAAAAGGAAAACATGCAACTTTATGTTCTCTTCAAGACTGAGACACTGAAATTGCTAATGTTAGACTATGTTATCATTTAGTTTATTTAATTAACTAATCCATTTTTCAAAAGAGGCCTTTAAAATTGTGCAGCTTAATGGCACCTCAAAATTGAAGCACTCAGAACTTGCCATTTACCTTGTCTTGTTCAACCTTCTGTTACAACAAACTGCATTTTTTATAAGAATTACCAGCCCACAAGGAGTGCTTTGAGGCCTGGGTGGCTTTCACCTGCTTTGCAAAACCTTTCTTTGATGGCAAACAGCACAGGACTGCAAGAGTTTCTTTATTTGTGTTCCTGTGACAGTGCAATGTGCAAGCAATAGTTTTGCTGTCTGGGAATATCAACTCATTCAGTTTATAGTCTTTAAAAATGAAGGCCAACTGGAAGGGCATCAGTAGATGTACCCATTAAGATTACAACTTCAACAACAAAACCAGTGTCACTGAATTCTAAATAAGTAAAAGTTAAACCAGGGAACAACAGAATATTCAGCTTTCTGATTTCTCTCATGGCTCTTAGGAGTGTGATGTACAGGTGAAGGTCTTTTTCACAGGAGAAGAGACAAAATGAAGTGCTTATCTAATTTATATTTACTCTAAAAGGTACATCTGTGCTCACACAAAAACACACATAAATATATATATATATATGGATCTCACCTATAAAAGTATTAGTTTGGATTAAGGTCAGTGGTCTTGCTTGCAAATATGTAAAATGTCTTTCTGCATAAAGAGTGTGGTGTCTTCTAAAAGTTTCAGGAGTTTTCCAAATTTCCTTTCTAGTTTTACATCAAATAGCTAAAAGGGGGTTGTGCTTTATGGATGGATACTATCCTTATGAGGGAGAAGAATGAGCCCCAGTGAATTCTCTGAGACCTTCAGGCTTCCAGCTGAACAGAAGTTTCATTTTCTTCATGAAAAGAGGTCAAGCAAGGTGGTTTTAGTGTAAGTGGCTGGATGTGCCACCTCTGCCCCTCGGGTTCTAGGCTACCAACAGCAGGATGTGATACTGAGATCAAGTTCTTTTTCTTGAAATTGCCCTTCTGAGGTACCACATCAGCAAAAAGCCATTGTGAAATCCAGAGTAATGGCACAGATTTATAGAAACTGGGAGCAAGCCCAAACCTTTCCTGTGGCGCGGGGATTTGTTTTTTAAATTTATTACTCTGGTGTTTGTATTTACTGGGATCATCTTGTTATCACAGCTGCAAATATATTCCATTGCATCAGGGTTTTGTTTCCCATTGGTTTTTGGTTTTCCCTTTGGCTGTGAGGATACCCCTAGATAGCATCAGTAGTATGGTGCAAATCTCTCCAGCTAATTCTAGGTGAGTTAGTCTGGCTACCAGAAGGGTGCAGCTGCACCAGCACTGTCCTGCACCCCTGCTCATAGCTTGCTGCTCTGCAGAGCTAATTAGCTCCATGAGAGAGCACAGGAGCCTGGCACTGGGACAAGCCAGCTTGTTCCCAGCCAGCTCAGGTGGCTCTGCACATTTCATTTAATTTTTTTCCTGTCCAGTTTTGAGGTTAGTAACACTTGTTCAGTTACCTTTAGTGCCGAAGCAAGGTAAATAACAGCCCCACTCCAGGAGGACACTCAGTGCCATTGAGTGACATTTTCCTGCAGGATTTCTTCTATGAGCCAGTGAAGCAAAACAAATGTTAGGATATTCATATTAGTAAGTATTTTGTGCCCTTAAAAAAGTCAGTTACTCCTTCTCCTGTGAAGGCTGGCACTAACTGGCCTGAGTCATAGCTTAAAAAAGCAACAATCAGAACTGTATCACAAGAAAAAGTGACCAAGGCACAGCAACTAATCCTTAGATTCCTTTTGAGCCAGCTTCCATGAATTTTTTTTGGCCTTTTTTCCCTGCTGTTTCAAAGTACATGGTTACCCTCTGCACCTCCATGTCTGACATTTTGTTAGGTGCTGCTGAGTAAAGCCCTCCTGCTCCAGCTCCCATTTTTCTAATTTGTATCAATAAGGAGCTGCTTTCATTCTTTCCCAGTCAATGCTGGAATATGCAAAGCAAATCAAAAGCTGAGGTCAACATAATAAATGGAAACATCTATCTCTTCCAGTCAGCCACTGCCTCGCTGTGTTTTTTCTCCACTTTAGATAAACAATCTACAATGTGTTTACTGAGGCTTGTACTGATACCCCTCAGTGGTATAGGCAAGTCTACTTTTATTCCAGCAGACACAGAGAATAAGCCCACGGTGCACAGTGCATGCAAACCCCTTTGAAACCCAAGATTATTTGTTCTCTGACTGTTCTAAGGTAATTAAGGAGCATTGCATGTTTCTCAATTAATGATTCCTCATTCAGCTGGGGATCTTTGATGCTAATTTGTTTTAATCAGGACAGAGACTGCTAAAAAACTAAACAATTCAGTGAAGAGGAACTAGGAATTTTTAATCAAGTGGAAAAGATCTAAATGCTGTGAGGGACACATCCATCATAAGTTTTCACTTCTTGTTCATTTAACTTTGTTCTTTCAGGTCTCATAAAATGTTGCGTTAATCAATGCAGGAAAGTTTGTGAATATGAGGAATACATGGTGGTTTTTTCTTCATCTGACGTGAGCATTTGTGCAAAAATGAGGAGCTGCAATAAGAACCATGATGTTAAAGCACATTCATCATGGTTTTTTAGTTATGCACTGAAGTACAGTTTTCTGTTTTGTCAAACATTATATAGGAAGTTGTCAGTCATTGTGGTTTTAATATGCTGGGGAGTCACTGGAAAAAATACTGGGTTTGTGGGGGATTGGATGCTCTCCATTTAAATGTTAATTTAAAAATTATTTTGGTATCGTACTACATGCATACATTGGGTAAAATAACCTACTGTAAACTTCTGCCCATGGAATCAGTGTTTCAAATTCTGCAGCCTATGATACAGGAAATCACATGGTTTCTGAGGAGACCATGCATAAGCTCCATAAAATAATGTTTTATTCCTAAGTACATTTATTTATAGCTTTGAGGAAAAAGCACTTTACAGTTTTGTCTCCTCCAGCTGCTTTACCATGATAGACTTTGTGTGTTCCATCATGTAAATTCCAATGTGTTCTACTCCTATGGATTCAACAGAGTGGAGGTGCTCCCAAGCCTGGACTTCCAGGGATCTTTAGCCATGTGCTGGAGTTAAAGCCATGAAGGACACTTAAATCCAAAGAGTGAATCTTCCTGAACAAGCAGTATTTTAGCAACAACTCAATTAGAAGTAAATTGTAGTTGCCAAGATATTTTCAGATCAGGAGAGGCATTTAATGGCTTTGAGGTTTTTAGTGCTGGGAAACATTTTCAGATTACTGATTCTTATGTGCTCTCCAGCATCTTCCCTGTCTTTTAATGCATGAAACCTGTTTTGGACTGGTACCTACCTTCTTAGTACCTGTCTGCTAAGCTCTAAACAGTGCCAAAAATAGGCAGAGAGACAAGAAATCTAACTGGCTTCCTTGCCCTCCTTCCTCTGTGGCTGTGAACAGTGTGTTTATTTTGTAGTTGAGAAGTTGAAATGAACAGAAAATCCTTCTAATAAATTCCTAATGCCCTATCTTAAGGGTGAACTTTAAGTAGTTTAATAACAGCAGGGATTTGTTTGTTTGTTTGTTTGTTTGGGGTTTTTCTTGCAAGCAAGCTTAAATATATAACAGTTTAAAGTAGAATTCTGTACGCTAAATGATTCCCATACAAATGGAAGCACAGCCAGGGAAGAGTTGCCTTATAGAAGATGGCTTTTTTCACCAAAAGCTCTCTGTACCCTGTGAAACACAGTTCAGATGTTTGAACTTATGCTAATTGAAAGATCAACATTTTTCTTTCCTCAGTGAATACCCTGCTCTTTTCCTCTTCGAGATGGCTCTCCCATGTGCAAAAAATGAGCTGTAATTATGCCCAGCTCAAGGCAATCTCAGGATCTAAAATATCCTGCCAACCAGTGTGTTCTCAATCTGCCTTGTTAGTTCACAAAATTGTGCATGTGCCTTTGCTACAGTCTCAAACCTGATAATGTCACATCATTGGGACAGGAAATGTTCTCTGATCTTATCTGAAGTGACACTTGCAATTTCAAGTTCTAGCTTGATGAGATCACGTTGTCAGGGCTCCACATAAGTGTGATCTTTCCTGATTTGCAATTGTATCTGTTGTGAACGGTCTTTACACTGTTCAAGCAAAAACGTATGATAATGCATTTTGTCAGATGCAAGGATAATGAAAGAGTGATTTTATGTTTCCCCTTTTAGAAAATCCAATTCATGTGACTAAATTCAGTCAGTTTTCTTAACAGCTCCACCCCATCTGTCTAATGCTGTTTGCACCTGGAAACCCTAGTACCTGCAGAATGTGAGCGTGTCAAGGTAGTTCTCCCCCTTCATGGAATGGATGAGACTTATTACCTTTAAACCTTTATTACTTCCGTGAAGCTCTGGGCTATAAAATGGTTTTTTGCACATGCTGGAGTTGTTAAAACATATATTATGCCTTAAGCAAAAATATTTAATGTAGTAAAAGCTTGTAAAGTTGGAGAATACTTAAATACCTACGTCGTGTTATTGGCAATAAGAAAGTCTGTGATATTTAAGAGCAGGAGACTCTCAAGTCATATTTCAAATGTTTTCATTTATGATAATAATTTTCTTTAGATGTACATTATATGGGAAGGAAAGAGCTGTTACAAATGCTGTATTTCCCCTTTTAGCATATAGATTACTGGCTGAATCCTGTAGCACCAAGTAAAAATAGAAGAGGGAAGAAATATTGCATATATCTAACCTGTTAAAACTTCAGGAGTCTTTGAACAGAACTATGGTGTTAAGGTACAAAGGCTTAGGTCTCCAATCCCTGTTTAAAATACATTATGACAGCTCCTACATCAATGCAGAGGACTGAGACAAAGAGCAAGTTGTGACCTCCCTTGTAGCACTACCACGGGAGCAGATTGATTTGTCTGGGTTGCAGCATGTGGATCACAGTAACAAGCAAGACAGATCACAGCTATTTGACTAAATTGCTGCAAAGCCAAAAAGGGAAATAATATTTATTTGTCCATTTGAAGTGACGAAAATAGAAGGCAATAGGAATCCGGGTATTTGACTTTCTTGGATAATAAGATAAGACTCGGCCTGAAAGGCTGGAGGAGTGGAAATGGAGGAGTTTCTTGGCAAGCAGTTCTGAAATCCATACAAAACCTCTGGCAATTATTTTTTTCAACTGATTTTTCTTCCTAAATAGTTGTGTCTGAGCCAGAGGAAACACAGTTTCTATGAGTTATTCTGATATTACAATAATTTTATCCCTCCTACTACAAGATTAGATAAATATACAGTTCTGTTGTATATCACATAAAGATATATGACCCAGATATATCACTAAAAATTAAACCTCAAGTGTTGCATTTGGACTGACTAATCCTGGACAAATGCTGTTTCTTTAATAATGAACACGAGCCCCAAATGCATTGTATTGTAAGGGAAGTGACAGTTCTGCCAAACCCCTGCACAACTTGCAAGATGCAGGCTCATGTGAGATTACTGTGTGCTGTGCTGACTAAGAAAAAGAAAGGACAGAATTAGGTTATTGTGATGCTACCATATATATTAGGCCATTCCTGGGATCAGAGATGCATCTGTGGTGCTGCCTCTGTGCAGCCAGAGTGAAAACCCTCTCCAAGTTTTGCTTGTATTTTGGGCTCAAAGTAGGCAGATGCCTCTCTCTACCCAATAAATAGGATTTTTAAAGTGTTTTAGCTGAATGTTACCATGTCACATTCATCACAGAGCTGCTCAGATTAATGCATTTGAAGGAGAAAGCTGTCTTGCATTATTTCTGAGGGACTGGATTTCTTCTAGCTGCACAATGTGGTTTTGTCTTTATTCCCACGACGATATTCAAACTTTATGACTGGATAGTCTAAAATGTTATTAGATGGCAACAATAGCTTGCAATCTATTGCCTGGTCAGCTGGATTTTTATTGTTTAAAACAGATTAACCTTTCCCTACCATTTTATGGAGTATATTGAGCTCATTCTAAACCATTTTATGCTTTGGCTGAAAGATGTATTTAGTAGATGGATTTCAAAAGTATTGTGGCTGAAAATCTGCATCCTATTGCAGTAATCTGTTCTTGGCCTAATGCTAGTTATTCCTTAGCACTAATCTGGAAGAAAATGCAAAATCTCTGCTAGTAAATACTGCAGGTGACATAAAAATTAGTGGAGTGGTGAATAATGACAGAAGCGATCATTTCTGTGTTCTGGATTTGCATCTTTTCATGAGGTGAGCTCATCTGAACAATATGCATTTTAATACAGACAAATACAAAGTCATATGCCTGGGAACAAAAAATTCCAGTCACATGTACAGAATAGCAGAAAAGTACCCTTGAAATACAGTGATAGTGATGAAGATTTAGAGTTTGTGATAGGTGGTGTCTGAATGTGAGCTCCCTGTGCAATCTAATGGCTGAGAGAAAAACATTAGCTCTGAATGGGTAAGCAGTGAATGTCAAGCAGGAGGGAGATGAGTTCATGGCATGACTGAGATAATTGCTAGCATTCTCTGTCCAGATCTTGTTGTCTCACATGAAGAAAAAACCTGAAGGAAAAAAAAACCAACAAAGATAAAAGGTTCAGAGAGGAACAAAGGAATGATTCTAAGCCTGTGGAAAAGAAATTCCAATAACCTGTGATTTAAGAAAATTAATCTATCTAATTTATCTAAGAGTGGGTTAATAGGTGAATTGATACCAGTCTTCAATATCTACATAAAATACCTGTTTCACAATTCTGAATATGTCTGAACACATCACTAAAAGGATTAACAGGATCTTGTGGCTGGAAGCTGGAGCTAAACAAATACAGACTTTAAAAAACCTCCGTGTTTTAAAAGGCAGGGTAATTGATTACCAGAACAATTTATCTAGTATCAGAATGTATTTTCCCCCTCTGAATATCTTTTTGAAAAATGCACTATTGTTTAAACAGAACTTAATTTAAAATAGATTATCGTAATGATCCCTTTGGTTTTACAATCCATTAAAGAGACATTACAAATCTCCAAATATGACCCAGAATGCAGATTTTTGTTTGAAGAAGAAAATGTTTACAAAATGAAAGACCTATAGGAATATGTGCTTCATTCAATTTTAAATCTCCAAGAGAAGTGTTTAAAAGAACCAAGAAACCTCTAGTGAGAGCTGCAACACAAATAATATGTATCAGAATTTAAAAGGGAAAACAGAGGAGCAGTGACATGAGTTTCTGCTAACTGTGTAAGCTGTCCCAAAATGCTGAAGGAAACAAACAGGGAAGGCATGGCACTAAAAACTGAATGCAGCAATAGCATAATTATTGGCATATTGCTTATAATAAGTCTTGTTTATGGTCCTTTTTAACTTGCCCCTGACTTTCTCTTTTCATTGAAATGTAGCCTAGATTGTGAAATAAAACCGTAGCCATTAGATAAAAGAGTTTTGCTGAGGCCTTTTTGAAATATTGGAATAACTGCTCTATATTTCTGTGGCCTGTCATGGGAAAGAAATGAAGAAAAATATTAGTGAGCCATTAGAATATGTTTGACTCTCCAGTGCTGCTCTGCTCTAAGTCATGCGAGAGAACGGCTCCCTTCGCTGGAGACACACAAGGTAAAGGATATTAGCATGGAAATGACACCAGCAAGGGTCAAAGGATGAAGGAGTAATGAGAACAGACATGTCAGAAGGATGAATAGGTGTGGCCATTAATTTTAGTTGAAGAGCAAAATGTAGATTCTGGCAAGATTTAGAGGACAAGTCGAGGCTGAATGTGATGCAATAGCAATAGGACAGACAAGAGCAGGACACACTGGGAGAAGGCAAGAGAGAAGAGAAACACTCTTCCTGCATACAGCATTTATTCTTTTTTACAGGGTAACACCTCATTCTGCTTCAGGGTGAGCTCAGGGACAGGAAAGGAAAGAGAGCTGCCAAAAGGCAGAGTGCTTTTGCCTGCCAGGTATAGCTTTTCAAAAACTGCTCCCCTCAGTTGATTCAGGGTAGTGTTGGTTTCAGAGCAAACGATGCTGAATTCAATGACTGAGCTACTTGTGAAAGAGAGTACTTAAGTACAGAAACTCGTGAAAGATAAATTTCCTGAACTCAAGAACAGAAGCAGCAATGAGAGGGTGTTCATCATTTCATACCTCTCCTTTGCTTTAGAGCCACGATTAACACTGCTCAGTAACGAGAGTGTACATAAATCAGGGGCAAGGATCTCAGCAGGATGCCTTCAGAGCAGCCCTGGAACCCTGGTGAGTGCATGCCTTGGGTTTATGGCATTCTGACGTGTGATACCCACTCAATCACTTTTCTGGCTGAATACCTACAGGAATGGAGTAATCCTGGAAATGCAGTGAATGAGAGAGGATATGTTTATATATTTTAATAGCAAGGTCATGACCACTGATGTAATAGCAATAACTATCCAAGCATCTTTGACATTCTGATCAAAGACACCCAAAAGCAAAGAGTTCAGTTGCTCAGTTTAAGCTCCCACATTTCAATTAACGTTCAAAGAAATCTTTCCTTCTAGGCTGAACTGAAATGAGTTATTGATGTAATTATACCACTCAGGAGAAAAAAAACTTTAAATACTAGTTTTACCAACTGATACTAGGAAACTTTTCAATATCCCATTAAATGCTTTTTCTTGTTCTGTTTGCTAGGGCCTCAGTTCAGCAAAAACATTAAAGTGTTTGAGGTAAGTTAGTCTATTCAATGAAACACAGTTTCATACTTACCCATATGTCCCATTGACATTAAGCACATACTTAAAGTTAAGCACACAATTAAAGGCTTAGCTGAACTGGAGACTAAGCTCTTTATAAAAGAAGTTAGTTACAAAGAGAAAATGAGAGAGGGTTCATTTCTACTTAGTTGCGCTTTACAGCTAGATCTGTGTTTAAGGAGAATAGTGTCTAGAAAGAAAAATTTAATCCTAATTCCCCTCTCAGGAGTCTCTAGACAGAGGCAGCTGCAAAGGAAGAGTGATTGGAAAATCAGGATTTTAGGACTAGCACATCAAGGACTGTCTATTCCAGACACCCAGGTACCATAGACAGCAATGCTGCCCAACCCTTGTTAACTCTTCCTGGGCTACAATGCCTCATGGATACAAAACTGAGGAACCACTCACTGCCTACCTGGGTCAAAACAAAGTCCTTGGGGGCATTTTATAGAAGCTTGTATTTCTGGAAAAATGTCACAGTATTATGAAATCAGGAAGGTGAATCTATGTAATATGCATACCCTTAGATTATGAAACCTTTCCCTTTAATCTTGTACTGCTCTCTCACTTCTCAGGGCTCTTACTCAGATTTAGATGTGCTACAGACCCATCACCGTGCTATGACAGCAAAGTTCATGATTTAGAGCATTAAACTCTGGTTGCCATTCTTGAAGTGTTTGAAAGAGATAATAATTTTCCTTTTTTGAACTGTCAGGCACTTTTCTCCTAAATTTTCTAAATCACAGATTGATATCTAAGTGCATGCCTGTGTTATCTTTAGACCTCACACCATTCTCATAACCATTTATGATTACTGTTATTAATTTCTGTCACATATCACAGTTTCAGTTTCATATCACCTACATGTCCTTCTTTTTTGCAATAAATGGCATTACTTATGTATGCTTATCTCATTCAATAAACAAAAGATTCCAAGAGAATCTTTATGCTACAGTTGGATTCAGATAAATAGTCTTTTCAGCACTGCTGTGAGTACAAGTGACATTTTTGAACCAAAACTTAATAGAGAGTGACTGGAATAGCTGACTCCTGATTTTTTGTGGAGATAAAATGAAACTTCAGTCTTCAGACAGTCCTATCATTGATTTTAGTCTTTTATCTCCCATGAAAACATCCCCCTCAAAAATCATTTAGCTGTGGATTTAGCAAAAACAGAAAGCAGATTTTGTCTGTTTTCAAGCTACCCCAGTAATACAGTTATCTGACTTTACAATGGCATACAGATGCTGGTTGGAGAATAAACCTACTTCTAAGCTCACTTAACCCATTTCTTACCCCTGCAGGAAGAAATATATTTAGAATGTATCCTTGGCAAGTCACATAGAAAGAACTCAGTGCTGGGAACAAAACAGATGACAAAAAACATTGCAAATGGAATAATAAGTGGAATGAGGTGCCTGCCAGCCCATAGTTCAATATTCTGGATTCTCAGCAGCTTCCTGGGTGTTTTTGTATCCTTGCTGCTGGCCACACAGCAAATTCTTCCCTTCCTCCTGCTCCCATCCTCCTCAGCTTCCACGTTCACTTGAGATCTGGTATTGCTGCATTGAAGCATTTTGATCTCCTGTTTGCCACAGGACTCAGCACCTCCTGGAACAGGCCAGGGTGTTTGGTGTGTGGGCAATCCCACACCTGATGCGTGGAACCACACACAGGTTTGTGCTCTGCCTGTGCAGCCCTTATCAATCAGCCTTGTCCATGGGTGATGCTTGATGCCAGACATGAAATCCATGGAGTGTGGAACATGCAGATTTCCCATGCAATTATCTGGGCCATGTCATCTTCTCCACCAGGGACATACAGGCCAGAGTACTTTCCAGAAAAGCTCTAGAAAAAAATAAGGTCTTTTCTCTATTTGCAGTGGATTTATCTGAGCATCACAAGTAACACCTCTGACCTAGGAAAGATGGCAGGAATGAGGCTGGATGACATGCTACTCGGAAGTTTACATTCATTGTATATATATATTTCATGTATAAATATATATTTCTGGGCTTAGAGAGTGGCTGTTAAAGGCTGAAGTGTGAACACTGAATCCTTTAGAAAACTAAGAATATATGGTTTTGGTCAAAAGTATATAATTCTTATGACACTTTTTTTTTGTCTCTAGATTGACCTGGAGGGCTTTTCCTCATCTAAAAATTTCATTTTTACAATAACTTTCTCAGGAAATTGGAGAAGGACCTAATTGAAGAGATCCAGATATTCCACATCTGCCAATGAATAGGCTAGTGTACTGCTGGCATTGTGGTTCTCTCTTTATGAGGAAAGGACAAGGAGAAAGAGCATGGATTCTCTTAAACTAAGCCATAATACTGGGGAGATAATAAATGTTTATAGTACTGATATACCCCCAAAACACAATTCAGTTCTATACCTCATGTGTGGTGACTGCAGTGTCAGGTACATTAGGTACATCAGTGGGTTGCCTTTGCTGATCAGTTCGGGAAGATTGATTGTTACAGATGCCATCTTTACTGTTGGAAAATTACTGTTGGAAAAGAGTGTGGAAGTCAGAGGTCTGAGCAGCACAGTAGGAGCACTACAGCAGGATGACATGGACAGTGCCAGGCAGCCTCTGCTTGCTGCTTGAGCCTGCAGGTCTGCTCCTGAAGGGCTCCACCTGCAGCAGTGGAGCTTCAACACGCAGAATTCCAGGTGCCTAGTGTCAGGAATATGAGGAGAATCAAGCCATGGAATGAATTTATGGATGCTTGGCATGATAATGGGAACAGGATGGAATGTCCCTCTCGTTCAAGATGAGCACAGAAGAGAAGGAGGGAGGAAACCCAATGTGCTCATGAGTGCGTAGTGAAGCGTGAAGTGAACTGGATGAAACAGGGAACCTATTTGCATTGTTTAGCTGTGTGTGGTTGTCTAGAAATTGATTAATTGGGATGTCTTTCCTTGAGAGGAAGTGGAAAGAAAGGCAGCAGCTACAGAGAGAATGTGTGCAGAGACTTGAAGAGGTGGGTTGAGGTTGGGTTTGCCAGTACTCTGTGGAGCACAGTGAGAAACTACTGCTCTTTGCTTAAATGTCTGATCCCACTCTGGAAATTCTTACTGCCACTAAAAATGCAGTAGGGACTGGATTTAATTTCCCAGTTACTGAAGAGGAGAGCATCACGACTCCATTGGAAACAATGGTAATAAGGGCGATAGCTCAGGGTACTGCTTCTCTGTGGTAAGGTCTTGATCCTCAAAGCTGCTGAGGGCTATGGCAATTTATACAGTAGGATCCATATGGAAGCAGATTGGAAGAGGTCAGGTATTCCATGGTGACCTTTGCTGTCACCACAAATTAGGTGGTGCCTTTGAGTATTGCTCAGCATGTCCCAGTGTGTACAACTCTTGTTTTCCCAGAGCTGCACTAGTGCCAGCTGATAGACTTGGCATATTTGCCTGTTTGTTAAGGGTGAAACGTTGAAGAAGCCAACTTTTGCTTTCATTTTGATAGAAGTTTGATTGCACACCCTGTGCTAATTGTAGCACTGTTCCTTTGCTGTCTCCACGCTCACATCTCTTGCAAACCTCTCTTGCTGCAGATCTCATCACACTGCCCAGCAGCTGGTGCTGGGAACAAAGGGGCTCTTTGAGCGCTGCTTGGTGCTCAGCACTGCTCTGGGAGCTGGGGCTCAGGGAACCACAGGATAATTCAGTGTTTGTTGATGCTCCACACGCAAGGGCTTGATGTCTGTCCTGAGCATGAACCCCAGCTTCAGAGCTGCAGCCCAGATACCCCACACAAAGCACCAGGACAGCTGCTGGTCGTAGCTTTGAACTGCTACAGCTCCATGGATTCATAGTGTTGCTTTAAATAACCTGTGAATGATCCTCATGACATAAATCCACGTTCCTTGTGCCTGCAAAGTGTGAGCACGAGGATCAACGAGAGCTCAGAGCACAGCTCCTCCTCCTCACTTTACTCAGCACAGGTTGCTTCTGGCTTTCCCATTTTGTTTCATTTTGGCTTTTTTCCCCTCCTCTGACCCCCAGCAAAAGAAGTTACTAAAGAGCTCTGAATCCTGGGGGCAAGGCATCCTGCTCAGGGTTTTGCTGCAGCCCATGTTTGCAGAAAAGCCTGTGTGCAGCCCAAGCTGTGTATGGTAACATGACAGATTCAGAGCTGCACAGTGCTGAGATCATCCTGGAGATGCCAAAACAACAGGCAGGCAGGGAGGATCTCTGACAGCCAATACACAACACCAAAAGTGGTAGAGGAGACTGTAGGTAAAAGAAAATTATATGTAAAATTTAATATGTTTGGTTGTTTGGGTTTTTTATTTAAAGATAGATATGCAGTTTCCATGGACACCCAGTTTTATCTTAATGTATGTTTCCTTTTATTAAATATGCATAACCAGGCTTGCTCAGGATGTGAGGTCTGGTGTTTGATTTTCTTTATATTTTCTCTAGGGAATTCCTAATAGGCAAGCAGATTTCTGGAGACATTTAGGACAGTTTTACCTTCCTGCTATCAGATGTTTCAAGCCTTAGGAAGCCAGACAGGTACAGGAAAAGGACAAAGAACACAGAGAAGGTAAACTGCTGTATGGAGTGTGAAAAGCTCATCTTGCCCTAATACAAACCATTTTTCTGCTGGATCCATCTTTTATTTCAACAGACTTTCCCACCATTTAGTCCTCTTGTTCTGCCTGTACCTGCCATCTTAGCCTTGGTAGCAGCAAAGTTATTGCTGTTAAAATCTGATTGGCGTGGAAGGTGTTGCCCGTGTGAGTTGAGGACTTGGGGCTCAGCCATGGGGAGAAGGTATGTTAAGCAGAAAAGCCCCAGTGTTTAAGAGCTGAGGAACTGGGAGCTTGTTTTGGTTGTTTTATTTTGGATTTATCTTGCTTTTGAAGAAGAACCTCTCAGCAGAGATCTGCTTTTTTGGATGGCCTGGGAGCCATGGTAGTATCTTACTGAAATGTCACACTTTAGGAAGCCTGAGCAATGAGTTACAGTGACATTAAACAAAGAGAAAAAGTACTTGAATAGGGGGTGGGGTGGAGCCTATTTTTGAGTTTTTTTCAATTTTAGGGCAGAACTCTTTCTTTTGGCTGATGGAATGAGAATGTAAAGGAATTATAGATGACCCTGGCTGAAGTTTTCCCTTTGTTTCCCAGTTAGGACACAAGCCCAGAGTTCATGGGTGTGTTACCTTTTTTAAGAAGCAAAAGCAAAGGCAAAAAAAAAAAAAAAAAAAGGCAGCAGACAACTTATTTAAATTTGTTTCTTCTTTGATTTTCAGGAGCAAGAACTGGTACCAAGTTCAGCAAGTGTATTAAAAACTATTGGGGCCACATTGTTCTGTGTCCAGGTCTCTGTCTGGTCATCTGGTTGAGATTCATACCACTTTTTACATTATTGCAGCCTTTTGGAATCGGGGAACACATATTTCTGTGTCGGGTTTAATGGTGACATTGTCACTGTCTAACTGATGTGCCATTTAGAGGAGAGGTGAAAAATTCAGAATTATTCTATCAACATCACTTTTCCCACTGGAAAGGAAGAGCATAGGGCAGGTTCCCCACAAATGTCATCACTTATATCTGCTCAGAGTGCAGTCTTCCACCTGAGAGCTCTCATGGTGTTTTTATCCATTAGCTCCTTCTTTATCAGGGCCATTTTCTATTATCTTGGATGCTGTATTGAGCAGCAAACTATGAAAGCTAAGAGGCAGAGCAAAGGACAGGTGGCACAGAGGCTGCTGCAGGAGGTGACTCATTTGGCATTTCATTCTGATCAGATTACTACATTTAATTTGGGCACTGGAATCTGACGTTTTCTGTCACTTCTCGTGGCAGACAGGAGGAGAGGTGGAGGGGGAGAAACTCTTGTTCAAAGCCTTGAAGTGCAGCAGGGCACGAAAGATTTGTTGCCATTCTTTTGTATTGTTATACACTGGAAAATATCAATTAATTGCTTTCTAGCACAGTCAAGGGTTTCTTGGCTGTGAGTAGGAGGCAGGTTACACTGAGCTTACACTGGTGCAGGCTCTCTCTGGCAGCAGAGATCAGGCCTGAAAACACATCCACAGACTGTACAGCTGTCTTCATGGACAGTGGCTGAGTTACAGGAGGCCCTGGTGACCCTCAGCTCCTTCTCTCTCATACAGCAAGCCTGGTGAAACTCTGATCTGACCTGGTGTGCAGCCACATGCCCCAAAGTGCTGTCATTAATCAGTTTCTTCACAGCCCGAATGTGAGTCAGGCAGTTCTTCAACAGGGCAGAAATGGATTCTGTGTGGTGAAACCTTGGATTCCTTATCCCAGTGCTACTGATGAGAGTGTAAAAAGAATATGGATATGTTTTATGCCTTTATCTGTGTCTAGATAAATACACACACCTGTTGCTCACCTGCCTCAGGGAGCACACTTGATGCATCCTCCCCTTACCTTCCCTCTCCTGCTGTCATGTAAGAGGCAGGGAATGGCAATCAGCAATTAACATTGTTGCGCTGAAGTGCCTTTAGAAGGGATTTTTTAGCTGAAGCCTCTGCAGTGATAATGGTTTCCAGCAGGGCTGGTGATAACCTGCCCTGCTCACTGGAGCACCTGCAGCTTGCAGGGGCTGTGGGCGCATTTTGGGGCTGCTTTCCTCACCAGCCCCCTGTGGCATGGCAGGGTGGGGGTGATCTGCCCTGTTTGGGCTCACAGACACGGTGACAGTGTTCCCATGGCAGACAGGGACCTGCAGCCCAGCCCTGCTCCAGAAGGGGCTCTGTGTGATCGCTCAGCCCTAGTGCTGAGCCCTGCAGATTAATGTGTTCCTCCCCTCCCCTCACATCCCTTCTCCACCAGGCAGCCTATCTCCTGCATCAGCAGTGACCAGCTGCAGAGCCGCAGGGTTTTCTCTAGCTACTTTTAACTAATCTAGAACTTCTTATTTTTACCGTGCTTTGCCCTTTCCTTGATTGGTAAATTCCCCAATGTCTTTAATCAAGCTGTGTTGAGCCTAGCAGCTCTGGCAAGTTTTCCTTTGTTTTAATAAAAGGTGAGTTTGTTCCCCAGGCAGGTTCTGCCAGCTCAATTTCAGCTATTGCACATTGGCCTTAAAACAAAAGGGTCCTCCCATCCCAAAAGCACAGGCAATACAATATTCCAGGTGAACCCCTGCATCCTGCCCGTTCCCCTTCAGAGGGAAAAGGGACTTTTCCCTCCCATCTCACTGAGCTCAGTGTTTTGCTGAGTGCATTCTTCATTCACAGCTCCAGGCTAATGGACTCACAGGGTTTCGTTGGCCCAGCCTTAGATCTCAGATGACCACTCAGGCTCTCCAGTATTGTCCTTACTTAATATTGCTTAAACCTGCAGAACCAAAGTCAGGCATTCTTGAGATCTCCCTGTCTCAGTTCTCAGCTTCTCCAATTTAAGGCATTTAATAAAAGCTGGGAGAAATGTTTCAAGTAAACAGACTGGAAAAATTCTCTGCAAAGGGAGACCAAAACTTGATATGAGTTTGGTCAGCACAGGTGAGTGGATTTTGTTGGCAGATTTTTTTTTATTAGTGGTATTTCAACCTCTTCTTGAGCTGTTACATTTGCAACAGCTGGTTATGGAACTGGAGAAGAGGTGAGAGGAATCCCAGACGACTCACAGAGACTGGGGAGTCATAACCCTGCAGCTTGTCCTGGCATTCCCTCTAGAATATAACGCTCCTTCTGACAAGCTTGTTTTAAAAACCTTTTTCAGATTTTATATGGCTTGGGTTTTTTAAGCTTCCAGTTAACAGTAAGATGAGAAAATTCAAAGGTAAGGCTAATTATCGGGAATGGTTCCAAAATTTAGACACTGGAAGTGTGAAAACTGCTATTAAAAGCATCTCTGTAATTCATCCAGCCCTGTATAAAATGAAGAAATATGTCAAGATGAGTGCAATGTAGGGCTGCATCAGGCAGAAGAAATCAAAATTGAAATATTGAACCTAACGAAGTGAAAAATCATCAAAATTTGCAAAATGCAGTAATTTGTTTATTTCCACGCTTTCTGCATTGAGGAAGTGGACCTCAGTAAAAATTAATTTAGTGGGTCTGTATGAAATTGTTGGGTCAAAGGTAACAAAACCATCTACAGCTCTTCTGAGAGTCCTGGCTCAATTTATTTTTCTCAGATGGAACCTTCAGGAAACTTCACCTGAATTCAGGAATAGCTTCTGGACAAGAGAAAATGCATTTCTTGGTGAGTTTATTGTTGACTGAAAAAAAAATATGTTTACCCTGTACCACAGCAATATAAATAGCTTTTATCTCCATTACAAACAGACTGATTTTATCTATCAGTGATGTACTTTAAATCTCATATTTCCATTACAAACAGGTTTGTTTTACCAGCGACTTACTTTAAATCTTGTAGTAGAGTTCTGCCAACCTTAATTTTCTTTATGGGCAGATGCAGAACAAAGAAAAATAGGTGCTATACACTCCACATTCCCTCTCAGTGAGCTCAGCAACATTTCCTTCGCTGCCAGACTCTGTGCAGAACAGAAGGAGAGGGAGGTGTTGGGGTGATTCCCGAGGCTTTCTGGTCATGGAGGAGGGAGAATTGGGATCAGCATGCTGGGTTGGGAAGCTGTGCAAGCAGTGAGTGAGGCAGAGAGGGGCTCGAGCCCCAGGCACTGTTCAGGGCTGATGCTCCCTCAGTTACACAAAAATGCCATCAGCTTCAGGACTCTGCACAAATGAACCTCCCAGGCCCAGATCAGGAAATTATTGCCCTTGCTTTCTGAGCAGAACAAAGCTTAGTGCAGTGATGAAGCTACACACTTAGCATGGAAGACATGAATGTATGAAGTCAATTATAAAAGGGAAGCTCTGTGGTGCGCAAATAATTGGTACAAGTGCAGTGGTTTTCTGTGTGGAATATATCCTTGGTGTATTGCTGCAGCCTTCCAACACAACCAGAGCAAAGGCACTGATTGGAGAGAATAAACACACCTCAAAAAGTAAGGGGGAATGGACAAAGTTAGGGGTTAGCAGTGGGATAGATATTAATTAATATTTTGAAAGCCCCAACTATCAATTTCCATGCTTTGAGATATCTGAAGTTCTTTTAAGTGCAGCCAGAACTCAGAATCCTCTGAGTCATTAATGGCTGTGATGATCATTAGAGCTGGGCACCCAGTGAGTGTTAGAAACAAATAAAGCTAGCTTATGTTCAGAACTATTTACAATATGAATTGAAACAGATGAAAGTGAGTGGAAATGAAGACCAAATAAAACACAAGAGAGAGGTTGTTAAGTCAGGGTTTTGGTGGTACTCCAGTGCTTCAGTGAGGCTGCTGTAGGTGTGCAGGTTGCTGTGCTATTGCTGCATCACATCTTCAGTGCCTGGCAAGTGGCCCCAGCAGAAAAGGACTTTGGGGTGCTGGTCACCCCCCAGCAGCTGAACACGAGCCCAGGTGTGTGCTCAGGTGCCCAAGGAGGCAATGGAGTGGGGGAATTATCAGCCCATTATCAGACCATTATCTGACTGGGTTTTCATCTCTCCCTCCCTCCTTGGTTCTAGGGTTTATAATTTCTCCACTGTCATAGCCTTGAGGAGATTTGGTGGAGTGTCTGCTGTGTCTTGGTTTTGGTTTTTTTGGGGTTTTATTAATACCTCTCCTTCCTTCCTTTAGTGATGGGAGGGGGAGGTTCTGTCCTATTTAGGAAGGAAATTCTGTCCTGTTTAGGCTGGAGGTTGAAGGGCTGAAATGACATTTCCCATGTAATTTTTGACCATGTCCTCTTCAGTGGAGGATGGTGACCATGGAGGATCCCTGGGACAGTTCCTATCACAGCTGGTTTCTTCTCTTCAGGAGCAGAACCTGGGCAGGCTGTGGAGCTCTGGCAAGGTCTCCTGGCTCATAGGTAGCACAGCAGGATTTGGACCAATTTTTATTTCCTCTGGTGTTTCTACAATGTAAAGAACATTATTCTCTGAGCTGCCCTGAATACGTGGAGTTAAGAAGAGGTTACAAACAAAATTCTTAATTCCCTGTACAGCATGGAAGTAACACTCAACCTCCAGTTGCCAGGGAACAAAGTTCTTCCTAAGGAATAATGGACAAGGGAGAAGCCAAAAATACGATTTAAACTATTTGGCAATATACCATATTTTTACTTTGTCTCAAGCCTTCATCTTATGATTGCCTTGATAGAGGTGTAGAGCACAGAATAAAATGATGGAATGGGAAAGGAGCATAGATCATTTTTTTTCCAGTTCTATGTCACTACTTTGCAGAGAGGATGTTCCTGCCAGGGGACATGTTCATCATTCTTCAAGTTTTGTGTCAGTCTTCTAAAGAAGATATCTGTTGATCATGCTTAAATTTATCTAGGGAGCATATCTATCTCAGCAGAGAGAAAAATAATTCATTCTTTAGATCTGCCAGTCAGAGCAAGCATCTGTCCTTACAGTGAGGAAAAAATGATAGAATCCATATCCATATCCTCTTTGACAAGTTATCCCCAAGGAAGGCATGAGTCTCACTGTGAGCATGTTCTGTGGGAGAAATCTGGTGTGCAACAGAAACAAGAATCAACCTTGCTAAACCAAAGAATGTTTATCCCTACAATTTCTAATTTACACTCTGCCTTACTGCTGGGAGAATTTTATATCACTCCCAGAAAACCCTCACTGCTTTTTTGTGCTCATTACTGTTCAGGTTTAAAGAAATTGTTTCTCAATCAAAGGTGCCTCTTGAGCTGCATGAGAGGACAGACTGCAAGGAGACACTTTCTGTCTTTGAGTCCCAGCCACAGACTTTGGGCTTCCCAATCTTATCAGGATGTTCAGGACAACAGAACATCTCTAAAAAGTAACTCAGGCCTTGAAGTAAGAGAACAAAGCCCATCATGTCAAGTGGCAAAACACAGGCGCAAAGGAACAGTGGCTTAGGGAAAAGAGAAAAATAAAATGAACTATCATCAGGTTGTCAGGTTTACAGTTTTATGATCTGTACTAGCTTAATAGAGTTTAATAGAGTGGAAATCCATACCTTTGAAGCTGCTGTTGGAATGCATAGTGCCTGATGGGGTTAATTGAGGAAGGCCTGAGTTCTGTGAAGTCTTAATAGTGCCACTTAAGTAGGTAAAATATGTATTCATTTTTATGCTGACAAAACAATTAAAGCAGTAGCTCATGGCTGTGCTCATGCTCTATCTGCTGCATATTATCTTATGCAACTTTAGTGTGCTTTGTTTATCCTCCCTGTGTGTTGGTGCTCTCAAACCACTGCTCTCCCACTTCTCTTTTGTAACTGGAGACACTTTTCCTCTCCTTCCCCTCTCTCTCCCTCCAGCATTGCCTTCTGTTCCTCCCTGTCTCTCACCATAGGCTGTGGAGTGTGTTATGTTTTGGAGTCCTAGTTCTGAGAGACAAGCAGCAGCACCTGCTCATAAAGCTCTGGAAAGCCCTTTGCCAAAGCTTTTGGGATGTCATATCTATCATTGGTGCCTTTGAAAGTTTACACCAATTTGAGACAGAGCTATTGATGCAAAACCTTTATTACAGGAGGAAATTTTAAACTTGAGGAACATGGGAACAACTACAGCTGTAATATTTCTGGAAGGAAGGAGGAGGCTTTTATTATTTTACTCAGCTGACAGTTTCAGTTTTGACTTGTTTTCTCCTTATTGGGCCAATTCTGTTAATGCTTCCTTAGGATATATTATAATTCTTAAGGCTCCCTAGCTATGTGGTCATATTTAGACTTTTGAAAACAAGCAAAACATCCTTAAGGGCTCTTAAGTACACTAGTGATAATGTTAACTGAAGCAGCGAGAGATCTTTCCTTTCTTGGCTAAAATATTTCTGCAGGACAGTGCCACAGCCTTGGCTATATTCCATCAGTCTCATCTTCCCTGGCTCTCTGTCATGGCTTGCTAGTCTGGAACAAAGCTCTCAGATGTGTTGCAAGAAATAAAAAATCTCACAGAGAAAGAGAGTTAATGACCACAGTCAGAACCATTAATACCAAGCAAGGCAGAGTTAAAGGAACATGTGGTAGATCTTCACACTGGGCTCCCTTTGTGACTCTTTGATCCTGCACAGCTGTAGAACAATTCAGAGTGGTAACACCTGCTGTAAAACAGCTCAGTGACTGTGCTAATTGCTTAACTGAGGAAAAACAGCATTAAATAACATGAGGGTGACCACACTGTTTCTGCCTTCAATCACTCAACAAGAGATCAAGCACCAAGATCTGCTGCTGAAGCAGGGTGAGAAGGAGCAGCAGACCTGGCACTTGTGCTGCACTTAGAGCTTGGGCCTCAGCTATACCCTGGGGGGGAGAATTTGAACATGACTTAAAGGCATTTTGGGTGTTTAGGGGCCATCTTTCCTGTGTTTCTATCAGCTCATCTTCTGAGGGATGTGTTTGGGGGCTGGAAACAAGCCTCTGCAAAACCCTAAATGCACATTGGCCAGCCCCAGGTTTCTGAGGAAGGAGTGTCAGTGAGGAGCTGTGAAATCAGGACAAAACTTCTGGCCAGGAGCTGGCTGGTAACAGTTTCCACCCTGCTCTAAGAAGCCTTCAGGCAAAGAGATCTGCAAACATTTTTGTCTGAGAAACAGAATGGTGGTGCTGAACTGAGCTACACTGAAAAATGTAATGGGCACCTATCATGGATGTGGATGCTTATTGTCCCAAACATGGGCCATTTTTTATTATGAAATTAAGGTAGGTTTGGACTAATGGAGTGGGATGTTACTATTTGCTGTTTGCAGATCTGAAGCAGGCAGTTTTTTGTCACCCTCCAGACACTGCAGGTGTTTTCACTGTACAGATCTGGGGGATGCAATAAGATGGAGACTAATTTGCAGATCTTACCTAAAATAGTCATGTATTTTGAGCATTCCTTCCAGTGTGAGACAGTGATAAATTAGAAATCCCTGCCCTCGTAAGTCTTGTTAGTAAATCTGATATGCAGTTAGCTGACAACTCTGATGCATGGGGTTTCAAACCTGCTCTTTGGAAACCCTGCCTTCTGCCCACCTCCCACCTCACTGTGAGGAAGTATATCCATCAAATTTTACATGGGATAGCTCATATTGCTATCTGGATGATAGGAGCAACATTTTCTGCATTAGCAACTCTCAACAGATAATGTCTTGAGGATTGAGAGAGGGAGATTAGGTCTGAATAAATATCCTGTGTTATTCATATTTAATCATTTTACTCAGACGTTGTCTAATCAGTCAAAGCAACAACTGTTACTGACATATAGGTTTCATAAAAATATATACTAAACTAAAGCACTAAGCCTTGTCCCTTTATATTCATGTCAAGCCTGTAAACAGATCGCAGAACAAGATGACTTAGAAATTGAAACTGATGGCTGTAATGAAAGAGCCATGTTACCAAGGAGTGACAAACAGGAATTTTGGACAGATTTACACTACTGGAGGAACTGGGAAGGAGAAATTGTCCTGTGAGTAGCTTGGGCTGGTCACCCTATTAGCTTCTGAGTTTGGGACAGTTTAAGGTGTGAAACCTACCTGCCCTAGTAAACATTTTAATATCATCACCTGAGAGTATTCCCCCCAGCCCCTTTCATAAATACCGATAGGATGGAGGGAAAGGGGAAAGCAGCAGGGGGAGAGGGGATGGTTTTGGAGAGACTGAAATGTTTCTGTTTTTCCTGGTACAGAACTACAAAATTTTGCAAAAGGCTGGAAGCAGCATTTGAGGGAGAGGGGAAAGCTGAAAACAGTGAAGATGAACTGAGAGGGGGACAGAGATGGTGATTTGAAGATTTCTGGAAGAGACAGAGCAGATGTATTGCTGATGTGCTGTAAATAAAGTGCACCACAACCAGTTTGGCTGAGGTGAGTTGGCATGTGCTTTCACAATGAAATTTGGCTCCTCCATCACATGAAATATCCTCTGGTTGCTGCCCCATCATTTCACTGCCTGGCATTCTACCTAGGACACAACAAGCTGCTCTCTACCTTTAGAGACAGCCATGCAGCGATGTCTTGAACGCTTTCATTGTAGCAGAGAACAGGAAGCCTCTCCACTGCAAGCATTAGCAATGCAATTTCATAACTATCTGTTCAGACAGTGCACAGGAGCTTGAAAAACAGCTTGAGACACTTTATTCCCCCTGGGAAATGCCATCCGAGAATATGTTAATCTGACGAATATGCAAAAGGCTGTCCCCTACTGGTGAACCATGAAGAAAACCACCTCCTTTTTTTCTGGCTTTGTGAGATGTGCTCCTCCCTGCCAAGAGTGGAGCAATTCTTACCCTCCCATCAAACCTGACAGCTGAAAAGTATGGAGACATTGTGCTGCCTCCTTCCACTTGCAATGTGAATTTGATATTATCTGTACCACCTTTGACAATGCACTTGAAATTAATCAGAGGAGAAATGTCTTATTTGATTATGTTTGACCATGAACATTGATCAGTTGCATGCAATTTTGACTTCAGATCTGCATGTCTAAAGTCCTTTCTAAAAAGGGCAAAATATTACCCAGAGATACACAGGAGCTTGTATTATCTGAGTCTCTGAAAAGATACTCTCAGGGGAAATGAATGTACATCTGGGAAATTAAAAATCATTTGCTATGGAACTCTCAGTGAGAGATGGACAGTATCAGAAGAGAGATCCCCAAGTCATCAATCCTTTTCCTGTTCTCTTTTCTTTGCAGCTGTGTTTGCTCATTCTACTTTCATATGCTTGCATTCATTTCTGGCAGATTAGAAATTCTGTCAGCCTCTGAGGAGGCCATGGCAAGACCCACTGCTCCTCAGTGACTCACACCTGACATCTGCCTTCCCTATCTGCAGTCTGAAAAACCCATGCAGACAGCATGGTCCTCTCTACAGCCTCATTTTCTGCTTCCTTTCTGCCACAGGGCAGTTGCTGTGGCCTTGGGTACCACAATAATTCATCTTCCTTAGGTACCACAATAATTTGGCTCCTTAGGGCAGATCAGCCAGAGGATTTACCTGGCAGACTCAGTGTCAGGTGAGCCGTGAGCTCCACAGAGTTCACTGCTGGAGGGCTTTGCTTTGGATGTTTCTGTGTCTCCTAGGCTGGAATTGCCCCCAAGAATGTTGTCACAATCTCTCCACAGGCCTTGCTGTTGGTGCAGACTGTCACATCCTCAGTGGTGGCCATGTCTGGTGGCGACTGGACCAGAGCCTCGGGTTTAGCTGCCTCCAAAAGCTCTGGAGCTTTCCTGCACCAAATCTTCTCCACAGACTGAAGCAGTTCAGAACTGCCCTGCTGTGCTGAATGAAGCAGCTCTGTTAGGGAGTGCTTTGTAGGATGCTATTGGAAAACTTTCTACTGTTTTAAATTTAATCTTAAATGTGTAGAGATCATCACTCGCCAGTTCTGGTGCTTCTTCCCCCTCTGTTTCTTGGGCTAGGGTAGATCTCTCAGATTTGGTCTATCCCATGGTGCTCAGGTAGTCCAGCACTTTTCACTGATGACAATAATTTAAATTAGAATGAAAAAAATAAAATAAAAAAATAAGAAGAGCAGAGATGAGATGCTTATCATGGCATGTAGCAGGGCACTGCTCTGATGTCTGCTCCAGTCTGGAGCTTGTGACAGCTTACCCTGCTCAGGCAGCTCCTCCCAAAAGAGTCAGGATTGCCATAGTCCCCACTCAGAGACTTCAGTGTGCTGAGGCACATTTGCATGTCCTGACAGGTTTTTCTTGACTGTCTTTCGCATTCACCATTCCTTTATAAAGGGCAATAGCTTTTCCTACCTCTCACCCTGTAACTTTCCTGCTCTTCAGACACCCAAAGGGTCTTGGATGGCATTTCCTGGAGGGAGTAAAGTGTCTCAAGCTGTTTTTCAATAGGTTGGGTTTTCGTGGTTTTGGTTTGTTAGATTTCTTTTTTTTTTTTTGGAACCTGAGAAGGAATTAATATTTCACAAAAGTGACTGGGTGGGTGGAGGGGGAGCCTGAATGCAAAATTCACTTGTTGGTTGGGATTCTGGGGTGGGAGTAGAGGAAGAAAGCATTGCAGGGAGTGTTTTCAAGCTCTTAAGAACATGTTTTTCCAAGTACTGTTCTTAAGCATAAGACTTTTAATAATAAGAGCACAGTGGGGTAACATAAATGACACAAAAGGCACTCTCATTGCAAAGCTGAACAATTTGTGGTTTAGTAGATTTTTATGATAAAAGAGACAAAAGGAATAAAAGTTTTTTCCTTCTCAAAGGCTACCATGCCTAGTAACATCTTTTGCTCATACAAAGAATTCAGCTTCCCCCCCTGGTCCTGAGATATGTTCTCACCCAATTAAAGTCCTCCTGCAGATCTGTAGAGGCCTATTGACAACTTTTTCCATGTCACTAAACTTGGTTTGCTGCCCTGTTACAGAAATTACAATGCAGTGCTTCTTAAATGGTCTCAGTGTTTATAAGTGGCAGAAAAGAGGGCATTTTTCAGCCTCTCAGCCTCCTAACTGGGATCTTCATCCTATCCTGCATCTTTGTCTTCCCTTCCAAATTGTCGGCAGCAGGGCTTAGCTACCAACAGGAAGGGACTCAGGTTGCTTTTGAATTGTAGCAAAACTGTTGTTGTTGTTGTTTGCCCTTTATTATTTTTGCCGATTTGCCCCAGGCAGGCTGGGGATGAGGAGCTCTGAAGTGTGCAAATCTGCCACACAGACACACAGAAAGGGGTTGGTGTCTGTGGGCACATGGAGAGGGGAGTGGAGCTGAGGGAAACAGTGACCAGCATCCCTCAGCAGGAAATGGGCCTGTGAAATCCTGATGGGGAGAAGGAAATCCTGCTCTGTGCAGAGCACGAGGAGCCTGATGCTAATGAAATCCTCTGGAAGCAGACCTGCAGATGAGCTGTGCAAGCAGTGTTAATGCCAGCTATCACTTCACGTGCAGGCTGCTTGTAAAGCTGAGGGCACTGTGGAAAGTGAGGCAGTGTCCCCCGATCACCATTCAGTCACCTTCTCCTACAAGAGTATGGAATCCAGGTGACAGATTCCACGCCTTTTTTGACAGAAAGAGTCGGAGCAGAGGCTGCCACAAGTTCAAAAAGCTGAACTGTTCAGTTGTGTTGGCAACCAAAGCATGGCAAAATCTAAGGATGAAACCACAAGACTTTATATGGGGATTATATGACCCTAATCCCACTAGAGGGATTTGTAGTAATTTCCCCTCTCTCACAGACCATGTGAAAGGCTTGGGTGAGTATCTGGTACAGTTTCTGTGAGCCACTCAGATATGGAACTCCCACTGACATTGAGGGAGAGGCCTCAAATAACCATTTAGGAGCTCTGTCATGACGTATTTTTGATATATAAAAGAGAAATTATAAAACTTCCAAGATGTTTTCCCTATTTAGATCCATAAATTCTTTACTGAATGAGCTTCTTCCAGCGCAAGGAGATCCCATCTTTTGGCACCACAGTAGTTTTAGGCACAGCTCTGCTCTCTGGACCAAAGAAAGACCAGAGCAGTCTGTAGTCCTTGAGTCACCAGGATCCACCACAGCACAGGCAGCAGAGCATTTTCTCTCTGTTCCCAGCTGTTGGATCCACTCCTGACCACACATCTGGTACAGCACCCCTGGTGCCTTGCCTGTGGCTCTGTAAAACCTCATGCATGAAGGAAAGGGCTGTACCTTGCTGCCTAGAGCCAGCCCACTCTGCAGCATGACACAAAATGCCTAATACAGTATTACCTCAGTCTTTTTTTTTCATTTCTCTGATTAAAAGCACACCTTTGTCCCTGCTGGATGCATTTGTTATCACTATACATATACAGTGCACATACAGCTGGTTTTAGCCTCCATTTAAAATGCAGAGAGTTTAAGCATTATGTGTAGAATACAGCAGGATAAATAAAGACATACTTGAGCAAACATACATTTGGTAATTTATTTTTCTACCAGCAGTTTTAGAGAGCTGTGGGGTTTGTGATTTTTTTTTTTTTTTAATCTAATCCATTCTGTCAGCGGTCTCAAGAGTAAAAGCTTTTGCCTCAGCTTGGGGTTGATGCTTGGTCGAGCCTTAAAGCTTCATGGTTTTTTGACACTGCACTAAGTCTGAAGCTTTGATGTCTGAGGCTGCTGCCTGCACAGCGTAAATCATATTTTAAAGTTTATTGGTACAAAGGGTGCCTTTCCTCAGACATACACATGTGCATCCACACACAGCATCTTGCCACTTTTTTAGCTACCTACAAGTTTCTGTAGGATTAGAGGATTCTTTCAGTTACTATTCCCACATTGATGTTGCCATCTTTAATTGAAAGTTTGAAGTATTTGTGGGCTAAGGTAATACATACTTGCTCTTGGCAGTGCTGGTTGAGGGACAAAAGAGAAATGAAAATGTTTTTCTCACTCCATTACTGTAGCTGCTGTACCTGGCTCTCTTGGCCGTGTGTTAAAGCTGCTGCTGAGGCCTGTGGGATTAAGTGAGGGACAGACCTGATGTACAGAGACCAGCAGTGACTTTTGGTGTGTGGATACAAACCAGACCATCTTTCATGGGTCTCCAAGGAGTTTGTTTTTTCCTTGGCACAATGGCTGTGCAGGTCCTTTGGCTGCTGTGTTTACTGCTCCCCTTTGGCTGGGCCTGAGGAGGTGTGTGAGCCACCTTTCTGAAGTGCAGAGTGCCACTGCTTGGGGAACTTTGAGTCTTTCACAGGCTAATGGAGCACACCAGGGCATGGGATTAGCAGGATTAGCAGATCAGTGTCTGAGTTGTAGCTGTTCAATGCTTTCTCCAGTGTACAGATGACTGCTGGCAGGAAGGAGATGTGGCTCCCTATGGGAAGGGCAAGACTCTGACTAAACACTCATTCTTCTGTTTCAGTCATTCTCTGCTCCCAAATGTGCTTTTTACCAGGAGCACAGAGTGCAGCTTGCACATGTGCCTTTGTGCCAGGTGTAAACTTCCTAACAAGCTGTTCTAGTCAGTGGCACTGGTGATTGCCTTTGTGTATCTCCTGCTTCCCATCCACGCAAGTGAGAGCACACAAAGAGGTTGTGCAGGCTAAAACCTGTGCTGAATTTATTTACACAAAGTTGTAAATCAAAAAGCAGCACCCAGCAAAATTCAGCACAGTGAGTACTGAGGGTGACATCTGTTGTTGTTCAGTTCAATGTCTTTGGGGGAGACATTAGAGGGATGGTATCACCAGGGAGAGAAAATATGGAAGAAGGCTGGAAGTGTGAATTTCTTGTGACAGAACAACTTGTTTCAGAGCCCATGCACTGTCAGAAACACCAGGCCAGGACTCAGAAGAGGTGACCGAGCAGAACTTCATTCCCAGCAGAAGCAAAAAGATTCTTAGTGTAACCAAAAAATTAAATCTAATCCAACATCACCTGCAGTTATGAAGGATAATGCAGAAAATCTGCTGTTCCAGGTGTTATTTGTGGTGTGGCATTTCAGGCAAAGCTAAGGAATGTAATACCTATCAGTGGGACTTATGCTCTTAAATCCCATCAGTGCTTTAAAAAAATCTTCCCTGGCCCCCTCAACCATTGCAGTTACCATTGCCAATATCACCTGGAATCTTTTGCACCTACAGGAAATGCCTAAAAGTTCTCAGGGCAGGAAATAAGGCAGAGGGTTTTTCTTCTCTTGTTATTTTCAACAAAACTCTTTATCAGTCATGCTTTAAAGAGCTGAGATACTCTCTCACACCTACTGTCTGCAGTTGTCACCTAGAGTAAAAAGCCAAGTATTCAGGCTTTTTCTCTCTTTCTTCAGAGTAGCTGCAGAGAGCTCAGGGAGAGCTATATTGAAATACATTAGTAACACAGAAAACCTCCTCCACCTACTCTATCATCTCGGTATTTTTCCTCCAGCTTCTATTTATCATCTATGTATAGATTCCCTGAATGAACAAAATTCTTCAAGAATTCATGATTCAGGCTGTAGGGCCAGGAGGTAACTGGGGGGAAGGAAAAAATGGCAGGTAAAACATAATTAATTGTCCATGCCCTGCTTTCCCTCAGCCATCTGTACAGCTCTTTCCTTCGGAAGTGGAAATGCCTCGGTAGAAAGGTCAAGGTATTAGTGCACTGGGCAGGATTCAGACAACTTTTTTCAATTTCTGCTATTGACTCCCTGCATGACCTGAGGTAGGTCCCTCATTTCTCTCTGTCTTAGATCTCTATCTGTAAAATAAGGGTATTTCTTTTCCTTTTCCTAGTCTATTTGTCAGCTCTTTAAGCCTTGGCATTAGGTGTGGATGAAAACACACCCACACCTATGGCTCTCAAAGCATAATGACAGGAATGCAAATATGCAAGACCATACCTGAGTTTCAAAATCAACACAGTATATCTGCTCTCTGTTACTGATTCTTTTTCTTATTTGTATCCTTCTTTATCCATTAAAAATTGGGATTTTAAAATTTGAGCTCATCAGTGTAGAGCAGAAATTTGTGATAATCTACTTTCAGACCACTGAAGATGGGAAGAAACTTCCCAGCAGCAGGTTCACTTGCAGCTTTGGGTAAGGAGTTTCTTTAGGAAGCTCTTGCTGGCCAGAGTTTACAGCAAGGCACTGGAATACAGGGATCACAGGCTGATCTGGCATTGCATTCCCTGTCCTCCTCAAAGGTGCTGTAAGAAAATGTAGCAGAACAGGATATGCTATTTAAACTCACAGCAGTAGCAGCAGTAAAATGTTTAAAAGTCCCCATGAACCAACTTCTTAATATCCTGTCAATGCCTCTTCTCTCACACCCCTGCTGTAACCGAAAGGAGCAACCAGAGAGATGTGGATTTCCACTGCAAAGCTGGCCAAAGGCGTGTTCTCCCCTGGCCAAATCCCACCTCCTCCTTGCAGTTCATCACCCCTCAGCTGTGTTGATACAGCAGTTTATTATTAACATCATTTTCAGACATTCCCTTCAGGAATGCAGGCGAGGGCTCAGCCCCACGCTCCTGGTGGCACAAGTGAGGCGTGTGGGATGGGATGGGATGCGATGGGGTGGGATGGGATGCGATGGGATGCGATGGGATGTGATGGGATGCAGGGATGGGATGGGATGTGATGGGATGCGATGCGATGGGATGTGCAGCTGGGACTCGTCAGGCTGGGCTTGCTGCTGTGCCAGGCTGCTGTGCAGTGACCCAGGTCTCACTGTGGGCAGCCTGGTGTCCTGCTCACTGCATAGGAATGAATGTGTGTGCTTTCCCACGGAGCTGGGTGCATAGTGAATTCCCGAGGTTACTCGTGGCACGGCACTCCTTGGGAGAATGTGTTAATTCAAATGTTTGTCTCACAGTATGTAGGAGTTGGAGTCAATGCTGGGAAATGTAAAACTCGTGACACACTGTGATAATGGGGGCATTTAACACAGACCATTGAGAAATCATAGTGAGGGAAATCAAACAAGAAAAACTATGTGAGGAGACTTTTGACGAGTTTTTGCTTTCCTTTTGTTCTTCTTTAGAGGGTGAATGGATGGGGATGCTGGCTCCATTTATGGCTTGTAAGATACAATTTTAACAGTGATCTTACTAAAACATTGTTGAACCTCATTTTGCCCCAGTAACCAAAAATTGGCTTCAATTTGCATGCTTGTGCAGAAGATTATGCTAGGTAGAAGCAGAGCATTTATGGTCTCCAGATGGCAGCTGTTTTGATATATGAAGGTCATATCTTTTTAGATCCATTTGTTTTGTATCCATAGACAAACAGGTTGAGATTTGGGGCTGCTAGGAATCAGAATGAATGGATAATAAATAATGGAACCTCAGTTTCCATGCAGGAAAATTAGTCTGTGAGCTACTATGGATACACCTGTTGATCAACAGATTGGCCAATGCCAGCAAGAACTTTTTAATCAGGAAAAAAAAGGCATACCTGGGGATACGTGCTATTAAAATTACCATCAGATGGAGGAAGGAAGTAACTTCACAAGGAGAATACTGATAAATTTATTCTTCCCAACAAAAACTGTGGAGATAAGCCCATTAACAACTTTCTGTTTCTGCTTCTCTTTGTATTAATTTTCTCTTTCTTAGCTGAAAATTTAAGAGAACATTTAATCTCTTACAAATTATATAGAATTGTATGCCTATTTGTCTAGTTCCTTTCATCAGCAAGGGTAGAAAGAACTTTTTGTCAGTTATGTCATTAATCCTGGGCTTCTAGTCTTGATTTGACTATTGTGAATAGAGTAACTTCCAGAATCTGTTTGAAAATGTACATATCCATGCTTTTTTTGAGCAGAAAAGTTGCTCACCGTTCTGACAAATGGTGTGCCTAACACCCAGCTTCAATCTCACAGGTGGAACATGGGGACCTAAAATGACAGAATCAAAGCCCAGGAAAAAAGAGCAGAACAAGGCTGGATTCTCAGAAATGACTAATGATAAGAGGGGCCTAGAAGAAGATCAGGCTTTCAGCTAGCTTTGTGTGCCTAACCTCTGAAGATTTAGAAGCATTTAAGATGTCTCAAACCTGAGCCAAAATTATCTTCAGTCTGAAGTTTGCTCATTGACTGCTCTCTTCTCTTTGGGCTGGTGCCTTCATTTGTCCCACAGGTCGTCTCACAATGCATTTCCCCATCGTGCCTGTGGTCCTTTCATCTCGCCTCATTTCCTGAGAGCGCTTAACTGCTTGGAATTCTTTTCTTTCTCCTAATTTGAGAGTTCAAAGTATGGATTTGTAGCAAATTATTCCTGATGAGTGGTTTCATTAAAAGAACAGAAGGGAAAATTTTCTGAAAACTTTCTCTGCTGAAAAGGGAAGGGATAGGGAAATAAAGTACAGCCTCACACAACACTGAGAACTTCCCAGAACTGTGATGCATTGTTTTCTGTAGAGTTAAGGGCATGGACATGCTGCTGCACCTTGTCTTTGCTGAAATGAAGATGAGCTCTACTACTAAACACAGTGCCCTTCCCTTTTCACAGGGGGCATTTTCCAGTGGTAACAGTGGTTCACTACAAATGGGACAATTTCTCCACAAAGATCATAGACATAGAGCCAAAATTTTAGTGCATCTCAAGCCTAGGAGATTCATTAAGAGATTATTTGTACAAGAAAGTGTAATATTTTAATGCATTTCAGTTGTTGAGCATAGGGTACAGTTTCTTCCAAGACAACTGGGGAATTGTAGCTGTACACCAATCAATAAACGCAGTGGGACTTCCTCAGCCTGTGATGCCATCAGCCATTATCTTGATGAAAAACATGTATTCTTGTGATTTTCAAATTATTATTTAGAGAGGGTCAGGTTAATTCTACTGTATCAAGAAGGTAAGAGTAAACTGGGAGAGCCTGGGTGTATAAAGCTTAGTAGAAAGGAGAGAACCTATCTGTCACTGGGTCAGCCTCTCAGAGGTCTGTTAATAATGGATTTTCATGAGTTAACCTTCTATCCTGTCCTTTTCAAAATGCTGTCATGTAACATGAGTTATGTGCTACCAGATAATTTTCCTAAAGTGGTTGCAGTGCACACCAGAGATAGTTGTGCTCTTTGTCTGGACTATCATTTTAGAACACACTTTAACTACATCTTCTGTAGGATATAGCCACTCTGGGGATCTTTTAGAGGCACAATTCACAGCAGACAAACCATCTCTGATGTGTAGTCATGCAAAGTGAAATAAAACAAGGTGAGACTGAAGGCGTCAGTCGACTTTAAATGTATCCGAATCCTTTCTCCCAGGAGAAGGCAAAAGGCAGTGGCTCTAACCTTGCTGTGGCTTGTACAACACTTACAACACTGATTAACACTTGTTCACGTTCTGCCTGATTTCAGTGGAAATTCCACGGGGCTTCTGAGGATTCTGGAAGCGCCAGGTGAGGAATTCATGGAGGGTTACCCACTACAAGGAAAACCCAAGAGGCTCAGGCAGCATTGCTTCAGCACAGGAGCACAGCAGGAGCCAGCCTGGCTGTGGCTACAGCCCTGTGCATTGTACTCCCCTGAAGGGCACAGTAGGGACCTGAACCCTTTGGGGCCAAGCAGGGCCTGATTCTGGGTTTCCCACATTTTGCAAAAGTCCTCAAGAAATGGAAATTAGGCAATGGAGGCAGCAGGAGCTCAGCACCCCAGCCCAGCACAAAGAGCCTGGGCAGGTTCTTGAGGTGTTTTCCCATCTAACCCTGGAGTGTGATGCACTTTAGGCTGGAGACAGGCGCCCTTCTGCTCCACCCAGGGAGATTTTCCAGCATGCAAAAGTGCCTAATGAGCTCTGGAGCCCAGGATGAAGGTGCTCACAGAATTAAATCATCTTTGGGACTATGCGGTGTAGAGAGTAAATACTGTACATCACCATCTGAGAGGCTGGCTCCTAACTTCAATTTAATCCCTATTTAGACTGCTCGAATCTTTATGTTCTCATCCATAAAATGGATTTAACAGCATTTTCCTGCCGTTCAAGGCAGCTGGGTAAGCACGCAAGGATATGTGCCTTAGCACTAATGAGCTCTTATGAGTACTGTAAATGAGAATCATCTAGATTAAAATGATACAGGGGCTTTTCTTTATTTTGCTGAAAATAACTGAATCTCTAAGGTCACTTATGAGGGGTTTTTTTCAGTGGAAATCTTTAAATTTTGTGTAGGAAAAAGTGGGGCCAGAATCTATCAAACATAAAGGTGCATGCATAAATATGCATAAGGCAGTCCAACATTTTCATGCTAAGGAAGTACTGTATAAATTTTTGTTTTGTTTTATTTTATATTTTAATTTTTTCACGGTAAGAAGTGTCTAGTAGAGTCAGCTGCATTCAGGAGAGATCTGATGCCTCAGATTGCTGTCTTTGGGCTTTGGATTTCAAAAGTAATGGAATAGTTCCACAGAAACAGAAGGTTGAATGAGGGAAGGAAAAATGATTGTGGTTTGTACACAAATTATTTCATCCAAATCCACCAATTATTACACTATGATATGTGCTTGTAGACTCTGACTAGTGTGAAACATGGCAATATCTACTTTTTGGGCAGAATATATTTTTGTTCAGAAGAAGGGGCAAACATGAGTTTGAGCTGCACATGCAGAAGCAGAGGTACAGAGAAACCTCTCCCACCTGCTTTGCCTTTTGCCTTTTACTTGTGTGTGGAATTCCTGTGCTTGTGAATGGTTAAAGGAATAAATTCTTCATTTGTGGCAGGATTAGAAAGCCCTAACTCCAAGAAAGAAAGGAATATCATGATGTAAAATGACTTGAAGTTTAAATTGTTACTTAGGCTTAAATCCAATGGGCTTCACTGCTTGAAATTAGAAAATGAAAATGGTGCTCTCTTTTCTTGGGTTGGTTTTTGGTTTGATTTCTGTTTGTTTTGTTGTCGCTGTTTTGGTTTTTGTTTGTTTTTTTCCTCAGGTATTGGAAACAAGATCTTTTGGAGCATTCTCTGTTATTTATCACAAAACCAGCTGCAGAGCTGAAACATGAGATGTACAAGGCAAAATTAATAAAGATTGTCATTCTTTCTGGTTTGCCTCTTCCTGCAGGATTTCTGAGGTGCCCTTGCAGCCACACCAACCATGTGTGATTACAGTGAGTATGATTATGTCTGGATGCTTAGCACCAATTTCCAGGCTGAAGACCATGATTTTGTTGTGTATTATTTATAAAGTTCCTGCTAGGCCTAATGCTTGCTTCAGGAGAGATCACTGTTGAATATTTGAGCTGAACCTGTCTCATACCACTTAACAACCCACTTTATCAGCACACTGTCCACAGTAATGCTGAACACACTTCCCAACAGGGCAAATTTTAACTGCTCCATTACTTTCTCAGAAAACTGGCCTCCCTTTTTGGTAAATACCTTCTGATACCTTGGACTGAATGTACACCTGAAAAGAGGGTCAGGGTCTCCTGAATGCAGTTGAATGTTGTTTCACCAGCAGCATTTCACTCTGGAAACTTTGGACTCTTTTCAGTTTTCCAAGTCAGCAATTGGATCATATTTATTTAGAGCTGGCTGTGCAAATGTATTGATTTGTAGCCTGTTATTGTTTTGTGCCTTGTATTTATGTGGCTCTAATGGACTGAAAGTGTTTCAAAACTGAAGGGGATTAAAATATAGAGCTTTTTCTCTGGGTAAGTGTAGGGAATATTATAACTTGAAATCTGTTCTAAAATGTGATTTTACAGCTTTTATATACTGTTATTTTAAAGCTAGAGATACTGTGCCATCCAGTAATTGAGTACAAAGCCATGAAAATAGTAGAAAGAAATGAAGGTACAGAGAGGAAACAATGAAGCTGGCAACACAAACCCTTGTCAAATGTGAGGAATGAGCTTTGAAACAAGCTCTGACTTTGCCTCAGCACCACTTGCTTGGTCAAATAATCTCACCCCCCCCAGCCAGATGTCACCATATGGCCAGTGACAACTTTCAATTAAAGGCTATGGTGTTTATCATCTCCTTTTACATATGGATAAAAAGCAGCTCTGTGACCTGCCCATTGCACCCAAGAGGATTGTGCTCCTTCTTTACAAGATATGTGTGCCAAGGCTCATCCCCATCTGGGTGCTGTAAGTTCCCAAGCCCAGTTTTAGTGTTTTGCACCTTTGTCCAGGCACTGCCAGCTCTGAGTGGAGCCTGCATCTCCAGCAGTGCCTGGGTACTGAGGGTGGGCTTTGGTGAAGCTTAGGGCTCAACTCAGTGCTGAAAATGCCACTGTGCAGTTGATTTGAGCCTCAGAGCTGCTTTGGCTGCCCATTTCTGCAAGGGGCATTGTCAGAGCATGGCCACACAAATGTGAATGTTGTGTCATGCATCTCAGCCACAGAGCAAGGAGCCCAGTGCACTGTGAGAGCACCAGTCACACTTACCAAGGGGTCCTGGCACCATTCACAGTGAGGGACAGATGTTAATGATCCAATCAGCTGCTCATCCTTGAGATTGCATAATGATTATCCAACAAATTTGATGATTGGAGTTACTATGTGTTTTAAGCTAACTTTATTGCATGGCTGGGTTTTCCCAGTAATCCTACACAGTATCCAAGGCACCATTCAGTGGCTTCTTGCAAATCCCTGCAAAGCAATTACTGTCCTTTCTACATATTCAGGAATTGTCAGTTTCAGGTGCAATTAAAGTAAAATTGCTTTCAGTAGGTACTTGGCTATGATGACTTTTGCTGGTCATAATTCTCTCTGCACTATGTTGCTTCTTCAGATAAAAATTATATTTCTCTTGTGCCCTGGAATCTCAAGCTCATTTTTGACCCAAAGTATCCTCAGAGAGTTGTAAAACTAAGATGTTATAACTGCACATTACCTAGTAATGAACATTGTGAGAGTCAGGCCAGGAAGATGAAGACAAGAGGTATGAATTAATGTTTTAATAATCTTCCTCAGATCGGTTCAAGTCATACAGGCAAGGATCCCAGTAACTGCTGGTGAGCAATGCAGCTGCTCCAGTGTGCTCTGATATTGCTGTGTAGCTCTCCCAGGAGATGGTGCTCAGTGTCTGCAGAGACAGATGGTCACCCAGCCACCAACAGAGCTTTGACCTTGTCCCAGCACCATGGTGAAACTGTGCACTTTGGACAGAGCTGCTGCTTGCAGTGGCACGGCTTTTGCTGGAGGCATAGGAAACTCATTAATTTGTTTTTACTTATTTTTAATCCTAGGCTAGGCAAGACATCCTTTTGTACTGGTCCAGGGCATCCACCATTTTTATAGTGGGAAGGAAAGAGCTGCTCCATTTCAGACTAGCACAAGGTTAGAATTGAAACACAGCTGTGAATCATACCTCTTGGTTCTGCAGGGCTGGGGCAGGAAACCTGTGGGAGCAGCATCTCCCACTGCACCGTGCTGGTGCTCCTTCCCCAGCACAGGAGCCAACCAGCATGAGACATTTTGCAGACCTGCACAGTGCCAGCCTTCCCACACACCCATGTGTGCTGCCAGGCCACATCTGCTGGGATTTGTCCATGGTCGAAATAACCAGAGCAGTGTCTTGTTCTTGCATTTTGGAATACAAAGGATTTCCAAAGACAAGGCAAAAACTCAGTTTCAACATCTCATAGCGGAAACCCCAAACACTACAGAGCTATATCCTAGAGAAATAGGTTTAATAGATTAAGAGGCTGTCTTCTGGCACTGTGCAAGGTGTTGGGCTTGCCTGAATCATTCCTTGAACACAGCTTTTCTCTGAGAAAAAAACCCTTGTCTGGCTTTAAAGATTTTGTTCAACGGTGGAGAACGCAGTACAAATCTTGCTTACTTGTTGCTATGTTTACTTACATTCTCTGTTAAAAATACAACACTTCTCTATGCTGAACTGGTCTAGATTTAACAGCCAGCCAGCCTTGTTAAAGCTTTGTCTATGGATGGAAAACTTTCTAGTTATTTTCTAATTTTCTGTTCCTTGTTAGGTTCCCACAGTCAGGGTTCATGACAGTACACAGTGGGTTTGTGATGAGATTGCACAGTTAGGGATGTGCTATTAGCCATGCTTTTCACAGACACTTAGCATCACCCTTTTGGCTCTTCTTGGAACCATCTCCAATTTTTCAGCACCAGTTTGATAAGATTTACTGAAAAAGGACAGTACAGACCCAGATGGCTTCCCACCCAGTGCATATTCAGAAGTGGCAACACTTCCATGTGTGTTACTATAAATACAGCAACAAACACTTCAAATGATTTAATCTGGTATTTTTAAGTACCTGTCTGCTGTGAGATGGGTGCAGTGCCACAGAAGTAGTGCTCAGAAAAGCCAGCATGCCTGAGCTGACCCTATTCCTCCATTTGGTTGGTCCAGAAAACATGGTTCAGTACAAAAGGGAGTACATTTGCAGTGACTGTGCCAGATACAGCTTTCTCAGACACCAGTGAACCAAAAAATTGGGAACAGGGGGAAGTTATTAGAGAAACTGTTAGCAGTGCAACCTCCTTTGTTTTCTTTAATATACCCTCTTGATCTGTTCTGTGCTCAGAGCCACCTTGCAGTTTGTCAGGCACCACGAGTGCAGCTCCTGGTTGTTGGGTGTTTAGAAGAGTCAGTTAACCAATAAAACCCTGGGCCAAGCTCCCAACGAGCATCTGGCTCTGCTTGTCTGGATGTGTCTGTGAGTAATGCCAAGCTACAGGAAAGCCAAGCCAGTATTCAGACATCAGTTTTTTGGAAATGGGAATTGTTGTGTTATTTATCTTCTGTATTAATGGAGAGGGCCTGGCTTTTGTTTTTTAACCTTGTTGTTTCAATGCCAGAGCTGTAGAAATATAACCCAAGTTAAAACAATAGCTCTTAAAAGATGTGATATTTTCTTTCATCCCCTGTTTAGTAAGCAGCCTTGGCAGTGTCATTTCATAAAAAGAACTGCAAAGTCACAAGGTCCAGAAATACAGTAATTCCAGGAATGACAAAAAAAATGACCTGCTTTGTCTTTTTATTGACTATAACTGTGGTGAAAAAGGCCATTCTGCATCCTCAGCCGTAACTGGTTAATTACTTTCTGTTGTTTTTTGTAGATGTTTCTAACCAACATTAAGTAAAATGTACATTGTGGAGCAAACCATCCATACAGTATATGCCATAATTACTGTTTAGCAATTTCACACTAGCAAAAATTTATTAAAACTTCACGACTCATTAATAGTAAGTGATCATAATCGCTTAATAGAAAAGGAAACTCAGCTAATGATAGAAGTGCTGATTAATGTTTTTGACCTTAAGACAGGAAGTCAAGTGAAATTAATGTCACTGGGTGTTGAAAGTTAAGTTATTGTCAAGTGTAGATAGCCCCTAATCAAAAGAGAAATCCCACAACTTCACAAATTTGGTGTTCTTCATTGCTTTTTCTATAATCCGTGGCATTTCAAAAAATCTCACTGCCACATTTCAAGTAGCACAATTGACCCATCTATTACTAAAGTCAGTTTAAAAAAGGAAGTTACACACACACACACACACACACACACATATATATATACATACAGCCACTTCAGGATGAGATCTTACAGAAATACTTAACACACTGACCATACTTAACCAAGCAGCGTTAATGTAGCTATTTATCTCTTTATTTTGGCCAACAGTATTCCTTCTATGAGCTCAGGTTAAATATTTTTGAAGAGAATAACAGCCCAGCTGACCAGTGAGTTGCCCCATCACACATCAGCTGCTTGGGCACCGCTGGAGCTGACAGGAGGGCTGTCCTTGCAGCCAGCTGTGTGCCTGGGAAGCATCTCAGCTTTGCATCTGGCTGCTCCTGATGCCCACTGGGGCTGATGCAAGTGGTGGCATTTGGGATGCAGCAGGCACAGGACTGCACCAGGAGGGCCTGTGGCCAACCTCAGGCCAGGTCAATGTGGCAGTGGAATATCTGTGCAAGGGCCCCAACCCCTGAGGCAACTCAGGTACCGGGCTGTAAATGGAAATGACTTCTACTTCAGCTGTAAGTATTTTTGATGTGTGCTCTTTTTTCATATTTTGAAATGAGAGCTTATTTGAAAGCAGGATTCCCCAGGACATACGTGTTATTAGTTATGTCACAGCCCTGCATGTAGCATTTCAAGATGAAGGGTGTGGAGCCTCACACATTGGCCTAATCAGTCCCACTGAAAAGGTTGAATGGAAGCGCCTCAGCCTTTCACCTGAGAAGAAATTATTTCCAGATTTCCTAACTCAGGTTGTGAGCACTCTAAAACTCAGTTTGAAAAACCTTCCCTAGATTATTCAACAGCTCCCATGGTGGGCAGAGAGGGAGGGACAGTTTCTTCCAAGTATGAGCAGAAATCTGGCTGCTGTTAGTGAGCTTTATGTTCCTTTGACATCAGTCAAAGTCACAGAGGGAAGGACAATCCCTTTCTAATAATGTCACTCAATATTTAGCCTACTACATTTGTATTAATAATAAAGCCCTCAGGCAGTGGGTTATGTGCAGCCATTGATTTGCTCAAAACAGCACTGAAATATTGACAAATACTGTTTTGGAGACGAATAAAAGCTAAACTGTATTTATATCCACCAGATTCTGACCTCTGACAAACAAGCAAATGGAACTGCACAGCCAGGTTAATGCTACCTTTGAGCCTCTCCAAGCCAGAATGAAGCCAGCAGTGGATTGGTAAATGCAGATTTATTTTTGCATTTTTGTTTTTATAATTTATATCTGTGTGTGCACTTTGTGGGAGACTTTCCAACTGCTTCTCTTGAAGATTTTTGTGTTAACATCTCTTTTGAAAGCAAGAGGGATGTGGCACACTTGCAAACCTGCAGATAAATACCATCTGTTTAGTTAATTTCTCTGAGAATATTGTGTGTGGAATGTTGTTCTTTTTTTAAAACATATATTCAAGAGCAATTCAGAGATTTGAATTGCACGTCCTTCCAAAACAATTGACTACAAGACTTTATTTTATAATGCTACAAAAGATAAATGCATTTTTTATTAAAGACTCTGTAAACTACACTTTCTACCTCAGAGAAAAGATTTTCTATCATCCTCTTTGGGGAAAAAAAACAACAACAACCAATCAAAAAGCCTTCTGCACAATAACTACGGAGTAACATTTCCCAGTCCCTATTTTGGCTTTTTCCTCGCTGTTGCTCTGCAGTTTTCTGTAATTAATACAGATAAAAAAATTTGATGACGCAGAATAAGGGGGCGTAATTTGTATTCAGAGCCAAAAAAGACACGCATCTCACCCAAACAACTGAGTTTATTGTAACCAAAAAAATGTTTCAGGAGATCGTACTTCTGTCTCTGAACGCAAACCAGAACTCAGCATGAAGCAGACAATAACAGAGACAGGGGTTTTTGCCAACATGCAGGAGCAGTGCAAGTGTCAGGGCTGGCTGACTGCTTGGGCAGAGGGTTTTGGAGAGCTCTAGGAGCATGCCTGGGAAATGGTCAGGATCACCTCTCAAAATCCCTTCCCTGTGCAGCTCAGAACTCTGCTAAATTAATGGCACACTGGAAATGCATCTCCAAGAAAACTCCAACTGGGAAGGTGTCAGATTTGCCCCCTCTAACCTGTCCATCTTTGTCCATGCCTGCTTTGAAGATGCCAAATCATTCATCTGCTTACCAGGGTGTCATTTAAAATGTCTCTGCCCATTAAACTGAAATTAATCTGTAAAAGCCATGTAAAGTAGATAACCCCACTATCCAGGCATCACTAGACCTTACAAACACTCCTAAAGGAAGTCAGCCAAAGTGCAATCAGCACTGTTTTAAACATGGCAGCCAGGACAGTGCAGAGAGAACCCAGTTTTTTCTTGAGGATGCTGGTGCCTCTGTCATGACAGGAGATGGATGCTATGAGGGGTCATTCCTCATAAACAGCATAACCTCTACATGTGGAACAAGGGCAGTGTAATGCAATGTTTGTGCACCTTCTAGGCAGTCCCTTGGCACTAACTTGCCCAGCCTTTGTCCAGGAAAAGTAGCCCTAACTGCCATGATCTGTCAGCCCACGGGGAAATTGCCAAAGGCAGCCTACGTGTGAACAATTAAACACAAAAACCCCGCCAGCCCTAGATCAACAAAGCACAGCCTAAAAATCATACCCACAGATGAGGCACACTGAAGAAGTCATCTGGTCGTGCACAGTTGGCTGCTTAGTGATGTCAAAAGCAGCTTGGTTTCATCTGTCCCAGGAGAGGCTGCTCAGCAAGTCTGTCATGGAGCTGTACCTCATGAGTGGAGGCTTTGCTGCTGTTCCTCCATCCTCAATCCTCCTTTTTCACAGCACTGGAGCTGTGGCAGTGCAAAGAATGAGGGAAAGGTAGAAGAAAAGTCCAATGCTAACTCATATTGGCAAACATTTTGATTGCTTTTGTGCACCATGCTCTCCAAACAGGTTTTGAAATGGTTAAATGTTTGGAAGATGGCACTGCAGGAGCTGAAGAACCTGGAGCACTTTATCTACAGGAATTAATAGCAGCAGAATGACTCCTAAATCCAAGAAACCTCAATAGCTGGCCCAGGGAGCCAAGCTGAGTGTTGGATACTGCCAAACAGAATGTGCTGCCTTCCCCTCCCACCTCCTGAAAGACAGATCATCTGGGTAGCAAACGGTGCCAGGACAGCTAAACATCTCCTGCTTGCATCACCCCTGCAACTCGAGACCCTCCTGGAGCTGCCAAAGCATGATGATGATGATGATGATTTAGCTGGAAAAGTGTTTTCAGCCCTTGTAGAGCAGACCTTTAACCTTGGATTTTGTGCATCTCTACCACTCCCATCTCTCCTTCTCGCACCCTGCCCCCAGACCTTGCTTCTCTCTCTGAGTAACAGCAATTTAAACTGATCTTAAAATGGTGGGAGGCTCTGGCCCTCTGCAGAGCAGCAGCTTTTACATGGGTGAGTGTGATTGCTCTTCGCTCATAATATATTCATTTGTTAAATATCAGTTTGGATACAAATACATGCTGAAATAATTTTCCTGGTTTTCAGTCAGCAACATGAGGCAAGGCATCCTGAAAGCTTTGTTTATCCACCTTCCCTTTCCTCTCCAGCACACTCTGCATTTCCTAAAATATCCTCCCGCTAGAGCTTTTGTCTTCAAAGCCTCTGCAGCTCTTCTGCTGCTGCCATTGTGTGGAAATGGGAGCGAGCCCTTTCTCTCTGGCCTGGCAGGAGGAAGGGCTGGGATGGGTGTGGAGGCGTCTGTGCGTGCCAGAGAGTGAACAAGCATGAATAGGGCCAGCTGGCCCCTCTCCTGCCCGTCCCTCCATCATCCCCATCTGATGCTGCCTGCTCATTGTCATGTTGCAGGCCACATTCACTAACACAAAGAGACTAGGGAGCAAGCAAATGAACAGATATTTAAAGGGAAAAAGCTTTATTTCTTATTTTCTTAGATCATGGTAGGCTGCAAAACAACAGGGAAAAATGAGATCAACTTTGTTGTCCTTTTTTTTTGCCAGATAAGCTTCCTTTTTTTTTTTTTTTTTAATAATAAATCAAAACAGAAGAAAAACAACCAGGAAATTGTTCGCACAAAAACATGCTTTTTAATAAAAAAGAGAAGAATGTTTATTGAGAGGGATTTTTTTTCTGGATATGTACAATACTAATGCAGGAGGATTATGCTAACAGAAAACGCCAAACATCATGAATTGACTTCCAAAGTGTGGACAGTCCAAAGAGCAACGTCCTCAGAGCAAGTAAGTCAACAGGAACAAGTGAACAGTGGTTTTTGGGGTTTTTTTTACAACAAATTACCAGCCATTATGACTGAGGACCTGACACAGAATAACCTGCAGTGAGATGTACAGAAATCCCTAAGACGACACAGAAATTGCACAAGAAGGTAACTGTTTGTGTAAGAATTTCCTCCAGAAAATGGAAGCAGGTTCTAGACAGTTTTGGAAAAAGACAAAGAGAAAAAATAGGTGGAAAAAAGTGCAGGAAAATGCTAACATTGGATATCCTCAGATCACAGTGAATGCCAGTCCTCCTTGGTTCAAATGCTACCTGCTACCTTTATCTTCACCTGTAACCTTTATCATAATGATGTAAGAAAAATTACTTTTATTGTGAGCCTTCTCCTGCTGTTTCCATTTTGCTGCAGCTCTCGTCAACTTGTAGCTTACACAAAAAGTGCAAAATTCAACCCACCCTCAGGGGAAAGACTCATGCACCTTCCCAGCCAGAGCAGTACTAATCACAGCTAATCACTTGAGTACTAGGTAATGCTGTACAAAACCTCACACAAACCCTGTCAGGGCAAACTCAGCAGCAATAATTCTGGGGGAGGGAGAACATGGAGATCAATAACTGCCACCAGTTAAGCTTCCCACATGTTGGAGTGCTTTGAAGCAATTTCTCCCACTGACTGCACTTGGGATTTATTTTTTGTTCTTATCCAGAAACAATGTAGGCTACTGGGAAGAGGTAAGAGGTTGACTTTATGCAGCACTTCCCAGAAAAGCAGCAATATAAAAATCAAGATCATATTTTTCTTTGAATTTTTGCCTCTTCTTAGTTTTCTTTTTAAGAAATATATGACTCAGCTCAGTCTGGATTGTGCACTCCTGACTGCCAGGCACAATCCCCTGTGAGGCTTTGTTCCACCTCTAATAACCCTTGCAAACATTCCTTCTGTCCTAACTTTCACTTAAAGGTTAAAGCCTTTGTCTCAGCCCCAAGCAGGCAGAGGATGTCATTGCTAATAACCAGGTCTGGGGATGTGAGAAGGAGATCCTGTGCTCCCAGCATTTAGGCTGCATGCTCCCAAAAGAATTGCTTCACTTCTCAGAAGGGGGAACAGTTTCCATGGGCTAATCCACAAAGTCAAAGAAAAAACCCACGATTTCTCTGTTTTATCCTCAGTGGGACACACATTTCTCTCTCAGCAGTGTGCTTTCTGCAGTATCTCCTGCTAAAATAAATGGTGGTTCCCTAAACAGTAATTTTTGCAGCTTCAGGCTTTCTCCTGTTTCTCCAGCTTCCTTCTGTCATATATATCCTATTCCATAAACATTACCATGGGAGGACAATATAGTTTTAATCTTATTTTGAAAATTACTCCAGAGTTTCAGTAGATGTGAACTTCAGCTTGCTTCTGTGCTTGAAGTTTACATCTCCCTGTGGCTCACTGCATCCGTGGGGTTCAGCCTTTGTAGCATTTAAGCTTTGACCTAAGGACAAGTGCAGTGGCCAAAAATCAACTCCCTACTCAGCTGAAGAGCTGCAGCTAGCAAGCCTGCCATGACTGATTTGTCAGCATGCAGCTCTGACAGGTTTGTTAGTGGGGGATAAACCACCCCAGCTGGACAGGCCCAAGCGATGGAGCACACAAAAAGGCTTTGGAGGAAACAGGTTTGTAAGAAGTCAAATATTTTGGTATTTTGAAAGGAGGAATTTGAGGGAAATTTACCTTAAATCTATGACTTATTTTCTTCTGGATTCTAGGAAGTTCTCCTTTTGGCAGATTAAAACCCAGTGCAAAAGAATGATAATGCTGGAATCACTACCAGCAGGTGAAAGGGGGCAAAGATTTGGGTGTTTTAATCTAGGCAACAATTATCTCTAATCCTGTGCATGGCAACAGCTATTGGCACTGAATAAGGTAAAACAATAGGAACTGGTTTAAACTCTGGTGAAATGTGCTCAGAGAACTGCTGTGAATAGTCTAGATAGTAGCAGTTTAGTACCCATTTAGAATATCACAGTCTATCTTGGTAAGAAATGCTACTGAGAAATTTGTTGACTCTGTGCTCCTTTAAAATTCAGGTAATTTTTGGGCCACATCCTGAATTTGTTGCTCATGTTTTTATGAATGATAAAAACCAGATGGAATATGTTGTAGGAGTTGCAGGAATTGGCTTCTAACTATTGAGGTGCCCACATCTATTATGCATCTATTAAGTATAAACATTGCCTAGAGGCAAACATCAGAAGAAAACATGAAGCAAGGTGTATAAAATTCAAGATAATATTGAGTCAAAAATGAGAATTCATCATCCTCCCTGATTTTACCTTAAGAACAGAGCCATCAAAATTTCCCACAGAGAATTCTTACTCTTGTAAGAATTTACTACTTAGTGAGACTTGATCCATTTGACTGAAATTCCAACTGGAAAATACATCAGAAGTATTTAAATATTTCTAATAGCTTGCAAAGAGCTTGAAAGTTTTCAATCCTATTCAGTACCAAACTAAATTTTAAATTCCATCTGGGGAATAACAACATAATGTTTTAGATTATTCAAGTCAAACCAGTGCTAAAGAGATAAAATGAGAACTTTCAATTTTCTCCCCGTTAAAGGTGTTCTTAGTTCAGTGGAGACATATTCCTGATCACATCTTTTTCTTCTCAAAAGTGAAGGCTGTAATTAAAAAAGAAAACCAGAAAATCAGCACTGAGGCAAATTTCTAAACTTGAATACTGTGGAGTTGGACAAAATGACCTTCCAAAGTTAAAGAGAAGCTGAAACAGCCAATAATTGAAATGTCAGAGGAGGAACTGGCTGCTGAGAAAAAGCAAATATTTAAAGATGAGAAATATTTAACAAGTCACTGGATTAATTTCTCTGCCAAGTTCATCAGAACCAAATATATTTCTATTTGATGTCAGGGACATCAGGTACAATCTGACTAACCTTATGGGCATAAAACAACCCCAGAGGCCTCCTTAGTCCAGAACAGTTTTAATGCAGAACATGCAGAATGCAGAACAGTTTAGCGCAGAAAGAAATAATGTCATAAATTGAACGTATTTTTCAGTGAGGTAGATGCACCTTGGTATTGAAGACAAAGAAAGTTATAATTGTATGAATAACTGCTTGTGCTTCCATCTTTTACTGCTTGCTCTGAAGGAGCTGCTGCTGCAGCAGAATCCAGCTCTTTTATTAGAACCTAAGTATGAGATACTCCTGTCACTTGACATACATAAGATTTATGTCCCTTCAGGGAGCTGTTCTGAGTTTTGCTCTTCTACTTCACTGGTTTCTCACCATCTTTATTCCATGGAAATATCACAGTCATTAGCCAACAATTGAAAATTTTAATTAACTTGAGATTTCAAGGTGATTCCTGCTTTGTTTTCTTGATCTCCAGCCTCATGGCACAGGCTTTGCAAAAGTAGATACCTTCATGTTTTCAGTCTACCAATTTGAACTGCAACAAATTGTAACCAGTCATGTTCAAAAGACTGGGTCTCTAGAGGGATGTAATTTCACTGGGGGGAAAAAACAAACAAAAATAAAAAACAAACCCCAAAACCTGGGAACAGGTCTCCAGACAGGAGTCTGTCTAGGCATGCTTTGAAATGATTAAGAATTCCAGTTCCTCCTAATTCTTCTTACTGACATGGTGGGAATGAAGCTGCTCACTGGGAAGTGGCCAGCGCCCTGGTGGGGACAGATGGACAGCTCCTGCTCAGGGTCAGCACCTCAGCCCCATCCTCCTGAAGGAGCTGGATCTCAGTGAAGGAAGGGCAGCACCCTCAGAACTGACCAAGGCCCTGCATGGTCACTCCCTGGGGCTGCTGCCTGCTGGAGGCGCCACCACCCGCTCTGGACCAAGGGAACCCTCAGCTGCTGCTATTCCTGCTCTTATTCTTGCAATTATCTGAAAGGTTCACCTTCAGGAACAGCTTGTGGAATGAAGAGTAACGCTGACTACTGCAAAACCTCAGCCATACATTTCAGTTCAGTCTCAATTTTACCTCTGTGTGCACTACTTTCAAAAAGAAGCATAAACATGCTGTTAATAATACTGATGACAGTGTCTGTTCCAGTACAAGATGATTTGGATGTGTTTATGGTAGCCCATGGTTTAATTTACACACAACTGAACTGGTGAGATTTACAACTGGAACAGTAGATCATCTCTAAGTACATCTTTATTTGGACAGTCCCCATATTACTGTTATATGGATAAAATTAATCTTTTAAAGGGTTGTATAAAGTCCAGGCCAGGCTTGTTCATTAGGCACTCAACACATGATATTTTAGTGACTGAAAGGGGAAAAAAATTAAACAATTTGCATAATTCAATACTGTAGCATGTGACTGCATAGGCAGGGTCACCATGCTAAACTGACATCATCCACACTTCATGCAACTTTGAAAAATTCTCCAATATTTGCATGATGATGCCTGTAAAGTGTCAGACTCCTAAGGTTATTTTTTCCTTTCTGCCTGTTTAATAAGCAATTTAATTTTTTTAATTAGGACTTTAGTATACTTTTAATTTACAGGGCAAAATGCTTAAGTGCCCTGTTGAGCTTTATTGGCTACCTGTAAAAAAAACCACCACTTTTTCCTCTAATACATATAAATTTAATTTCCAAAGGAAACTCTCACTGACTCAGATAACCAGCAGTTTCTTTTGTAATTAGAAGCTTATCAGGTTGTTATTTACAGTATAAGTGATCAATAGTTTTTACTCTGGATCAGGCAGTGTCAAAGCTCTAATAATTGGTATTAAATGCAAGAGAGATACTGCAACCAAAGCAAACATTAAAAAATCTTCAAAAAGTATATACTATACTGGGAGATTATTAAAATTCCTGATACTGGCTAAAATGTTTAATGTGCTGAATACAAATGATATTTCAGAGAAGGATTTGTGGATCAAAGATGGATTTAATAATCATAATGTTTAGGAATTTGTTTTGAAAATATTTTTAATTGGATAATGTCAGACTTCTGAATTACAATGCTGTGTTCATTAGCATTTCAATAGGTTATACTATCAACTCCTTTTGACATAAAAGAATTTGATTCATTTTAAAAATCATGAATCTCATGATCTTTTTTCTGCTGCCACTAGTTTTCAGTAATTTGATTATCTTCTACAAGAAGAGCAACAGGAACCACATGGGCTTTGCTGGTAATGATGGTCTATATATCTCTTCTCCGAAAGCAGCTCTGCTGCCTTTGAAAGTAATTTGCAGTTCTTATCAACACAGAATTAAAAAGTAATATTGTCTAATTTGTTATGTTCAGTGGCACAGAGTATTGTAGAATTCTATCACATGCAAATCGCTTTGAAACCTGTGTTATGTGACCATAATCAAGAGTACATAAATGAATTTCAAAATTTATGAAAGTGTTTATTATTAGCCAAGAAAAATCTCAAAAGACGAACTCGTCAATAGGTTTAATAGTCTCTTAGCAAGATGTGTATTTTGCACACTCAAACCTCAGTGCAGTTTATAAAATAGTAATTTCTACTTTATAGTTGTATTGCAAATAACTGGTCTGGACATTTCAGTGCAGGACAGGGCATAATTGTGTAAGTCTCAGAGTGAATCTGTACATTCAACATGATGAACTCCTTGCTTGCAGAAGTTATCTTCTCCTTCCAAGAGGAACCAAAACTGATTACTGTTGATCACTTAGACATAACTGCTTGTAACAGTCAACAAGCCATCACAGTAAGGTATAAAGACAGCCCTTAGGAGAAATGCTGCCTATCTGATGACATTTAAAGCTTTAAAGGATTCCTTCTAGATACTGCAGGAAATCATCATGAGCCAGCGCAGGCTGCCAGGGCCACTGAGTGGAACCAAGCCATTAAATCATGTGTACTGGTAACATTGCCATCCAAACCATTCAATTAATTTATGGATCTGGTCTTGCAAACAGTTCACCATGTCAGCAATGCCAAGGTCTGTGGTAGGAACTACCAGGGTGAGAAAACCCTATCACATGGGTACATGTGCACGATGCTGCCTTGCAATTGGATCAACCATCCTTTTGTGTTGGTTTTAGCAGTTCTAAGAAATAAAACACAGTTTAAGTGATATCCTATACCTCTTGTCCCTCTACAATGTTTTGATAAGAGAAGTAAGGCATGAAGTTCCTGTAGCTGTTTGATCTGACATTATCAGGTATGTATAAACAGATGATGATGTTTTAGCAGAGCAAATAAATTGTATGTCATCTTTTTTATTAAACAAAGAGTATAATAACTGGACTATATTATCACAATGGAAGCATAGAAGACCATAGACTGTACAGCTGAAACCCTGTAGCAATATTTGTTCCTCATATTTAAAGAAATGTATCTTTATCAAGCTTTCACAATGGCTGCATCTCGCTAATGTAAAGAATCTTCACTCTTGTTAAGGCTAGATGATTATAATTAAAAGATAAATGTACTGTTAGGAGGTTCTACGCCACACTCTATGAGAATTGAACTGAAAGACATACATTATACCTGTATGTGAATTAGAATGGCTTCTCAGCAGGGAACGCAGAATCACTTACAGTACGTAAACATTTAAAGAGGAAAATGCTAACACACTGAAAGAGTTTAACATCAGTAGCGATTTATCAAATGAAGGAGTTTCATAAAGTCCACTCTCTGGGAGAACATTCACCATTAGACAAAAGCCTGGCATCCTCGATAGTCTGAAGTTCAATCAATTTGAAAACCAAAACCATTCAATGAGATAAACAAGATTTTAAGAAAACCATCGTCTTCTTTCTCAGGTAAAAGCCAGAATTAAAATAATAATTATTAAAATAATCCAACCAGGTCGCTTTACAGGCAAATTTACACACTGTCTCTTTAAAACACAGCATGCCCAAAAGCCTTTTGGGTTTGGAATGTAGCACTGCACCAAGTATTTCACAAAGCCTCTAAATATCACAAGAAGCTTTTTTTAGAGAAAAAAAAAAAATTCCAGCTGACTGAGACTGTTCTAGCAGGAGTGCCTCAGCTTAGCTCCCAGACCTGGAATTCCAGATAAACAACAGAGGACAGCAAACAGATTTTTTTTTTTTTTGGGATTTTTTTTTTTTAACACTTTTGTCCTTTTGTAACGCAGCTACAAGACGACTGATGAGCTTAGGGACAAAGAGAGTGAGAGTGCAAGTGCCATCAGGGTGAGCTGTGTGCTTAGGTAGGAGCTGGTGGGAATGGCCAGGGAATTCTCCGCGGATATGTGACTGGTGGAGACGCCCGCTGTGTTGTCCTTCCCCAGAGCGTTCTGCAAGACACAACACCTTCCTTGGTCACCGGCACAGCATTTTCATGGCAAAGCAGTTCAGTTCTACTTCATGAAATTCGTACTTTGTTTGCCCATGTCCCGCCCTCCTCTGATACCTGCACATCAATCTCATAAATGGAATGATAAAAAGGGCGTTAAAACAGATGTCGCAATGACAGTATTTTGAAATTAGTTAACACCAGTACTGCACACTTCAAAAAAGAGAAGAATATTTAAATATTCTTACTATAGCAAAGGTTCCATGTGTAAAAGTACGGAGTTTTTTTTTTTAGGGACCTGTGTTTATCATGCCAGTTTATTTTGTAACAGCAAAAGCAAGACCCTTAGAGAAACTGCACCTTCTCTACAGTCAACAGAACAAATTTGTTTGACAAGTTAACGATAACAATAAATAAAATTTAATCCATGGGTGCAGATTATTAAGTAAGTAACCTTGCTAGGTGCAGTGGTGTTTACTATGGGATCTGCCTAAACATGTACCACACAGGTACTGAAATATCAAATCAGCAGAGAACACTTTGAGCCCAGCTCTGAACTTCTAAGTGAGATCATTCTTTAATGGATTATGATATCCAAATACAACAAAACTGACAAGACAAGTGTGAGGTAGCCCATGATAATCCTGACAGACTCAGAATGTCTTTTCTTATGGGGAGGCACCTGTGTTGTCAAATATCCAAGATCCACACTTACCTCATTAAGACAGAGCTCTGTATCTACAGATTCATTGGATTTTCGCTTCTTCTGTGCCTATGAAAAAATACAAATTTTATTCCCAGTACAATTTATACTTCCAGCAGCACAAAGCACTTAGATAAATTTGCATCAGTTGTCATAATCCTATAATTTTGACAACGATTTGCACATTATTAGCAAATAAACTCCAAATGTAACTGCATGTTTTCCAATAACATTCACATTCTCATTTGAATTTAGAGCAAAATTTTCAACAGTCAACTAAGGGTACTTAGTAATTACAATGATGAGTGCCATCAGCTACAGAGAACATGTTAGCTCTTCTATGGCCCCTTAAAAATGCTGCTGGACATTCTTGAGAAGAAATGAAATGTGACAGTTAATAATTATCATAATACCACTGCATATTAACAAATAATCTATGATATACCTCAGTTTTAGGAAAATATACAACACAGGAGTATTTTACCCTTAATGATTCTTGTAATTTTCCCAAATATTATGATAAAAACATAAATATTATTTTAATATATGCCATGGTTGCCAGAGAATCTCCTCTACAGAGCTGCAAAAAGAACACTGACTCAAGCAAGAAGCATTTCAGGTGACATCATCCACACTGGAAGCAGCAGCCTGCACTCTGTCCAGCAGCAGGAGGTGTTCAATATTTCCACTCCTCAAGTGAACAAGTCTGGGCTGGGTGGTTCTGCTTTTCTACAAGGGCAGTTCCAATCCCCAAGGTGTGGAGGTGCTCTCAATAAACAGTGCTGTGGCTGACTTGAGCACTTCAGTGATTCTCAGCATCACTTCTTTTGTAAACTCCAGAAACAAACCGAGCACCCATTTACAGCAGGTAACTGAGCTGAGGTAAATCAGTTCTTGTAAGAGAAGACATGGGTTTAGAAAACTCCTGACTGCACTGGGCACATCCGGTGCCTCCACCTGGAAGTTTTGTTGGACCTGCAACTTATTTCCTGCAAAAAACAAAGATCTGAATCTCAGAGTGCTGCTTTCATTCTGCACTGCAGAATCTCAGTGGTTTAGGCAGTGATGGCCTGGACTAAAGCAGATGTGAGAAAGTGCTGAGCAGTCTGATTTTATGCCCTCAAAAATTCAGTTCCACATACTGATATTTATTTCATATCTGATAGCCACTGGTTCTGCCAATGGATACAAAACAGTCTTTGACCTAATTACTGATTTTAGAATTCAAATGAAGGAACTAAAGTTCATATTAGGAAGCACATCCTCTGCTTTTGATACACGAACACATTACAGACAACTGAAAAAGTGAAACAGCTGGGATTTAAGACAGCTTAGCTATAGTAATAATACATACTGAATACATGTTGATAGTTCTTGTATATATGACGAAATAATAGCTCAATTTACTAACAAACATCCTCTGTAAAATTTCCTTCTCACATACCCTCTCTACTAATTAGTACTATTAAAGTGGTTATGGAAAGCATAAATTTACCTGTCTAAATGGAAAAAGAAATGCCTGGAAGTAAATTTACAACAAAAAAAAGCATCACAGTGAAGCCTTCATGCTGTGTTTGTAGAGGACAGGAAACTTCTTTTAATGGCAACTGGGTACCTTTCAACTCCTAAATACTGGCTTCAAGGAGACAGGTAAAGAAGGATAAACTAGATTTAAATCCTGATTTTCCTATGTCCATAAGGCCCATACTACCTTGAATTGGAATGTGAGGCTTCAGATAAAGCCTCTGGATCAGAGGTTCAGATCCTGAAGGTGTAGGCTGTAAGGATCATACAAGCCTCTTATTTCTCAGTTGGTCACTTATTGCTAACTTTCCTATTCCCACATGTGTTTGTTTATTTGAAACACTGCTTACACCTGCTGTGGACTGACAGCACTGTGCTAAGTACAGGTCTACACCTGGTAGTTGGTCTCAACACCAAAGTCAGAATTTATATGCCTTTTGTACTGTGTTTATCAAATGAGTAAAGAGAAAAACATCATTATTTTGCCTATATGCAGTAAAGTCTTCCTTTATTTCATTCAGTCTGAAAACAATAAGTGCAGCAGCTAAAACATATCTACCTTTGAGAACGCTATTTTAAGGGTAAAATCAACAGCTAAAAAAAAAAAATCACCATAAAAGCCCCTTTTCAATCATTTTGATAAACATTGTCTGGTTTTCATTTGGAAGGTGATACTTCTCGGCATCCATGTACTTATTGTAGACATTGTAACATCAACAACACTTATTCACATGCATCCTCTATTAAAATGTCCTCCTCTCTTAGCACTGAAAAGCAATTTTAATAATCAGACAGGCTTTTCCCTTATCAAAGCAGAAAGGACAGTATCTTCTATTTAAAAATACAACAAAAATGCAACCTTTTATTGGGAGGAAGGCAAACAGAAAGAAAAAACTGTCATTCTGAGGATGAGATGAGACATTATATGCCAAGTTTCAAATTGGAAGAGTACATTTTTAGTGTTGAGTTATAAACCTGTGAGAATGGGTTATAATGGAAATACTGGCATAGGCTGCACTACTGGAATACAACAGAGCACCACTAAATCACAAATAATGGGATAAAAACCCAAACCTACATGTTGAAGAGAGTGCTTTAGTGAATGTCCTTTACTTAAAATCAAAGGGGAAAATTCTCGCTGTCTTGGGCAGAAATAGCTCTACACCAAGCAGAACCCTTTCTTTGTGCTACAGTGAGTGAACACCTTATCAGAGATTAAAAATAAAATCAGAGCTTAGAGGTTATGCTGGTAGCCCTGGTGGAAATAAACCCAGACTGGGAGATGTGCACTTGAATTAAAGAGGATACCCTCTGCAGCCAGATATTTACTTTCTAACATCTTCCATTATCCTAAAAATTTAAACAAGAGAAATGAGTGTCCATCACGTACAGCTGCAGACAATTCTGGAATAACTGTACCATTAGTTAATTTGGGAATTGAGAGTTGTTCATTATGCAAGATGCCAAAGATTCACTGCCAATCCCATCTCAGGTACCCAGCTTGCCTACCAAGCAGGCAAGAAGGTATTTTCAAATGTTCTGGAAGTACCTAACTCCACAGGAGTAAGGGAGCACACACAAATGGCTAAGTAGTCTATATTCAAATTTGTATTCTTTAAAAATTTTAATATACAGCTGTTTATCTGATGATAAACAGTTTTATATTAAAATAAATCTATGGGGACTCCATCATTAAATAAAAAAACAAGCAGGGCTGGGCTTATAAAAATAATGATTTTAAAAAACAGTGAAGGAAAATCAGCTTAAAATAAGTGGCTAACAAAGATGTATGAGTTCTTTTCTACTGAGGAGAAATAGCATTTGCTAATGACTTACTTAATGACACACTGAGCTGTGACATATCTCAGTCTGTAAAACAAAGTTACATAAATGGGCTGACACTTAGTCCAGCTTTGCAGGGAATTGTAATTCATTAATGTGAGCTACTCTGGCAAAGCTGCATCCATACAGCCAACAGGCTTGACCTCACTTAAGCTTTTATGTTTTCTAAAAATTAATACCCCTCTTCCCAGAGAATCTCCTCACTGTAGCAGCACATCTCAAGCAATAGATGGCATTTAGAGATAATTGTATTTAAGCACCTCCTGATGAGCTTCAGTATCGTGTCTGCTAGTCACATATAAGCCTTGTTTTGATCTCAAAACCCTTAGGTTTCAGTATTACAACAAAAATATTGGACTTGGTCAGGGGCTGGCAGAGTAATCAACAGTATGTCCAGGAAAAAAACCAAAATCTCATTATGAGAAGCAAAATTTTACTTCTTTCCTAGAAAGAGAGTTAAATCAGGATTAGCAAATGACCCAGTAGTTTTCTGAAAAGGGAAAGAAATATTGCTTATAGAGACATTTCTCCTTCAGAAGACTCTGTGGACCTCCATGTTTCCTTCTGGTCCTAGATGAGTTTAATTGTATGCCCCTAATTAGTCTTCTCTTGCCCTGCACCTAACAATTATCGTAAGATCCTCCTAAAACAACTCCCTGCCTTCCATCTCCCAAACCCCTCTGGGTCCATGCTCTGCAGACACTACAGCCCTGAATTTATGCCCAGAAATGCAATCTTGCAATTATGCATCCAGCTTTGCAAATCCCAGCACTGCATGGTTAATGAAAGCATTAAACACTGCAGCAGTGTCTCACCAGGAGTCACACGCACACTCAGGGCTTGTCACCCAGCAGGATTTTTATGTGTTCACTACAGCATCAATTTCTGTTCCTCAAAGCAAGGATAAGTTCTGACTGGGGATGTCTCCAAATGGAGGTGAGCTTTCATGGGAGGGAGGGAAGGAGAAGGATGTACAGGGAGCTGAATGCATTGCTCTGAATGCAAACAGGCACAGAGTGAGCACCCAAATTCAGAACCCAGCCCCTTCCTTTAGCTATTTATGAGCTTTATGGAACGTATTGCTTGGACAGGGAGAGGCAACAGAAGCATCATTAGGACAGAGATGTGCTAGGTAGGCTGTTTATACAGCTAATTTTAATGAGAGAGCCCTTGTCCTCTCCTGAGATCCTGGTTAGTTATGCCAATATTAACAAGACTTTCTGAAGAAGAGGGACAAATCTCCCAGAATGCATCCTTCAAATGACCACACTTCTAAAGTAGCTGTAACAAATGAGTGTTTGTTCTTTTTGTTCTTCTCCTGTGTTGATTAGAGAGATTTACTATGCAACTAACCTGCTTTCCCCAACAGCAGGACACAAACAATAAGCAGAGAAATACACAGACTGTAAAAATGCAATCAGTTTAACTCTTCTGTGCTCACTAAGTGGATGGTTCATCTATCACAAGTGACAACAGTATTTTCTTATTAGCACAGGAGTACTCTGCCACACTGGAGTATAATTACTTTCAACAGGGAAGATAAGAAAAGTGTGGGTCAGAGACACAGGCTAGTGAAATAAAGCTCCAATTCAGCACAGGGTAATTCTGAAACCCATACCATGCAGACAGAGTGCAGAGCTATTTAAGCTATAAAAACAAGCAGCTCTGCACTGTCCTATAACAAAGCAGACAGATCTTTTTTCTGCTTTGTTTTTTTTTTTTTTTCCTCTCTGCTGAATCAACCCTCCAGATACAAGCTCGGGGCATGAAATTATCAGTTGTCATTCTGCATAAAAGCACTGCAGTTCTGTCATGACACTTTGTGGAGAGAAGAAAGTATCTTCTAGAAACAAGCATCATGAAGACATTACTGGCACTATGCTCCAGAGCTACACAGATAACACTCAGCACAGAAAGAAGCAAATCACAAGATTTTCAGCTGAGACACATTAAATAAAGTAAACCAAGCATCCCCTGGTGCCCAAATATGCACTGGGAAAACACACACTGAGGGGATTTTTACAGCATTCCCCTTCAACATTAATAAATTCTTGCTGGATTTGAGGACTTAAACATGAGAAACAAGAAACAGAGAGCAACCTTAAAGCAGGGCAGTTTGTTTTCTGGCCTGGAAAGAGAAGGTGTGTAGGAATCCTCTGGAAGAGGGGCAAAGGTAGGTCCTTGTTGTGGTAAAGCCAGCTTTGCAGCCAGCAGGGAGGGAGAAGCACCCAGTCCCTCTGGACAGGCCAGGTGGGCTGGGAACAGCATCTCCTGCCCAGACTGCAGAGGAACAACAGCTCAAACCAGCTCAGGTCTCACAGACACTGCAGACCCTTGGGGCTACTGACAGATGCAGATGGAAACACACACAGCAGCAGACACCACTTCAGAAATCTAAGAAATGGGCAGAAGAGTTGATAAAGTCTGATATGGATAGAGGGAAAACTCCCTTCAACTTCTTCAATTTGCAAATTTTTAGAAAATTTGATTGAAGGAGTAAGAATTGGAAGTAATCATCCCAAAATGGGCTGAAAAGAGCGTGGAAGGAAGGAAAGATGACCTATATTATATTAATTATTGCTAGACCATTCCAAGATCCTTATGTTAATAAACATGAGACCTCATTAAGCTCCATCTCTCACTGCACTTATTTGGCTGGGATAACATGGCACTGAAATTGCCTAACAGCAATCTTAAAGGTTTTATAAAAAACAGATCCTATCAAAAACACCAAACTGATCAAACAGCTTACAAGGACCAGACATGGAGATCTTCAAATATTTATTTCAAGCAATTAGTTTCCCAGTGAGCACAGCACAAAATATGACACCCAGCCAAGACAACTGAGCTGACTTACCTTTCATGGCAGTACAGTAACTTGCTAACAATTTTGTTTTCGTGTTCAGTCATTCATTTAGCTGAGTCAAATGAATTTCTATAGTCCTAGATTCTTCCTTCCTATTTTTAGGGGATATTATGCAATTCTCCTAATATGGTCTTTTTATGGATTTGCTGCAAGCAAATATTTTTGCATTAAGAAAGGCAGAGGAGGGAACAGAATACTAAAAAGCAGAGACTGAATAAGTTTTATTAGGTTAATATCTCAACATCGTAGGCCGCCTAGGTTGTTGGGTTTTTTCTCTAGTTATAAAACTAAACATCCATGTAATCCAAAGGTGAGTTGTTTTGGATTTTATTACTAAAATGAATTTCTCTAGTGATTCATCACAGAGATCAACCCAATGCTGTGGACAGCAGGTACAGGTAGCATCTGGCTGCTGCACAGTGAAGAGCACCTGAAGAAAAACAGCGGGAACACAAAGCCATTGCAGTCCCAGTTAGAAGAGGGGAATTTTGAGGGAAGTCAATAGAAGCACAAGAGATCCCACAACACTTCTCCAGGCTGGAGCATGTGGCCCCACGTGTCTGAATATCAGAACAAAGCTGTTCAGCTTGGCAGCAGGTGAAATTGCTGCCTCCTGAATTAGCCGTGGTGCCCTGGAGTGTGGTGGGAGCAGCCCTGAGCAGCTGTCAGCCAGGGCTACTGCAGGAGCACAGCAGCTCTGTGCTCATGAGCCTTGGAAAGAGGCACCAAACCCCTGCAGGGCTTCTGCAACACCTCCAGGAGTGCCTGGGCAGGGGCTCCAGGGCAGGCAGAATTCCCTGTGCCTGCTGCTGGCTGGAGAGCTTCCCTCCCTGCAATCACACCCCAGGACAGGGGATCCAGAAAAGGGAAAATTCCCTGTGCCTGCTGCTGGCTGGAGAGCTTCCCTCCCTGCAATCACACCCCAGGACAGGCTGCAGGACTCTGCTGAGGGAGCCTCCACAGCCAAGAGCAGAGCTGCAGGAGGGATGCTCAGCAAGGATGCTCAGCGATGGCTCAGCCTTTGAGGCTCCCAGTTGTTGCTGTGGGAGGTGAAGGGATGGAGCAAACAAGGTCAGGCACTGCCTCTGTGCCCTGGCAGGAGCAGGGCTGCTGCTCTGGGGTTCTGCAGCTGGAAGGGAAGATCAGGCAAGCTCGCCTGAACACCAGGCTGAGCCTCAGCACGACAGGAAGCTTCCCTTCGTGCCAGGCCAAGCCTGAGCAGCCAGCATTACTGCTGCTTTTCTGAGCACTGCCCTCACTCATAAATTTTAAAAGGGAAGGCAAGGGAACGACCATGAGCATCTGCTTTTTGTTAAGTGCATCAAAATGTTCAGGACTTTCTGTTAACACTACGTGTGTGCACGTGTGCATTGTGAGTACTGGCATGGTTACATGGAGACAAAAAACGCAGAAAGCCTTAAAAGGGTGAAAACACTTCAGGTAAAGAGTGACTCTTCCTGCAATTACAGAGAGGCAAATGCTAAAATGAAGTAACAGTGAAGAAGCCTTGCACAAAAAGGTAAAAGAAACCAGTTATCTGAGCACCCACCCTGTGTCCATCCATCCATTTCTGCCACTGTTTAGTTTGCACATTTCAAGCCCAACATATGAATTCCCACAGTTGTGTGGTGGTGCACCCAAGTCCCACTAAATCATGGCATGATTCAGAGGGTAGTTCTTTTCTTTTAAAATAATCCACTCTGGAACAGCTGTGATTTGGATTAATTAGCGAATTTCGCATTTTTGGCACAATCTGCTCTCCAGAAGTGCCACTGAAATAAAAAATTAAAGCATTCACTCTCTTCTCTAATCCTGTAGCTGAATTTTGCAGGTGCACAGATGCATCCTTAGAACTGGCAGGGCTGCGATTGTAGTGAACTTGCTGCAGTACTTGTCTCAGTTCCTTTCCAGCACTGACAATACTATTTAGAATAAAAATATGTATTTTTTTTTTAATTGTGGAATCAAATCTAGCAAGGCGAGTATTTAAAAAAACCCCAGGTTATGGTGTATTGTGGCTTTGATAGGCAGCTATTCCTCAAGAATTTAGCTAGAACCATACACATAACATGAAAATTTTCACCCAAATAATTAATGTTTTAGATCTTTTTTAATATGAAATATAAGACAACTTCAAGCATAGCTGCTAGCAATGTCTATGACAACCTATTTTTATTTTCATTAGAATAAAACCCTTCAGATGTCTGCAGAAAGGTGTTCAAATTCATTACTATCATCCCTGTTTAATAATTCTGGAGGCATTTTAATTTCTAAAAGCAAAGTGAATCAGTATCATACAATTTGGATTACTAGCATTTTATTTTCTAAGACAAGCGTATTTTTCAACAGATTTAAGTCATGACTGAAAAAAAAAATCCAATTGGTCTCATTCACAGATCTCCATTAGCTAAGCTAGACCTTGGTTTGTCCTGTCAGCTTCCTAAATGTTATTAAAAGGCCCCTGCAAAATGGATCTTAAAACTCAATACTTGTGAAAGACTTTGATGTAGCATCCAACATTCATTCTCCCCTTGCTGAAGTGAGTGAGGGAAAGAAAAATCACCCCTTCTCAGAAATACTATCAGTGAAACCCTGACAGTAATTCTCTTTAATGGGTTATCCTACCATACTTTAATGGATGGTATTAGAGTGGCCTTCCTCATATCCCTGATTTACACATGAATGATGCTCTCACAAACAGCCACACTGTAATTAATGAGGTATTCAAAAAAGCACAGAAACTCCTGTAAGAGATCTCTGCAGAATCATGGCATTATTTGAAAGGTGCCTTATTTTTACTGCCCACCACACCAACAGGAATTTCTCCACTTGCCAGGCAGCACCAACTGGAAATCAAAAGCAACTTCCTAATTTCATCTGCATATCTGGCCTGAAATTTGAAAAGTAAGAAGCATGGAGGATTTTTTTCCATCACCGAAAAAATTTTCTTACACACAAAAAAGTACAGTGAATGTTAGATGTTTAACAATTACAGCCCCACTAAAACAAAACTGTGCCTATAATGACCAGATTATGCAAATGATTACCAGATTATGCAAAATTGTATTCACGGGATATAATCCTTCTTTGTTTCATCACACAAGTTCTTCACAGAAGGCTCAAATTTTTGTTTACATTTAATAAGCTAGAAAATAAAAACAGATGAATGCTAATAATGTCAGTAATGCAGATCAACATCACTTGGGGTAAATTTTGAAATGTTTCCATACTAAGCTGGAAGTAGTTTTAGAAGCTTAGTTGTGACTAGTCTGCCTACTTTTTGAAGAATTAAATTGTGGTAGACTGGATAGTTCAGGGGATTATTAATGGGACATACAGACTGAAATTCCAAGGTAGCTTGTTTAATCTAGCCCAGGTCAATACTGACAACTATTCTGCAGCAGTTTGGAAATGAGGAGGTGGTTCTGAAGCACTTCTTCTCTAAACAGGACAGGTTCAATGCACAAAAGTGACACTAATTTGCAACTCAGGCAGTGCACCTCATTAGAGACTGGGGAATTAATGGGGTATAGGTTTATAATATCACAAAGCATGCAGGATGTTTTCCTATGTCCTTCATTTCTTTTCTGTGAGATGAGCTGCTCTGTCAAAAAGGGACAGTCCCACTCTAGCCTCAGATTTTTCCAAATTTACTGCAAACACTACAAGAAAAATCTTGAAGGTGTCTTGTGCTACCAAATTTTAATATCCTTTGGTGGAACACAAGAGATAGAGATTATAAGATTTCACCTAGAGAAACATTTTAGGAATGCTATCTGAAGAGAATCTCGACTGATGATTGTTGGCAGCAAATATTTCCCTGAATGTATAATGGTTTTATTAATAGTTCTGGACGGAGCTGAAGTAGAAAACAGAGCAAGTGAGGGGTGGTTTTTTGTGATCTACCTAGTGAGATGCATCTAATCCCTCACTAGCATCAGCTTTGTCTTCCTAGCAAGTTTCAGTGTCAATACAAGCATTAAGAAAAAGTACAACTGTTTGTGTCCCAACCACAGCAGCAGCTGGCTTCTTGTGTTACTCCCACCTACAGATCAGAGGCTGGAAAGTCACAGGATGACAGCATTGCTGGAAACAAGGGATGGTATGAATGTACCTTCACATTTGCTGCTGTATCTGGACACCAGGGCTGATTCTGCACCCCTGAGCTGTCCCAGTCAGAAGTGAATCAAATGGGCTGAAATGTTCAGAGGCCAAGACAGGCCAAGGCTCTCTAGTGACTGAGAGCAGCATCCTCAGGAGGGATCTGGGATATCTGTGCTGCTCCCATTCAGTGGCTGCAGCACACATGCCACTGCTGAGCTGCTGGGCACAGATGGATGGAGCTGCACTCCAGCAGGCTCTGCACAGAACAAGGGGCAGCAGATGATGAGCACGTGTGAGCAGATGTGTCTCGCTGGCATGGACATGACGCAGAGCCAAAGCTTTGCCATTTGCTCTCTCTAAATGTCCATGGAACACCAGGGTCCAGTCCCCTGTTACAGGGACAGAAGCCAGCCCAACTGGCATTTTAGGGGCTGTCCCTGGGACATGGACCCTCTTCAGCTCCCAGAGAGCAGAGCTCTGTCTCTCACTGAGGGCACTTTCCAAAGAGCTGCACTGGCACTAAATATAACATGAGCCACCAGCCTGAAGGTGAAAAGCCTCTGCCTAATTAATTATTCCTAAGTATTCTCATTAAGCTGTTCTCTGGGTACACACAGACTGTGTTTTTTATCTAAACCTGTTTAGTTGTGCCTATAAAAATCTGAATTTCTTCTCTGCATATGCCCATGACTGAGTCCTTCGGAATAATCAGGAAACCTTAATCAAAATTAACAGGAACTCTTGATGAGAGCAGGATTCTGCAAACAGTTGCAAGAATTTCTCAAAGTTCAAAACCAATATGAAAAAAGGGATAATTATTTTCCACTGCATTTGCATTTGGATTCTGAAACTATATACAAGCAGCTAGGTCTCTGCAGGAACAGACCCCAAAATTCACCTTGAGTGCATATGTGACTGAGGTGTGCAGAACAGCAACACAGAAATCACCACAGACCAGGCAAGATACATGCAACTGTTAATGCACTATTTTTCCTACTGAAGGTAAGCCTTCATAAAAAACATACTGAATACCATCAGAACATTTCTGATCAAATCATCTTTTTTACATTTGTGAAGGCACAAATTTAGGAATGAGTTTTCACAGATTCCTGTAACTGCTTTGCTTTTGTGTGTGGACGCCTGATTTATATGCCCATTTATCCAACTCTGCACAAATTAGGTACTTAGGGCTGCAGGTAGCTTTTTAGAGCCTGCCTGGTACATACTCTACCTGCCACATATATAAAAAAAATTCAAATGCACACATTTCAAATCCGAGGATGAATTCAGAACATCCAAATGTTTGGGGTCATGTGGTAATGCGTAACTTGCCTTGAATCAGAGGTTTCTTGAGGCTTCTGAAAATGTCAATCTGGAAAACTATAGCACCATGTAATGCAGTATTTAATAAATTACTGCCTGAATACCTAATTCTGTTAAAAGAAAGACATGAGGGAGGATTAGCCTGTAATTCTTTAGGAAGCATGCTGAGTGAACCTATGAAAAATATTCTGTGTTATGCACATCAGTCTGTTTGCCTGTGACTCACAAACAGAGCTAAACATGCAGGGCTTAACCTGAGGTGGGATTATTGGGCCAAGTTCACTGATTGGAACAGGATTTGGTGTGAAACAGTCAGGCTCTCCTCCAAAGTACTGACTAAAATAAACATTTTGCACTCCTATTGATTTTGACAGCAAGGAGCTCAAATCGGTGACAGTGTCTCATGTTCCGGAACTCAACAGCAAATTGAAAAACGCTGTAGAGTAGGTGGTTTGATGCAACATAAAGATCTATTATTCAGGTAAATCAGCTGATTAGGAGTCATGGGCATAAAAAGGAGGAGATAAAGGGTGTAATTTTTTCCCAGTATTCGATTACTAATGTACAGTGAAGACTGGAAGTAAAATGGGCAGAAAGGATAAAAGCAAAACAAAAATTTCTCTTCAGCTGTTTTGTTGTAATTAATTTTTTTTATTAGGAGCATAGATTAGTCAATTTTGTTAAAAGATTGTGTTTAATTTTCTGTCCTATAAACTTGGTTTGATTACTTGAAAAATTAATGAATGCTATAGAAAAGGTTCCAAATTTTAGCTCCTCAACATTGTACTATTTTTGCAGCTATGCTGTCTCCGCAGCAATGTATGGGTTAGAATGATTACTTATTATTGTACTCTAATTTCCACTGGGTTTTTCTATATTTCATTTGCTGGTGGTAACACAGAATAAACTATTCCTAAAAAGTCTTCTTTATTATTCCTGAAATTATTTTGATCATATCTGCCACATGGTAACTGAGAGTCTGGGTAGTTTATTTTTTAAGAATGTTAAGTCTCTGGGTTACACAGAAATATCAAAGAACGGTGTGCATACATGTAAGGGGTAATGGATAATTACAATGTACACTTAAGGATAATTGCAATATACACAACTGTGGAGTTATTCCCTTTTTACAAGTGTATAAACAAAAGCAGAATTTGATTAGGTCGTGTGATTGCCTCTTTAAAATCAAATTACTTTATATGCATAAACATACTTCAGGTGCTTGGGTTTGCTGTTGGCAGAGGAAGGCAATGCATCCTCCTTAATCAAGGATAAGGAAGCAGGGTTGATTCAGACATTTCACCCAAATCAGAATGAAGATTTACTCCAATCCCAGTTGCACCCCAGTATGGCCACAACCCCCCATGTCCTCTCCACTGTGTCCCTTCTCCTAGGGCAGCCCAGCCTAGCACAGAGACTGCTCCAGGGTTACACAGCCTCAACACCCTTCCAGCTCAGTCTGGGGCAGATTTTGGTGGGTTTTTTTCCCCCTGAATCTGCATTTAGCCATTAAATCATTAAAGAAAATACAGAAAAAGAATATAAATAAGTTTCATAGCGAATTAAGTCTATGAGGCAGCTGAGTGTCCAAACATTACAGAATGGATCTGCAAGAAGAGAGGACAAAACAACCGAAACCACAAGGAAAACAAACAAATAAACACCACACAAAAAGAAAAACAACAAAGCAAACAAACCAAACAAATAAAAAAAAAAAAAAACAGACAGGAAAAGGATCTAATGAAGACTAATGGCTAACTGGAAGTGAGGTTTCAGATGTAGATACGCCAGGGAGCATAAGACCATGAACTCCAATCAACACTTTTCTGTAACACTGGACAAAATATGATCACCAACTTGTCCCAGAAAAAAGCACAGGTTTGCTGTGCTCTAGGAAATAGACAGCTCATCTATAGAAGTAACATTCTGATCACCAAGACAGTGTCCAGTGGTGTCTGCAAGGCTTCAAAAGCCACCAAGGGTGACAGTAAATGAGAAAATTACAGCACAATGTGAATGTAGTTCCCATCTGTGAGCTCTTCTCTACCCACTCATATACCCAGAAGTCACAGAAATCTCAGGCAAAACACTTTTGGGGAAAAACTCTGGGGCAGGCAGCCCCACACCCCTGCTCCAGGATCCAGGAACATTTCTCCCCCCTCTGGGGATTTCAGGAACCAGAGACAAGGCAAACCCTTGACCAGGGCTGTGCACAACTCATCAGGTCCCTCTGTTAGTGAGCCTTCCCCTCCAGGGAATGAGGAGTTTGCACAACAAATTGCTGCCCTGCTCCCCCAAGCTCTCACCCCCTCTGCACCATCCCCCGCCAAGAGAGAAAGCAGGTAACTCATAAAACTCCATGCATTTGTGACTAAAATGCTCCATTACCCAGAATTATTCAGCCTCCACACTGTCATTTGTCCTAAGCCATCATACTGCAAAACAAAATTGTCAATACCACTTCAATAAAAGTGTTTAAAAGTACATTTCAATTACAGAAGTCTTGTGAAATCCTTCTGCTTACCTAGGGAAGAACAATTATTTGCAAAAATGGCAGAACTGATAAAGATTTTATGTGTTAAATTTTGATCAATTCTGGCAACTGCTGAGCTATTTTCATACCTTAGCAAGAAACATCTCTCTATTGACAACTGTATTCATTATCTCATATATTTATATCTGATAAAGCCTTTTACTTTGGTTTTCCTCATGAATCTTTGTGGATACATTTTTTGAGGATAACCTAATGCATTAACATAGTTTACAATAGCAAATGATTTACTGTTTCTGAAGCACTCAAATACACTATGTGGTTTTCAGAACAAGTAGAGGCTATAAGGTGATAGCTGCACTGAAGTTAACAGCAATTAATTGGGTTTTTAAGGCCAAGACTACTTTTTCATTAGGAGTTTCTGGGATAACTGCTATGATTTTGGTGTATAATAAGGACTGCTTGAGAGATATTTCTGTAGGGAAAAAAAAGAATTCAAGATTTCAAGGCTTCTACTCTTGGTTTCTGTTCCATTAAAAACCTGGTGGAAAAATCCCTTTTGCCTACTCTTGCTTGGGAACAGGGTCAGCCTGCTGGCATAACCAGAGCTTCTTTCTCTCCAGCAAGTAGAGATGGGAGCAGAGCCATGACTAAAACCTAATATTTGCTAATAGCAAACAATATGTCTTAAACAAAGCACTTTGTCAGGTCCCATAAAGGCACAATATATTCTGAACTCTACTTCCAAAGACAATATGATAAAACATGTACCATCACAATGCAATGACCTAGAATTTTTACTGGTGGTCGTTATGCCTTAAAATTAATTTATAATACTGTAATCCTTTTTATGGCTGTTTTTTGCAGACTGTAGCGAGCTATCTGTTTTAAAAGGGAAATGCCTGATGGACTAGGGATTTGATTGAGAACTAGAGTTGGCTGACATTAGGAATACCTTCAATATGATGAAGAATCACATAAAGTAATAACAAGGGCAATGAATAGTCTGATTTGGCTTATCTGATGCGATCCAATTTTCTGATTCTGGTTTATTCTAGTACTTTGTATTTCTGTTGTATTCTTCTAAGAGGATACTCATGTGTAACACAGAAACAACTGTAGCTTAGGGGAACACTGCAAATGCAAATCTGGTTTTAGTAGCAATAATTTGCAAAATTCTTTCTGAGGATAAAAACTATAATCTCTCCAAAAATTTTTCAATTTTCTGTAAAAGTGTGTAGTGCATTTTCACAAAGCTGTATTTTTTAAAGTCGTTAAATTGGTTTTTAGTAACCTCATACTCATTTTCAATTGAACAATTATTAAACTATAAAACAAAATTGCACAATTCCTAAAACTGTAGTCTGGAGTTTTACAGTCTGCTATAAAGTGCTGTATTATTATAATACACTAAAGACGCTCAGACTATTAAAACTTTTTTTTTAAATGAACCATAAAATATTTTATCATTGATGAAATAATTCTGAAGTATTATGCTCTTCAGCAGTATACATGCACAATATTTTGGTCTCATGAAAAGCATGCTAATCAGAAACCCACAGTTTAAACTGTAATTCTAATATGCAACATAAACCATGTCACTGTCTTTCAGGAAGAGTTTATTACATCCAACTTCAAGCATTAAAAATCAGAGTATTGATCATTAAATATAAGGTCCAGTCTTACAGAGAGATCTCCATGCCAAAGAGACTGAGTGTTAAGCACTGGTGATAACAACAGAGATGTGATTACTTTCCTCTTGTAAAGTTTTAGCCTTTATTTCACTCCACAAATCATAACTGATCTTGTAAGGGGGTCTGATGTTCAACTCAGAAGTTCAACCAAGCCTGGTAAATGAGAACAATTTTTTCCTGACTACTGATGGCTGATGTCTCACAGCAGCACTGATGTGTCTGAGCTGTTGGGTTGGATCCTTGGCCACATCCCCTCACTGCTCCTCTCTGCTCAAAAGGGAGGCAAAGGACTGCCCTGCACTTAGACATTCATCAGCTGTATGAAGCACATCTTTAACTTCAGCAGGATTTCAACAAACTTGAAAACAACCTATCTTGTGTGGTCCAGCAATTCTTTGGCAAAGAAGGTGAAAAGCTCAGTCTTGCTCTGAGTGGGAGCACCCACACGACCATACCATGAACACAAACACATGTGTGTGCACATTTGTCACTGTCATATTTTCTGAAAAAATTTTTTGCCCAGGATTTTGCTCCTGGGAAGCTGCGAAGCCTCAGAGAAAAATGAAAACAATAATTATCTGACTTGCTTCTCCTGTGTTTTGCTGCTTTGGAATGTGTTTGGACATTGTTTACCAACAGGTGATTGTTTCATTGGTTTCTGCTGTGAATTGTTTTTACTTAATGACCAATCAGTGCCAAGCTGTGTCGAGGCTCTGGAAAGAGTCACAACTTTTCTTTAGTATCTTTCTAGCCTTCTGTCTGTATCCTTTCTGTATTCTTTAGTATAGTTTAGTATTCTTTACTATAATATAGATAATAAAATAATAAATTAGCCTTCCAAGAGCATGGAGTCAGATGCATCACTCCTTCCTGCCATGGGGCCCCCCACAAACACAACACACATTCCCTGCAAACCAGGCTGCGGCACTGGAATCCACAGCAAGGCAGCTGGGCTGGGGCTGCTTTCCTGCCAGGAAACACCAGGATTTGCACACAGACTGAAAACCCCAACGTGTCTCCACAATGTTCCCCTCACCTCCTCTGGATCTGGCAAGAGTCATGCAGTAAATGACCACAAGTCTCAGGGAATTGTACATCCACACTTTCTGAGCACCCACTCCAGCATGGTGCTGAAGAAAACAAGGATTAACCTCCCTGAAACCAGTGTCAATGAAATCAATGGAAAAAGCAGTATCTGTAGTGGCAAAACAGAACTTCATTTAGTGCTCCCTGAATTAGAAGTGTAAGATTAAAGATGAAACTTTAAGTTAGCCCTGGCTGTCAGATCTTAATCTGTATACACAAAGCACTTCTTTAGGTACAAGGGACTTGCCACTAAAGCAAATTAAAGACATTGCTTTTTTAACAGAAAAGCTGCCAATAAGTGTTCTCTAAATCACTCTTACCAGCAGGCTGACCCCATTATGTCAGCTAATCCTGGAAATACAGGAGGTAGATTTAAACCTTTTCATAGAAAACATTAAGTCTTTTTTTTTTTCTCCTTTCTTTTAGCTCTAGCACAGCATTGGGAGTTTTATATTGTTGTCCATCTTTTGCTCCAGAATATATCATTCTATGTAGTTGGAATGCCCAGAGGAAGAGGTCCAAGCAGGACTTTCCCAAGGGATGAAGCAGGCAGAGCATTTGGAAAAATCTGTGCTTGAATATCACAAATAGTTCACAGGTTGTGTGAGGGATGGGGGAAAGAGGGTGCCAGGTGTATGGGTGAGTTAACAGTGGTGCTCAGGGGATAAAACAAGCTTTGTCTCCACCCCAGTGCTCCATCTCAGCAGTTGTGCCATTCCCTCACCCACACACTGCTGTGCTTCCTGCTTATGCTCACCCACCACCCAATTACCAGCCCGTGGAGATCCACACCTGCTGTGTCCTGATCCTCAGAACGCTGCACTGGAGCTTTTAACCCTCTTCAAACATCTACATAATGCTTTGAATAATGGTATTTAGCACCTGGGAAGCAGCATTAAGCAGTTAGAGAGGGTACTTAACCCACCAGATTAGCAGCTCCCTGCACAGTGCTGCAGGTCTGCACAGACAGATCTATAGGGCAAAAGCAGAGTCCTTTTCAGTCTCAGTCACACTTAGTTCCTGCTCTCCTCACAGTAATGTGAGCCCTCTCTCCTGCTTTTGTCCTAGGATTCACCATTAGAAGTATTTTTTTTTAAATCACAAGTAGTACACGAATTTGTGGAAGAGCAGCTTGCATTATGGCCCACATCTGCTAAAAACGCCCACTAATCTTACATGCCAATAGAAATAATTGATATATTTAAGTATCCAGATTTCTCTTTCCCAATGCTCCCCACATTTGATGTTTGATATTTTCAATTTCTATCTCATAGTTTTTAAATTTTGCCGATGAGAGCACAACAACATTTACATACTGGACTTGTCTTCAGTCCACAGGGTCATGGATCTCAATTATATCTCCCCATTGCTACATTCTTCAAAAGCACAAAAATCTTAATTTCTCTTCGAATGCTGAATATCCAAAGCAAGAGCAAGACATTATAAATATGGGAAAACAAAGTATGGAGCTAGCTAGCAAGACTTGGATGCATATATTTACTTAAATGTCCTCAACCATCTTGACTTCTACAATTTTTGTCTTTTGCAAAACATCCTTTATAATATTATAGAAACCCAGTGTGGGAGTCTGAGTTTTTTATTTATTTCTGCAATGACCCAGGAACAACTGGTCCAATCTATCACTTGAGGTTCATTTCATTATCATCCTTCAGTTCTACTCATCTCTCCTAAATGGAAAGGCAGCCTTTTTTTGAAGAATACATGGTGTGAGTACACATCCAAACTCATTCTTTTGTCCCTTTCAAATAATCCAACACGATGGTTCAGGCAGTGGGGGTAGAACACGAGACTGGAAGACCAGAACCATTTTTTGACTGGCATACTGAATGCAAGTTATGACTGAAAATGAAAGATTAACATATATGTCAGTTAAATAGAAAACATCAGAGTGAAGCCACCAGGAAAAAAAACTATAGGGTTGGCAATTACTTAATAAAATCTGCCTGTCTAAGGAACATGCTGCTGGGATTCATCTTCCTTTTTGTTCACAATACTTTATGTCATTTTTATATGGTGCTGAGGATTCTTTGCAAGATGTCAAGCACTTCAAATATACTTAAATTTAGCATTTCATATAAACCTAGCTACTATTTACTGTGTTTAGCAAATTCTGTTAGAAGTCAGGTTCATAAAAAGAGTTTAAAGGATTCCTGGATAAATCAAGCATCTTCCTGGCAAAGACAGAATGCTGATTTAATTGAGGGACAGAAAAAAAGAGTATCTCAAACAATCCATGCATATGTAAATATAAAGTAAGCAGATATCAGAAATAAACATTTTGCTGTATCAATCTGAAATAAGACAATACCCCATAATAGAATGAATTGCAAATTCTCATAGCAATGGTAAGTTCAAATGAAGAACAACTTCTAAGCAGCATCACTTAAATAAACATTATTTTAAATTCCAAATCTTCAACAGGTTTTTGAAGTAAATATTGAGCACAGGTAAACAAAAATATCTCTGATTTTCTTCAGGCATTCACCACCTTTCAGATTCCCAGGTTTGCTTCTGCAAGGGAACACAGCACAGCAGCAAAACCATGGATGCACTCCTGCTCCTCACATGACCATTCTGAACAATTCATAGAGAAATGCATCAAGAATTGCTCAGTCAGTGGTGCTCCTGGCAGACTGGGTTAGTGCCCTGTATTTTCCAGCCCCGGGAGGTTGGTATTGCTCATTTCTGTGCCATATTATACTAATCAATCACTTCCTGCTCTTTCTTCCCTTGCTGTATTTCTTTCACTGGCAATTTATACTAATCAATCACTTCCTGCTCTTTCTTCCTTGGCTGTATTTTTTAACCCACCAACTAGAATATGCAGCCCTGTTGCATCTCAATGACCACTTCCTTAGCCCTCCTCTGCCATTGTCGTTTTGTGCTGAGACTGATGCTTGTAATTTGACTTTTCACAGCGTTCAGGCTATACTGCCTTTTAGAAACCTTTCAGCTCAGCTGCTAAGCACATAAAAAAGCTTTTGGCTGCACTAGTTCATGTTTTGAAAACACTACAAAGGCATATTTTCATGGGAGGAGAGGCTTGGAATGAATACCCTTCTCCAAGTGCAATATGAATACCAGTTCTTTTATAAAATTTGCATTAGGGTTTAAGTCTCACATGCAAAGTGGCACCATACTGTCCAAAAAACATAGGTTTCTTTCTAAAAAATTGTGGGCTTGTTTTGGCTCTGTTTTTAAGTTACTTTTTGAAAAATGCATTAAAATATTAGAGCTTTGTTCTTTGTGTTTCAGTTCTGACAGAAGGAAGTGGTAGGCACAGAATATTGTGCTTCACAGGAATGAAACTGCTTGGTTCACATAACTTCAGTGACATTTTAGTGCAGACTTTATCTACAGTTTCTACCAAACACCAGAGATCATTTATTTAAAGGAACCTAATTTCCCTACCAACCTTTATTTCTTGTGCCAAGTACATTGGGGGATACCCTTAAAGTTATTGCACAGCTTTAAACCAGAGCTGATGAACTCATGTGGGATGTGACTTCAAAATGCCACAGTAACAGGGGGAAGGACAGGGAAGAATTTAAGTAATTTTCAACACACAAGAACATCTATTCAGGCCTAATGAACATTTGCAAATTCAAGTGAATCCAATGGGATTTGTGATCACTTGCCATTTCTTCAGTTCTTTATTTATTATGTGTACTTTGGTAGCATCTGGAGGCCAGACTCTACAGGGGGCTGTACAAACACTGAAGGAAAATGTGATCTCTCCCATAACACAACTTTTTAATATAACATGAAGTGACTCAATATCCCATCAAGGTCCTGTTCTAAATGCAAGATATTCCAAGTTCCAGGTTTAAAAGGCTGTGTTTCTTTCAGCATATCCTATTTGTTTAAATGACTATTGCAAATTGCAATATATGCCTCCAACTGTCTCTTTTATCAATAACTTACAAAGCTTAAATAATAGTGAATGCATCAATGCAAAAAAAAGAATTAAAACAGAAGGGCCTAAACTCAGCACCCTCTATCATTAACCTCCTGTACTTTGTGACTCCGAAAATGTCCCTCATGTTGCTACAGATACAATTTTCCAATGCAAAATAGATGCAGGAACTGGAAAAGGATGAAGGAGAGAGAGCGGTGCAGGAAAAAATTAAGAAGCAAAACATATTTCTCAGAAATAAAATATTTCTGGTTCAGTGGGCATGGAACTATTTAATATTCAGAAAACAAAGTGATTTTTTTTATAGGAAGTGAAAAATCAATGCTTTAACAGTGAAATCCAGAGATACAGAAAAAATTATCTTAATACCAGCTGAGACCTTTAAGCTTGGACACCTATATTTGTGTCACATAGCAATTTTCCTTCTGTAAAGACAAAAATAAACAGGACAAGCTGATCTATCCCTGCTTGACCTAATTTTGTATTTAAACCACCAGAAATTTTTACAGCCCCATTCCAATCCGGCCTAAGGATGTTTTCATTTTACATTTCCTGCTGACTTCTTCCTGCCTTGATTCTGCTGTCTTCTTCTCTCTCCCAAGTCCTTCAATCTTTCAAAGAGCTGCAAAAACTGTCTTCAGCAAGTGGTGAGCCTCTAAATCCAGGATCAATGATCCACTATCAATGGCCTAATTTAAGTGTCAAAGAAAGTCACTGCAGCCATGGGCCAAAATCACATCATGACTTCGACCTCAGTTCAGCAGAGTGCCTGATTCTAAAGTTTTATCTTTGCCCAGCTTCTTCAACGCGTAGGTTGCAGCACCATATGTTCTATAATATCCAGACCTACTCAGCCAAAAAACCTTCTTGAGTTTAATACCAATAACATAAGAAAGAAGGCAGCAGGACATGCTAGCTCACATTAAGGGCTCCCTCTGAATTAGGAGTACTCAAGGGATTAATTTAATCTGACATATCCTGGCAGGATTTGGAGAGTGCCACATTCATATTCAAACCTGTGATAAGAAATTAAATACCATCCCCTGTTTCTGAGACAGCGAGGCAATGAAGTCCACTTTGAGACATGCAAGTTCCTGATTTAAAATAAGAGTGTCTGACAGCTCACAACATATGCAGCTTGCAGCTACACCATGGGAATAAACAGATATTCCAGTTTAGGCAGGCATCTAGTTAGGCAGTGCGAGACTCCTCGACAGGTATCTATGGAAAGCTTTATTTATGCACAACAAGAACTACAAAACTCTCTTACCTGCAGGTTTGCACATGCTGGTGAATCATTGTGGGAGGGTATTTCGTTGTTGGTGGTCTCTGACCCTGTGTTTCTAAGTCTGGAAGCTGTCGTGGTTGTGGCTGTAGTGGTCTGTACTGGTAAGATTGGCTGCCAGACATTCACATCAGTGCCATTGCCAAAGGCCTGAATTGCATTTTCTGTGAAAATAAATTACAGGCAATTTTCTATTTCTAGGAAAAAAAAAAAAAGGCAAAAGGCAGAACTGAGTTGGTTTTTATTGCTGTTATTATTATTATTACATTTTAAATGTGTATTTGTAGAAACTCGATTTTATGCTGAGAAATGCGTCTTATTTTTGAACCTATCAGAAACACGAATGGAAAATCTGGGGTCACATAATTATTTGGTGCAGCCTCTTCTTTGTAATGTTTCCAGTAATTCTTGACAGAAGTTTTAAGATTTACCATAATCATATTTGTTACCATTCCAAAGACTCAAAAATTTACTTTCAACATTTAAAATACAGTTTGAATGTCATGTCCTAATTCAGGCAAGTGAAGCTACAGAGCAAACTAAAAACAGAGAACTGGATAAATATTTATTTCTACAGCTTGTTGTAGTAAAACTAATATGCCTATAACTACAAAATAGTTTAACTAAGGCAATCTTTTCCTTACCATTTTCACTCAAAATCTGCATAATTGGGTGAGGGAAACATGGTTAAACTAAAACTTTAGAATATAAAAGTTAAAAAGCTTATCACAGTTTCACAGGATTAAAGAGTGTGTTTATAGCAAGAGTAAATTGGTTGGAGTTTTTTTTTATAAACAAATAGAAAAACAGTTCTTAATCAGGTCTTTGGGGATTCAACAAGGATTTGGGGATTTCTTATTTCAAATTCTTTGTACAAGAAATCAAACAGTTTCACTGGGGACTAATATGTGGAAGTTATTAACACTTCTTCTCAGTGCCATTCCTTGCCTTATAAAATAATTTACATGTAATTTTCTTCTGAAAAAGATGTATTTTATTCTGATATTAGTTCTCAGAACTTCAAGATGCAAATAGAAGAACTTGTAAAAAGCACCAGAATGAGCTGCATTAATGGAGACAAAGTGGGAAGAGGGATATGATAAGTTTTCTTGTGTTTCCATGAATAAGGCAATATAAAAAGCAGTATTCCCTAAAATCACAGTAACTCTTTGTTTCCACTATTGCAAGAATGGCCACAGAAATACCTGCAATCCTTCCAGTTTTCAAAGTAACAAGTAGCATTTACAATTAGCCTTCAATTGTTTCATACAATCATACTTGATGATCCTTATGACTCTCTTCCAACTTGAAATATTTTATGATTCTATGACAGAATCACAGAATTGTTTGGGTTTAAGAAACCTTTCAAGGTCTTCTAGTCCAGCCCCACTGCAATGAGCAACTTCAACTAGACCATTGTTGTAAATGCCCCAAATAACAGGCTTGTTTCCCATTTTCAAGGGGAAATATATTGAAAAACGGACTAGCAAGAAATTTCTAGTTTCTTCCTGCTGTGGAAAAAGAAGTTATTGCGTTGTATAAAAGAAGTGGGAAGGATTTTAATGACATATTCTCCAGGCAGTGGAAGGCTCACTAATGAAGATAAGAATTTTTAAAAATTTCTATTCTATGTGAAAGACAAAACTTTGTAGAAAATCCAGAAACACCTTTAATTTCACCCTGAAGAAGACATTATCTTGCAGCTAGGATGACATAATTTGTCTCCCAGTAACCTCCAATGTCTTTGATTTGTCTTCATTAATGCTTTTGTACTGATGGCAAAAGAAAGGACAAGGAATCGCTCTGTCTTTATGTTCCAAAAGGAACCTGCAACACTCTAGAAATTAATGCATTCACAAATGAATAAAATCTGAGCTACTGCAATAGATATAAATGGCAACTGCCATTAGGCCTGAAGGTCTGATGGCATATTGTTAAATTTTACCCCTCATAAAGTTTGAACTCTTTTCTCTTTTTCTTTTGTTAAATGAACTTGAGTAATTGATTCGTTCTTCCGAAGCTTAATAAATAGTGTACCACAGAGCAACTCAGGTTTCTGTGCACAGAGCTCCCTGTGCCTTCACTGCACTGCTGTCTCTTGAGAAGCTACCAGTGGGAATTTTCAGACCCTCAAGTAAAATACTGAGCCCTGCCCCAGCATCAGCTCAAGTCTGTAGGGCTGGGTGGGCCACTCTGCACCACTGAGATCATTTACTGTTTTGGAGAGGAGCAATGATATCTGCTTCTTTGCATAAGCTGATGAAATATGACTTTTAAAACTACTTTTACCCTCAAAACTCCTTCTGGAAGCCTATTTCTTAACTTTAGTCTGATGGTTAAATTTTTCCCATTTCAAGCCCAAATATCTATGGCCAATATCTCCCTTTTTTGATCTTATGCCAACATTGTCCTGCAGGTGAAGTAATCCCTTCCCCTCCTTGGGTTTGCCCTGCTAATGCAGTTTCAGAGGACAATCATGTATCCTTTCAACTTCTGTTCTGCTAGGCTAGGGAAGCCAAGCTCTTTTGGTCTCCTCGTTTATCTGAAATTAAAACTCTGATGCACACTCCACATCATCCAATTATGCTGCTCCAGGCAGACAGGAAATTTGAAAAGAGAACCTGCCAAAATTGACTCCACTGAGCCATTCTGAAATTTATAACAGTCCCTAATTTGGAAGTCACTCTGACAGAAAAAAAAAAAAATCAATAATTTAACAAAATCTTTACAATAGTTACTATCCAGGCTTGTGTTAAAACCAGGCATCTGAGATCCAATATCCTAAAAAAAATGAAGTTGGCTGTAAATTGCAAGCACAATCCAATTTATACTTACTCACGGCAAATCCTTCATATCCTAAACTAGATGTCTTTTTTATATGAACTTCTTAAAATTATACAGAAACCCCTCAGGCGCTGCAATTCCATAGTAAAGATGCTGCCTGACTGTTAGGTTCCAAATATGACCTGTGGTGTAAACATATTTCAGTATCATCAAAACCCCGCTCGACAAAGCGCAAAGTGACGGCCTCGATGCGTCGTAACATGCTTAAGCAGCAAAGGAATTCCAGAAAACACTCTGCAACTCATTGAAAGACACTTAATTTTGTACTCACTAAGGCATGTGTTGTCCTGGAAGAAATTGAGAAATTTCTTGCACTCCTCCTCATCGTTGCCGCTGTTGCTGCAGTCGCACCACGGGGCCACGCTGAGGCTGCTGGAGTCGATGTAGTTCGGGGTCATCACGGTGCCTGGCACAGAGAGAAGCACAGCACTGTCAGCAACCTCTGCACTGGGTCAGGGTACCAGATGAGGGTTTCTCTGGGTCTGGACTGAAGGCACTTGAGAGGGTAGGTCATGTTCAGACTCAAATGTTTATTATTTGTTATCAGTAAAACAGTCTCAGTACTGTGAGTTAGCAGCTTTTCTTTAGAAGGCACAAAATGGCCAAACAATCTCTTGTTCCAAGGTCTTTTAAGACTAAACTATCCAATTAAGAACTGGTTCATGTTCAGACTCAAATGTTTATTATTTGTTATCAGTAAAACAGTCTCACTACTGTGAGTTAGCAGCTTTTCTTTAGAAGGCACAAAATGGCCAACAATCTCTTGTTACAAGGACTTTTAAGACTAAACTATCCAATTAAGAACTGACACCTAGATTATTTTTCCTTTTAACCCAATAACTGATCCCACACATCCCACAATGCAGACTTTTCTGCCCAATTACAAAATGCCACCCAAACCCATGAAGAAGGAAGGAGCATGAAGAAGCAACCCAGGATGACAGACACCCTGCACCCTTCATCTCCCTTCCACCCACAACATACTAAAAATCCCAAAACCTAAATTTCTCACCAAGTGATACACTAACACTTCTCTATAATCTATTTCACACTTTTGTGGATCCTGGTCTATACTGAAGTTTAGAAAACTTTCTCCATGAATGAGGGTCAAAGTCAGCGCTCCCCTGGGGGTCAGGGCACCCCAGAGCAGACAGAGAAACATTCCCGCTGCTCTGGGTTTCACAGCACTGGAACATTCCTTCCACCCTAAGATGGCAAGCAGCCCATGGTAAGTCATGCATTGGGGGCTGGATTCACCACACAGACCCACAGCAGGGCCTGACCCACAGATTTGACAGCTCCTGGCTCCTCTCAGCCTCTGACACCCAGCCCTGTGCTGTATTTCACACCCTCTGCTGTTTGAATGCAATCACTTTAGGGGCTGTAACACGATTCACACACTGAAGATACATTTCTTCCCTCCAAAAAGGATTCCCACAGAGAGCTGCATCTGCAGAACTGACAGGTAGAAAACCGTGGCAGAGGGAGGGAGGGATGGGCTGGGAGAAGGTGAACTCCTCTTTGAAAGGCTCTGCTGCCAAATCAAACACACGTGGACTGTCCTTAGAGCTGCACTTAAAAAATCTTTTAGGATTTTCCTTCCTCACCTGTGTTTTTTCTCATTTTAATTCTAACTGCAAATAAATGGCTAAAATGGTACCAGACCTGTGCTTCCTCCTTGAGTCTGCGGCCAGACTGGAAAAACATTTTTGAAATGCATGAGCAAGGAGAATGCTTGTGATGCTGAGGGGAGCCCTGGCACATCCTGGAGCAGTGTTAACCCAGGATGCTCATGAGGGACCTGCCAGCAGAGTGGGTTAGGGTGATGAACAGAGCAAAAATCAGCATGCATGAAAAGGTACAGCAGATTCTTTGCTGGTAATAAATTATTATTAATCTTGCTGTTTCACTACTTCTTCAGAGAAGTGGTTATTTCCTAAAAATTGTCAGCAACTTTCCAACCACAGGGCCATTCTAACTCTGTTACAAACTCTTGGGTAAATATTCTCCCATTTATATGCCAGTGAAATACAACCAAAAATTAAATTAAATGAAATGAAACCAAAGCAGGCATTTTGTGTCCTGAAAGATGTACAGCAAGTGCTCATCACTCATCTGGACCAGGGAACCTCTGTATGATGAGCACTTGCTGAAGCCAGTAGTGTCACTGAATGCATTACCCCAGCAGGTCAGATATTTCAAACTGTCCTAAGGATTGAGAAGTTTCAATCTTTATTTTATTTGTCTGACCAAAACAGAAAAATTAAATAAAAAGGGGAAGGTATTCCAGACCTGAACAGCTGCCAGCTGCTTCAGGGAACATGTTCCTCACTGGATAATTTGCAATCCTAGGACAGGTCATATATTGTGAGGAAATGTGATCACATCTCCTCAAAACTGACATCAAAGTAGTCATTAAGAAGATGGAATAGATGAAGGACAAATGTTAGAGACCCAGAGTGTACACGAGGAGAGAAAATTTGGTCCACAGGTCCAGGGTCCAACAGTAACAGACGGGAAAGGGCTATCAAACATAAGCTAAAAAAAGGAACATTAGAAATAGCACAAATCACAGAGTGATGTCTAATAGCCTTTCAGTCACCAGGCAGTGCTGGGAAATGAACAAATCAACATGCAAACTGCCTCATATGTGACGTGGGAGACAAAGGATAACAGGCACTAGGGCTGGCCTGAGGAAGGCAGTAATGGATGGGAAAATGAATGTGGTCCCTTTGTGAGATTCACAAAAAGCATCTTTTCTCTCGTTTTGGGATGTTCTTAAATTTGACTACAATCCCATACCTTTGGCTTCCTGCAGCTTTTAACAGATAGTTGCACTAATAATTGCTTGAATCCTACATGAGATTGGTACATGAGTAAACAGCATGGTTCAAAATTCATTAAGTGGAGATAGAGAATTTAGTAAAATAGGCAAATTTCATTTGCATTGTTAATGAAAACTGGACAGTAGATAAATAAGAAGAGGGATGATGTTAAATTAAAATAAAGCACATTAAAATGTCTCTCCCTCATCCATGTGGTGGTTCAGGACATTATTTCAGCCTTGCAACATGATCTGAAAAGAAGTGTGAGAAAGAGAAAATCAAAGGATTTTGCAAATGGAAAGAAAATAGTAGGCTGAAAAAATTCTAATTAGCAAATGCTTAGTGAAGGGTTGAAAAAACAAAAAGGTACTGAGGAAATTAAAAAGGTCACTGAGGTAAGACTTTCTTATCACAGAGAGGTAATAAGGTAATTAAAATGGGTTAAGACAGGGGTTAAAAGTGTAACAGATACCAAGGTACAATTAGGGTTGATGAATACAGGAAAGACAGGACAAGGAAAGTGTGTACACAGCACACAAACTGTGCATCCAGCAAAAACAGAGTGGCTGAAAGAGCAGCTAGTAGAAAATCAGTCTGTCATTTAAACCTGGGGGCAGATGTGAAGCCAAGCAGATTATATGCTTGCTTTCCTGGGGTGGATTTTCTTTTTTCCCTGTGACGTGTGTGCCTGTCCCTTCTCCCCCCTCCACTAGCTGGCATCTTGGAAATTCTGCTGATGGACACTAAGGGATCAGAGAAACCATGGTCGAATAGGACATGCTTGGTTTTCTGAGCTCTAGGTGTCAAACAGCTCTGGGATGTCTCAAAGGTCAGCAGTGAGACCTCCACAATTTAGACAAAAGCAGAGTTGGCCTCCACACAGCCCAGACACTGCTCAAATTAGGGTGAATTAGCAAGGAGATGGATGGTGAGTCCAGGAGAAGGGACAAGGGGCTGAAGTTTCCTTGGCCTAAACCAAGTCCAGCTTATTCACACAAACTCTCATGGAATTCCTGGGAATAACAGGGAACTTGGATGGATTTTGCTCAGGGCAAGGGAAAATGTGTCAGAAAGCAAATGCTAAAGCAGATCTTGAAGTTAGCACTTAGAGCAAATCTTAATTCATATGGGAGTACAGAAGGTCCAGATGGCTTAGCCAGGCTGTAACCAAAGCACTGACTCAAATGTGGCTAATCACAGTCTCCTTTTACATTGATTATTTTTTATATTTTTCTGATAAATAAAAACATATATTAACTTATCCCTATACTACAACAAGGAGCCTAAAGCAATGAATTGAGTTTTTCAACTTCCTGTAAAGTGCACACATCTTTAAAATTATACACATAGCACCCTGATGCAAATATTCAAGCAGCTTCTACAGACTCTTCTCCATTTTGTTAATAAAGCACCTCATACAAAAGCTGTGACTGGCTCTATTTCCATTTAGGATCATTAATTTTAGGTTGGATTCCACTAATTTCAGTGAAGTCAAACCTCATTTACATCCCTGTATTTGAGGAAAGATTCACATTCACTGTAACTTCCATAGAGAAGCCTCAGTTTCCTGATCAAACTCTGTGGAGGTGCAATTTTTGCTCCATTTAAATGAAATAATATTTTATTTTAATGAACAATAGTTTATCTTAATTAAATGGAGATCCTGAAGCTCTGATGGACAAATGGATCTGCAGCATCTTCTTACCCACAGTCTAACTCTTCTTCTTGTGTTCTATATCTATTAATCAGACATTTGAAAGATTATACTGCTGATTTCTGCCTTACTCCACTTTCACAGCAGATTGATATCAGAAGCAGGAATTTACTGCTTCAGCACAAAAAACGTTTTGGTAATTTCTTGATTTAGCAGAATTACTGCTAAGAAGCAAAAACTCTCATAATACCAGTCAGCTCCTCTTTTGCAAGTTTCCAGGGGGTAGCAGGAAGGAAGGAAAATGTTCATTTTTCCCTTTGAAAAGTAGATCTCCTTTTGATTTGAACTCCTTAGGCCCCCATTCCACATTTCTGATGTGTGATGGTGTTTTGCAGCATGGTCACCCCCAGTAACACAAGAACATCTCACAAGAGGAACTGGGTCATTTTGGGGATTAAACTGAAAAATGAAACCAACAAAACTGCCAGCAAAACTCTCAGGGTCCAGCAAGAACGTGGCAGCTCTTAGCCAGAAGTATCTGTAAGTAGCAGTTACTCCTTGCCAGCAGCCAGACTTCTTAATCTCATTGACAAGATCACATTTCAAGGCTATTCAATTCTCTGTTTGAGAGTCAAATGACAGTCTGTCATAACTGCTCAGATGTTATAGCCTTTGCATACTGTCTTAATCTCTTCAGTGGTAGAAGAATATCCTTTGAAGCCATCACATCTCATTTTCCCCATTGCCACATGGGCTTACCTCACTTGTTAGCTGCTAGAGTAATAAGAATGGTAACAAGAAGCCACTGAAGATAGCTTTCAGTCATTTTTCAGCAAACCCAACCTATTCTAGAAATATTTTCATTTCGATCTTATCTCCAGAGACATTTATTTAACAGCAGGATCAGCTTCAGGGCCTCAGCTGGCACCTTCATGCCCAACAGAAGGGGATATTGCTGCACTGCAGCAGGTGCAGGCTGCAAGCTTAAAAACATTTTATCTGGTGGCCTTTTCAAATTTATTTGTTTCAGAGTTTTGACATTCACTTATTATTTATTGCCCAACTATGATATTTCTACCACATATTCAGCTTCTTGACATGATCTCTTTCTTTCGGGAATCAAATGCTGAGGGTGGCATGTGGAATCTGGCTTCCATAAAGGCATCCTTGTGCTTGCTGACACTCAGGAAGGTGACAACAAACAAAAATAACTACACTGGGGAGGGAAGAGGATTTCAGATTTGGTCTCAGCTCATCTCACTGACAAGCATCTCTGAAAACACTTAGAGTGGACAGAAGGATATCATGTAAAGAATAGCAGCTGGAATTGATAAAAGGTTGGAATGATCTATTGTTTCATATCTCAGATTCAGGTACCTTTCTTTGAAGGTGTTTACCCAAACTTGTGATGACAGCTGCAATATCAACCAAGCTGCACTTCCACTTGTTAACTTCCTACTCCTCACTCCTGTCTACATTCAACCCTCTAAATAAGCTTTACCTTTTAAGCTTGCATTTATTTCAAATTCAAGCACCTTTCTCCCCTTACCTTCCATCCTTAATTTTCTTGCCATGTACAAGCTTACCTCAAGAATCTCTGTAAGGCAAAGCAGGGCTGCTCCATGTAGGTGCAGAAACTGGCCTGGTGTCATATCATACAGTATTATATTCCAGCTTTTATTTCGCACAGGCCTTCCAAATGCAGTTTGGGGTTTTTTACTCATGAACAAGCCCCCACCCTTCCCTGCCCTCTTACCAATGAGCCCCGAGTAAGCGAGCAGGCAGTCAGCATAGTTCTCCTTCAGACAGCCACTAACAGAGCGTGACTCAGGCTGGCAGTTTGTGAAGAAATCTGCAAGGCGAGATCTGCAACGGGAAGAAAAATGTGTATCTTTAAAAGTCAAGCCTGAAGGCATTCTTACCTTTTACACACTCTGTTTTTTGGACAAGGCTTAATATTCTTTAACTTAAATGCATATTGGACACATTTCAGCTATTGAGAGTCTCTTTCTAAGACACATCTCTTTCCAGAATCTGTTTTTGAAGTCAGAACAAAAAAGCGTAACAAAACAGTAAAAAAGGAACAGAACAACAGGGAAATGCCTGCCCTTGACTAAAAGAAATGCTCTGCGTTTTCATGCCAAGAAAAAAAGACAAAGACTGATTTTATCATATGAGGAGTCATTTTGCCTGGATCTGAACTCTAACTGGAGTCTTTTATTCAGAGCACAGTTTCTGCTGTTTTACTGATTACACAAAGCTGCATGTTTGTGCTCCCAGAGCAAGCAAGACTCTTCCTGCAGGCCTGGAAGCAGGACCTGCTCTGGTGGTGTTCCATGTTTCCAGAGTGGGCTCACCCTGCCCTGGCCTGGCCTGCAGCAGGCAGGACCAGCTGGCACAGCCCCCTCACCCCCAGAGCCACAGAGATCTGTTTGTTCTTGTAAAAACTGCATTTATCCAAACTCCACAGTACTGGCTCCAGGGCTGAGGTGAAAGGAAAGTGAGTTCTGCATGGAGTTCTGCTGCTGAGTGGCCACTTTATCCTCACTCACCTCAGCCAGCCCACGGCCAAGGAGGAGAGAGCACTGATCCCATGCAGGAGGTGCTTTAAGACCAGGAATGAAGCTGTATTATGATCAATTGATCTCTACCCTGTTGGAAATTAAAAGGAGCAACAGGATCTCTTCTAAATTTGTGGTTTAAAGGCCACATAATGCTCCCATTCAGATCTGTATAATTTGCAAGGCATTGATGAGGTGGGTCAAGGTCACGCATCCTACAGTCACTCCCCTGCCCATCTTAGCCTTATAATCTTGGAGTAGTGACTTTTGTTTATTCACAAAGTGTTATTTACTCTTTCATCTATGAAAAAAAAATCATCTCCCTACTTCAATCTTCTCTTCTGTGAAACAGGTAAAAAATGTTCTTTTGCATCTGACAACCCACAGTTATGTCTCAGGATAAGATGCTTAATCTTTGCAAAGCCCTCTCAAAATCAGAATAGTACAATCTATGAATTTTCATTACTGCTCCAGCATTATGCAGATTTGCAATATAAATGCTCTTTTTCAGTTTTGCAGCAACCCCACAAAAGTTAGCAGAAACAAGTGATTTGCAAGTGATTTACTTTATTTGTTTACATGCTCCAGAGACTAATTATCTTTGTTTGCTTTATTGTTTTACCTACCCCAGAATGGGACTGGATACACATCATTAATTGGCCTGAAAGTAACGATGGGCAAACATCAAAAGGTTCAGAGGCTTAGTTTGAGAAAGCATCCTATAAATAAACTCCATGCAACCTATACCTGAATTTATGAGAGCTGTTCTCATGGCCTTATTTTAGTTCCATCTCTCTCTAACTGTACTGACACCAGCAAGTCCATAGTTGCCTTCAAGCCACAGTCAACCCTAAGCTTTTTCCTCCCTCTCTTGCCTTATTTAACCACTCAACCTTGAGATGGAAATTTGTACCCAGTTGCCTTTATTAGCTTTAAGAAGTCAACCTCTCTAGCAAACATTCATATATACATACACACATACACCCTCATATATATATATGTTTGTGTATATATATGTATACACACACACACATATATATATACACACACATATATATTTATCTAAATTTACATGAAATTTCTACTTAGCTGGTGAATAAATACTGTACCTGCCAGGAGACAGGCTGAGAGGAAATGGGTCTCAATATATGAAAAGAGATAAATGGCATCCCCATGAAGAAAATCTGGGAAAGGAAACCCTCTGTCACTGCAGTGATTCCTCACCCAGTCAGTAATTAAGATAGTGGCTCAAATCCAGCTTTTGGATCAATTGGGAACAAAGAGAGTTGACAGTTTCCAAGGATTTTTCTAATTCTACTAATACCTGGATGAAGTCAGGTTTAGAACAGAATAGAGCCTATTACATCTATCTAGTATGAAAAACCTCTGCCATGGTAGAAAGGGCAAGCCTTCTGCATATACAGTATTCTTGTATTTCTAAAACAAAGTAGCTCCTCCGATCTAAATTTCATTATTTATGTGACCACAAATAAATCTTTTTGGCAATGGATTATACAATCGGCATCTTGATAATCCTGAAAACACTTCTTGCAATCATTTCATCCTTCTTGAATGTCCAGTTCTCCCTTAGGTTATTAGGTGCACTGGTCCAGAGATCATTTAATACATTCCTCTTCTCTAAATGTTTTTAAGGACTGATAACCATGGAATAAACCCAGTCATTTACTACCCAGCCTGCCTAAAGAACTTTGTTGTATACCCAAAAGGAGGCTAAAGATAGCTCTACTGATCTCTTTTGCATACACCTTGATTTCCATGTGAATTTCTGAAGAACTTTTGTGGTCATAAAAAGTAATGATGTGACAACATTGCACATTTAAGTTTTCATAAGTCAAACACAGTTCAGATAGCTCTGGTCTGAGCACTACTGGACATTATCACACAACCCTTCCCTAGCCAATCATCCAAACTTCACACAACCCAAGCTCTCACCCTCTCCTGGGCTGTTAACTACACCTGATACTTATGTGGATTCATTTGCACTGGAGATGAAGTTAAGGCCAGAAACAAAAGCAGAGACCTCCATCTGCCATAAAATACTGCAATACTTTCAGTGAAGATCTGCTGATTAACACCCACTGAAGATCTACCCCCAAACACTTCCAGCAGACTGGCAGTGATGAAAGTGTGCTCATCAGTGAGCACCAAAACAGTGGCACTGCTATTTATCCAGAGAGAGAGACAAATTAGCCTAATGAGAACCATTAATCCTAAAGTATTGCACATGAATTTTAAGAACTGTTTGGGTAAAAGAGACAATCCTTTTAGGGATGCAGAATCAGAGCAATCTGATAATAGCAGTTCTATCAAAAAATAAGCACTGTGTTGAATTAGTGCTCCTTCAGCAGGAGGAAACCTGTAGGTGGCAACTTGAGGGTTTCTAACCCATGACTGAGCAGTTTTGTTACCCAGAGAACAAACAGAATTTGCCACATGTACCTTCAAATGTGCACAGTTTTACATGTGCAGTGTACACAGATGTATCTCACTGCTGGAGAGAGACTGACAGAAAGTTTTATATTGTTCATACCATGTAGCAGGACCACATCTAAAAGAAATTATTAATTTATTTTTCTGCCACAAAATCCTCATTGTCCACTACCACATTTATAATATGTTCTCTTCTCCTTGCATAAATAAGGGGTACTGCTCAGAAATCTTCCTCCCAGGAAGAGGAAAAAATAAAAACAAACAAAAAAATAATCTCTTTGTAGGGCAAAAACCCCACAAATTAAATTAGTCTTATCTTACCCCTGGAAAACCTGAAGATGTTCTGGGAAGCTTATTTTAAATATTTTGTATACCACTAGCTGGAAAAGTAAGAATAATCCCATCAGCAAATTCAAAGAAAATCTGCTCAAACAACAAACAGCCTTTCTGAAAAGAAGAGAAAAAAATCCCAAACCTGCTATTCTCTAATGCTTTGTATTAGTACCAGTAAAATAATTTGTAACAGTTAAAAATACAAAGGAAGCAAAGTTAATTTGCTCTCCTTATGATAGTGGCTCTTCAAATACTCAGCTGGATAATTCAAAACTTTCACATTTGCTTACAAATAAGCTTTTTTAATAGCACTATTGTATTGAATCTGCATATAATTTTTGAAGCAATTTAATTTTATATTAGCACAACCCGTTGCATAGGCAACATTGATTAGGTTTTCACTACTTTTTGTTCTCGAGGTTCTGCAAAAGTTCTTTGATGTCCTGAAGTTATCTTTGATATTTATCAGTTCTCCCTCTTTAAGGCTGGTCAATTCAGCTTTAGCATTGGTGCAATATTTAAAAGCATGATAAGAAACTGTGAAGTTGCAGAAAGTTTTTACAATTTTCAGTTTGGATCTGGTGCAAATTAATGACCTACCAGAAAGCAACAAGATTCCTCCTCAAGAAGCACCAACCTCACTGGGATGGCAGGTGTTGATTTCTCTTCTTTTTTTCTCTCTGACTGTACTGTTGGTACACAAGGGCTGAGCCCTGAGGAGAAAAACCTCTCTCCTGGTGATGTTCACACCAAGCAAGACACTGAACTCAGGTTCCTGCTGCTGCCCACACACAGGTTGTGATGTCCAAGTGAATGGTTACAAGCACCTGCCCTGTCAGGAATGCAGAGAGCGCCAGCGCTCCCGTGCCCACCTCAGGGATGTCAGGTGAGCTCTGGACATGCTCACTGCCACCTCTCCTTGCACTGCTGCTGGTGTTTGGGCACCTATTTATAGCAGTAGCATAAAGAGAAGGTAAATGCCAGAGCTGAGAGGCTGAGGTGACTACACTAATTAGTCAGAGCTGCTCGAGCGTCTAGACACCATTTGGCAGTGCAGTCACGTAAGGGAAGTGCTGCATCAATATTCAAAACAGAAAAGAGGTATAAATCCCACACTGAAAAAAGCCAGACTAAGTCAATGAATGTGTGTCATGGTGACAAATGGCACCATTACAGAAAAAAACAACAAGTCAAAATACTTGTTCTTCTTTCGTGGGGGTCAACTGCAGTGTCCTACTCTGGCTACGAGTCACTCCCCTATGGCTGGAGTGGTGCTGCTTCTGCTGGGATGCAAGAGTTGGTTGCAAGGGCTGGTATGTGGCCAAAGTAATGGCTTCATTGTCGCAGAAGCATTTCATTTTCTCTTTCTTTCATAAACAGTGAGAAAATGAGACAAAGGCCACATAAGCAACTCTATCAAGCAGGGGGATGAAAAAAGCCTAAGAGGAACTCCATAAAGAGAGATTACTCTCTCTGCACGTAGTAAAGTAGCTTTGACCCATCTTTTTTTCATTAAAGAACACTAGAGCTGTGCAATATTAATAAATCTTACACCTCCCTTAGCTATCTAAACACACTGTTGAGCACCTGTGAGCAACTACAAATTTTGACATTTTTATTTAAGAGGTCACTTTCCCATGTATTTATTAAACAGCAACCACACTAAATTTTTCCAGTGCAAAGGCTGGTTTGTGTTTGGCTGCTACCCTCCTTCTCAAACAATGACAGTGCCCAGGCCCTGAGTCACTGATGCTCCTGTCCTGCCCAGCCATGGGCCCCATGGAGCCAGCTCTGCCCACGGGCTGATGTCCCATCCTGTCCCCAGGGAGATGTCCCACTCCCAAGCTGGGCTGATGGAATGAACCCAGCCTAAAAGGTTCTGTCCTGCCTGTCCCTGGAGCCCCCAGGAGCCCCAGGAAGAGCCCACCCCATGCTATATCCTGACATCCATCTCAGCATCTGTACCTTTCTTTTGGAGAGTGGGAAGGGTACAACCATTGCTGGCAAACCATTTGCTTCCCAAGACCTGAATACTGAAGGCAGTTTCTCTCACATGAACTGATCCAAATCTTTTCCAACACTGGCAGAAATAGGATTTTAGATCCCAAATACCAGCTACTAACTGAAATAAGCTGATTTTTATCTGGTTTTGCTGCTGTTTTGTTATTTTAAATGTCTGGAAGCCTAAACCCAAGCAAATATTTGATTCTGGGTTCAGCTTGCCTCTCAAAACTGTGTTGTACAGCTGGAAGGAAAACATGGACAATGCCCAATTACAGAGAGGCAGCCTGTTTGCACTGTGGGATAACTAGAGACTCAGGAACAAACACCAGGGACCACCCAAGGCTCACTGAGATGCCTTCCAGCAGCAGCAGGGCTTGCTCAGAGCATCAGGCACAGGCACAAAGCCACCAGGGCTGGTCCCCCAGAGGAGCACCCACACTCCTCCCAGCTCTCTGCCTCTACAATGTCCCCCCAAAATTTGCCAGCATTTATGTCACTACTCAGGGCTTTTGTTTACCAGGGGCCTCCTGGACATTCAACACCCCAGAAAATGGAGATCTAACTCCCTGAAATTCAGTCATGCAAAATGAAAAGCATTTCCACCTATGCATATCTGTATTTTGAAATTAAAAGTACAAACACTGTATTCTTTCTATTGTTCTGTTAGGAAATTAATACCCTACAACCATGTTCTTTTACTATACTTTGTGGAAAGCAAAATAAAGTAAGTTCTATACCATTTTCTGTTAATATTGTCCTTTCCCTCTGCTCATAACATCTGCTGGAGACCAGTTAGATCTTTTTATACAGTATCTGCTACAGAAAATCAAAAGAACTTAACAAAACACTAATGCCATAGTTTATCAATGTTAATTAAATCCTCTAAGCGACTCAAGATCATGCATGAGAGTAATTTTAATTTAATATATTAGGTCTCCTTTGGGTTTAAGGGAAACTACTAAGCTCAAATGTGATTCTAAACAAGTATGATTTATTTGAAATTGGGTTATATAAATATTTATATACTACTGACCTTTTGTGTAATAAAACCAATTTTGAAAAATATGGTGAAAATCTTGAGCACAAGGTAATGCAATAAAGAATTAGAACAGCGATTCTCAGATGCTGTGACACAAAACAGAATTTTCTCTTTCTGTTTGGAAAAAAAAAAAATTACCTCACATCATTTTTTAGAGGCCTGTTGGAGAGAACATCTGGAAAACATTCCACAGGAAATCAAACCTATATTAAATATGTTTTGCAGAGCTCTGTTTCCTTGCATCGACCTTAAGCATTCATAATGTGTTTCTGTCTTCCCAGCTGCAAAGAAAACACTTCTGTCAGAGCCCTCTACCAAATGACAGGCTGAATTGTCAGCCAGTGATTTTATCAGGGGATGCTGCTAAGATTTCTATTTAGTCTACCTGTGTCTGCACCAAAGCTCTCCAATAACATGAAAAAATTCACCAGCTGCTTTCCAGCTATCATGAATTTGTATATTGTTTAATTTCTTTTATGCTGTTTAATTTGAAGCTTCTAAATAAAAACGACTGGCATTTTTAAAGATGCCCAAGCCTCAGTGTCTCCTGACAGGATGTTACTCAGGAAAGAACTGCTTTATGGGGAAAGCTGTTCTCACTTCATTAGCTGGGCGAGCAGAATAGTCTGAATTACAGGCTGGTAACCTAAGAAAATCACTGTCACTCTCAAGAAGCAAGCCAAGGAAAAGCAGTGCCACTGCAAGTCCTTGAGCGTGGCACTGGACGCCTCAGTGTTTATGAATAACTGTATTGGGAGTGCACACTGAAAGGATGTGCCTCCAAGTACCTGAGAAAGACATCCATGGCAATAATGTTCCCTGCAACCACTTGAATAAACTATAATAGACTGTTACTAGCTCAAGCATGAAACTGATGGGAGTTTGGAGATGGAAAATAATCTAAAAAGTACAATACAAGTTCTCTCCTCACCAGAAAAGTTTCTGCTGGTAGATGTGCTGGAACATCAGGTTTCCTGGGGTTATGCAGGGATGCCCTTTGCCTCTGAAAATCTCTCAGTGGTGTGTGTGGTGACATTCCTGAAGGAAACAATTCTGTGTCCCCTTGTCAGAGGGGTGGATCAGGGAAAAAAAGAGTGCCCAGGGTCTGTGGGCAGCCAGCATGGCTGAAACCCATGCTGCAGCTACTCTAAATACTGCTCTGACCTTGGAGTAAGACAACAGACAGAAAATCAGAAATACTGATCATAAAAGCAGAGTAGAGTCCTTTTTTATGTGGATCCATTTTTTCATGCATAAAACAGCCCCACCAAACAGCAAGTCAAGAAGTTCTGGCAGCAGCAAGCCAAGAGAGCATTGATCTTATTCAACATGTTTTACTTGCTTTTAGAAGTAATATGGGTATATAATGATAGTACAGAAACACTGATTTGTAGTGTAAAATTGCAAAACAAACCATTTTTACCAGTACTGGATTAAGAACATTTTTTTTGACTCCACTCAAAAAACCATGAACACACAAGGCAGATAAAAAAAGTGAGGCCAGGAGTTGACAGCCTGTGATACACCCAGACATTTACAGAAGTTGTTCTGAAACAAACTGTCCATTTTAAAAAATATTTTGCAATGTTGCATGATGGCTACTGAGATCTACCTGCAGCCTTTCATAATGACTAACTGGCAAAGGGAGCATCATAACTGAGAGGACAACCACTGTGACTTATGCTTGAACTGGAACAAAAGGAAGTGAACTAAATAGTCAAATAATAATATTCAAATAAAGCCTGAATTTCACAGATTCTTAGTAGTATGTGCTTTATAATAAAAAAGCCTCCTTTAATGGTTTATAGAATGTGCATGAAAAAAATTAATGTAACACAAACATCTTTTGATGTAAGGTCATATCTCAATAACCTTAGACAAGGGTCACAGTCAGCTCACTCAGAAAATCTATCATCAACAGTAAACACACCCCAGAAACACACCCCCTCTGTGTCACTTGTTTTAAAGCCAGCAGATCATTAACGCATAGGAAACAACCACAGGAAACAACCAGCACCTCTGCTGAGAAGTCTTTGCAGGCACTGCCACGTTTACATCTTGCTTCCACTTAGAGGAGTTACTCCAGTAACACTGTAGTGATTATTAACATAATTAAAGCAATGTAATTTCTATTCAGTAAACATGAGAATGCTCAAATTTGAAGATATGCATGTGGCTGTCACTTGCTCTGTTGAGAAACAAAGTTTTATTTTTAGCTCCAGTGCTTACATTTTCTTGCAGCTATTTTAACAGATGAACTGCCACCAGAAATATTCTCTCACTGGGCCCTGATGTAGAATGATATAAATAACCTTTACAAAGTCCAGCATAACGGAATGGTAAAATCAGTTGACATTCTCCTAATTAGCACTGCCTGAAGATTTACCTACACAGAACAGGAAGAGCCAAAATCACCCCTGGAATAAATCCACTGAAGTCACTGATGTCAGAGGAAGTACACTGGGAATGGACTTGATAGAATAGATCTGTTATTTACATTAAACACAGAGCAGCTTCTTGCCTGTAGCATATACATGGCTTGAGGTAAATGAAAAAACCCTTTTGATTTATTAAAGAAAATGCTATTGTATGATATATACATCCTTTCTTGCCCCAGCAACAGCAAGTTAGCCAAATGTGACTGTGAGTACATGACAAATCTTCTCTACACTTCTCTACATCTAATAGATCAGGGGGTAGAAACTACTCATCAAACCAGTGGATGCTAAACTCCTTTCTACAGAAATCTCTCAACTAACAATTCAAAAAGTCAGCAGTAGCAGTACTTCTAGTGGAACCCCATCCAGCAAAGCAATTAAGTGCTTGCATAACTGTAAGGACATGAGTACCTTCAAATTTAGATCTCTATTAAAGTTTAATGCCAAATTTAACTGTCTTGGATTTCAATATTTTTGACTAAACACATGTGAAACTGCTTAATTAGCATATGTAGTTTAATCTCTCCCCCCTGCCTTGATAAATGAACAAAACAAAATGGGCCAGATTAGCCCTGCTGTAACCCTCACCCTGGCTCATGTTCCTAATCTGTAGTCTTCTTATTTCTTAGATTATACAGGAAGCTCTTCTTTTCCACTTAAATTAATAAAATAAGGGTTTTTACACAAAATGAACACTCAGGGGAGTGTTCCTTATTGTTCTCTAGAACTGCCTGAGGTGGCTGTAGCAAGGCCTTGTTCCAAGTAACAAGCAACAGGGTGAGATGAAATGGCCTCACGTTGTGCCAGAGAAGGTTTAGATTGGGTATTAGGAAAATCTTCTTCATAGAATGAGTTTTCAAGCCTTGGAACAGCTGCCCAGGGAATTGGTGGAGCCACCATCCCTTGGAAATGGTTAACAGACCTGTAGATGTGGCACTTGGGGACATGGTTTAGTGGTGGGCTTGGCAGTGCTGGGTTTATGGCTGGACTTGATGTTCTTAATGGTTTTCTCCAGCCTATACAACTCTCTGAAAGATCACATGCAGATACAAGTGCCCCAAGTTTTTGGAGCTGAAATGGCCACAAGTACCTCACTCAGCTCACTGAGTCATCTTCCTAGAAAGAGACTGACATGGAAGCAGGGTATCTAAATACAGCCAATAAGACCTGAATCATTGGCATCCAAGTTTATTTTGTGATTGTTGCATGCTCATACACACACTCTTTATTCCACTCCTTCAGCCCTGCAGAGAGGTAATATGGAATATTCAGTGCCACAGGTTATTTTTAACCTGATCAGCAGAGGATCTACCTGACTGCAGGGAGGCTGCCTGGAGAGTTTGAGCTTGCCTGACAAGGGACCTCAGCGTGAAATGCTGTCTAGTTACTGCTTCTTGGAGCATGAACTCTCTTCACTGCTACAGCACAAAGCCAAGCAAAGTTGGGTGCACGACTGAAGCTGAGCCATTTTTCTAATTACTGTCTCCTCATGTCTCTCCTGCTTTTGGAGGAATGTCAGTCACCCAGCAAGCTTTTAATCTGCAAGCCCCTCCTAAACTGACCAGAGAGAGAAAAAATGAGGGCCAGCCAAGCAGATCTGGGCACTGCAGAATGAGATCCATGCACACTTCAGAAGGGACAAAGCAGTCTTGTTTTGCAGGATGTTTGGATTTTTCTGATTCCAAAGGGATTTATGGATACCTTATAAGGAGGAACTGCTTGATTCATTTTGAGTTTTATTCAGATGGAAGAAATTTGAAGTTACCTTTGTTTCTGAGGGGGAAGGGACAGCAATATTATGTCTATTTGCTCTGCTAACAGAAGACATCAAAGTAATGAATCATGTAAAGACAGGGAAGAAAATAATACAATATTGCAGTATTTTCTATCTTTACTTTGCCTTTCTTGAAAGGTTTTTGCTTATTTTGCAGAGACTGCATTAATATTTTTTTCCAGGCTAGCAGTTCCACACACACATATTCCACTACACCATCAAGTTTCCCCTGCAGAATACTCCAGCTTCTTTCCCACCTCCCCTCAGACCCCATTTTTTTGAATTTTCTGAACTGTCACCATGCCTCACTATTAGTTCATTAAAATTAATGAACACCTGTTTTGTCTTTTCTTTTCCACTTTAATAAATAAACCTCCAGCAATACAGACATATATGCATACATTTACATGCCTGTATATACATATATGTATAAAAATCACTCTCCAAATTCAGGCTATGTGAGGTGAGCTTGTGGGCATGAGCCAAAAAGCAGATTTACAATATTTTATGCCCCCTTGGTATTCTAGAGACACAGGAACTCTCCTGAGTGCAGGTGCAGAGAGCTCAGGCTCACCCTACTACACTGCAAGCATCCTACAACTTCTGCAGGGTGAATGAGGTTTTGCACCCAGTCCCTGACTCAGTCTCCAAACATATAATGCAGGCACACCCTGCACTTCTCTAGAAATCAGGAGTGTCCTTTTCTTCATGTCCTTAACAGCATTACACAAACTACACTGTGGCCCTGGTTCTGCATAACCACAGTAAACTGATCATCTCAAGGAGCGGCCAGAGTGCCCCAAGTGCCAAATCGAGATAAATGTCCCAGAGGGACTCAGACCCAGCTCTGTTACCCCAAAGTGAGCAATCCTACTGTGTCCTTCACAAAAACACCCACCAAGTGCCCTTTTAACATGCAAAACCAGAGTCAGGCTGAGAGTGAGCGCTCAGGCTTTTATCTGATCAGGGAATTGTCACCAAGATCAGCTCCAAGGCTCAGAAAGGGAGGCAGCACCTCTGTTTTCCCTCTCATTTGCTGAATTACAGATGATCACTGGACCGTGGCAGGATACTGAGGGAGGAGAAGCACAACATGCAGAGAAGCAGGTGAGGAGAGGAGGCACCCTAAGTGGCTGTAATGGAATTCAAACGTGTCACAGAGGCACTGAAAGTCAGATAATTGCAGGAAGATCTGGGAAGAGGAGATGAAAGGAGACTAAGCAAGGGGACGAGGTAGGAGGGGAAAAAAGCAATGAAAAAAAGTGAGAAAAAATGAAGGAGAAGTATAAGGAATAGAAAATGTGAAGAAAAGGGCAAATTTCTTTTTCACCTCTTCCATCTCCTCCTGCACATCCATCCAGTGCACTGCTCCCTGTTAATCCTGGAACTGAGGATTGCTCCCTCCTAGAGCAATTCTGAAGCAGGACAAAAAGGGTTGCCTGCACATCTATAACATCTCACCACAGACCTGTCTGTAGGGCAGAAGCACGAGGGTGCAGACAGGGTTTGCAGTCAGCAGTGGCTTCTGCTGCAGGAGCAGTGCACAGGACTCACACAGAGCAGCCACTTTCACCAGCAGGTCCCAGGTGTAAAGCACCTGCAGATTTTTACATGCCTCACAGAACAGGAGCACCGAGTGACTCCCTCTCCACAGTAAATTACCATTAAAAGTGTCCAATACAGTATCGCAAAAGAAAATTATTTTCTTGTCAAGTTTCTGATGTTTTCAGAAAGTGCAGCAAGCAGCTGAGCTTCTGTTCTAACATTTCCAGTGGATGAATTCTTTTCAGTGTTTGCATATCGCCACAGAATGCTCTGATACCTGCTGATCAGACATCCTGCATGCAGAGCTGAATGGGTGGCTGCAACAAAATTAAGATTGTATGGGACAGTGTCATGGTTTGAGCCTGGCAAAGAGCCAGTGCCCCCATGAAAATGCCTTCACCCTGGTGTCTGCTGTGAGATGTGACCAGGAATAAGCAAAACAGGCTCTAACTTAAACATAAAGAACACTTTATTACTTAAACTACAGGAAAATAGGGAAAGACTATAAGGAAAAGAAAAAAAAGAAATTGAAAACCTTACAAAAAAACCTTCCTCCTCCCCACTCCCTGACTTTCCCAATCCGATACATTCTCCCAAAACACCAACTGCCCAGCCCGGCACGACACTTTAGTATACTCAAACTGCAGTTCATGAAGAGGAAAGGAGTCCTTCTTGTTCCATAGGCTTCTCCTGGAAACACACTGAAACCTCGTGTGCTTCCTTGTCACTTCGGCACCGCCCGGAAAAAAGTCCTTTTGCCGCTTGTGACATCTTCCTTCCATGCCCAGTGCTCTCACCACTGACGGCATGGACCAGAGCTGCTTTTAGGGTTGTCTTTCAAGGATGCCTTGTCTCACTCCAAAAAGGCACAGTCTCTGCTTTGGGACATCTGTCCCCCCCATATTTTTCCAACCCCCTGGGGCCGGGGGGTCCTCACGAATGAACCCTCCTGGTTTTGAGGCACTGCCTCCCCCTAAATGCAGTCTGTGTCACAGGAACAACTGAGTCCATGGCCACAAGAAAAGTCCAGCCAAAAGGCCACTCCAAATCATCTCTCCCCATCCAATCATCTCTACGTTCTTCGGGCCAGGTCCTTGTCTCATCTCATCTCTTATCTCCCTTCTTATTCAGCTTCGAGGAGGATTAGCATTTTTGCAAGGCCCCAATCATGAAAGAAAGGGTTAAAAGTTTTCAGTCTCTGTCTGTCCTGGGACGAGATGATACTCCCACACGTGCTGCTGCTGCGGCCGGCCGGGCTGCACCCTTTTCCCCCCCCTTTCTCTTCCTGGGCCGGCTGCTATCACCGCCGACTCTCCCTCTCTCTCCCTCCTGGGGGGGGGGAATTGCTGCCCGATGTCTCTTGGGGCTCCTCCACCCTTCCATCCTTGAGAACTTTCTCACCCCCATCTCCGTCCAGGCCCCGGGCCTACCGCATGGCTGCCCTTCCCCTGCCCAGCAGCAAGGCTGGACGGGGGAAGAGATCTGACCTCTTCACAGCGACGTCCCAAGAGAGCGTGCCAAGGGCAGTGCCCTGCTTTTAACCCCTGTGTATTCTCGGAGGTGTGTCCAAACCCCACTGGCTACACTAGGTGCCAGTCTCAAACCTAAAACTTTCATTGGTTTGACCACAGCTTCCCAGAATTCCCACTCCTTCCTGGTCAAACCACCACAGACAGGTAACCAAAAACTGGTCAAGAAGTAAGAACACACCAATGAAAGCACATTTATAAAGATTTGACTCTCTGAACACACAGTGCTGGAAACATTTCTCACTGTATTTTCAAGGAGATGACCCAGGTACTAGAACCTAATTGGATATTTCATTATTATCCTTCCCCTATCCCACATGAAGAAGTTATTTAAACATGTTAAGCATATTTTTCTATTTTTTTTCAGTGTCAAACAGCTGCAGAGAGCAATATGTACAATTTTCAGAATTAAGGCAAAAAAATTAAGAAGACAACTGTCTTCTGGAATTAGTTAAGAACTACTTTATGGCTATTTGAGCTTCAAAATGGACCTCAATGATCTGACCAGTCATTTGGAGTATAATTATTGTGAAGGACAAGAAACATGCTCCCAACAGTTTCTTTTATTAGCAAAAAGATGCTGCCCTTCTTTTCTGATCTTTGCAGCACATGAATGGATTGACAGCATTATTTCAATAAATAATGTGTCTGTATCATTATCATTCTGGTCAGTGTCTTCTGAACATATCCAAGAAAAAAATCCCAAGTATGCAAATTCAAGACACAGGTTATTAAAAAGACCAAACTAATGACTCACACTTTCAATACTCAAGCAAAATGGTATTTGCAGTACTGTCAAATGTGATAGTGGCAAATATGAAGCACCCTGCCCTGCATTTACAGCAGGATGATATTCTTAAATCATGCCAGTCAGCTTTCTGAAGAGTAATTGTTAGCTGAAGCGATCAGATCACAAAGTTTTTTAGAGGTTTTTGCTATTCCAGGACATCACTGGTGAAAGTTTTTAATGGTACACTGACTTTTCTTAGAAGATTTGTTTATGCTCACAACAGAAGAGAACTCTAATGGCTTCTTCTTTAGTTTCTTTTTTATGCTTTTCTTCTCACTGCGCATTGACAGACATGCCTGAGAGACTACAATTGTTTCAAAGCTGGATAAGGACTGGGGTACAAGCAGAGGCAGCAAACAAATGACAATGGAAGTGAACCATTCAGCATTCTGATGAAGTTGAAAATTAGGACTGTTTACATAAGTCAGAACTTATTTGCATTTCCTGACATTTCAGGTCTCTTTATCCCTCGATTGAGAATTTCTTATATAACAGATTAATGAATTGAATAAAGAAATAATAAAAAAGCAAAGCATCCTGCCACGTTAGTAGTTTGGTCAGATTGTTTCCCTGCTCTTAACTCTGCTTCAAGAACAGATTTGGTGATATGTACACCAGCATAAAGCTTTTAAAGAGTGTTCAAAACTGAATGTTTAAATACTTTACACAGTCCCAGCTGATGCTTTATACAGCGTACAGGCAGATTCAAATCTTGCATTTCTGAGTAAGCAGCATTCATAAACCATTTCATGAACATATTTTCAGAAAACCTTTAGAACCTGCACCCATTGTTCATAATACCCCTAGTATTATGAAAAGGCTTTAATAGGTGTAATAGCCATGCAAATAATAGTTTCTAAATTACCTGGTTTCACAGTAGGCAGACCATATATTCAAATTATTCTGCCATTTAGATCCTCTCTCTGATTTCAAAATGAAATAGAAGTTATCAGAGTCAGAATTTACACACCTACTGACTACTGCTCTTAGTTATTCTAAACACACCTGGAATTAATATAAGGACTGATATTTATCAGTGCCAGAAGTTACAACAGCAAGGACATCTCCCATTTCTTTCCTGCCCTGCCCAAGTCCCTGTTTTCCTGCAGGACAAGAGGAACAAATCTCACCAATTTCCTGCAAGTGCACAAGTCACAGAGACAAAATGTCTTTCACTGCCTGATAGGCTGGGACAGCTTTGGTGCCAATTCCTTCTCTCCATGACAGCAGGGAGGGAAGGTATCAAACCACCAGCAATTTAGAGAGCCCAGGAGGCTGTAACACAACGTGAGGGGACTCTCAGACATGCACCAAGCTGGATTTACCTCCACAGGACATAAGTGCTGCCCACACTGAGCCTACCCCACACCCTGCAGGCATTTGCCCACCCATTCCCTTGTCAGGTGCCACTGAGCCTTGGAAGAGCCAAAACTTTTTAATTTTCATGTCCTAAAGCAAAGGAAGCCACTGTTCATTTACAAATAAATCCAATTTTGTATCAGTGGTCACTGCAACTTCAGGCAGAGATTTTACCAAGCTTTCCCATGCAATGTTGCAACGGAGAAAGAGCAATACCAGACTCATGAAGTTAAATTAAACAAAATGCCATAAAAAACTTAACTGCTGAGACAACACTAGATCAAAGCTGACCAAAGAAAAACACAGTCATGAGAGAAGTAATGGCATTAATTTAACGAGTTAATTCCAGAATACTACAACCCAAATAACAGGGAGAAGTCTCTATAAAATCATCTCTCCAATTTCACTGGCACTGTAACACACTGACAGTTTGGCAGAAAACACAGTAAATTCTACTAATTAATAGGACCTGTGTATAGGGAAGGCAACACATACAAGCAAAAATAGTAATGGAGCAACATGGAAATAAAAAATTGATTGTTCCAAGGCTACTCATACTCAGCTTTCATAACCTGCAGCAGCATCAGCAATCAAGGTGCTGAATGCAAGTCAGACTGCTCCGATTTACACCTGCTCCTGCTGTGGCCAGCAGGAAATGTGTCTGCAGATTCCCCCAAAGCCATAGAGGACAGGGCACTGCTCACCTCTGAACAACATGCAGACACAACTGAAGTGTTACCGCAAAAAGCTTCAAACCAGCAGTGGAAATCTCATAAACAAACTTCAAAGTAAATATTTTACCAAGCATAAGTAAGCACTTATTAAGATTTAGATCTTATCTTCAGTGTCCTTGACATTTTACAATAGTGTTTATCTCCCTTGTTTGCTAATTCACAGAATTGGATAATCTACAAGAAATTTACACATTAGAAACGAGCAGGATTCTCGGGCACGACTTCATAAATACAACATTAGCACAACAATGCTCTAATATAAACATACACAATGCTAAGCAGGAGCAAAGCATTTCCTGAGAGCAGAGGAGGCCCCGTTTGCCACTGAGTAAGCTCTGTGTGAGAACCTGCAGGGACCCCAGGAGGGGAAAGGACCCAGCTTGTCCCGAGGAGCCGGGCTCTGCACTGCCAGAACACCCAGGGAAAGAGGCTGGGAATCAGGTCAGTGAATCAATGACCCCCACTGCATCAGCCCAGCACTCTGCTCAGGGCAGGGGAGATGAGACAATTTCAAAGCTAAACACCTCTATGAAGACAGTGGGATTCTGTCTACAATGTGGACTCCTTTTTTTCCAATGAATTAAAAACACATGAGTAGTCTGTGCATTGTAGACTATTTATAAAGTCCAACATGAAGCTTGTATTCCCAATTATTAGTACTCACATAGATAATGAAAATAAATCCCATTGTAATAAAAATTCTATTTTTACCTGGTCACTAATGGGACATAAAAATTATACTGAGACATTATTTCATAGAGATACACAATGTTTCCAACAAAAACCTGTAAAAATTAAACTGGGGGTTTGAAGACTCCTCCATAATGTGAGGGAGTAGCTGTGACCACTTTTGGAGAAGGCACACACTGTAGGCAAATGAGGGCTTTTGTTACTCTGTTAAGGATGTCAGAGCCATCTGCTTTTTTCCCTGACTCATCCCTTTCCTTAGTGGGCACTCTGACCCTCAGCCCTGGCAAATCCATCAGTACCACCAAGTTCTCCCTGGTACCTCATTAATCACTCCCCTGCCGCACGCCACCTTACCTGCAGATGTAATTCTTCTTGCAGGACTCTTGCAAATTCAGGCAGTTTGGCTTCTCCCTGTCCTCATAGGAGCACACAGGAACGATGGTCTGGCGCCTCCTCTCCGTGCAGGCCACGTCTCGGCAGGAGCAGAAGAGCATCCCGTAGCTGTGCTTCGGGGGCACCTTGTCGAAGAACAGCCGCAGCGCCTTGTGGCATTTCCTCTTGTTGCAGATCTCGTTGGACGTGCTGCTGGTGCAGGGGGTGATGTAAGCAGATCTGAACCTCTTGCAGGTGTCATTTAGGTTGCAAGCTTTGGCTGCATCCAAGCAATTGTTCCCCTTTGAGAGTACTGGCTCCACTAGAAAAAACAACACAACAGCAGTGAGAAAGGCGTTGCATTCGTACTTCGCACTTTGCGGTTATTTCAGTGTTAACGAAACCCTCAGTACATTTATTTGTTACATACAAAGCTTTCAGTGCCAGGAACAGGGACCAGTCCTTCTGGTTCTTGGGGTAATGGTTGAACAAGTGAACAAGAGCATGGGCATGTTGTGAGAGCAGAATAAATGACACTCTGGGCAGGCTGTACTTCATCTTCTTCACAGCAGACATGCAGGGTGAGTACTGGGTAAGACCTGGTCTCACTGAACAGCTCTCTTTCTCTAAAGGCACACATCTGGCATAAGAACACAGTGAGAACATGGCCTTCTAACTCTGGTTTTGTAAAGCTTTGACATTTCCCAGTTCTTTCCCTTGAACAAATTCAATGTCATGCCGTGCCTACCCCAGGTGACATCATCTACAATTAATCCGTGTATAGTGCAGAAAGTAAAATAGACATGCCCAGTGCTACATTTTTTGAGGTCTGAGGACAGCCCACCCAAATAGGAAGGAAATCAAGTGCAACCTCACGTCTGGGAGCTCTCTAAGGCCACCCACAAGTTCCACAGTTAGGTAAAATATGGTTATAAGATCTATAAATGCCACCTGAACCCTGGAAAATTTATGAACTTTACAAGGTTTGAAGAAGCCAACATAAAATTAAAAGTGACTGTGAAATAAACATTTTAAAACAAGGATGTCCCTTTCTCACACACATACACACTACAAGAAATTATAGTAAAAATTAAATTCAGCTATAAGTTAAGGCCATAATTACACATTTAATTTCTCAATACATTACCCAGATATTAAAACCCAATAGGTGGTTTGCTTGAAAACTAAGGCAACTGGCATCAGATTGCAAAATTCAATTAAGAATAATTGTAATGCTGCTTTGGATGTTAGGAATGCCAACATCAGGGATCCAAGAAAATACATTAATTTCCCACTGCTACAGAATTTGCAAGCTGAACAAAACATTTTGCAAATATCTGAAATCTGCTGTAACCTCTTGGGGGGACTGGCCAAAGATAAAACATTTTAAATGATCTAAAGCTCTAAATTGGTCTTACAGAAAGCTTTATTTCCCTAGATCTTTCACCTTTACCCAGAAACTTCTGGTTTCTGGTCCAAGGTCCTTCTACAACTCACTGCCACTCATCTTTTTCCTCAGCAGGAAAGTATGGAGCAGGCTTGGCTGAGATGCTGCACTGAGGTGCTGCATTTGTTGGAACACACTGTGCCCAAGATGGGCCTTGGCTGCTTGCACACACTTCCCATTATTCAAACAGATCACCTGCAAGTGTCCCATGCATCTTACCTACCCCAAAATAACACAGAGCTAAGGAGCATTAGATTTGTGTTTCACTCTAGCAGCGAGCTGTAACTGTGTTCAGTGTGTTTGTACATTTAACTTTCGTAATTTAACAACCACACTCCAAGTCCTTCCCAATCTCAGCTGCTTGCACAACAAAATGGCAGCTTTTGCATGTTATCTTCATAAATTACAAAACTGTAAATATGCAACATTTGACTATAAATTAAGAGCCCAGCATTTCTTTTAATAGCAGCCTATAACAGATTATGCAACACCAGATGCAGAAGAGAAGAGACACCCAAAACACAACCCTCTCATAAAATTATAACATTTTTATATAAAATGTTGTACTACATTAGCATACAACTATAATATTAACTATGAACTCTCAAAGTTTTTTTTATACAGTATATAGAATTATATGTTTAGTACAAATATAATTACTATGTAATCTGCAGGGCATATAATTATGCAATATATGAATAGTATATGCTAATTACTATGTGATTGCAGAGTAATTACATGGTTATTTGTGCCTGGGAGTCAACTGCTGAATTCCACTATTTAAAACAAAATTCTGTGGAACAGCTCCGAATGGGGTACTGCAATATGAACAGACTTCAGCTTACAGTATTCATATATGCTGCCACAGAATTAAAAAGCACTGTGAATAAAAGCATCTCAAAAATCAGAAGGGACAGGTTAATCAATCTTTTTTAAAAGGCAGAACGTAAGCCAAGTCACTGACAGTGCAGACAGCAGTGAGAGTTGTCTTGGGTGAAAGTTGAATTAGGTGCAAAGTCTTCACAAACTATAGTTATGCATATTCATGCCTGTCATTCAATTTTTATCTGCCCAACACTCACATTTCTCTACACATCAACTCTGAATGCAGACTGGTTTGGGGGGTTTTGGTTTTTAAACCAGCCCTGGCTGTATTGTGCCCCTTGCCTTTTTTATTTTGATGCATCTGTCTCTAACTATTGTTTCTGGAATACTTGTAATATTATACAAATTATTTTTATCTTTCAAAAGCAAGAAGAAAAGTAGAAGAGGTGCATCAACTGCTTCTGAATTAAACCAGATTGTCTAAACCAACTCTTCTCATTAACACCAACTTCTCTTAAGCTTTTAAATCTCATTTGAATGAAAAATTGACAGTCTACAACATATTTAATGCTTTATTTCTATTGCGAAAGTGTAGAATTATTCCCAAGTCCTGGGGTAACTACAAACAGTTAACAACACTGGGAGTGTTCCTGAGGATTACTTATGCAGCAGTAATTTATAAGGTCAAAATTTCACCCAGCTTCTGTTCTGCACAGCTTAAATTATTAAGACAGGCAGGAGTTTGGCTCTTACCAGGTACTGACTACTTTAAAAGCAAATGGATCTTATCCAGAGCTACTTTTCATGCCAGAATCCTTTGAGAAAGGTTTGTGTAAGGAGATCCTTGCTCAGTTCCCCCCTCTCCTGGGGCATTAGGATATGGATTGGGGCAGTCAGGGCAGGAGCCAGCGACCAGTCAAGATTTCTCTGCAGCACCATTTCCCAACCCAGAGCTTCCTCTCTCCCAAACCCACTTTGCCTGGGCCCATTCCGGAATCCTCTGCCAAACCACAGAGCCCTCCACTCGTGCCAAACCAGCAGAGAACCTGTGGGCAGTCCCTTCACAGGGGGATGAGTGGTGCCTGCTGGCTGTGAGCGAGGCGCTGGGTCCTGTCTGCAGCACAGGGCCAGGAGAGCTGGGCTGAGCTGAGCTGAGCTGGAGGCACCAGGATGCTGCTGCTGCCTCCCAGCAGGAGCCCCCATCAGCACTGGGGATGCTGCCCTGATGGGGGCAGGCAGAGGGATGGCAGAGCCCAGCAGAGCCAGGAGCTGAGCCTTGGTGGGACAGCAGCAGCGTTGGGATGCCCAAACCCCCTGTACCAGCAGGCAGCTCACACAAACTGGGGCAGGACCAGTGGGCACTGACACTGACCTGCCTTCACCTGCACCCTCAGCCCTTCTACTGCACATGGTGCACATGTGGCACCTTTTCTGACCAATTCTACTGGTGAAAAAGCAGGCCTTGGACTACAGTGCAACCACTTTGATGTTTGCCACCTCCTGCATCATTCCATCCTGGCCCAACACTGCAAGAGCTGCAGCAGTCCTGGACTCCATCTCCCACAGACCACAGAAAAAAAGAGAGCCAAAAAGCCTCATCTTTTATCCAGAGGTGCTCCTAAAGTCTTAACAGGGTGTCCTCTACCCAGTTTGATCTTCCCCATGCTTCACCCTTTTTCACAGCCTCTTCATCTTTTATTTTCCTTGCACCTCCATTTCTATTTCATTTCTACCTCCTGTGTTGCAGACATCTTTTTATGAAAAATCCTTTCCTTAGGATTTTTCCTCCTGAGAAGCTGAAAGACCTTAGGAACAAAATGTAAACAATGATTATCTCCTGCTGTGGAATGCAACAGGCGGGTCTTTGATTGGCCCATCTTGGATGTTTATAATTAATGGTCAATCACAGCCCAGCAGGCTTGGACAGAGTCCGAGACAGCTGCCTTTGTTATCATTCTTTCCTTTTCTATTCTATTCTTAGCCAGCCTTCTGATGAAACCTTTTCTTCTATTCTTTTAGTATAGTTTTAATGTAATATATCATAAAATAATAAATCAAGCCTTCTGAAACATGGAGTCAGATCCTCGTCTCTTCCCTCAACATAAGACCCCTGTGAGCACCATCACACTCCTGTGTCTCCTCAACTCCTGCTAACCAACCCCATGGTACTCAAAAAATTATTCTCAATGGGTACTGGGAGATTCTTACTTGTGCTTCCACCAGATAGAAGGAGCACAAGGAATATTAGTTCTTCTGTAAGACTCTTATTAAGCGGCAAAATGGACATTTAGTTTTCCATTTTCTTACAGCATATAAAAAACAATTTACTGAGGTTGTCATTAAAATTACCATTACTATTTGGAAGTAATTAGCATTAGTAGGTTTTCTAGTGGATATAGTGAAGGGAATGCTGTAAAGAGAGCAATAAATGCTAATGTGATGGAAGGCAAAATTGCAAAGTGATAGAGGTGACCACATGGGTATGGGCCTACTCCAACACAGGTGCAGAATATGGCATACACGAACCAAAACCTGACCAAAATTAAGAAGAGGGCCATGATCCCACTTAAACAAAAATACTGCTGTGGGGTTCACCAAAGTACTCTTGCTTTGTAAGAAGAGCAGATTAAAAAGTAAGGAAAGCATAGGAAAAATTGTTATCTGGGTTAAAATAAACTACTGTTTTCCTCAACAAATTATTTCTAATCCCAAACGGAAGAAAAAAAAAGTCATCCCCAAAAATCCTGAGACTGATAGTGTTATTCTGAAGTTCTCTTCTGCTTAGCATTTACTAAACAGCTGGCCTAATTCAAACCTTTTCCATAATCTTAATAAGCAGGTGACTTAGGTTTTAAAGTAAAGCTAATATATTATCAGCTATGACCAGAGCTTTCAGAATACTACCACATACAACGAGATTCATGTTGAAATTACAGTTACAGCACCAGGTGACAAAGATGAGACTGATGCCTGTGAAAGGTACAACCTAAGCTACAGCAGCAGAAAGATCTATACAAAAAAAACTTCCCAAAATGAGACTTCAGCTTCCAAAAACCAAAGCTGTAACATTTTACATTCCTGGTTAGTCATTAAGTTGTTGATCACACAAATTGCCTAGATCTCTAGAATTCTCTTCTGAATACCCCCATAAACTTACTGGAGGAGGTAAATAGTGTCTCCTACCCAAGTCATTTAGAGATTGGGAACAATCACGTCACTTAGCATGAACCAACAGGCATTATTTGGAAGTGTTCATCTACCATGTTATGTTTGGAAGTGTTCAGCTGCTGTGTTATGCACAACTGCTGTGTTGAAGCCTTTCCCAACACACCCTGGCCTTTGTTTGTTTCTGTGAGACTCCGCTGGTGAATCATCAGCTGGGATCTTGCAGACTTTGGTTCAACGCCTTCCGTGGAATGAGAGACTCAGAAACACTGTTTTCATTTCCCAGAAGGGCTCTCAAACCATCTCACTTCAGAGTGTTCTCAACAAGGAAATGGCGCATATTGCAAAACAAAGAGGGAGCAAGATGCTTCAGCCCAAGAATGAGAGCTCTCACTGGGAGGCAGACTGCGGGCTGCTGGCCTGCACCCAGCAAGGAGAGTTTCGTCTCTTACAAGAGCAATGACTGGAAACTTTCCCTGAAGAAGACTCTACAAGCCTGCAGAGGCATGATCCCACTTGCACTCCCTACTTCGAACCCCTTCAAAAAATCCATAACCCTTTCTACAGCACACCTCCTTGCCTTCCTTCCAGAGCAAGGTACTGCCAAACCCCCACGAAGGGTACCCTCCCAGGCTTTCTGAAATCCTGCAGAGCTGAGCAGAGAGCAAAGACACCCCACTTGCTCAAGGACTGCTCTGATCCCTTCCTCAGTGGCTGAAGCACCAGGAGCCCTTGTGCTGGGTGCCCATGACATTTCTGGCAGCTTCCAGGAGCACACCCTGACTGCTGTGTGGGCAGATGCTCAGTCTGGCTCCTCCAGCCCAAAGCCTTCCAAAGCTCACTTTCTGTATTTCCAGACACCTTTCACTAGACCAGGTTGCTCAAACTTCATCTAACCTGGTGTCATGGGTTGACCCGGAAGGAGTGAGAATTCTGGGAAGCTGTGGTCAAACCAATGAAGGTTTTGAGTTTCATACTGACACCTGGTGTAGCCAGTGGGGTTTGGACACACCTCCGAGAATACACAGGGGTTAAAAGCAGGGCACTGCCCTGGCACTTCCTCTTTTTGGACATCGCGGCCGAGGAGTTCAGACCTCTCTCCCTCGCCCGGCCCGCTGCTGCTGGGCGGGGGAGGGGCCAGCCATGCGGTGAGGCCTGGGGGCCTGGATAGAGATGGTGTTGAGGGGGCTTCGAGGATGGAAGGGTGGGGGAGCCCCAAGAGACATCGGGCAGCCAGCCACCCCCCCCCCCCCCCTCTTCCCCCCCCCAGGAGAGCAGGAGAGCAGCCAGCGAGAAGGGGGAGGAGGACTGCCCGGCCGCAGCGGCAGCGTGTGGGCAGCGTGCGTGGGAGCCGTCCGACAGACAGAGACTGAAAACTTTTAACCCTTTCCTGCATGATTGGGGCCTTGCGAAAATGCTAATCCTCCTCGAAGCTGAATAAGAAGGGAGATGAGAGATGATATGAGATAAGGACCTTGGCCCGGAGTTTGTGGAGATGATTGGATGGGGAGAGATGATTTGGAGTGGCCTTTGGGCTGGACGTTTTCTTGTAGCCATGGACTCAGTTGTTCCTGTGACACAGACTGCATTTAGGGGGAGGCAGTGCCTCAAAACCAGGAGGGTTCATTTGTGAGGACCCCCCGGCCCCAGGGGGTTGGAAATATATGGGGGGGACAGTTGTCCCAAAAGCAGAGACTGTGCCTTTTTGGAGTGAGACAAGGCATCCTTGAAAGACCACCCTAAAAGCAGCTCTGATCCATGTCTCGGTGGTGAGAGCACTGAGCATGGAAGGAACATGTCACAAGCGGCAAATGGACTTTCCGGGCGGTGCCGGAGTGACAGGGAAGCACACGAGGGTCTCAGTGTGTCTCCACGAGAAGCCTATGGAACAAGAAGGACTCCTTTTCCTCTCCATGAACTGCAGTTTGAGTATACTAATGTGTGGGGCCAAGGCTGAGCAGTTGTTTTGAGAGAATGTATTGGATTGGGAAAGTCAGGGAGTGGGGAGGAGGAAAAGTGGTTTTTGTAAGGTTTTCAATTTTTTTTTCTTTTCCTTATAGTCTTTCCTATTTTTTCCTGTAGTTTTAGGTAATAAAGTGTTATTTATGTTTAAGTTGGAGCCTGTTTTGCTTATTCCTGGTCACATCTCACAGCAGACACCAGGGTGAGGCCTTTTCATGGGGGCACTGGCTCTGTGCCAGGCTCAAACCATGACACCTGGCCTTGAGTATTTCCAGGGATGGCCCATCTGCAGACTGTTCCAGTGCCTCACCACTCTCACAGTAAAGAGTTTCTTATTCTTTTTTTTATTTGTTTGCTTGTTAAAACTGTTTTCTCTGTGTACCTTATAAAGATTCTGAACTTCTTCTAAGGATTTTAGATATCACCTCAAAGAAGAAGCTTCTGACTTTCAGGTGGATATATTTATCTCTTGGTCTGCTCCTGAAAGTTTAATTCTACAAATGTGGGCCACACTCTCTAAATGCTGCATTTTTTATTGCCCAAGTTCACCACTGGATCTGGGCTCTAATACTCAACAGAGCTCTTGCCCATATTCTGACTTAGATCCTGCTTTAGTTAACCATTACCTAGTGCATTTCACAGACACTGCAAATAAAGGTAGCAGTGAAATTGCAATTCCTAAGCTGCACATGTATTGATTAAAAAGGGGGAAATTATATCTTACTATTTCCTTTAACACTTAAATTCTTTACTGGGGAGGAATGGGGAAAAGCTGAGCAGAAAACTCCAAGGTGGCTGAGCCCTGTGGGTTAGCTGAGGGACATCTGCTCAAATTACAAGTTATGTAAGAGGAAAGTCTTAGAAACCTAGAGTGATCTGGTTTAAATTTTAGTTCCACAAGGGCAGAGGTGGAGAGGAAACCTTGCTCCCCAGTGTTAACAATACTGTGGCATACACTGCTGAAATTCTGTCTTCACTCACAAATACCCTGATCTATCTATCACCTTTCATTTCTGTTACAAATCTCATGAAAGGTTATGCCAGGGTCCCTAATTTTCCACATGGCACTGAGGACAGCAGTTCTACATTACATTTATGCCAGCACAGTCATTTTCTTCACTGCAGCTATTCTGAATTTTTAATAATTTAAGTTATGAATTTGGCTCTTTAAAGCTACTGTTACTTCTGTCCAAAGCATCTCACTTAGGAGGCAGAAACACATTAATAAAGCCAGAGACTTGCTAAACAAAGAAACTACAGTTGTTGCAAACTGATCCAGCCACTGTTTCTCACATTACTGCACCATTCTAGTTCTACCCTAAAGAGTTTTAGGGTGTAAAGATCATTTTAACCTATCTACACTACACTAACACGAGGGATGGATTATGCATGACTGGGGCCATGTGCAGCATACAATTTTTTTTTGTGAGGGATTCAGTCATTCCACACACAATTCATGCCCTGTGCTGAGTGAGAGGCTGGGTTTGTGATGTGGAAGGCTATCAGCACAGTTTCAGCTGAGTTCTTCTAATTAATTTCCCCTTAAAAATAGAATGCAAACGTGTTACTGCATATGCTCTCGTCTTCCACAGTTCAGTATTTTATTATTAGCTAAATACTAAGTCAACAGAATTAGGAAAGAACCAGAAGACACGGAAATAGAGAATAAACCTGTGAAAACATTCAAACCTACACGGTTGCCATGAGAAGTGATTTACTGCTCACAAGTTCTCAAGACACAGTGAGGGACTGTTTTGCCAAAGTCATGCCAATTTACAGGGCAACTTTCAGCATTTCTTTTTATTACTACAGAATTGAATTCACAACTTGTTTCCTCTTTTCCTCAGACTTGATTAATTACCATGTTAACATAACTACTATTCTCCTGCTTATAATGGGCTCCCTCTAAAGTGCTGCCCCAGCAAAATAAGCCAGGAGAAAGCTTTGAGCTCTTTGCTCTAGCACTGCAATCCTTTCTAATCTCACTGTTTTTCAAATTTATGTTCCATTCCAATAAAGCTTGTGTGAATATCACAGCAAATCAGATAATACAAGGTTATGACCCTTGTAATTGATCCTTCAAGGTTCTTTTTGCCTTTTTTTTTCCAGTTGACGTGGTAAAACCCACATTTAGCTGTGCTTGTTGACACTTGAGAATTCACTTTGTTGGTCATATACACTGTTTCAGAGAGATCACGTTACATAATGATGTATTTCTAGTGCTTCATTTCTTCTATACCTACAAGCCCATTAAGCTGTAAGCAAACCTCCCATGGGGCTGTAAGACTGCCAGTATCAAGGGGGCAATGCTCCCATCCTGTTCAGAGGGAGCATGGCTGGAAGAGTGTATTATGTGAGGACACAGGGCTAAACATTAGCTACTACTTAAATAATTTCAAAAAAAGAAAAACAGTTTAAAATAAAAAGTTCAATTTCCATTTATAGAAAAATACAAATTTGAATGAACACAGACCGTGTATCTCAGCAGTAGGAATCAGTTTTCTGGAGCAATGGTTTCTGTATCACATGACCACTGGAATAAAGTGATTAATTGGACTGTCTCAGTAAATGCAATCATTACACTTTTAATTAACCTTTTCAACCTCTTACACCTTTTCGTTTTGTTATGCATTAGATTTTTACAGTTTTCCAGTTATTATGCCTGACTACACTTAAAACAATGTGGAGCTCAGTTAGAAAGGTAAGAAAAACAATTGAAACAGCTCTTACTGCTCATAACAGGAAAATACCACTGATAGTGTCATCATCAGAGCAGTCATAAATCAGGTGGAGGACAGACATTCTGAACTCTGTGGCTGCATTCCCACCTAATTTTTGTTTTGGCAGCACACTGTTGTTTAATGACTCTGGCTACCAGGAAACTAGCTTTTGAAAATTCTTCCTCAACCTAGTTATAATTACTCCATATAAATCATACAATGATCAATTATAATAATCTTAGCTTCATCCATTATTTAAACTTAGAGTTTGAATCTACACAGCAGGAGTGCAGGAAATTCCAAAGTCCCTTCTCTGCTCACTCACAACTGCTTTACTCCTGAAGCCCTGCCAGCTACAGCAAAGGGGCCAGATATGCTCTTATCTATGACACCCAAACCTGAAATAACCACAGATTCCAGACAAGCAATGGTTTCTTGCTTGGTTTTTGGCTTGGTTTTCTCTAACCACAATATCTAACACTTGGTGAAACTAAATTCAACATGAGATTTTGCTTTCTTTACATTAGTGGACCAGAATCAGAGGAGTTCTGCAATTACATGTACTGACTGCGCAAAATATTCTTACTTTAAAATGGCCTAGGTCTTCCTCACATGGATGCACAGACACATTTGTACACATATGTATGTACTAGAATGTTTCAGTACTATTTGGTTTCATGGGTCATTTCACAAGAGCTTGAGAAAAAAAATCCAAATGTTTGTGTCTCATTTAAGGCTGATCCTAAGATGCTTGAACTCAGTGTAATATAAACATTAAGTCTGATGGAAGGAGGAAAAAAAACTTAAGAAGAAACAAACTTTCATGAAGGATCAAGCAAAACATCCAAACATTTTTCAGAAAAACTTCAGAACTTTAACTGGATTTTGAAATACTAACAAGAATTTTTAAAACTATTTAATAAACTGGCTATATGGTTTTGATCTTGCAAAATATTACCGAATTGTTATTAATTTTCTGCATCTTGTCCTAATTCAGTCTCAGCCATAATATTTGCTATCCAATGCAAAGACAGTACCTGTTTTGAGGTTCAACATTTTTTCATTTCCAACACATATTTTAATGTTTCACCTACATGCCAAGAATTTCTTCATCAATAGAGGTATACTTTTATGTACCTCTCAGCTAAGTCTGCCCAAAGCCCCCCAGATTTTGCAGCATTTAGGCTGAAGCCGAGAAAGGAGATGACAAGGAAGGAAACCTTGTCAGGGCAGAAAGGAAATTCTAGAAATACAAGGTCATACTTGTGATAAAGCAAGTATTCGTATCTGATATCAGAATCACATGGTTTTTCAGTAACTCCACAGCCTCTCTGAACAGCTATTCAGTATTCCCAATGCATCCCATTAAAATTTTTTCATGGTATGTTATCAAGAACTTTCTGCAACATAATTCCCCTGTTTTCTTCCTAAATTTATTCCATTCCTCTTAACAATGGCTTTTAAATTTCTTGAAGACTCTCATTCTCCCATTACTTGTCTTTTAAGTTAGTACCCCTCATATTCTTTCTTCAAACCCAAATGTATTTTCTGGATATCCAAATTCGTTCTATTGATTCCCAGATTTGGGAAAGAAAAAAACAAAACAAGAAGTTACCAAAAAAAAACCCCAAATCATTGACCAAGAATTTCTGTACAAGTTGTACTCAGGAGATTGCTACAGACAGACAAAACCTGTTAATTCAAGAGTTGCTGAAGCATAGCTTACTCCAGCCTCAAGCAATAGCAGTGTAGGTAGGGATGGTTTGCACACACTGACTGCCTGCTGCAGGAGTATATATTAGCTTATCTTTGACAGCAGCTTGCTCTTGATGGCTATAACCTGAAAAAAAAAAAAAAGTCAAAGTATATAAAACCTTAGTAGAAAAACTACCCTGCTTATTCTGCAGTGTTGCTCTTTCAGAAGGAAACTGAGAAAGGACAGTGGGCTGGAGAGGTGACTGTGAATCCAGTCTGACAAGAGCAGCTGATGGGATAACTCAGAGAACACTTACAGGCAGAGAAAGGGAAAGATCTGTCCAGAATAACAAGAGGAAAGCTCCACTGTTCCTAGATGGGAGAATCACAGATGTCCCACTGGTCATGACAAAAGTCCACCAGCACAAGAGAGAGAAGAGGCTGAAGCCCAGTGAAAGCAGCAGTGACAGACACGGGGCAGATGCTCAGCTAGTGACAGCAGCAGCAGCAGGGGTGGGGCAGAGGCGCCATCATGGCATGGAGAGAGCAGTAGAGACAGAGAACAGCAAAACCCACAGCAGCTGGGGAGGCACCAGCTCAGCCCCCCTTTCCCTGCTGCCAGTGAAAACCATTCGGGGCAATTATCTGGCCCATCGACCAAACAATATGAGCCTCATTCCATTAATCCACCACCAGCTGCTCCTCTTTTCCCTATAGTTGGTCCCAGTAAAATCCTGTTGAATACAAATAAATTCACCACAGTGTGAAGAGGACAGCAGTGGTGACTTTTTGTTCATGGATTTGGTTATGTGAGTTTCAGTCACTCCATCTGAGGTCCCACTCTGAGCCCAGAGCCAGTGACAGGGAGATGTGTGCACTGGGGCAGGTGTACCTAATGGATCCAGGGAAACAAGATACTTTGGAAATAAGTCACTTCAATGATACTGCCCTGGAGAGTTAATAATGCTTATGATGGTCCCCAACCTAGTGTGTGCCCAGAAGATAAAGCAGTACAAAAGGAAGGTATCAGCTGTGTATATGTCACTTACCTACAGTGCAACTGGGGGTTTGTTAACTTGAGATCATTATGATATTTAATAGATTACACCACACTAACAATTAGACCACTACCTACTATCTAATCAAAATCACCTGTCACTTTCATTTATGCCACGTTCAACACGTGACAATAGACAAAAAACTCATTTCTGTTTTGTCTTCAGTGTTCTTGGGTTCCCACTGTTCCCCACAGATCCCCCTCCTGAGCTAGTTTGGTTACCTTTCCTTAGCTCTCATAAATAGCCAACATCTCTTTTTTTTTCCAAATGTAAAAATGTGTTTCTTTCTGAAAAAAAGGCAAAGAGGAAATAAAATTATTTTGACTTGTTAACTACATTTAACAGCATGTGTGTCTCTTTTTTGAGGTGCTGCCCCTACACTGAACATAATATTTTGACTTCCATTTACTTCAAAAAACTCTGAATCCAGATTTTATGCCCAAATTTTTCTTGTCTTTGAAACCCATTTAAATCAACTAAGTATTTGATCGGGTGCTGTAGTGACCTGGGCATCAGCTAACACTTCCTTAGCTCCATTTTTAACTCTAAAATACATATAGAATATATTGTTTTTTATTTGGCATACACATTCGTAAATATGTTAATGCACAGGTACACAAGACAGAAGTAAACACAGTTGGAAGAGAAAAGCAGTGTTATAACAAAATTGATTATTTTGGTGTTCAAATACTTAAGTCAAATGAATGTCTTCTTAATTAGCGAGGAGTGAGCCTCACTAAGTAGAATGACAACACTATTTACATTTAAATAGACTATTTTATTCAGAGTCACTTCACACACATGCACACCACTGAAATGCAGCCAATTCTGCAGTGGAGAATAATAATTATACAGCACCAGCAGCACTGTCCAAGAGACACTGGAGGGACATGGATAAGAGATGAATCAAGAGTGTATAATGCTCCTGTAATCAAAATCACAACACTTTTTTAAAAATTCTTTTTTCAATATTCATACTCCTGCCTGATCAAGTAAAAAGTGTTACTGCTGCCAGGAATTCCTACCTCGAGACTGAGATCCCAGCTCACATCCTGCTAGGATGCTTGCACACTATTGACTAAAATGGATGGGTTTGAAATAGTAATTGACTAGTGATGTATGGCTTCCAAATAGGCAAATTATGTTGAACATGCCTTGGTAAGTGAAGAACCCATTTCAAGACAACATTAATATTAACACTGTTGATGTTTTAACACATTCCCTCCCTGAGGGTGCAGCCAGCGCAGGGCTGCAGAGGCAGCAGCAGCAGCAGTGCAGCTCCCCAGAGCTGAGCAGCGCCACACAGGACACTGCCCACTGGTCACTCTGTGATGTGGGGCCATGGGGACTGCAGCTCTGCCCCTCCTTGCCCAAACACAGCTCTGGCTCATGACTGCAGCTCTGCCTGAGTCAGGAGGATGTGGGTGCAGAACCTCTGCATTGCTAACTGCTGCCTGCAAACCTCAGTGCTTCGCAAACTGAGCAGAAAACTTTGGTAACCTTCAGCTTCCCAGTCTTGTCCTACTCTTTCTCTTGAAGGATTGATTCAGGAACTCTGCTAGGAAAATGCTGAGAGATGGCTGAAGTACTTAAGAGTCAGTGTCCCTCACAAACAGGCTGATGAGGAATTTCTTAGCCCTGTTGGAGACTGGAGATCAACACCATTCCACAAGTATTTGCTCTTTGTTTTCATTTACTTGTTTCTTCATCCTCATCTAAAACACAAATGGATTTGTTTATATACCTGAGTAGCATCAACAGCATTATGTTACTTCTGAATACACTTAAAAATACATATTTCAGTTAAAAATAGTACTCATGTTAAAGCCTGAGAGCTTAACTAAACTGCATCTTGAAGCTAGTGACGTTCTAATACTGTTGCCATGTGTTGGAGAGACATAAAATAACAGAGCCCCAATCCCAGAAAAAGCACTATATATGGAAGCACTGAGGAGAGAACAGAATCTCAAAATTCATTACACACTGGGTACACACACATTTCTCAATCAGCAGCAGCTCCTGCTCTACCACTGGGAAAACTTTCACAAGTCCAGCTAAGTGCACGTCCAATACAATGGCACAGCTCCTCTGTAATTCAAGAGCATAAGAAAGAATGATTAAGAAAGCTATTGAAATCAACACCAAAACTTCAAATAAAATGAATCATGATTAGCTGTTGAAACTAGCATGATGTAGAAAAGCGAAATATCCACAATACAGCAGGGCACCAGTAAATAAATAAAGCACAAAAGTCCCACATATTTGACATTTGAAGAACAAAACTATCCATCAATGTCCTGGCACAGATCGATCAAACAGAATGCTGCTGACGAAAATCTAATAGTATGATGGTAATAATGTAGCCATAAAGCCTCTGCTCTGTAATTGACTGCTTCCACTTCAAGCTAACATGTCTAAAAGAGTGACTAATGTTCACCTAAAGATTTCACTTGCGTTGAATGACAATCAGCTACACCTCGTGCTATTCTCCATAGATTGCTTGCGCTGGGTAATTGCTGAGGGAGAGGAGCCAGAGAGGAAATAGTCTTCTTAACTAAGGAAATTTATGTGAAGAATGATATGATAATCTCAAAGGAAAAGATAGTTTTCCATCTGATTTTAAAGCACAACACAATACTCCAGCCATAGCACTCCTTTCCTAAAGCAGAAGCATCAGTGCTGACTCCATAAACAGGGCAGAGAAGGTTTTATACTTAAAATGGGTACTTAAAATTTCAACAAGATATAAAAAATACAATTTTTGCTCCCCAAAATTACAGCCTAAATTCTTTGAATAAAGAACACATTTCTAAGAGGCCACAAATAGATTGTATGCTTTGGTCAGAATTTCCATTTCACTGAAAGTCAATACAGTTAATTAGCATTATAAACCATACAGAACCATACCCTTCACTGACATGACTTTATAACTTACTTTTGTGATCCTACAGAGCAGACTATTTTACAAATAATGTGAAATAATACACAGTTGATGTAGTTTTAATTCAGGAGACTAAAATGAAATTAAGCACATTTTTGTACTTTCCTAAACAAAACCTGAAAAACTAAAGAAACTGTTTGGTAGGTTTTCCTAATTTTTTGAGGCCAGAATGAGAAATTTAAATTTCCTTTCTAAGTTTCACTGAAGATAAAAAATAATTAAAATGTTTGGAACTCTTTAATGGACCATGATTGCTCTGTCGCCTTTGATATATACTTAAAGGTAATTGGCGAGTCTTAGTGATGTATTTTTAAAGAGCTACCTATTGATTAATAATGTTTCAGTATTAATATAACCACTTTGTGTGGATAAAGAAACATCAATAGCAGAAACCCATATTTATCCACAAATTAACTGGATATAGATCTGTTGCTTTAAGCAAAATGGGGTGCATTCACTCATTATTTTACAAGAGTAATGAGTAAGAGTGAGGATTAAAGCAAAATTTGGGTTTGTATTTCAGCTGCACACAATAGATAAAGTTCATTTCTTCCTGCTCTCGCAGAATGAATGAAAAAAGGACATAAAAGCAGAACTTCCAACTGCAGGAATTGGTGACACTGTAGTTTTGTACTTTTGGGCCTCCAGGTCAAATGCTGCACAAAATGAAATGTGCAGTACTGACAGAGGTGGATTTTTTTTTTTTAATCCAGTTAAAAATGGATTAAACCAGTAAATGATCTTGTAATTGACCCCTATAACCAGGTCTCTTACAGCCCCACTCATCTCACTGTCACCCAGCAGGTTCCATAAGGACTCAGAGGTTTGCTGATTTATAGAGATATTTGAAAAGAATGCCCTGGCCAGTGCTGAAGAGCCATCACAGAATTATAAAAACCTGCATCAGTTGATTTGCATAAGAAATGGCATAAAAAGAGAGTGCTGTGCCTTCCTACCACAAGCAAGAATAAATAAATTAGGGAATGGTTCATTGTCAAGTATCTTACCAAGCAGGTCAAAACTTATGCACTGAAATTTTAGGCAGATCAGGCAAGTTCAGGTCTGAGAGCTGTAATGGCTATTCAGCTCATCCTACTGTAGCAAGCCAAAATAAGTCCATCCTTTGCAAACCATCTGTCCCAGTCTCCCAGTGGTTACAGCCTCCACAATATTCCATACAGTGTCTAGTTATCTTTAAAGTTAGATTTCTTTTCTCTAATATCGAACCTAAACACCGCATACAATTCAGAACAAATGACAATTACCCTGTCACAGAGGGTATTACACTGCTTTGACATTTGTTCTTAATGAATCCACACTGACCCTCCTGATCACCTCACATCCCCCTAGATACTTTTAAATCATTTTTTTTAATATCCTATTCTATCATGCTTCCAAGCACTGGGAACTGGATCATAATTCCCTGGGCTTTTTTTCTAGGTCTCTTTTATTGATAGTCTGTATGTATATATACTTTCTTTGGTTGGTTTTTTTAAAATAAAGTAAGTTCTATGTTAGTTTTTCACTAGCCCCCTTGGGCTTCTTTTTCCTTCCATGAATTCTCAAATTGCTAATGGCTCAGTGACAGCTTCAGTTTATTAAGTAGACTAAAAATAATTTAATCAGGCAATAAGAAGGAGAAAACCCTCATGCTTCTTGAGTGTTCTTCTTTTTTTCCATTGAGGACACACTTTTAACTTGAAATTAAAAATTTTTTTTTTTTATGCTACATCTTGTGATGACATACCATATGTTACAGGTCAAACAACTTAAAACTACCTTCCTAAACTGCTTGCTAAACTATGTTGAATAGTTTTAGATGGCCTTTCATCAATACAGAAAGCAGTTCTCATGGACAAAAATCTGTCTTTTCACCTCCAATGCACACAGGCCACCAAGGGAAACACAGAGATGGGAGTGAGGCCTAGAGGGATTGGCAGACTCTGTCTGTTTGGGGTGATTTTGCTACTCTGGAGAAGGAAAAAAAATCTTTCACCCCAACTGAGAAGTTAAAGCAGATTTCTGGTAGCTCTGTCTCACCACTGAAACATTCTGGTAAATCAGGCCTTTATTATCATAAAGTTGGCCAAAACTTCATTGCTGTTGTTTTATGAACAAACACAAATGTTTGTGAGACATTTCTCTTTCATGAGCTTTTCTTTCATGTCAACAAAACCATGGCAAAACCAGGATCTTCAAGCATGCACTCACACCTCCAGAGCCTGAAAGCCCCAAGCTCTGAGCAAAGTGATCTCTTCTCTTATTGAGAAGAGGACAATCTGTTTTAGGGCAATCCCAGTATCCTGACAGCCCTCTTAAACACGGACATGACCACCAGGAGCAATAAAATCAGGACCTCTTGAATCTCAAATGCATGAAACTGCTTGCTTGCTTTCCCATTTTCCTGAGCAGGAAGCTGGAATCTCTCTATTTCTCTCCTGGTCACCACAGCTGAGCTGGGGCACCAGTGGCTGAGGCACCTGCTGTAGAAAACGTGATGCAGCCAAAGAAACACCAAATCCAGGTAGAGACACAATAATGAGAAGAAAAACAGCACAAAGCAAACCCCTCACTGCCCACAGCAAAGGGGGTGCCTGAGTCAGGATCCCCAGTGCTACACAGCTGTGGGTCCAGCAAGGGAAGGATTTCTAAAATCCATATTTGACAGTCAGATCAGCAAGGGGCTTTTTCACGGCATCTGTCCCCAGCAATGACAGTCTGTTGAGCCTGACAAATAGGGGCTGTTTTATCTGCTCAGGAAAGCAGTGAAAACTGGACTAGAAGCGCTGGTCAGCTCCCCAAAGCCCTACCCCCACAGAGCTGTCAGGCAGCCAGAGCCTGGGGAGCTCCAGGCCCGCTCTCCTACCATTTCCCATTCATCTATAAAATCGCAGGAAGCCAGTGAAGGGACAGTGCCAGGAGCATCAGTTTCCATTTCTGAAGGGCTCCTGGAAGAAATGTCAGTCTGCTCAGCCTTCATTCCCTGAGTTGGAGGGAGCTGAAAAGAGATGGAACCAGGGAATACTGCACGAAATGTAATCTGTGACCCTGGGATGAGGGCCACAGCCATTAAATGATCCCCTGAGTGTGAAACTCTGCAAAGCCTGGCTACAGACACAGGAGATCTAGGTCCTGGATGAAGCACTTTTTCCATCCCTAATCAGTAATTCTTATCAAGGCAAATTAATGTAGACTAGTGTGATAGAATGGCCAATAGAAGAGTTTCCTCGTCTGAGTTTGGAGAAGCTTAGAATAAGCTCTAGACCAGGCTATCAACTCCACACCTGCCATTCCCATTTCACAGCAGGATCCCTCAGGCTTCTGAAGAAGCAGGAATAGGAATGAGACAGTAAAGGAAGGAGTAAAGGAAGCACAAATTATCACAAACAACAATTTACTGAGAATTTGAATACCCTAAAGTTGCAGCAACTGCAGAAACAGCACAAGGATTAGCTGCTTCAACAAACATACAATTTGCATAAATATTCCTATTGTTATTTGTTTCCTAATGATAATTCCAAGGTAATTTTTTTCCTTTTCTAAAAAAAATGAAATAATCAACTTTTCTAGTCTGTCTTTATCCAAACAGATCTCCAAAATTCATTAATGACTGGACTGCTTCTGAAGAAGTTTTATTTGTATGAAAAGCTTGCTGCAAATTAAGCTGTGAAGAAGTAACACAGCACTATAACAAAGTTTGACATTTCCCTGCCTTCTTTTAATCAGCCTCACATGATGCTTTACATTTTGTTATGATGTGTTCATGCAGTGCTGAATCTCAAGTAAGAATGACCCACCCAAATTCCCAACAAGTTAAGCAGATGCACAAAAAGCAATTCAGAAACAAGCAGCAACGCTAAGAAAAAAAGCCATTAAACATGAAGAGAAAGCTTTTACCAGGGCACAGGAATAGGTCAAGTTGTGCAAAAAGGAAATATAAGGAGCACTTTAATGGCCTTAAATGCATCAGTAATTTTACAGCATTTGCTTTCTTTTTCTTTGTTTTTTTTTTTTATAGTGAAAGGATGCACTCAATTTCTAAAAGCTACTATATTTAACTGGAAAAATGAGTGACCACTGTTTACTACTACAAAATCCATGTACGCGGTGCACAGCAAAAAAAAAGAAAGTATTTACTTCAAGTCAAGCAGCTAAAAGGGTTTCCTATATTTCAAATACATATTTTTCTGAAATTTCATCCAAGATTCCACGCTGTCATTTTTGAGAAATTAGAGCAAATTACTAAGGATCTCTATCCATGGTTGAAAATATTTTTTGTATAACAATGAAGTCATTACTCTTTTTATTCCTGTAAATTCCATGAGAGCAAGAAACAGAAACACAATAAAAAAAATCTCTTTCATAACAGTTGATTAGAAAATATGGCCTGCAGAAGTCTAGCTCTCTTTGCACTTCGCACATTAAGAATCCAAATACGTTACCAAAGCTGGGATTTTAACCCCCCACAGCTTTAGCACAAAGAAGCACATTAATAAGATACAATTTAGATTTGCATTTTTTAATAAGCAAGGGGATCAAAGAAAATATGAATGCTGAAGGGATGTTAACTCATGTGCAAATTCAAACATCAAGGTATACTACAGATTGAAGACACATTGGCACTAAAGTGAATGCAGTAAGGCTTTCCAAAAGTTGTGGTGAACAAAATGAACTCTTTTTGAATTGTCTGCAGGCACCCAGTGAGTCCAGGAGAGGAGCATTGAATGCACCAAATATTGTGTGTATTTGATTCTGAATATGGTAATGGTTGATAGCAAATTAGCTGGGATGATGGAGGACCAGCAATGAAAGGATTCCTGTTTCTAATAACCAGTACTGTTCTCATTAAAGACTCTGGGCTGTCTCTGCATGAAGATTTGAGTATTTTGACAGACGTGTATTGTCATGCAGACAGCAGGATGGCTCTTCTCACTGAGGTGGCCACACTGCTGTAGTTTATTGGGTATAACCATCAGTCTGGGCAGCCTGAGCACCATGGGCTGCTACAAAACTAACTTTGCTGAGGCCTTGCCATTAAGAAGGGCTCTGTCTGCACTTGGAGGAGGCTGAGATACCTCCCTGCCAGCAGAATGCAAACCAGCACCAACATTTCAGCTGTTCCTACCCACCCAGGGCAGATGACAGGTACATCAAGGGACACAGAGTTGTTGAAAAGGGCACCAAGAAAACAAGAGGGAAACAGCCTTGACAGGCTAATGACAAACATTCTTTTCTGTAAAACTGTTTTACATTTTTTGAAGAATTGAGTTCATAAGCTGAAGCTGCCTCCAGGCGTGACCAGCATTTACTCATCAGATCTCCACAGGCCTCAATGACCTTGGCAGTCTTACAAGGATCATATTTTCACATGGATGAATTGTTCCTGAACAATTTCTCCAAACAGGATTTCTATCAATGTCAGGCACACTTCTCTTTTCATTCTACTTCCCTTTCCTTGATTAAACATATCTACAGTGGACATTAAAGAGAAGAGAACAAGTGTTCACCAGCATGCAGATTCAGTAAAATTAAATCAATCAATCACAGAACTAAAGCAGTGTCTGCAGTTATCACACCCTTCACTGCAGTTATCACATCCTCACCGTTGCACACACTGTCCCTCTGCCCATCCTGGTGATTTACTCTGGAAGTTCATCAGGACAGGGTTTATCTTGCAGCAGCCTGGCTCCCAAACAGCTCTTGAGCATTATGTAATAAACATGATTCATATGTGGATCATCTCCATCACTCTCACAAACAGTGACAGAAGATAATACCTTCTGAAGAAATCACTTTCAACACTTCAGTGTCAGCATGCAGAAAGGCTCTATGCTTGTTTTACACTTCCAGCCCAGGAGTTTCCCAAGAATTTTGAGGGAAAAATGCTTGATGTACTTGGTTTATACAATGAACTATACTCTCTGCTTGCAATTAGACTCAAAAATTCAGAGTAACTCTATTTTTCTAAGAGATGTCAAGTTCTGTCTCATTTCATAGACTTTTCCTATCTTTAGAAAAGACCAGCACAGAACAAGGAATCTAATTTACAGCTCCTTAAGCATCAGACTGAGAAAATGAGGATGGTGTTTATTCTTTGTCAGTATAAGCAATGCATAACAGAAATCTGTATTTTAAACAGAGAAAGAAGTCTGTTCTAGTGCCCATGGAAAAGCCTCTACTCAAACACAAATACTGAATTTATAAGCAGAATTCCAGATTTAGTTCTTAATTAGCATTGTCTATACCTGTATGAACAGCAAATTGATTTGATCCCATGTCACATACACACCCATCTTGCTCCAATGAGTTCAATGGAGAGGAAGAAAGTAAAAAATGTCCTGAAAAGCAGCTTTTATTGGTTGCTGTCAGACCGGGATAGATGGACAGCTGCTCTGATTCACTGCAGAAATCTTTCTATTTGTAAATCCCTAACACATGCATAAATCATAAGAGGCTCAATGGAGCAATTACTCTGTATCTGAACAATCTTTTTTTCTTTTTAGTGGAAAATAAACTTAGACAAAACTATCACCAGAAAAACTTGTAAAAACCTGCCCTAATGATTGCTATTTCCAATAATATATTTATTAGGTCATGTTTTCAGTCATAAAAATACAGTAACAAATGGACAAATTTTCCACTTTGAAAGAGATAAATAAGTTAAATTTCTCAATTCAACAACAGGTCAGCTGGCACTTTGTGAAAATTTTAAAGCCTGGCTGCCTGACTGTGAGATGTCATGGGTATCTCAGCTCTGGTATCACATGGCACAGCAATCATCCGGACAGAAACTTGTATCACTCACTGGGACAGACCTGTCGAGATTTACAGACTCGGTAAAAACAAACAGCTATAAAAATCAACTTGGGTTTATTGAATTTGGCCCATAGAAAGTAAGAAATACACATTTATGCAAATCAGTTTTCAGTACAATAGCTGAAAAACAAGCAAGACAATTTTAAAAAGTTGTGTTTGATCTAGTAGTGTTAGATATATTCTAAATATTGTGTTGTATGGACTGTTACATGTCTAATTCAAGAATTGCTCCATTTAGCTGTTGAAGCAATACTGCAAATTAATGTCAGATCTTAACAAAAGCTGGTTTAGCTCAGCCAAATGGGAAAACAAAAAAAAGCCATAAAATTCTAATTTTTTTGTAAAGCACTATCACTAGATATAGAACATAAATACTGAATTGTAAACTAACTAGAATAACAAAAGCACCCTTTTAATGAATGTTATTCATCATGACAATGTCAATGTGATTCATGTAATGGGATCACATGTCTGAAAAAAGGAAATTACAGGTCATTAGGGAAAATTAAAATTACGTAGTGGATTTGAATGATTTTCTTAATTTTGCTAGGAATTTCTCAAAATTTTATTTTAATATATTTTCTTTTAAAATATCATACCATTCTTCTAGACTCCAACCAGTTTTAGCCTGAAAAGTGACAAACATGAGTTGTAAGGCTTTGTCCCATTATGTAACATCTGTATCAATAAGAAAATGAATGAAAAACCCTCATGAATCTACTATGAAAAAACTCCTTCTTTTTGTTAATATAACTATACACACAAGGCCCTTTTTTTACCATGGATTTTTAGTAAACATACAGCTGGGTAAATTTTGTGCCTTGGAGATACAAACAAAAAATGACAAGCAAGACAAGGCACAAGAGTTTAGAGGACAAAAAAAGAAGATTTTGTAGGCAGAGGAGGGAGCTTAGGGACAGTAAAATATAAAAGAACAAAATCAGAACACCATACAAAAATGTGATTTATCCTAAGGTCTTAGTTAACATTGCAAATAAACAGACCTAGGCATTGTCCCAAGCCTTAAAATAATGTCCCAAATACTAGAAGAATTATTTTTTGTGGATCCCCAAATCCAAATTCTAATAAAGCTTTTAAGGTAACTTTATGTATTGCTAAGACAACTCTTTCATGCATTTTAGTTGAGAAATTCCAACCAGTCTTGAATGATGTCTGAAGTAATTTTGAAACTTATATTTTCATCCAGTTGGTAATTAATCAGTCAAAGCCAGGTCTCCAGTGTGACAGTTTCCAGTAACATTTACAGAGGAAGCCAAGGTTAATTTTTTTCAAATGTGGACAGTTCAAATTAACTCTTACCATTGAAGTCTTTTCTTCTTAAAATGGCCATGAGGCTGAACACTTCACTTGCCAGTGGTGAAACCATAAACTAATACACAACTTCATATAGCATGGCAAAGACTACTTTTAAGCCTACTCTGCTGTAAGAGCTGTTATTTGAACTGGGATGTAAGTCAATGCCCATGGTACAGTTTTTTAAAAATACACATACTGTCTTTAAACCACTGTACATTTAGAAATGTCAGAGTGGTATGGACCACTAGGCATTTACCTATACACAGATTTATGCTACTCTTATGCCTACTGTTTTTAATTAGTGACTATTTTAACATGTTCTCTTTGAAAGCACAAAGGCATATGTCAATAACAACCATGAATGATTAATTCTGTTACAGGATCTTAATTTACTAAGCAGGTAGCATGAATTTGTGTAAGTTGACTCCTAAGAATATTATGAATGTTAATAGATGGCCAGGTCACTGTCTGCTTTAATTTGATAAACATGGTGATGGTTTTCATTATTAAAATGTGGTTCCCTGAAGTATAGATTTAAAAAGATGAAAGAATAAAGCAAAGAGAGATTGATGAGATTCAGCCTCATGCTGCACTGCATAGAAGCAATCTCAATGGCATGTAACCCAGGACTGCTTCAGAAAAAACAGACAAAATATTTGAGTAGAACAGGTCTCAGTAAGGTGAACTCCTCCTCCCAGGTGTGCATTGCAGTGAGAGAACTCCAGGCAGGAGGGAGTGGGGTGCAGGACATGCACAGGAGAGGGTGTGAAGCCAAAATGCAGCAACAGGTTAATGGCAGAGACAGGCAGAGCCCTGTCTGGTGGCATCAGCTCTGCTCTGTGGGTCTTTAATTATTAGCTGCAGCAGCTAGGGAACAGTCAGTGCCCCAATCAACCAGAGACAGAGAGTGCATGCTAAGTGAAACTTGGCCTCAACAGAACAAAGATATGTAACATTCATTAGCATCCAGCAATGTTATTCCACTGTCTTGGACGCTGTAACAATTCATAAGGAGCTAATCAGATTCCTATTTGCCATTAATATTCTTCTATGGCACTACTATTTAAAAACTCTCTTTGTATGCTCTTCAGTATTCCAGCTTGGAATGACATGTTACTTTCAAGAACAGTCTTTCAAACAAACCTACTCTGAGAACTAAGGCAAACCACTTTGTGGCTGAGATATGACACAAGATATTTCCATCCGTGATCAGAACTCATAGCTACAGAGCTGCCCTTTTCTTTTTGAGGTTATTCAGTAAGCAATCCTTGTAGTTGGAATGAAAAAACAATCAACCAACCAACCCCCAAAACTCTACTGGCCAAAACTGCATGTTTTTACCAAAATGACATTTAACAGATCATGTCCTTGCTGTGCATAAATGCATCAACATATAGAGACATCCACACAGACACACACTGGATATCCAGTGGAATGTGAAACTCAACACACTGCTCCAGTAGCATTTTGTAACCAGGCTTAAGTGCAGTGAGACTTTACACTGTTCAGCTGCTACAGAAAGTGAGTTGATAATGCTGCTCCTCCACTCCCTCATGAGAATGTAAGTACCAAAGCACAGCAGTCTCTGCTGTAATGTGGAATACAGAGGGAGACTGAGAGACAATTGGAGGGAGAGCGTGAAAAATGGCAGAGGGCACTTAGTAATGAATAAAGAAAAAAAAAAAAAACAACGCTGCTAATTTCCCAAGGGTTGGGTATATTTAACTGTCACATCTGGAACCCATGTTTAAGTGTCATTAAGGGAGCTGGTTTTCAAAGAAGGTTATAAACTGAAGTGTTCTGAAATCACTCTGCAGCACTGTTTACACAGCAGAGTGCTGCAGGTTTTACAGCTGTGAGCTGGATCCCGACAGCCACAGGAGCCAGAAACCCCACAGGGATGCTCACACTGATGTTCTCCCTGCCTCAAAAAGGGATGCTCACAAAGGCAAAGCAGCTTAACACCAGCCAAGGAGTTTGCAAGTCTCAGACACAGCTCTAGAGCTATAAGAACAGCCTCTCCTGGGCCAAAAAAACCCACCTCAAAGCACTGCTTTAGAGTTTCTCATCATGATAACTGCACTTCAGGCAAGGGAGTGGCTGAAAGAGGCACAAAGGGCAACAGGAGGAGTTTTAGTGATGTGACACTTGAAACACACTTCACATACAAAACAGTCTGTTTTCAGAGGTCTACCAAAATGCAGGTCTCAGTTTATTTAAGAAAATTTTTACTCCAGAAAAATCTTCTAAAGGCATTCGAGGTTACTGGGAAGTCTGAATTGGTAGAAGGCCTCAAGACTCAACCTTTATTAATCTGTGCCTATGTGCTCTTCACACTGAATTCAAAAGCCCCCAAAACAAACAAACAAGCAAACCTCAGTAGGATTTTTCTTTTTGGAAAGGTCAAAAGCTCTTTGATTACAGACAGCATCGGTGAAGTGCTCTGGACTGCCAGTGTGAACATCTTTAGCATTATGGTAAAGATGAAAAGATAGAGAGCGGCAGACAAGGTACAAAGACATTGAATTTCTTTTGCATATGCGAGTTCTGCATGTGCTAGTTTGCTCTGAGCTATGTTAGGTCATGCTGTGTGACACACATTTGATTTGAAATAGGATTTAGAAGGACACACCTATCAAAGTGTGTTTATAAACTGCCTGCAGAATTAGTCAACTGAATTTTGCCTACATTTGAGGTGGATGTGGGATGTTTATTCCTAGACCCAAAGGCCAACCTAAGTCAATGAATGTTACTGGATTCTTTTTTTTTTTTTTTTTTTTTGTAGGAGAAACAACTGGTGTCCATTGCATTGCCACCATATTTATCACTGTTTAGTCTGAAAATGCAACTTGGATATTAAGACTATTCACATAATACAATGCAATGTATTTGCTTAATTACTGCTTTTAAATTGTAACATGTCAGAGAAAACAAGATGAATTAAACCCCAAAATGAATTGATCTGTTTACATGTGTGCACAGGAACACTGGAACGAATGACATTGCCATTACAAAACAACATTTACGCCTGAGTAAATGAGGTGCTGCACTCTGTTGGAAGAACAACTGTATCTTGGAGAGCACTGTTTAAAACAGCATCACATTGTTTGTGTTTACAGAAATTCATACTTTAATTTCCATCTAGCAGTGCATGGATCTGTACCAGCCCATTTTTACCTGATGAAAAGGTGATCCCAGTAACACCTACAGGCTTTCATCTGTTTAGAAACTTGCATCATTGTCTTCAGAAAGGGGACAAACAAAAAAAAAGTATAAGGATTGGAAGGGATTACTCCTGCAAAAGGGTAGTTTAACATACACTCCCATCTTCCTTTGGGAATCCTAATCTGGATTGTGTCCATGCACCCAAGGATCCACAAACCCTTTTCCCTGAGGTACTTCAAGAATGAGGTACCACACACAGCCACGTTGGAGCTGAATTTCTCAGGCTGCAAGAAGAAACCATGCCCTGCAGGTGATGTCTGATGGGTGAGGGTAATCTGTCCAATTTTAATTTAGTTGACATATCAGGTTAGATTTTTAATTCTGTGTTTATCTGCAGACAAAAGACTACATTCTTAAAAACTAGCCTGAATTGTTTAAGTGAAACAGAGATCAAAATGCTAATTGAGTCTTCTCCCAAAAAGGTTTTGCTTAGATCTGTGAGAATACAAAAGGCCAGTTAATCGAAATATATGCAGTAAATTTTGTTTATTCAGTTCAAATCATATAGACAGGTTAATTAAAAATTCACAAAGGATTTGTTTTCTCGTATCAAGCCTAAGGGTTCTTAGTGTTGGGTTTAAACAGGTGCATATAAGAGCAATGAATATGATATGTATCCTGAAACAGGAATTCTAAAAGAAAATCAATATCCCAGGCAAGAGAGTAAATGGAATTTATCACTTGTGCATGCAAATGGGAGGGTAGCTGGATAAGAGCTAATGCAAATTTCTAATTCCTTTTGTAGTGCAGTCCATTCTGAGATTTCCCATTTCAGCAGCTCTAATGAGCTGATAAAGATCTGTATCATGATGTGCTGGGTTTGGCTCCACAACACAAGAGTAGCATGTGAGAGGTTGAGCATCTCTCCCAGGGTGCAGAGAGGCCACATTGCCGGGGCAGGAGGCCAAGGGCCAAACAGAGCCAGACTCAATCCCTACTGAGCCCAGAGAACAAGTAAGGCACTGCCAAGGAACAGGTAAATTCAGGCAAATTCCTTTTGGAGTTCATCTGGGATAACAGAACAGCCTGGTCTGGAAGTGACCTTGAAGGACCATCTGGTCCAACCTTCCTTAAGCACACAGGGACTGCAGTGAGTGTCACAAAGGGACTGACTGAGGTGCTGCAGGTCTGACACTGAGACCAGCTCCAGGGGAACCCAGGATTTTCACAGCCTGAAAACACCTTTTAAAAGGCAGGTAAGTATTCTTCTTATTTGAGATGTGTGGCTGTAAGTAATTTAATTCTCTTATGTCCAGATCCAAAGCACGTAGGCTCCCAAGAGGATGAAACAGTGGGGCTGGAACTCAACTTGCAGGTACTTTCTTTGACTGAAGCTCTGGAGTTTTAATCTGATTCTCACCCAAGCCAAGAATATTACAGATTTTATCAGTAAAAATACTGATGCGCCATTGATTTATATTTTCTGTTGTCCCACTGCCTTAAAAGGCCATTTAATACTCAAATTGTTTAATCGAAGATAGGAAACACTTTCAGCTGGCAAACTTGAAAGAAACAGCTCTGTCCTCCAGAGAAGGAGAGAAAATTCAGCTCTAATCACCAGAAGGCTGGTGGTCAAACCAATTTTTGGCTGAGAGATGACATAAGCTATTTCCATCCATGAGGGGGAAACTTCCACCCCTGACAAGGATCTCTGCAGAGGCAAATGCAGACAGCAGGACACAGCTCACAAATGGAACATCAAAGTGTCTCCAGTGGGAACCACCCTAAGATAGGGGCACAATGCCAATATTTAACTGACATTGTTAAAGTTTCAGCATCCATGCCCTGGAATTCTGTATTCCTGACAAAAGTAACTTTCAAGAATGGAAAAAGGATGGCCTCAAATGCGTTTACAAAGGAGATAAACTTTGAAGAACCAAGTTTTTTGGGATGGAGTAACAGAGGAGAGGTGATGAAAGCAGTAAATGTGTAAACATATGCTGACCTAGCACAGAAACAAATGGAAAGGAACAGGTGATGATGGATCACACAATATGAGTAATTTAGAAAAGTATTCAAATAATATGCAGAAGCACTGCCTAGAAGATAACTAAAAATATTACATAATCATTTTGATCACACAGCATGCTGAGTATGAATATACAATTTATGGAAGATGAAAGAAGTTTTCAAATCATACCATTTTTTCCTCCCCTTTTTTTAAAAGTATGGAATTTTACTCTATAGCACTCACTTTTTACTATTTCTCTGGACACCATAACACTATTTTAAAAACCAAGCAAGAACAATTAATATCTTACAAAGCACAGACAATTCTGCTACTACAGGCTGAGTTGGAAGCTCTCTTTTGCAAGAGGGGAATTGCAACCATTAATTCTTTCAAAATATAAACTTTAACGAAAATTAAGAGCAAAATGGTATGGCAGGTTAGGTTACCTTATGTCATACTTCTCAAAAAAAAGGAGTTTTTTCTAGAGATATTCAACAAACCAAACTCGTCTTGAGTTAGTGGTAGCTGGGGAAATATGACAACTCTGAAAACCACTTTGTTCTGAGGAGGAACTGAAATGCCTGTCATTACAAACACAGGCTTGACTAATATGTTCACTCTTTCCCAGCCCTTTAGTTACAACAATAGCCTCCCAAAAGCAAAGTGCAGGTAAAGCAAATGCAGAATTGCCTTTCTGAAGCAGCTGGGGTGGAGATGTTTGACCCAAATCAAAACCCCAACCCAAAAAATAATAGAGGAAAGCATACAACCACCTCTCAGCTGTTGCTTACAGCTTTTAACTTGGGAAAAAACCCTAAAATTGACAACACTCCTGTCACAACATGGATGCTATTAAAAACTATGCAGGGCTGCTGCAAAGCTTTCAGAAGTCATGCCATTTTCATGCTGCTGTAAACCAGGGAATCTCAGAACTGAAGCACAGGTTAGCACTAGCTACACTTTTTAAAGGAAAAAAAGTGCAGAATTGGAGTCAGAGGAGTCTGAAGTAGCTGGGACCCCTTCTTTGCAGCTCCACAAAATAAAGCAAGATTGAACATTAAACAGTAGAGGGGTTGTGATCTTTACCCTGTCCAGAAGGGCTGAGGAAAGGCAGAAGTGTGAAGGCGGAGAAACAACTGGAGAAGGACACTTCAACTTCCATTTCAGGAGTGAGTATGCAAATCTGACAATACAGACAGAAGAAAGTGCAAAGAAGCAAAGAGCTGCCAAAAGAGGTGTAATCTTTTAGAGATTAACACTTAGAAGTTTGTGTCAAATCTAGGCTTAGAGGGAGCTCATAAACAAAAGCTGCATAAGTTACAGATGCAAAAAGGAAAATTACATCCCCTCTGAGGTGCTGTAAGGTCAAACTTTCGGCCCTTGGTTTCTTTTTCAACTTTAAATGCAGTTCTCTCCCAGCAGACACCTAGAACCAGTTTTCCAGCAAACTTTGAAGCACATCTGTGCTGGCTTTTAGCTGGAAATTAAGCACTTAATCCAGAATTACCAAATTCCAGACCCCTGCTACTAAAGAGAGCCACAAAGTCCATAAGCACTTTATTTACAGCCCCAAAGTTTTCCAGCGTCTGAGGTTAGACCTTGGGCTTTTGGTCATGGCCAGACTGCCTCTCTCATGTTGCTAAACTGCATTCCAAGTTCAATCTCTGCACTCGGCCATAACCTCAGTGCTAATGGGCAAAGCAGCTTTCCATTTAGTTGATAACAATGTCCCTCAAGATCCACAAAGGAAATGTTCTCTCTCTCAGACCTAAGAAGCTTAAAGTCTACTGGAATTTATTTGAACTTGCTTAATAAACTGTGCACTGTTAAAATGTGGTCATTTTAACACGGCACCGGGACGGGAAATGAGATAGTGACAGTCATCCAATTCAATTATTTCTGTTAAATGCAAAAGCAATTCTTGGAGCAGAACTGGAACTGTATTCCACTTCCCCAGGAGAAGGCTGACCACTACATTAGAGAATCATTATAACTCTTACATCCTCTCATCTTCTTTTTGTCTGGTCTTTATGTGGACGTAGGGCCTCATTAATTTTGCTATCCTGACGTAACATCAGTGTCCAAATATGTTTATGCAGTTTCCAAGTAAGAGGGAAAAAAGAATAATAAAAAAAAAAATTTAAAAAAGGAAGATACTTGAACCTAGCAAAACTACCCTCCCCCTCAAGTTCTTGAACTGCATCAGTCACAGCACTGTCTCAACACTTGAGGGCACAAGAAAATCCTGATTAAATGCACAGGGCTTGGAAGAAATCCAAAACATCAAACCCCAAGCTTAGTTAAAAAGTACCTACTATTGTGTAGGACTTATTCTCAGTGCTATGCAGATCTTAAACTAAAATAAAGACAGAATTGTACACTGCTTGTTCAAAAGAACAGACCTTATTTTTTGAGTACGAATTGTATGTGACTTTAATAGTATGAATTCTGTCAAGTTGTCCATAGAATAAATTTGCACACAGTTCAACATAACATGTGCACATTAAATAGGATTTGGCATTAAAAGACCCAACATTGAATGGAAATCGAAAATAAATGCCCACATTCTCCCCAGAAGACTATTCACCCCAAGGCCTTAGGCATTAATTTAAGTGAATGAGGAAGCCACTGGGGCAGCTGTCGGTAGCTTATTTGATTTGTGAATAAACAATGGCTTCATTTTAAATGCTATTTACTCCTACCACATACTAATGTCAGAATCGAAAACACAAAAAAGAACCGACTATTCAAAGCCACACATTTTTAAGAAATCTGCAAAATTCTTCATTTCAACATGGCAGGAAAATAAAATTATAAGAACTTCTGCTGCAATACTAATTTAAACTGCTGCTAATGCTAAGAAGGCCTGAGATTGTATCTTATACTTAATTGATACTGTGCATTTGGCTGTATATTAATGAGAACTTAGGGTATCATAGGTCATTCCAATAAAATCTTTGGGCTTGTCAGCTTGAATTATGTATCTTTACATCTGCAGAAAACAGTGGCAACATGATAATTACAGCAGTTGATACATGTTGTTATAAGTTGTTAGTACAATCAGGTACATCGTGTCCAAAGCACAGATGCCAATCCAGTCTGGCACTAATAATCCATCAAACAGATTATTAATTAAGAACAGTTTCTATGCAAAAGGAGCATTTAGCTGCACAATGAATTTACAGATTGGAGCACAGCAATTTCTTCCTGATATTATGAAGACTTAATTACAACACAAAACCATCTCCCTGGCACTCCAAGATGAAAATGAAGACCTTTACCCTATACATCCATATAAACAATGCTGAACTTTATGTGTAGGTGTGCCTGTGGGTTTTCAGATAATTACACAGAGAACTTCATTCAACTTGTTAAGTTTCATCTAAAACATCCTCATATTACCAGGATTCTTGTTTATATGTAGCTTTCGTCCTGGGCAGGGTTCAGAAAGAAACTGCCTACAAAGATGCAGTTCTATCCAGCCCTTCTCCATCAGAACACCCATGCCAAACACTTTAGGTTTCCATCTAACTTTGTAATTTAAAAGACAACAAAGCCCAGCTGCCCCTTCCTACACTCAATTTCTATTTCACATATAGACATCTTGTCCAGTGATCAGACTCTTGCTTGACATGTAATAGAAGCATGGGAGTCTAAGAAAAGACAAGGAATTTACATAAAAGGAAAGGAACTGTTCCAAACAATAAGCAAATTGTATCTGTTCATGAATGCAAAATCTGACTACAAAGCAAACCGAGTGCACAAGTTAAATATGCCTTTGTGCAACTGGCACTTAAAACAGCTGATAACCCAGGACAAAGCTGTCACTGAAAGCATAGACACAGACAACCTATGGATAAATCGTTCCTGAACAATTTCTTTAATATACATTAAGCACTAAAAGGCTCATTTTTAACACACACACACACACACACACACACCATTCAAGTTCAGCCTTCTTGGTTTTCTTGGTAAATATGAATATCCAGGCTAGCAATGAAAAAGGAAGTCCCACTGAGCAGCTCCCATGCTGATCTCTGCTTCTAAGATGCAAACCTAGAAAAACTGCACTGAGATCCAAAAGGTGCTCTGAATTTACAATCTGTAATAGCAGAAAAAATGCCATTGCCTCCAAAGGCCTGAGCCCCCACACTTACTACATAGGAACAAACATTTTTACATTACTCATTTAAATCCACCCGAGCTGTCCAGCACAAAGTATCGGGGTCTAGAGAAAGAAAAAAACCACAAAGACAAATTGCAGGTACTGGTGTCCATGTGCAATGAACCAGCCCAGCAGCTCAGGGTATTTCCATGCACAAGTCAGCTGTGCAGCACATGTGGAGGGAGGGAATCCAGCACTTCCCAGTGACTGCTGTGCAAGGCTGTACCAGACCTCATGTGCGCACCAGTTCCAGCTGGGCTGCCAGATGTCTGAGATTTATGGACATATGGCAGTCCACACGGTAGCATCTAAACTTTTAGGACTTCCACAAAACCCAGAGTAATCTTTTAAACCGCTGAAATCTGTATGAACAATACCTCTGTGTGCAAAACAGAGTATGTCCAGGAGCATGCAGATGACTGGTGCCTGACATGGATTAATGGCCCAAACTATCTGCAATCTTATATCCACTGAGAAGTCATGAACCCCACTATTTTTTCTTTCTGAGTTATGAAGCAGAGCTCAGCAGGCTGTAAAATGTTGTATTTGATATATTAACAGTGCATTGGCTGTAAGCATGTTCTCCTTCTCAGGTATTGCTCAAGTGTTTCCAGGTTACGTCCTACATGGGTGTAACCATGGTATTTTCTGAAAAATCCTTTCCTTAGGATTTTTTTCTCCTGAGAATCTGAGAGACCTCAGGAACAAAGTGAACAATGGTTATCTGCTGCTGTGGAATGCAACAGGTGCATCTGGGATTGGTCTCATGTGGTTGTTTCTAATTAATGGCCATCACAGTGAGCTGGCTTTGACTCTCTGTTCGAGACACAAGCTTTTATCATTCCTTCTTACTCTATTCTTAGCTAGCCTTCTGATGAAATCCTTTCTTCTATTCTTTTAGTTTTAATGTAATACATATCATAAAATAATAAATCAGCCTTCTGAAACATGGAGTCAGATCCTCATCTCTTCCCTCATCCTAAGATCCCTGTGAACACCGTCACACATGGGCTGATATTAGGCAAAGGAGGTGCAAAGGAGCCCCTTTTGAGCAGAGAGCTGGTGTTTTACAGGCAATAAGTTGTTGCATCTACAGTAAAAGATGAAAACAAGGAAAGAATTGGAGTGAGTTGCTTGGAAAATGTGCCTCTCATCTGCGGCCTCAGACTTACCCCTGCATTCACACTGCACAATGTTTCAGCACATTGCCGGTGAGCCCCAGCCCCTGTCTGGGGGCACCCTCTGGGGAGCAGCACCAGGGCAGGGCAAACTGCATCTGTCCTTAACTTTTGAACCACAGCTTTCTGGGCCAGGCTGCAGAGAAACACAGTCCACAGCTGGGGGAGGAGTTTCTGGCCGCTAATAAGACTTACCAGAATGATGCTTCTAAAGCATCTGTGTTTTCATTTCCTATTTTGGTTCAAGTGTTTAAGAAAAAGCATTCTGCTTCTGGGTTCTTGGATTCCAAACATTAAGCACATTAATTCACTGAGTCTGTATTTGAGTACCTAAACAGAGCTGGCCTGTTTCTCAGTATCATCAAAGCTGTACACTTTCAACCAGTGCTTTTTAAGTTCAACTCTTCTTTCCCAGCCTTCAAAAATTATTCATCATTTTCCTTGCATAAAGAATGCTCAGATTAATAAGACAAGGAAGAAATGCCCTTGTAAAAGAAAAAAGAGGGATGAACATAAAGACACCACACTCACTCAGACCCTAACAACAGACCTTTTCATTAATTATCTTCCTAATGATGCATTCTCGAACAATACTGCAAAATTTCCTTCGAAAATTGAGCTGCTCGCTGGGGAAAGAGTGTATTTTATCTTGTTCCCTCAAGAACTCTGAAGCCATCTTCCTCATATTTATATTCTAATCTTTCTATGCTCACTTGTAAAAGCTGATAATTAGGAAAGCCTCTTTGATGGCCAGAAGCTGCACACTATTTCTGTGTGCATGGTAACAGCATGAATCACTGGCTGCACTAATCCTGTAAGAGTGTTAAAGGTCCCATGTGACACTTACCCTGAATGCTAAACCTGTCCTATATTATGCTATTTCACACTAATCCTGAGAAAATTAATGTTAATTTATCATGAAAAAAAGGTTAATTATACATTTACTTCTGATTTAGCCACATTACACCAGACTCACAAATAATACTGGGGGCTTTTGGTTTTTGTTCTTTTCTTTTTTTTAATGGAAGTTTTCTCTTTCAGCCTGCAATCAGGAACTATATCCCAAAATCATACCAGGTTGGGAGGCAGTGTTGCAGAGGCAGGACAATGTCAAAACCCACTGGGAATTCTAATGATCCCTCTGATTCAGATTGTAGAAAGTTTAGCTTTTGTTCTTTAAGCAAAACTTGCAAACAGTATCTGATTCATTGTTTCTGCTGGTGGTTTTCAAGTATACACGGAATGCCAACTCTGGTTCAGAAAACAGATTCAAGTTATTTAATTGCTTATTCATTGCTTATTAAAGTAATAACTTTTAGAATAAAATTTGCTCCTTTAAGAAATACTTCACTGTAATTAAACCACAGCATTTACTTGAAAATCAAAAACCCCAACAACGACATCCTACATTTTGAATGATTTATTAATATGAGTAGACTCTAATCCTTAAGTACAATCCTGGCATTTTACCCAAAGTCCTGCAATAGCTGCATTACACATTACTATACAAACCAACTTTGAGAGACTGCCAGGAGACACTACCAGTGGCTACCCCACTGCTTCCAGACAGAAACCCACATGAAAAGCAATAATGTACATCACTGACATTTCTGTTACAGAAGTTAAAACTTAATTGATCATAAATGGGAGAAGTCAGACAGGCATAAAGTATGTAATTTACATATATCTCAGTGTTCTCTCTGGGAAACCTGAACTTCTCCTACACCACTATTTATAATTAAATGCATACTTTTACCAACAGAATGTGGATGGAGTAAAATGAGTATTACCAAAACAGCATTTACATTTTTTCCTTATTTTTATATTAGATATGCTATAATAACGGGTGGTGAAAAACCATTTCAAATTCAGCTGCTTTTCAGAAAATTTATAACAACCAATTAAAGACAGGGTCTATCCCATTTCCTGGGTCTTCCAATAGCCTTTTGAAACCATTTCTCTGCTTAATATCCTATAAATTTTTCTTAGAAACATTCTTCAGTGTCTATGATAGAAAAACTGCGCGGAAAATCAATACTCTCCATACTTATTTGCCTGCAATACGTTATATATCAAAATCCTGCTTTATAGAAGTCTAAAATGAGCTAAAAGAGATTCAATTTTAAGATTCACAATTCAAACTAATAGGTTTTAATTTAAGAAAATATCTGACACTGTGAATAGGCAAACAAATGGATTAGATTCTCTGGTTTTATTCCTTAGGCCATAAGTGTTAATCTCTCAGCAGAACCAACATAACATACCACTATAGATTATCAAAAGTGACTATGGCTGCCATGAATTATTCATTTGAAAAGTTATGCACCAGTGATAATATGAATTATATTTGAAAAATATTCACATAACATTTTAATAAGCTTTAAGAATGATTTCTTTCCCAATGTTTAAACTAAAAATAATATTTAGTATCTCAGAAGGAATTATGGATTTACTGGATGTGCTCAGCAGTCCTCCCATAAGGTATCTCAGACTAAGGGTAACTGATCGCGTAAAAGCTCTTTAAGATGTACTTGCTGCACAAATTAAAGGCAATACATGTCTATTTCTCTCAAAGGCCTCTAATCAAATTATCTCCCTGCATGTAAATAGCTGGTCCTGTTGAAATATATTTACAAGACACTCTAAAATTGAAATCAGTAAGGTTTCCATTTCTATATTTGATTTGAGGCTGAGCAATGCAGCACCTCCTCTCTCCTACTTTAGATGTCCACTGTAAGAGTTGACACATCCAAGTTGGTTTTTTTTCCTCCTTCTGCTTCCATTGATCTCCAGTGGAAAATCTGTTCCTCCCTGAGCCTCCTGTCTCAGCAGGTTCACCTGCCCTCGGCCTCCAGCACCATTCTGACACTGATGAATCACCAATCTTCACTCACATCTCTCATTTCCCCTACGTTGCAGGCTATCTCCCTTCTCTGCCTGCTTCTCAAACACACAATTTTGATGTCAAAGTCAGCCTCCTGAAAATTGAACTTCTTATCTTTCCTTCCAATACTCCCCTCCTTGCCACTGCTGCTGACAACATCACAACCTTTCCCGATTCTCGAGATTTCAAATTTCATGGCCCATTCAACACTTTCCTCCATCCCTTGATCACAGCTCAAGCTGTCACTGTATTCCTCTGTGATATCTCCAATATGCACTCTGTCCTCTCCAATCCTTCCTCTAAAATACTTGTCCAAGGTTTTGCATCACTTACAGCAAATTCCAGTTTAAGGTCTTATTCCCAATGCTCCAATATATCTAAAATACAGCTGCTAAAATAATGACCCTCCTTGCCTGCACTGAAGCACTGATCATTGTAATTGGCCACTGACCATGACTTTTAATGGTCACCCTTAAAACAAGAGTTACATAAAGTTAACCATTACTTTCTACATTAAGCTCAAGGTTCTGACTCTTCCAAGGTTTAGTTCATCTTCCTTCTTACCTAATTTTTCTAAACTTTCTTTTTCTTTTCCTCTTTCCTACAAATCCATTTACTCTTCCTTCTTGTTTTTCCCAAGGGCTCTTGCATGCCACCACAACACTGAATATACAAAATATATTTGTTTTTTTCCTTCCAAAACACAACTCTGTGTTATGCTTTCTCAAGTATCTTTTCTAAAAATGCTTCCTTCAACCTGAAGTTAGCCACTGGAACATAATCCTTGCCTTTGTTCTGAAAAAGGAAGTAAGCACCCTAACTCAGCCAATTCTTATTCTGTCCACAACAGTTTTGCCTGGAGTTCTTTTCCTTTACAAAATATAAGTAAATCATTCCACGAGAGGGACACCTTCAAAGGGTTTTTTAAAAAACCCACAACCAGACACAAAAAAACCACTCAAAACCTTCTCCGCCTAAACAGAAATAATCAGTTTAATTCACTGTGTATCTCATTGAAAAATCAATGCTTACTAACAACTGGAAATCAATATTTCTTCAGATAAATCATGAGATGGTAACATGCAAAATTTGAATCAATTATTCAAACAGAGGCTACTTTAAAGTAAAATTATTTAAACCAAGAGTAATTAATTAAATTAATCCACTCTGTCCCAATATACTACCATAGCAGGTTACTTCACCTACACAGCACTGTACACATTCAAAGTTCTTTTTATGAACTTGCACACACAGTTTGTCCTGGAGGAAAGCTGAATTTATGTTATTCCCATCAAGCAGATTGACAAACTGAGGCAGAGAGAGCAGTCAGTGGATCAGTGGCACATCCAAAGCTCTGCCCTCCCTGAAGAACAAGGCTGATGGTCACCAGCTGAGCCCCCTCAGAGATTCTGTCTTTGGTCTGCACCTCTGAACATTGCAACTGAGCCAAAAATTTAAGTTGTGAAACCTGAACAAAGATTACAAGAACAGGACAACTTCACTATCGTGCAGCCAGCATTTCAGATCAGTTATTTGAGCATGGATATACAACAGTTCCAGAAACAGAGTTCTATGCAAAACATTCTCAAAAATGAGATGCTTCTCCCGAAAAAGTTCAACTCCAGAATTTTGCAAGATGATAGAAAATATGTAAAAATAATTTTTAGTACACTGGTCAAAATCTCTTTTTGACACCACCAATGCAAGTAAGGCAATAAAACCCAAAGTGTACTGCGTTGCAAGTAACACCTTTATTATTTCATGGGTACAACCCCAAATTTTAATACTACAAACATTTAATTCAAAGGTTTTTCTGGCTATGAGGACTCTATTGGGCACTAAAGTAAGAAGAAAAACAGATCTAAACTAAAAGTGCAATGAAGTGATTATGATGGTTATGAATCAGCCTTCCATTATTGAGCCACTTTAGCAGCATGTAATAGATTCTGATTAAGCTCTTTAAGCTGAATTACATTGTACTATTAGAAGACTACTCAATTAGTATTTTTCAAGGCCCAGAAGCTAATTTTGCCAGCATCACTAATTTTTACCAAGGTCTGATCAGACCTCACCCCAGTGTGCTCAGCAGGAGCAATGAGCCAACTCCAGCTGTACCAGACCTGCTATTAAAAACCTCATCAAAGCTCAGAGCTCTGTCACTCTGGGGAAGCCTCACCCCAGGTCACAGGCAGGAATTCCAAGATTCCCCATGGGCATACAGACATCATCTGCTTATAAGAGACAATTCACAGACTGGATTTTGCCATTTCAGAAGCCCTGTACTACTGTAGGGCTGTTAGATGCCACTACAAACGTTCAGAAGCCAAAACAAGAATAACTCAAGTTTTCTAAGCAGTTTATAGGTGCTCCTGGCAATGCAAGGTGTAATCACAGCATACTGCTGCTCCCTGACTGAGCAATAGATTTTGAAACACTGCAATCATTCGTGTTCCTGTTGTAAGACACAGTATTACCTCCTGTTTTCACCGTATAAGAAGGACTATTCACATCTACTAAAAATGGCAAGAGCTGCAAAAAAGAAATAAAAATAAAAGGGAAAAAAAAACCAAAGCAGCACTGCAGCAGCTCCATCTACAGAAATCCCACGTAGGAAATGATTGTGTCAACCTTAGAGACAGCAAACAGCTCCCTCTGACCTATGGGTCATATTAAAATCTGGGAGAAAAAGAAGTTTCTTTTATGAAACTCTTGAGAAGTTATCTCACTCTAACACTCGCTTAATTTAAAACCCAACGATTTTCATCCTAGTAAACACTGAGGATTCTTAGTGTAGGTATTTCATTAATAAAAACAAGCACATTTTCCACAGCATGCTTCAAAAAGCTACTTCTTGTATTGAGAATCATGTAGCAAAAACAGCACAAGTTCAGCATTCAAGAAAGGTTTTGCTCCAAGCTCCCAGATGTACTTCTGCAGTCTGGAGTATTTCACATGCCAGTGAGGCTCCATGGCTCCAAATTCCAAATTTAATTCAAATGTTTGCACACTGAATGCAATGCAGACACAGGCAATCTAAACCAAGAGGTCTCTCAGATAAATGGATGAAGCAGTGCACAGTCATGTGCCAATTCATGTGAGACAGATCATAAAATCCCTTAGCCTTGTAATAAATGGGGCTCCTCAAGGAGGTCTCTCTACACAGATTACCCATAATCACCTCTGAAAACATCCTGAGGAGAGTTTACTTTTCCAATCTACTCAACCATCATCTATTTCAGATAGCACTGTAGTTATTGTTCATGAATTGTACTAAGTAGAGCCTTTGGAGCCAGGTTCTTCAGTTGGATGGCTTAACTTTGCTGCTATCTTTTTTTTTTTTTTTCATTTTGTCTCTGAGAAAAGTTCATTTTAGTTTTTAGTTATTACCAGTAATTGATAAAATATGTTTCAGCATCTCCTTTGGTTTACAGCATTTTCTTTCCTGGGCTTTTGTTTCACATGGAGCAATAAGTAGCAGGTGCATTTTCTCACAGTCCATAAATATTTATGGCTTGTGAATAACAAAGTGCACAGGGTTTAAAAAAAAATCCTCTGTCATATATTACACACAACAGGCGGAAAAGGAAATTTCCCCTTCAGAGCCCATGCGTGGGAGTGAATGTTTTGGCACTGTGTGTCAAGGAACCACCTGAGACCAAGGGTTCTGTCCATATTCTTACAGCCATCCAATTATTCATTTATATATGTATGCATGTAAGTCCATGACATCATGCACCTTTAATACACTTCCTATTAATTCAGGCAGCTGCTCTTTACATCAAGTTAAGAAATCCCACCAGCCTGGAGACAGTAGGAGTCTAGAGCAGATGAGCATGCTGTCCTGGGGATTTCTGAAGTCCTACACTGTTATTTCAATATTTTAAATTTCCATTAAAAAAGAATTGGAAATACTTTGTTTACATAATAAACCCCAATTTTACTGTTGGTTTAGTGCCAGCTAAAATTTGTAGAGTCCCCAGATATTCCCAGTTAAACAGTGGCTGGAATACACCTCAGGTGATCTGCACTTCTGTAGCACTGAGGCTCTCTCTCTCATCGACAGCTTTCTAAATGTGGGGTAAACCAGTGATAAAGGAGCCTTTGGAAACAGTGCAACCTAAACCCTGGAGGTGTTACCAGTAATTAATGTGAAGTTACCACTGAGCAATGTGCACACTTGCACTAAGGACTACCTGTGAGCTTCCAAACAGCCTCTGCAGTTGCTGATGCACTGCAATATCCTAATGTGGGCTCCATATAAACAGGCTGCTTCACAGAGAAATGGCTACAGTGAGCAGACTGAAAAGCAGAGTCAACAAAATTTTTTAAAGGCTATTGTTTATGAATCTGAATATATGTAAATATCCCCAATCAGCTCTGCATTGTCCTCTCCTCAGCATGGTGGGCTTTATGTGACTTTACCAGATAAATGGTTTTATCTTCATTTACAGAGTTATCTAATTGTCACTTGGGTTTTTGTCTTGTCTAGACCACAGACATGGAGATCTTCACCACCAGCATTTTTAGTGGAAAAACAAGGCTGAGTCACCCACAAAATGTTCAGCACTGTCCACTTACACATCTCTCCGAAGGAAAAGGAAAATTCTCCCACCTACTTCAACTGAAGACCACAGGTGGGTCATTAAAATCTGGATATCACTGACACAGAGCTGCTGGAATGTTTACAGTAGCTTTGATTTAAACGTGACTATTTTAATAACAGTTTAGTCAAGATTCTGCTCTTTATATAAAAATTAAAATAAGGAACAGGATAAGCTTCTAAGCACGAAATAAAAATAGTCTCATGCAATGTGCCTGACCCTAAACCTGTCCATGTGGATGTCCTGTCCTTCCTTTGAAGCTCAGTGGAAATGCAGCTACAGAGCCAGCGAGGAGGGCCAGGCACAAAGTGCTGCTGCACATAAAACACACCCTGGAGAACAGAGCAGCTGTGCCCTCAGAAAAGGTCTGCACAGACACCCTTTTGATCTGAGAAAAGGACACTAAAAGAGATTGTCATCTCTCAGGACTGTCCACCTTGCTTGTAGCCCAGGCTCACAGCAATTTAATGATTCCAAAACTTCCCTTTGCTCATTCTGCCTAATGCATGAACAGCTATGAGCTCAGAGAGGCCTGTCTGTCAAAAAGTCACCAGCAAATGGCTTTGTTCTGACCTTTAAGCAGGTTTAAGTACAAACAAGACAAGAAAACAAGAAAATTTTTGTTTCTAAAATGCATGCTACCAAACTGAAAACTAATTACATTAAACACTACATGGAGGAGGCTGCTTTGCAGATGCATTACCTCAAGAGCAACCCCTCCCATCTGCCTACTGGGTAAAAATACATGTGTGTAATTTTATGTATAAAACCCCTTCATTTCATAATATTTTAAAAATTCTACATAGACATCTTGAAGTGTCCAACTATGTTTGTACTCCAGGACAGATGAAATGTGGTATGTGATGATTCCCCCCCCCAAATATCAAAATAGCAACAGGGAGAAAAAGTGTTATTCATATACAGACAGTGACAGTTTCTAATTATCGATGCATCACTAAGCAAGGTTTTGCTAACAGCTAAATGAGCTATTGCACTTACAAAATGAGGGCACGTGGCATATCTGATTAATTTTACTTATGCCTGTGATATTATGTAATTCTAGAAGGTTGGTATGTCTTTATCTTTTGGAAAAATGTGCCACTTAAAGGCATTAAATACCATATTGTTTTCAACCCAATTATGTTTTGTTTTCATCATGCAAATGGAAAAAATGCTGAGTGGTCATTTTAAGTCCTATATATTATCATAATTAATTGAGAGGTAGCTTCTGCTAGTGCTAGTCAAATACAGAACATAAAAGAAATTAAAAATTCTTGGCAAAAGAAGGTAGAGTATTCCAAGAAATCTGCTTTCTGCGAACTAATGAAACAATTTTTAACAATTTTTATTACAAGCATCTGTGAGCTCCCACCAGGCAGGAGCAGCAGAATTGTTTCTGCTTATATTGCTCAGTTCCAAGCTAATGTCCCCTAAAGCTGTTAGGCTGAATGCCAAGAGAAGATATATCCACAAAGGGACCTGACCCTTACCCCTGCAACTAATAAGGTCTCCTGGAAGTTTTAACTTAATAGTCTATGTGAGATTCTTATTAGTGAAACTTTGCCTTTTTTTCCCAGCCATATTTAGTGAATTATACACTTCAGACAGTAGAAATCATAGAATCATTTAGGCAGGAGAAAACCTCTCAGATCACGGAGTCCAACCACTAAACCAGCATCGCCAAGTCCACCCCTAAACCACATTCCCAAATGCCACATCCACACGGCTTTTAAATCCTTCCAGCGCTTACAACCCAGCAGGTGAAGAAATTTTCCTGAATATCTGGTCTAAACCTCCCCAGGGCAACTTGATGCTGTTTCCTCTTGTCCTGTCACTGCTTTCTGGAGAAGAAGCTGAACCCCACCTGGCTACAGCCTCCTGTCAGGTGGTTGTACAGAGGGACAAGGTCCCCCTGAGCCTCCTCTTCTCCTGGATAAACACCCCCAGCTCCCTCAGCCACTCCTCATCAGACTCACCATGTACAAAAACCAAACACTGGCATGAAAGAGGCTAATGGGAAATTCTCCAGCTACAGAACATCTGAAGTCTCTTAAATAAAGGGTGTCAATATCTACATTTCTCTTTTCCTTTCTGTTTTTACTAAACATGCTTTTACTTCTCTGTTTACCAAATCTCAGGTCATCTCTTGAGTACTTGTGTGCCTGTGAACACTGTTCTTAATTTCTGTGCTCCCACACTTCAGATACATGGCAGAATCTTTCCGTAAGCTATTAGATAAGGTCTCAGTCAGTGGAACACCCCACTTGTTCATGTGTTGTGATTTTGTTTTTTTTTTACCTAATTGCTTGAAAGGTTCTAGCAGCAGAGGCCAATGCTCTGACCCTTATCAATGCCCCTTTTCTTGAGACAATTTTGTATTTCCACTACTCCAACCACAAAAAATGCCAGACAAAACGGCATCTCTACCCTTAGTAAGTGAACCAACTGACTGAAAATATTTGACTTTACAGTGTAGTTGAGTCTGTGAAAGCTGGAAACTAAAGAGGAAATGAAGCCAAAGAAACCACAGAGGTCAAGACTTCTAGAGAAATCCATATTTAAACACTTAAGCAAATAGTTGGTTCTTCTACAACACCTCTGACCTATACTTAAAATGAAGGTAATTACAAGTTTCTGGTTGCTCAGTTAATAGATGGATTCAGAACAGAATCTGGGGTGGTGACTCTGAGGCCAATATCCTATGTGTGGAAAAGCACTGCCTAACCAGGAATCATTTAATGCGTGAGTGACAGTTCCTCTCACAGGAAGAGAGAGGTTTAGAAAGAAAGAAAGAAGAGGAAAAAACCCAATAGGAAAAGGAGCTGAAAATATCAGCTACCTGAGCCACTGTGATGTGACAACAATTTCAAGGAGTGGATCATTTTCTAACATAAAGCATTATTTGTAGGCAAGATTTTTTCCTCTGAATTCTTTCTCCAAGAAGGTCTGCAAGAGAAATTTCTTGTCCCACTGTGCAATAAAAGGATGGAGCAGCACAGCCCTCTCTGAAGTTGCTCTTTGTACCGTGCTGTAGTGCAGAATACCTTGCACAGGACAAGGATATTTGTCAAGAGTTTGAAAATCATGGTATTCAGAGCTGGGGAGTAACTCAAAACTGCATTTTCAGTATGTGAAAATGCAAAAGACTTCCAACAAAGTATATCACCATGGATTTCATATGTATGGAACAACAGAATGTTGTGCAAATACCTGCTTATCTCCACCTCTAAGTTATTACCGTGTTTACTGATAGAGAGATGCAAATCACATGGGAAGACAAAATTGATTTTATGAATTTAATTCAAAATGTATCTTCCAACTAGTTATATATGGCAAGTATACTTCTAGAGATTAAATTAAATGTGCACCTGCAGTTCTAAATTATTTTGTTTGCTGGCATTTTAGGTGTGCAAGATCCAGGAAAGTGGGCATAGACAATCTGTGAGGCTCTATACCTTGCCAGAGCTGAACAGTAGCTTATTCATGACTTGATCCTGAATAAAATCTAAATTCAGGCTTAATTTAAGGTATCATTTATGTTCTATGTTTCTTTTTAAAGAAAAGCTCTCAGCCCACACTAAAGAATTAAGAGATATGCATAAAACAACCACAAAAACAGTTTTATAGAAGGCAGTAACATTACCACCTGAGTCTCTGCACAAGGCTGCATGTGAATTTTAAAACAAACCAAACTACTAAAGAGGAAACAGCTTGGATATAATGAAGTACAATTTATTTTAGTAATGATCTGATTCCAACACTAAACATTCCCAAAGCTACAAATGTCAAGTAGGCACCTAAGTCATCTGTGAGATTTCTAATTTTCACTCCCCTAATTTAACTGAGAAGAAAACAAAGGAAGATGAGACTATTTCACTTTTGCTACATCCTCATGAACACAGATGACAAAGATCTGATAGAACAATTGGAATGTTGGGATTTAAAGCTTGTTCTCTTCCCATACAGTAAGAGAGCAAGTGCTCTGTGCTCAGTTTGGCATAAATGAAATAATTTCTGGATAGTCGCCAGTGCTAAGGTTAAAATGCAGGATTACAACGCTTCCATGATGACAGCCTACAGGGAGACATTTGTTGAAAATTGCTTTACCTATCATTCAGTCAGCAGAAAGAAGGGGGAAAAAAAAGCTTTGCAGTACTAGTTACATTAGGGGTATGTTGAGTCTTTATCTATAAATGATACAAATTGTAAGGTTATAAAGCCCCCATACAGGTGCAATCAACATAAAAGCCCAGCATTTCTCCTCATTTCTTTTGTATCACAAAGCTCTATATATTTTCACCATATGCCATTCCAGTAAGTGTGTGTAATTATAAAGGAAGCATGACCTAAGATTTAGATTCAAGTTTCAAAAATTAAATTGATTTTTTTTTTGACAACAGGCAATAAAGTTTTCACCGGCTCCACTGAGAACAAGCAGAAGTCTTAAATTTTGCAGCATCACGTAGAACAACGTGTTTTAACCATACTCTTTTACTCTGCAGGAAATGACAACTCAGGCAGTGCAATACTACTAAATTGTAGTATTTTAACTGCACTATACATGTCTGCCTTTGAAAGTCCACTGAATACATGAAAGTCTTCTAAAACAGTTTGAAAGAAATAAGAATAAAGAACTAAGTCTCAAATTTTCAAAGAGGTCCATACAGACTGTCATTTGGCTCTCATCTAAATTAATAAGATTCAGTCAGCTGCTTCCCAGAATATTGCTTCAAAAACACAGGCCTATGTAGTCAGAAGGTTTTTCCAATATGGTTAAAAAATTAATATTCATATTCTACAACAGCTTTTATCTTTATGTTATCTGTTACTGACAAAGAGAAATTAGAATTCTGATCTGTGTTTTGGTATCCCTAAGTGATTCAAGAATATATAATTTGTAGTTTCCTTTTTAAACAATTAGCAGATCTGTAGGTGAAACTGGATTTGAAGTGATTCTAACCTGTTATCAATGGGCAAAAGTTTATGCATATACTGTATCAAAATATGGTTCATTTTGCAGCTTTTCATACTCTTCTGGACCACTTTTAAGGCAAAAAATGTGTGGTTTTACAATGATTTCAAGAATCCAGTTGTTTACTTGTATCCATAACACATGGAAAGAAAGCCTCTGCAGTTGAGCACTCTCACTGGGGACCCAAAGTGTGCGTCGATTTTTTTGTTTCTTTTTTTCTTTTAATTTACTTCCTACCTCTTTCTCAAGAAATTATTATTTTTCCTAGAAAAATGAGTGTAGACAGTCTAATGATGAATTCCTAAGCCCACAGAGAATTCATAGCTCTGTCACCAGCTCCCCTCTCTCAAAGGATTACTTAGAGAGATTCTCTCCGAGACCTGACTACAGTAAAGTAAAGCAGTAAAAAGTGTTATTTGGTATGAATAAAGGATTACTTTATATTAGATGGATTCATCCTTGTGACAACTGGGTAAGTGTTCAGTGTAACTCATCTAAAGCCAACAGAAAAACTATTTAGCACTTCTAGCATAAATTGGTCTCTTAAGCCAAATTATACTTGTGCATGTCGTATTTCAAATAAAGGGAAAGACAAAAATGGTTGTCTGATGCTGGTCTCAAGTTAATATCTGCTCACATGGTGCAAGAGAGAGTCTGGCTCTGTGGTAGCACACACCATAAATTTCCCTGTAAGAAACAGGAATCTCTAATAATGTTGGTGGTTTTTTACACCACTGGTACAAACTACACTTGGCAGTTAAAGCAATGAGTTTTCTTATTACATACTTATGGAAAACAAATGGTAAAGCAACTTGGTAGAATTATTGCAATTTGAAAATAATTATTTTTCACAAGACTTTTGGGTTCTACTGAAACCTCCCATTGTTATAAATCCATACTTTCTGTACTCATAGTTATGAAAAAAAAACCAAACCCAAACCCTGCTTCTGCCATTCAAAAAATACTGGTATGGGTTATATTTGAGTTCAATTCATATTCAAGTGTTTCTATCCCTAATTCATATATATACCCAAGTCCAGATTCAGCATACTACACATAGATAAATATATGGTGGTGTTTTATTTACATTTACACAAAGTGATGTTGATCCTAAATTTGACCTCTCCTATCATACCAATCAGCCAGTGACTGTCAGCCTTTTTTACTTTCCTAAAAGCCATGAAAAAAACCCAAATGTCAAATCAGTGCCACCATCCACAAGCTGACTAGAAATGGATACAGAGATAGAGGCAGAAATGCTACATGATACTGACAAATTAAATCAAAGAGAAAAAAAACAGTCCTAACATTTTATGTAGAAGAGGAAATTCTAAAATTAGTTTTGTACAAATAAACCCTGACTTGACAAGAAGTCAGGCAAATCTAGCTATAGTGGGTGACGTGCAGCCATGACAAAACTCCAGCTAAGAAGTTTATTTAAAGAAAAGTGAAAACATTTCCTTTTTTTTTCATTTGAGCATCATACAAATACAAGTGAGAACAACTTACTGGGCCTTGGGGAGAATCATTCCTACTGCTCTGTATGGCTGTTAACTCTTTTGCATGGATATCATCACCTCCTTCCACTCAGAAATGTCTTTTTCCATAATCTATTTTCCAGTTGGCTAACCTGATTTGGGTAATACCACTAATAGAAAAACCCAAAGAAAGTTGGATATGTCCAGCTTTTCAGTTAGTTTGGGTATACAAGCTTTTATTTTAGAAGGAGTACTGAGAAAGAATAACGTGATGGAAGGAGAATGGTAAGTAATGGGCAAAAGCAGGACTGTGGTGCCAGGGAGGTGCAAAAAAAAAGGAGGGAAACAACTGCTGTCAGTCAGCTTGCAGAACAGAGTTGCAGAACTATCAGATGTGACATCAGGATATTGTTGATATTAACCAAGAAATTTTATACAGAGAGGCTGTTAGGCCAGAGAGCCCAAACCTCCTCCCCTGAGGAGGCAAAGCTCCGTGCAGGGATTAGGGAGGCTTCACTCAGCATATGTAATGTCACACAGGGGGTGGAACAGCTGTGGAGCCATGACAGAGCTATGCCTGCTATGCGGAGGCTGTGCTGGGGCACTGGCCAGGGATTTGTAATGCTTGTGGGCTCCCCCACTGCCACTGCCAACCTTGTCAGCATCCTCAGCACAGCACTGGGAAAAGAGCTCCCTGGAAGTCACCAGCTCTCTACGGCCTGCACCTATCCCATACATCCGAATGCTGCAGCTGGGATGTTTTCTATACTTTCAACACTTGCACTCCAAGGGGAAGAGGGACTGGATTTAGTCCAAAGGATGTTACATCTATAGGCTTTTAGGATGAAGTAGATATCAATTTACTCTGACCCACAATGCCATAAAAGCTGTCACCAGTAGATATTAAAGCCAGCCACATGTAGGGCAACTGGAAATGGAAAACCCCAAATCCACCAACTGCTGCACACATATTTAGCCCTTTCTTGATCTTCTGTGGTTGTTGTGGTGCTGTCGTGCAGAAAGCACCTCCAGATGGATACAGGCTTTGCTCACATGTACACACATGTACAGAGCCAAGCAGCCTCCCAATTTAGGCTACTACATACCTATTATCACACTTCAGAAAACACACTGAATATATTTCACACTGGTCTAAAACCAGAAAAGGGCAACAGGGAATGGTGTCAAAACCCAACAGCCCTTTCTCAGTGAATGCAAAATGGCATCTCTAACAAATGCAACTCTAAAACTTACGGTCCACTGGCCCCAGCATTTAAAAACCAATGGCAGGGAGTTTGAGAAGGATATGGATCATGAAAGGATCTCTGTGACAGCTTGGCAGAATTTCTAAACTGAAGAGACACCGGGATGTTATTTATATTCTAGAGTGAAACACACACAAACACACAATTACAAGTAAAGACTCTACAGGCACCATACTTAATATAAAAATGAAGGTAAATCACTGGTAGGATAAAAATAAGCAGCAGGGGAAAAAGGGAATTCACTTATGTTTTACTACTAAAATAAATACCAATGAAATAAAGTGAGTGGAGTAAAAAAAATACTCCTTTTTCCAGATCCTTCAGGCCTTGTCTCAGCAAGTGTTTCCACCCCCTGTAAAGGGAGCTAAGCATACAGACTCCCCTCTCATAATGATAGTAGTAGTAGGAGACAAGACAACCCCAAGCACAGGGGCTCACGGGGAGAAAATCAGGGATCTGCTGTATGGAAAAAAGAAAAACCAAAGTAATCACTGATATTTTCCATGCAGGCTAAGAGATGCAGCTACAGCTGTAAGCAGAATTTCAATGAAACAACAACAAACATTATTCAACATCTTGCTCCTCCAGCCGCGCACAGCGCGAACCTGCCAAATCCATCCCTTTTCCACAGCGATGCAGCAGAAGCTGCTCTGGGGGCGCTTTTGGCCCAGGCAGGGTTTCTCTGCAGAGTGCTCAGCACCAAGCACAGCAGAAGTGAGGAGCAGAGGGTACCAGGTGGCAGCAGGCTGCCCGACAGCGAGGGGAGCGCAGATGCCAAGCGCCGCGCGCGCCCGGTCTAGCGGCCGATGGAGAGGCATCAGCAGCAGCCTCACAGCCTGCCCAGCCACAACGCTGGCCAGAGGGCGAGGGCTGGCTGCAGCAGCTGCGAAGGAGTGTGCGGAAAGGGGAAATAAAAATGGGGAAACATGGAAGGCCTCGCCAGCCAAAAGAGATAAACACACACACACACACACACATGACACACAAGTAATCGCTGCGGCTTCACAGCCTGCTGGAAAGCGGCGCCGGGGCTGTGGTTTCTGGATCTTTCTGTCATATTGGTAATACTCAGAAATGGGCATAATGGAAAAGATTAATTTCAGAGGATTTCTTAAGTTTGCAATATTAACTGGGGCGAGAAGAACGAAAAAGCCCTCACAAAGGACTACTGTAGGACTTATGCAAATATTTCCATCTGGGTTTAGAATAAAAATCAAAGCCCTGAACCAACCAGCAGACAGTTTCATGCACTGCTAATGAAGAGAGAATTCAATTCTCCTGTTTGCTGAAATGAATATTGAACTTGTATCTTAATGTTTTACGAGAATACGGTATGTGTGTCAAAACAGGAGTTTCACAGACAATTTCAGAAGCACTGGCAGCTTCTCTTAATGTTTAAGGGCTGGACCACAGCTTCAGACTGAGATGTGAGTAAAGGACATTGAGCAGCCATTCCTCTACCTTATAATATCTGAAATTCATACAGCAGCAGATGAAATGGTTGGGTCCTAGTCTGCCCTTGGCAGGGCCCCCTTCCCTACTAAAGAGATGATACACACATACAGAACGGGACACATTTCACAGCAGCACAAGTTAACCTAGATGCTAACACATGCTCTGGCATCTGAACCTGCCAGCTATTTTCCTCAGAAAAAAGGATGAGGAAGAAGCTGAGCTGCATGGACCCCTTCCAGCACCTGGGGAGAGTGACAAAGGGCCAAGTTCCCATCACTGGGCAGCAATGGATGAGCGGAAGCATGTTGCTCCTGCAGCAGCCTGGAAGCAGACAGCAAGGGCAGGATTAGAAAAAGGAGGGGAAAAAATCTGTTGTTCCACAATGGTGATAGAACAACCAGGAAGAAAAAAAAATGGTAGGATGATAGATGACTCATAAAAGTGTGAGACTGGTGCCAAAAGCAGCAGATTTGGCAGCGATGCAGGACATGCTGCCTCAGGAGAGTTGAGCTCCAGTTCTTGCTGCAGTGGGGGAGCGAGATGCATGAGCTCCCATCCAGGGCAGGCTCCTTCCCTGCCTCAGGCTCTGCCCCACCACCCTGAGCTGCTCCCTGCAGCACCAGGGGGATGCCACCAGCCTGCCTTCCCCTCCCTGCTCCCACTGCTACACAACTCTTCCAGCAACAATTTGACAGTAAATTAATACATGGATTCCTACACCACTAAGCCTGAAATGGTTTATAAATTCCATTTTTTTTCCCCTTGTCACATCATTAAAACTCTGCTTTCCTTCCACCCTCCTTCCACTAAAATCTTTTGTCATAAATTTTGTCATTTGTGGCATGTGAACTTGGGGTGGTTTTGTCCCCCAGCACTACGCCCCATAACTGTTCAATATATATCAGACAGGCATTTGGGAAATAAAGGAGACCTGAAAAATGAGGGGAGCTGAACACTTGGAGATATGCCAAAAAAAAACCTCAAGACAAAATTAAGGCCGTAAATACGTATTGATTACTCAGGGGAAGCTTTTTACAATGTTTTATCAAAGGTTACCTGCTCCCAATCCTTTATATTCTAAACTCTGATACTGCTGAACCACAAAGTGCCTCGGCATCTGTCCACTCCTTAAATATAAGACTACAGAATGACTCTCGCTTGCCATAGGCAGGTAAACAACTCAAGATACTGCTTTGCTTCAGATGCACATATGTTGACTGCAAGAGTCACTCACAACTTTCTCAATCCTCCCTTCACCCATAAATGCAGGTTTCTGAAGCAGTGATACATTGGGAGACCCCAGAGTATCAGGTTCCATATCTGTTACGTGTTTGGAACAGGCTAATAACAACAATATTCATTCATTTCAAAACACATTTTACTATCTTTTTGTAACATCCACTGCTTTGGCTACAGAGCTTCAGGAAATGCAGCAGAAGTAACATTTCCTGCTTGCATTTGAGAGCATAACTTTCCTCAGAGCCTCTTGAAGCACAGAAAGCTAATAGCTTCCTCCTGGTATTCTGAAAAGGTGTTTTAAGGTAAAAAAAGGTACCCAAGTGGGTTGATTCTTCTGTATAAGTCTAGGAGTATGAGGAAGAGACCTCCAGGGAGTCAAGGGCAAGAGAAGTTTCACACAGCTTCCAGATTCAGGGAAAGCACAAGTCCTCTTGGACTCCTTCATCTACTTGACGGCTGTTGTATGAAAGGATATTAACAAAAAATTAGTTTACACATGTATTTATGGGGTCTCCCACAGCCTTCTGGCAATAGTGCCTAAGTGGAGACTCCTTACTGGCATTAGGAACACTCCCTCCATAGCTGGATTCCTATTTCACACTCACATTTAAGCTGAAACCAAACCAAGTCACCAACACAGAGAGCTCTGAATTCAGCAGAATTTTGAAGTTTTGAAGGCTCAGCCACTGCCTTGCCTCTGAAGTAAGAATGAAGCACCTGCTGCAGCTGGAAGTGGCACGTGCTCACCACTGTTAGGGAACATGAACACTGATATCGCTGTTCAGCAGGCTAAAGTCACCTTTTGTGTTGTTAAATTTTTGGTACTTCCATCTGGAGCCAAAGAAAACTCTTCAAAGTGACCTTCATGCTCTGGGCTTTCGAGCCCTGGAAAGCTCCAAAACAAACATCCTACAGGCCCAAGTAAAGCAATACATAACTCCAGCATTTATGCACATGTTGACAAATACAGGAAATTTTCAAAATTCTCAAGTTTCTCAAAAAGCAGTAATCATGGGCCTGGCTACGGCCCTTTCATTAAAACACAACCCCACCACTCTTCCTTGCTTTCCTGATATTTCTTCTCAGAATTAAGCTGTCACCACATAAAAATTTTTGATTTTATGTGATACTGCCAAACATCCAGCACACAACTGTGAAATGTGTCATTCAGAAAGCAATTGTATTTATAACTTTTCAATTACACTTGCTGAACCTAACACCGGCTTTATCTGGGTAGTTTTTTCAATGTTCTAAGCAAAGATTGAATTAAAATAGTGAGAGCAATAAACTGTATATCAAGCCAAACAACTGTTAACTGCCTTGCATCCCAAAAGAGAAGAAAACCATGACAGAATTTCTATGCTTTTATATAGCACTGCCTTGCACAGAGTAAAAATTTTTAGAATGTTTTTCTTAGTGTTTGTAGTGTTTCTTCCAATAGGAAAACTGCTGTCAGATAATCATGGGAGAATGTAACAGTATAACAACAACTGTTCCAGTGTTTAAAAAAATGATTCTGACTTTCCAATTATGAGAAATTTTCAGAAGATTATGCTTAACAGCACATCATGTTACTGACTGGCAACTCCTACCAAGAGAATGGCTAATTGTACAAAGTATGGCAAGCTATTTAGTAATAAACCTAAATTTATTCTTTGCACTTCAGTGGTGCTCACAAATTACGCACTTAGATTTTATCATCATATGTGATAAATCTGTCTTGTGTTTTGCACACAGAAAGACTTTCACAGTACAAACAGATACTGTGGTAACATAAAAAGTACAGTCTACCCTCCTGGTTGTGGTTATTTCTAATTTATGAAACATGTAATAGTCAAAGCTGATGGCTCAAGCCAATTAGAAATAGTCCCAACAGATAAGCATTTCTGCAACAGATATTTCATTAAAAAACAAGTCTCATCCCCTTTTCAGTTTTGTTTGTTCAACCTCAACTAACTGTAACCTCTAATGCACCTCACAGGATGTTGGGTTGTATATATTAAACAGAAAGTCTCTGTTGGTAAAATAGTTACTACATAGCCCCTGGAAATAAATAATGTACAGCCTACTACGAACAGTAAGCACCTTCTTTCCCATGCCACATGCCCCCAGTAATCACTGATACATCCTGACTTTCAAGAGACAGACAGACAACTGTGTAAATAAACAGACTCTTATGAACTGCATCTTGATAGCCATATAAATGAAGAGTACTTTCACTACTTAATTAATCCAATTAATGTACCAGCTTCCCAAATGCTTGGGAAAACATCAACATGCCTACAGCTATCCATTCCCAAAAGCTGGTATTTCATTTATTAATCTTAAAAGGATGTCAGAAAGGGATGTCACGGATCTGCAATCTTCACCACTTGCTTGGTGGATCAGTCCTTGGCACCACAGCACTCCCCCTTCCTTGAGGGGTCTCTGAGACACAGCAGATCAGTGGCAAGAGGAGAACCATGGGCCATCCCAATCTTCCCTGTGCCTCTTGCAACGTCCTTGGAAGGCACAATGGAAAACACTCAGGCCCAATCTGATTTGATAAAACGTTTTCTGCCCATTGTGCACAGGGACTCCATAAAGCAGAAGGCAGCAGAGACTATGACTCATGAATTGTGAATGAGAATTCTGATCCTCCCCTCTGTGGATGGCAGGACTTGCAGTCACTTTCAGCCACGAAGAACTGGCCTTCTATTACAATCTGTTATTCATACACGGAGTGAAGCCATATTAGAGCATAATGAGATCTGGATATTACACCCAGATACCATTTAGGAAAAGCAGTTTTGCTTTATTTAACAAATGCAGTATACACATATTCTCAAATGCTGTTGATTGTTTGTTCATAAAAATCATAGAGAAACTCAGCTTGGAAGGACTCTTGAGGTTTGGATACAAAGCACTGCTAAAAGCAGGATCAGCTGCAGTATCAAACCAAGTGGCTCAGGACTTATCCAAATATTTTGAAACTTCCAAGGAACGAGCGTGGACTTCAGTGTGTACATTTTATAATCCGTTTACAGGTATACAAATGAATGCACATTAATTTATATCCCAGTATCTGGCTATCTATATGTTTGCACCTATGCATCTGGCTTAGCAAACTCTCTGCCAGAAGGCAGCCAGGAAATATGCTGAGCAAAACAGCCAAGGAGACAAATTTAGTCCTCTGTCCACAGGGCCCATTTCCTTCTTAATGGCCAAGTGACCTTCCATCTCTGGGAGATGCTGCCCCACCTGCTCTGTGAGCACTAAAAGTTGTCTCAATCTTCTGTGCAAAGGTGACACTGGCTGCAGACTGACATGGCCCACTCCTCAAAACCCAAAAATGCCTTTAAAAACATCAGAGGAACAATTCACTCTACAAAAGCACATTTCTGCTTTTACAAAAATATCCCCTATTCACAAGAACACCCCAAAATGTTAATTGTGACCAAATAAAAGGAGTCTTAAGCAAAAATAATCCAGAGCACAGCTTTTCTCTCAGGATCTCCCTTTAAGTGGGCACTGAAATAACCCCAATCCATAAAATTTTCTCCTATGTTCTCATGCAATAATAATATCAATGTAACTAATAAATCAGGATTCATTTGTCCAAAGATCCATTATTGCATCAATAAAGTGACTGGTCTCAAACAAAGAAGACAGTACAAAAGCATGAGCACAAGCTTTTTGCATGTTGAATAAAGCTTCTGAAAATGGTTTTCTCTGAAACAAATGCTAGCAATGTGAAATTTGATGACCTTAGCAGCAAGAAATCATAGGTAACTCTATATGGAACATGAACTCTAGGCCTAGGGATATGGGTCTTTTGAAGACAAAATATCCTTTCCTGGACTCTTTCCCAAGTTGCTGTAGGAAACTTGTTTCAAGAATTCTATCTTTATATATGTCCAGCAAACCACAGACAGCTGTCTACAACACTGTTACAGGATTTCTTCAGGTTTTGTTGGGTTTTTCCGGGTTTGTTTTCTTTTTTAATATCTGTTTTTTTTAAAATTTGTCTGTTTCAGATATATTTTGTCAGCATAAGTTTACAAGTTTTTCATATTTCTATTCTCTGCAAGAACTTCCACTCTCACACCTTCACATTCCGCCTCTGGTAATTAATTTTAATTCCTACCCAAGATCTACTAATTTCTGTAATGATCAAGAGAATAACCAAACACTGCAAAACTGCTTTATCTAAGAAAATTGAGATTTACTGTGACAAAATCTCAGAGGTCATTCATGTTTGGGAACAGAATGCAGTTCTCAATGAACTACACCTCCTCTGTCCAACTGCAATGCTTAAAAACCCAGCCTAGATCTGGTTTTCTCTGTCCTGTACATGAATCCTCACAGTGCAGCTCAGAAAAGAACACACATGATTTCCAGCAATTTGGACAAAGAGAAAATGGTACTCTCCAATTTTGAGAAAATTTCAGTAAACTGAGTTGTACATTTGGATACCAAACTCTGCCACACAATCCAAGAAGATGGAGTAGGAAGGGGAAGAGCTCTGTTGGACAGGAACACAAAGTCAGTTTTTTTGTGTGTCAGATGAGTTTGATCAGGTGAAATTGCATTGAATTGACTTCCTTGCTGAAGGAGTTATCTCCTCCTTCCATACTGCAACCAAGCAAAGCTCAAACTTCTGCCCTGTACAGAGGGGTATATAAAATGGACAAGGAAGAAAACATTCCTCTTTCTCCAAACTGATGTGAATCCCAAAGCAAGCTTTCCCCCTGCACTTAATAATTTCCAAGAATTGCCTTAATTTGAGTTTGCACGTATTACACAGTTCCACATGCTCTTTTACAGGATCTGTGCACTTCATGCCATGCTTTGTTGCCTCTACCACAAAATTATTCTCATTCTCCTCTTATCTAAGTCAGAGTTAATCACATTTGCAAAGTAAGCAAGCATTAAGCTGTATCCCTGGGTGAGTTTCTAATGCTAACAGCATGCAACAAAAGGAGAATCCCATCACTTTATTGATTGTCTCCACACAAAAGCCAAAACCTGATTTAGCATGAATGGAACCATTTCTTCTGTTTAAAGGCTACATGAGAATGAATGCTTGTACTGCTTCCATACAGGATCTGGAGAAAAGAGGATGACATTGCTCAAATGAACAAAGTTAAACACAATACACATTAAATCTACTTCAGATGTTCCCCAAAACTGGCTAATTATTTGACTGCAATGTGGGAAATCATCTAAAAAGGTACAAAATGGGATGATAAACCATCTTCCAAAATAAACTACACTCATTAGAATGTTAATTTGTTTAGTCCACTTAGGATGTTGTATCATGGACTGCAGAGCTATAAAAGCTGCAACTTCAGATAAAAATACCCAAGCAAACCACTTTTCTTAGAATAAACCAAAAGGTATTTTCTAAAATAATAGCATAAGAGCATCAGCCTAATGCTTATTTTACACTTGGATGCTTTCTAATATGCAGACAACCTCAGTGTGAGAATTGGTGCAGTTCACAAAACTAATTAAGAAGATAGGATATAAAATCGAGACATTATAAACATTTTAGGCAACTGATCAAGCTTCTTCATCTTTTCTTAATAGGTCTGTTCAACTATTTTTCCACCCACACAATCATTCTGAAGAAAGATTATGGAACAGGACACATTTAGAAGCAAAATAAAATAAAAATATGAACCCCAAAAGACAACCGTGTTTTCAGTTCATTTTAGAAAACAATATTCAAAGGGAAATAATAAAAGATGACACAACAGAGGAAAGATCACCCTTTTGCAAATGATTTCACTATGATTTTCTGAGGTTCATGAGAGAAATCAGCTGTATTAAATGGAATTCATCGGTGATGTAATTTAGGGATGAGAGATAAGGGGCTGTGAACAAGGGGGAGAAATAATTTCACATAGGGGCACGGGTGCTCACAATACTTAACACTATCTCACAAAAAGTGATTAGCGCGTTTTATCTCGGTTCCAGACACCCAATTCCTGCCTGCCCTGTCCCCTCCTACTGCCCCAGCAGCAGCAGCAAGCCAGGCACTGTGGCTGCAGAGGTGGCCAGCCCAGATGTGCTGCAGAGGTGGTCAGCCCAGATGTGCTGCAGAGGGGGTCAGCCCAGACAGATGTGCTGCAGGCAAAGGGCCCTGCCTGTCCCACCCCACTGCCTGCACCCTGCTCCGCTCACAACGTGCCTGTGGCAGCTGGTTATAGATCTATAGATGGATATAGATAAGGGGTACGTATAAATACACACACACACACACACACACAGAGTGGAGTGGGGGAGAGAGACTGAGAAGCTGCGTGTGCAGAATTACTGAATACAGCACTCCACAAAGTCAGAACAAGCTCCTCCCATACACACAGAGCGTGTTACAAAACACATCCCAGCTTCGCTGCAATTGGGAGCCCAGGAGAACAATCTCTGGTCCCCACTGTAGGATACAAAGCTCTGCCAGCCTTCAAAGAAGGCTTAAACGCACTTTAAAACATTGCTTAGGATGTGTCACCTGTACAAAAATAAATCATTAAGTAACCTTACTCCTTTTCATATCTTATTTGGGAGAAATCACAGATATTTTTAGGTGATTTTCTTTTGACATAAAATCTGTTTAAATGAAGGAAGGACGAAGTTGGATTTCTCAATGTGGAGCAGTGCAAAAGAAGAGTATCAGTACTCAGTATCACCTTACAGCCTCACTACTGGCAAAGCACTCTGCCCAGCATTTAAAGCCCTTACTGAGGGTATTCAACCCCAGGAGCAGTGTGATTTCTTCACAAGGACACAGATAAGCAAAGTCAGGACTTTTTACAAATCCATGCAGTGATAGCACAAGAGGGAATGGCTTCAAACTGACAGAGGGCAGGTTCAGATGGGGCATCAGAAAGAAATTCTTTACTGTGAGGATGGGAAGACCCTGGCACAGGTTGTACAGAGAAGCTGTGGCTGCTCCATCCCAGGAATTGCTCAAGGCAAGGCTGGATGGGGCTCTGAGCAAGCTGGGATAGTGGAAGGTGTCCCTGCCCATGGAACAAGATGAGCTTTAAGGTCCAACCATTCTGTGGTTCTTCCTCTGGGTATTCAGGTCTCCTTTAGTCTCATGGATACCAATTATGACAGCACTGCTCATTTCTTCCCTGCTGAATTATCATGTGTTTTGATATATTTTGTTAACAGATTTGCCTTTTTTTTTTTTTTTTTTTTACTTTTGAACTCCTTTCATTTTTCATGATTAGGAACAAGCCTCTACCTGCCGTTTGCTCTGTTTTGGCATCTCTTCTGTCTCCAAGTATGCTGTACAATTGAAGATGTTTTCCATTATCTCAGCCCAGTGCTGTCAGGACTCATTTTCTAGACATTTTGCTAGCATCCCTTGCAATTCACAAGCTTCAGAATATCAGACCCAGATCACTTCCCATTTTCAATATGATGCAATATACAATACATACACAGTTTCATCTTTTCCTTCTTCAAATCTTTATAGTATGATTCTCTATTTCAAGAGCTATAAATGCTAGCTGTGCTCTGAAAGAAATGTGGAGAAAACATATGACCAAAAAGAAATTCCACATACACTTGCTTATGTTGAATGATTGCTTTTTGTGGCAATGCTTTATAGCTATGATCTTTTAGCAGATTATATACATGTAAAAACAGAATAATAAAAATAGCGAACTAGTAGTACATTTACAACTTTTATGGAAGGTTTTCATTGTTATGGATCATACAAAATTTACAAGACAGCCCTATTTAGTGGTGGTGTTTTTAAATGAATACATTGGAGTGCAATGCTCTTTTCTGTTCATAAACTATAAGCCAAATTCTGAACCAGACATATTATTATTAGAATTATGAGTATACCACAATTTATATCTATTTAGAATTTCTGAAATTGAATTACTTTTTAATTACAATACATGCAATTCAGGCATAAGGAATTCAAGTATTATTAAACTCTCTGGGCTATAAAAATATATTAAACTCCATCCCTCTAGCAGCTACTGATGACTTATCTGAGTCTAGCAAAGCAATATATATTACTTTTCTTCCCAAATACCTTGGCAAGGTCACTTGTTTGAGAGTTAAATGTAAACTACTTGTATTACAGCAGTATCCTCAAAAGCTTTTCATTTTGTGCATTAGCTCTCCCTCATTCCATCTGTGCTATTTTAGGACTACGAAGTCTGAACTGATTGTTTTCATAAAAAAGACATGTTAGGGCAGCACTGAGACAACAATCTGGAAAGTGAGTTTCCCTTAATACTCCCAATATTAATCCTTCTTCACCTTTGCCCTACAGAACTCAGTATTTATGAACAGTTAATCTTCCTTTGCGCCCCATGGCCCCTGTTCTTCTCATCTCCCAGGGTCACTGCATTTCTGGCCTGGCCTCACATCCCTTCTTGACCCATCTGGTTTTGTGTCACCAACAAATTTGATCGTGGTTGAAACTGCATCAAAGGAACACCCAACAAAGAAGATGTGAAGCAGCTGCAGATCAGACAGAAAGGCAATAGTTTAGAGTTTCCATCATGAAAAGGGTTTCTGTAAATGCAGCTCTCCAGAAGAGCCAAACACTCTTGAGAACCAGGACAAAGTTCACATGTATAACAGATGCAGCACACCAGCATGGCCTGTCATGAAATTTGTCTCCAAAAAGGCTGGTATTGTGAGTGAGATCTTTCCCAAAGTCATGTCACTGAAAAAGAAACTGCTTCATTAAATAATAAACAATGTTGTGACATCTCCTATGAAGACAAAAACACACCCAAAAAAGCCAAACCAATACAAATATGCACTTATAACAAGACCATCTTCCTGAAGCACCCTGTTGTTTAAAACAGACATTCCATTTCCTTCTCCAAAACCACAGGCCAGGGGGAAATACTTCTGCAGCACAACTGATATGTCCCAAACCAACAATGGATTCAAGTTGCTAAACTTCACAAATGGGGGTTTTTTTTCTAATTTTCTTTCAGCTGTATTTACAAGACAGCTGGTAATTAAATCACATCTATTTATTCCCTATGGAGAATACATGAGTTATTTCAGAGGTCCTAGTTAGTGTTTGCAGCAAGTTAGTCCTCAAATAAAACAGGATGGCAATCAAAACTGCACATCCTGTCTTACCCACCTTTTATTTCAACACACTATTTTAAAAATAAATATAGAAGGCAGCAATCATCACTATAATAAATTGGCACCAAATTATTGCATAATCAGGATCTCTGTATGTGAAATACAATAAAAGCTTAGACAGTGATTCAGTTCCTAGTATTGAGTCCTTATTGTCATGCTCTGGCCCAAATCAATACCCAGAAAGTTTTACGGGCGTAAATGGTAACAGTGTTGATAATGATTTTATACTTATCTTTCACATTTTCTTCAGAAAAATTCTCAGTATTTTACCAAACACACACGCACATTTAACGGAAGGATCAGTTTATGCATCAGACACCCAAGCATTTTTCAAGTGGATGCAAGTGATACAGTCCTGCTACACAGCCACAGGCCTAAAATTCAGACTGCTGCATGAAATGGAGGTGGAAGATTCCAAAAGACGGAATAAAATCCACACAACTTCATTTGGATGAGACACCACATCAAAGATTTCACAGAGTAGAGAAATACAAATTGATGGTGACTTTAGGAAGTTTAGCAGAACCAGTGAGTAGTTTGTTTTTTTTCTTCTGTTGAGTAAATTCTCTGTCCAGTGCCACCACAAGATGCAGATGGTTTCAGCAAGTCTGTGGGAAGATGATCCCCACAATGTTTAATGAGACCAGCTTTGTTTTCCACACATACACTATCACAGCTCTTCCTGAGCAAGGAAATACCAAAGACAGCAGCAGCAAAAGCTAAATGCTAAGAAATCCCTTCGTCCCCCATCTGTCCCAACCACTGGCACCTCAGCCAAGAGTTAGGATTCAGTGAGTCTTCCCTGCCTCTTTTTCCCCATTCTTAGATGTTTACATCCTAAAACAGATTCTCCTTCTAAAACTGGAAACTTAAGGATTACTTAGTAACAGTAATAATGGCATTAAACTCATAATATGGCCAGTCAAGTCCCTCGGGGATTTTAATGCAGTTCTCATAAGCCTCCAAACACAAACACCAAAATGTGCTGGCCCTGGAAACAAAACAGAAGGAAAGAACAGGAATGCAAATAATGCATGTGCCCTTCCTTTGTTTCATCTGTTTTCCAGTCTATGCAAAAGAAATATTTTTTGTGTTAAAGTGTTTCAAAAATAACACAGACATTAATTTTTTTAAACTTGGAAACATTTCTATTTTTGCCTAATCCAGCCAGAAGTAAATACTGAACATGGCCATTTTACAAACCTTTCAAAGCTGTTCTTTATTCCTGAAAGCAGTATGTTTTCCAAATCCTAGAAACTATAACATGCTCAATTTGTCCACATCAGTTACATTGCATGGCTTTATGTGGCAAGGCGTGAGACAATGTGCTCAACTACAGAGCAAGCAAAATAATAAATGCTTGACAGAAATGGAACTTCTCCAAAAGCCTACAAAATGATTTCTGAAGTTTTTTGGCTATAAACAAAGACAGCTCTGGAAGTCACCAGACAATGACTGAGAAGATCTGGTGCTTTGAAAGGAGAAGGGTGTTTGAGTATCATAAATCTGCTACAGTCTATAGCAGTGATTACACAAAGTAATAAGCATCGAGCACACTATTGATGAGTTTTATTTAGCTTAATATGGAAGCAAACCTCCTTTGAAACAATGCAAAATACTTGAAAGCTCAATAGTATTGGCAAAAATATAATAATAATTAAAAGTCAGCGGAGGAAGGAAATGCAATTGCCAGGTACCTGAGAGAAAAAACACCGTGATGTTTTTTGAGTTATGCTGGGGAAGTTTGATCTGTGTCAAGCCTGGACATAACCAGAGGTGCTGGGGACTGTGCAGTGACAGCCAGAGCTGGGGCAGGTTCACTGCAGACTGTGAGCTATGGGGAAAACTCTGACAGCTCCTCCTCCTCACAATTAATCACTCAGATCAGCATTTCATGAAGAACCCTCATCCCACCTGTGACACCTCTCCTTAGCCAACGGGCTGACCACTGGAATCAGTGCCCACTGCTAGAGGGCAATTCCTACAGTCTGCATACACCATCAACTGTGGCATACACAGCAGATATTACCTTGAAATGGAGCTGTGCACACTGCTCATGGCACTGTTTGAAACAATTCCTAAACAACCAGGGTGCTTCTTTTCAATTAGATCCTGTAAGGGGCTATATTTAATTGCTCTCAGCCCCTTTATTAAATATAAGTTCTTGGCACCATAGGGTGTGTCTATACAGTTCAAATATACATTGCATACACTCATTAGCATTTTTTCCTACTCAGATTAATTAGCCCCACTGAAAAGATTCATTTTTCCCCACAGCTTGTGATTCAAGTCTGACTTCCGACTGCAATTTCAGTTAGAGTTGAATAAACAATAATAGGATGCTATAGGCCAGTAAACTTCTTTCCAACACACTTTTTTTAACAGAGAATTATTTTATTTAGACTCTAAATGGTAATTAACTTAGGAGTACACTCAGCAGTTGTAAAATTCATGCTGTTCTGCACTTGTAGAGGTACAAAAGGTCCCTTGTTTGCAGTACTATGCTGGTCAATTCCTGTGGTAGAGCTGTTGATTCTCCGCATGAGTTTTCTCAGATAATACATAGCCTTTTAAATATTGGTGCACAGGGTATTTAGAAAGCATATATTTTCCAAAGCTGGGCAAAGAAAGCTCATTGACTTTGATAATTATTCAATGTTTGATTTAAATGTTGTAATTTAAATTGAACATTTAAAAATAATCAAAGATTTATGCTACATATTTTTCAATTATGAAGGCAGGTTTTATAATTGTAAGAATGACTGGTATCAGAGAGAAATATATTAAAAATAGCATTTATAAATCAGAAATTTGAGGTACCTAAAAAGCATATTTGGGATAAATACACTCAAATTTGCTTTAGCATGTCAAAAATAATATTGTACTTCAGCTGACTAAAGCATCTTGAACTGAAACAGCCATAGGAGAGCTGTCTTAATTTTCCTTTGGGTGTGTGCCAGCACAAAGCCAGGCAAGAGTGACTTCTAAGCTGCAGTGTTTTCAGAGTGGTGGCATGAAAAGTGCCAACACTATCAATTAAACAAAGATGGGAATACTGCTCTCCCAGAGCATCAGCTCTGGATCTAGCAGCTGCTTGCTTTACAAATATGAGCAGCTTGTTCTGTTTCAGAGCCTTCTAACTTTCATAAAGTAGATGGTTTTACAAACAGGACAAGATGTTTCTGAGGTTCTGGTAATGAAGGAAAATACATCTGCTGTCTGATTGCTGAGCTATAAACTGAGTTTTCCACATAAATAATCCCCTCCATCTGTAGCATGAAGTTTAGGTGAAAAACATAAGGCTACCAATTCTGCTCTGTAAAATTCAGGCATTGCCTTTATAAATGAATTTCATGCAAGGTCTCAGTTCTGTTTGTTCCTGACAGAACAAGGCATATAGCTTTTATACCATAACTGTCTAAAGCTTGCTTGCTCTCCTGAAATGAACACCAATTTTAAGAGTCAGACGATGATCACAGCAGTGCTTAAAACGCACACAAGATGCATGACAAGCATCACAAAAAAGGACACTGAAGGGCTCCACTAGAAACCTCTCTTGGGTCTAAAAGGGTCTTTGAGATTTGACCCATACGAGACAGATCATGAAGTGCTGTACTGAGCAGTGGCACACACAGGTTACTATCAGGTGAACCTTTATCAGTGTAAGGGAGAGCATGGAGCATCCTACACATTTTAAATAACTACAGAGCTTTTAAGTTCAAGAGCTGCCCACATGGAAAATCTCCTCTGCTTGGAAGGAATTTTCCTGCCTCTGCATGATGTACTCTCCTTATCAGGTTGCTCAAAGTAGTCATAATGTGAGAATAATTATCAAGAACAAGTCCTGTTTTGTGGAAGGTATCTCCTAAAATTACCTGTCAGAGGCTGCATAAAAGCCAATATAAAAACTCTTGAGAGGTTTTAATCCATATTTTTCATGAGTAATGAAAAATAACATCTGGAATTAGACCAAAGGCTGAAAAAGTACTTCTTTAAATGTTATACACAGCTTAGGTATATCTTATAGAAAGCAAACACAATCCTCTTTCCTCACATAACTTAAGAGGGAAGGTAGTAGCTGTGTCCCTTTTTATGCATAAATAAAAATAAAGCAGGCACAACACACATACAGAACTCCAAAAGATGCAAATAATCAAAACATCTCAAGGTCACACAGACAAGCTGTTTTCAACCTAGAATACACAAAGCTACATCATTGTTGAGAGTGGATATATCCTGCAGTTTGCTTGGGAAAGCTCCATGTGATCCTAGCAAAAAAAATTTTGCCCAAGGAGGGACTAAAAATCTGACCCAGTGAAGCTGATTTTGATTCAACTCTGATGGAAAACAACTGGAGACTCAATGGTAGCAGAGGGCCTACAGTGCTCATAATGAGACCCTGATAACAGAATGTAAATGGTATCCTGTGACTAAAAGCAAGAGAAAACACTGCAGCAGCTAACTATAAAACATATTTGTCATAATTTAATGCTATGGATATGGGTTCTCCAGCTTAAAACAAATTCTTTCCAGATGACACAGCAAAATAATACAAAATGTATTTTGCTCCAGTGTTCCACCATACATGAAAAGAAAAACAATGAGAAGCCAATTTCACAGTGGCTGATGCTATCCTCACAAATAAAATATAATCTGTAATTAAAAGAAGTAATTGGCACACTACTTAATTACTGCAAAATACATTCTTCAAATAACAATGTGACCTGATGAAATAAGCAGGTTTTAACATGCAAACATCACTTTTCTCCCTCTGCCAAGTGTCCTTAAGAATCATTACTTAGCTTGCAAAAGAGCTGCTACCATTTGACTGGTGTTGGTATAACCTATTTTCTCCTTAATGTGTCTCCAAGATTCTAATTAGCAGCCAACTGACAATGAGTGAAAACAACAAACAGAAAAACATTTATATTCCATTACACATCAGGAGTGATTGCATAAAGATGTAACACAATACCAGAGTTTGTGGAATTCTGCCAGGTGAGAAAGCAAAGTGGTCATTTCCCTCTCTCCAACACCAAACACAGGCACTACGCATCCTCCTCCAGGAATATGTGGCCAGCTTTCAAGTTTTGGTACTCAGTGGAGTAGCTTTTTGATACAAATGAAAGGAGAGTGAAAACAAACAGGATTTTCTGTTTGAAGATGTATTTCACACTACCTGAAGCTCTCCAGTTCAGAGTTTGACACATTTTAGTTCTATTCACACGCAAGATGTTGTCTTCTTCCCTTCTACTTGTCAGCCTCATTCCAGATGTTACTTCTCTAAAACTGTATTTCAATTGATTATTCAACATTTACTTGTCACCAGTGCAGAAAAGAAACTGCCAAAAATGCAGGTATTTAAATTCTAAGTACAGCATAAAAATTAATGCTGTATGACAGTCATCACAGGATACATCCTCTAAACAACAAAAGGCAGATTTTCCTTATGAAGCAAATCCAACTTGCTTCTTCCATGTTTGTTTTATTAAATAAAACTGTGGCATGGCTGCCTATCTGAAGTACAATTCACTTTATTAACTCTAATAAAATAAATGGCCTCTGAATGCCAGATGTGAGATGGGACTTGTGCATTTTTGTTTCTTTCCAACTCATGTCCTTGAGCTGATTCCACTGTGAGGCATCAAATACAGACAGAAGAATTGGGAGCAGGATTAAGCAAGTTTGGAAACAGTTTATTAACTGTGATATGGGCTAAAACAGCAACACACTGCTTTGAGAATATTTGGCCTTATGATGGTAGTGCCTTTAAACATATGCTGACCTAAAATCTATGGTTTAAGGGCACCATGTTGAATAACAAACAGAAAGGTTTGGCTCTTCCCAAATTGCACACTGCTGGCCAGTTCTGTGAACAGAAATGTTCACACATCTCCTGTACAGTACAAACTGCCACCAGTGATGGTTTTGAAAACTTCTAACAGGAATTAAATGCAGTCTCAAAGAACAACCAACGCAGAGTACAGTCAGGAAATTAGGATAACTGCATTTTTTCCAATGGAAAAGAGCTATTTCTGGGGAAATGTCTGGAAGTTTACACAAATGAGCCTCCTAACCTTCCTCTCAGTAAACCTGCTGTTGAATGATTTATGAAAAGAAACTTTCCAGTCAGCAAGGCCCAGAATTCAAGATGTGCTTCTACCTTAACTTTCCCTGTCATGCACATATTAGTCAGATTTTAACTACATCAGTAAAGGTGATCTTAGTCACTGGTACACCATTTCACTGAATATTTTGAATTGCAAGGGACCCAAGAGCATCAAGTCGGATTCTTAAGTGAATGGCCCATACAGAGATCAAATCCACAACCTTTGGTGTTGCTAACACTATGCTCTGACCCACTGAGCTAAAATCAGGGTCACTGGTTCACGAGAATGGCCTTAAGTTGTGTCAGGGGAGGCTTAGGTGGGGTATTGGAGAAAGGTTCCTGCCCCAGAGGGTGTTGGGCATTGAACAGGCTCCCCAGGGCAGTGAACACAGCACCAAGCCTGACAGAGAAAGAATCATTTGTACAACACTCCTGGGCACACAGTGGGATCCTTGGGCTTGTCCTGTGCAGGGTCAGGAGTTGGACTCAATGACCCCTGTGGGTCCCTTCCAACTCTGCAGATCCTGTGATACCTCATCCTGGAAAAGGAGTGTTTGAATTCAGTTTCAAGCCAGCATCAGAAAGGAACTTGTACAGGAGAGAAAAAGCTAAAGCTTTAACTCTCCTGACCTCTAAGTTCTGTGTCTGCCAAATATACATTAGCTCTGCTTTTACATTTAATATGAAAAAACCTGGAGTCCTGTCAGCACCCACTCACTCAAGTCTTAAAACAACTAAGGATTAAACAGTCCAGAGAATGAACTCAGCCACATTCTCTGCAAACCCCACAGCTTCTCATGCTGCTGCTGGATGCAAAGAGAAACAACCTGAGTCTATAATGTGAAATGGATAAACACTTCCTTTGACAATTAAAATGAGCATGATCTTCCACAGCAAATACCAGCACACACATCCTCCCCACCTTTCAGGTGAACTCAGTCATTTCAGACAAATCAGGGATGCCTCAAACCATTCAGAAATGTGAACAGCAGGAGTCCCCCAGTGGTAAAAATACCTCAAAGAAACCTTTTCTTCCTCCCAAATACCACTTTGTACAGCACTTTGGGCAGCTAGCCAAAACCTTGTCTCTGAAAGCAGCTGTAGTGATTTAGAGATGTATTTTAGTACTTTTACCACTCTTTAAAAATCACCAAAATAATACATTTATTGCACCTTAATAGTACACATCTGAGAAGTTAACACCATTTAAAAAAAACCCTTTCTAGCTTTCCTGTTGTAGTATAATAAATCATTCCAAATATGCACAGTAATTTCTAGAATTTTATTAAAATACTTTGCTGCAATTGAATCATTTCACACAACAGAAAGTAATTACCAAGAATTAGACCACTGCACTCAGCTACAATCTGGGGAAAAGCTGATTTGTAAAGTAATACTCTGAAGTACCAACATTTTCTGAGTTTGAACATTTTTCAAATATTGGAAAGACCTTCAAAATTCTGAAAGGCACGAGGAAGGATAAGTTCTAAACCTTAATTCTCTCTGACATGCTCCTTGACAGTGTGATCTTGTTCAACATGGAGCATTTGTGCTTAGGAACATCCTGAATTGTCACGCTAATCTATTGGCAACACTTTTCCACGGAAGAAGAACAACCTGCTCAGGAGACAGAGGAGCCATCTATCTGCTGCAAGCACTTTGCCTATCTCCCATTCTGACAGCTGCAGTGGGCAGCAGCTCTGCTCACCACAGCTCCAGAATTACTTACTGCATTTCTCAGGCTGGCTGAAGACAGGAACGAGACACTTTGAGTACACTACAAGCCTGAATATTGACTCTTACAATGCAGTTCTTCAATTAGCAGGCATCACTGCTCAAGGGGAGCTAACTGTTGGCTCTACATTATTCTTTTTACAATGGAATAATTCATTCTGTAACTTGTAAATTACATTTCTCCTCACAGATATTGCATACTGCCCAAATTACAGAAATCAGTGATGGGATTTTTTCTGAAGATCTTACCAGAAACAGCTCTAGAGAAAACATTTGAGATCAATTACTCCTGCCTCCTGTTAGTGTCCTAGCTATAGTCACTTATTGATTACCTTTTAAGTATGATTTTAATTTTATTATGTCTATGTAGGATTAAATACATATTTAAAATACTGAGTTAATGAAAAATAATTATTAAAATCAGTATATACAGTTGCAACGCTAAAAACACAACTCTGAAAGGCAAAACAGCATCAGGTTTCCTGTTTTCTTAGCCTGACAAAGTGTTGATATCGAGAAGATTCTCACGGTGACATTTTCCTCCTTAAAGCAGGACCAAAAGTTTGCAACACTTAAATCCTTGACTTAACGCCACAGGAAGGAGATAAATCTCTTTTTAATAATCTGAGGGGTTTATAAGCTTACTTGCAATTAGCATAAATGAAAGCTACTATCAGAGTGTGTAATTACTGCCCAGCAATGCAGTACCTAAGCCCAGAAATGACAGCTCCACAAGTGCACCCATTCTGTGCCCTGCTAAGTGAGTGATTTACAGCCGGTAAGAGCAGGGCAGAGTGGCTGCCTGCAGTGGTACAACAAGCCACCTGCCTTCAGAAACACCCCTGTGACATCTGGGATACTCAAATGCCAACACGTTTTCAATAAATAAATAAAAACATTAAGCTCAAGCATCACAGTTATTCACTGTTTTGTAGTTATGCCATTAAGGATGTCTTTAATATATTGACAGCCTCACCTCTGAGTCACCAGCTCAAACACAGAGGGAAATGACTGAGAGGACTTCCACAGCTGCATGGGGAGCTACACACAACAAGCTGGGGAGAAAGGGCAACGTTCAGGGAGAGAGAACAAAGCTACAGAAATCCTTTTTGTAATTGGCACCTCCTGCAAGGAGGAGAAGGACTGAGCAAGGAATGGAAAATGAACTGCTTTCCTTTTCCAGGGCTCCCTGCTCTGCTCTGCCACACTGGCCATGTACGACTGACAGCCCCAGTTTGCAGAGAGCTAAGGCATGTGGCACTGTTTTTCTTCAAATAGAAAAATACTAAATTTATTCTCATTTATGCTTTTGAATCTTCCAACAGCTCTCAGAGAAAGGTCAAGGGCATGCAGATGAGATATTTTTAGTTATACAGCAGAAATATATTAAAAAACTAAGTGCAGCCTCAAGTCAGATTCAAATATTCCTATTCACCAAATCCAAAAACACTGTATGCCTTTCTCTCTAAACATTAACACAGCTAGAGTTAATAAATTTACTTTCTACCCAACCCAAAAAGAGCTGTCTAGGTATTTTTAAAATGTGTAAAAATTAAAAAAAAACCCACCCAAACACATCATCAAACACTGTGTTCAACAATTCTCACAGCAATTTATAGACAAGATTTATACACTAACACACCACATTTCTTTGCAAGTCTTCTTTAATTTTCTCTTGCAAAGGTGGGATGTTTGGCAAGGGGAAGAGACATCTCACACATCAGCAGCCTTGGGGAATGTTTGCTTAGAAACACACACAGTTTGACCTCTCGGAGGATCAAATCAGTTTACTTCATCAGGTCATGAGTGTTATCAACCACTGCAAGTTTGTGTCTCTATTTCACTGTTTAGGAGACTAAAATTAAGTAATAGATTACGAGAGAAAAAACTGACACCATTTCTCAGTCTATATGGGTTGATTTTAAAGCTGTAATTTTCATGACTTTTTTTTTATGAGAACACTATAGGCAGTTCTTACCCATGCAATCCTTTAAAGAAATCTGACAAGCAAATTCATCAATTTCTAATAGAATTTCAAATACAGCTGACACCTTGCTGTCTTCAATCATGTCTTGTTTCATAACTGTGTATGTGGAGAAAAGACATGTCTGTCTGAGGCCTAATGGATAACATGATGTACATTCCCGTGGCAATAGAAAATGAACAACAATAAAAATTATAATTTACTTTGCTGTCAGGTGCTGATCCTGTAGGTGTAAAGGAAAGCAAGTAAAGCTGCAGGGACTGAGTTTTGATCTGGTATTGTATTTAAATATTCTGTAGTTGAGATTTAATTGCACCTAATCTGCTCAATAAAATCATCTTTACTGTTATTAATATCCCAGACTTGTGTTATTATATAATCCTAACCAATTTTTTATACAGAAATTTTAATCTGCTGCTTAAGCATTCATTAATGCAAAGCCACTGCTGTGGAGAATACATTCCACTCTATTTGCAAGAGGCAAGAATTCTTTGGAGCTACTACCAAATGCTAGTGTTGTCTTACTTAACTTTGTTTATGGCCTTGTGACAAAAAACATCAGCAAAACTTAATCATTAATCCTAAAAATATTCCATCTGGAAAAGAAGATGACTCTACAAAGTGCAGAGTCATTTGTAAACACAATGTGGTATCATCCAAATAGTCAAATGCAATACATGTGTTCATATATAACAGCTTTTGGATGGCTCCTTTCTTTCCTGCTTCATTTCTAAATCTGAATAAATAATCTGCATGCCAGCTAACCTAAATGATGAGTTATTTCCCATTCAGAGAATCCTGAGATGCTCAATTATCTCACACAACTGCCAGCCATCAACTGCACTTAATTGCCTGTATGTTTCAAGTCCACTGCATGTTTATTTATATCACTTGCATGACATACTAGATGTTTTATGAGACCAGAATAAGATGAGATATGTCACAGCCTAATGCTTAGAGATATGACAGAAGCTGTATTTGCTTTTTTTAATCATAATTTTTCAAGGAAATCTAAGTAAATTAAATACCAGTCTCTATCTTCTTTACACCTTGCAGCTCCCAGTGATTTCTTAACCCATAGGACATACTTGAACAAATCTGACAGAGTAATGAATATGAAGTTCTTACAAATTTTACGAAAAAACAACCAATTTTTAGACCTGGGTAGACCTGACAAGGCAGGCATGGCTCTGGCTCTGAGCCATCCCAAGAGGGAGTGGGGATCCAGAGCACAGGTGAAACACCCAGGCAGCTGCAGAGGCTGCTGTCTGCCCTGCAGGGCAGAGACGTGGGACAGAGCTGAGGACCAGGGGAGGGACAGAGGAACACGCTTGCTTGGTGACAACCATGTCACAAAAGGGATGGGGAAAAGTGCAGCCAGATTGCTGAGGGGCAGCAAGGTGGAAAGCAGAACTGCAGTAACAGAGAAAGAAACCCCTGGAGCCCTGCAGCTGGAGGGGATTTGGTGGGGGAGCTACAAAGACAGAGGAAAGTCCACAATCCAAGAAGGGAAGGCAGCACATGGAAAAGGTACTTCAAGGCAGGAGTGAGCTGGGGCTCTCAGCTCAGGGCAGCAGCAGTGCTTAACATGAGCCAGGGCTAAACCCAAAAAACACCTGCACTGGGATGGAGGCTGTGGGGCTGGGGAGCAGGAAGAATCCTTGTGCTGTCTCCAGCACAGAAAGAACAAGGAAACAGCCATTTCTGGGTTTAGTACTGAATTTAGGGTGCAGAATTTAAAAGGAAGAACATGGAAGTTTTTAACACTTCTGAACCTCATCAGCTGCATGACAAAATGCTAATGGGAAGATGCATTTTATGGACATCAGAAAGTGATAAAATCATATAACCACTGAATGCAGAAATTCATCTTTATTTATGGGCTTCTATTCAAATTGTTTGATACCTTCAAGTCTTTTTACAGCCTATCATTTCTGCAAATTTCTATGCAGCAAGAGCTATCTCTATGCCATTACACTTTGTGTCATGCCTCTCTCATGTTAAATTTCAAGCTGAGTGCAGATTGTACAGGACAATAGCCTGACACTTGGAAAAATTGTCAAAGCATCGCAGCAACTAAAGAACAGTTCCAAAAATAGCTTAATTGTGGTAATGCTGTAACTATACTGACAGCATTATTGCTGCATTAGTTTCATCCATGGAAAATGCAAGAATATAAAAATACTACCAAAAATAACATAAATTACAAAATTACATTTCATGAACAAAACCAGTCACATTTCTAAAAATCAAAGCTGTAAACACATTCCTTTCTAAGGTTAAAACAATATAATGTGCAAGTTAAAATAAAAAAAGTTAGATACTTATCATAAATAAGTATCTGCCTTGCAATCCAGAAATCATTATTTCATCACACACAAGCATTTTACTCTTATCATTTTTAACAAACTGTCAACTCCTGACAGAAGGCATTGACTTCTCCAAGATTTTCAAAGATATCTCTGAGAGTCCAATACAAATAGGGTTATTAAAAAAAAAGTTTAAAAATATCTTCAAATGTAAAGAGCCAGTGTGCAGAACACCTGCCATAAACTGCACCTTGCTGTGCTGTCAAGAGACAGAAAGCTGCAGGATGCTGTTCTTTCGGTTTCACCAGGGAAAACTGCTTTCACACAAGGCATTTTGGAAGCCCTGCAAGGAAGGCTGCCATAGAAATCTGCCCACTCAGTGCAGCCCTCTCTTCCACCCTCACACCACCTTTATCACTTGCCCAGTGCCAGCAGTGTGGTCACCACATGAACCAAGCAGCTTCTGCTCACTCTCACCATGTGCCACCTGCAGCTGCTCCATCAGCAGGCTCAGTGTGTGCCACCCTCCCCCTGACACACAGCAGTCTGCAGACACCTGACAGATCAGGGAACCCAGCCGGCTCTGTGTGTCTGAGGTGCCCAGCAGCCCCTGCCTGCTCCTGCTCACTGCACCCCTGCAGGGCTGCTGCCTCTCTCAACAGATATACCCTGACTCTGCTTCCCTCCTCAGCGACCTGATCTCTCCTCAGAACCCTACCAACACCACTGGCAGCTCCTCTGCCCTTTGCTCCTCTCAAAGAGAAACTCAAGTGCCCCTTAAGTGAACCAGAAAGCTGGCCTGTTCTTGGCCAACAAGAATACACAGTTTGCTACCAAAAAATGTATCTACATATATGTTCATTCGTATCTGACCCACCACACCATAATTGAGGCTTTGCTGCAAAGATGCAGATTAAGGGATGGCAGTTCCATTCTCCAAGGATGTTACTCTAGAAAATATGTGATTTACAGCATATATTATATATATTTGGTAATAAGGTAGGTACTTTATTAACAAACAGTCATGCTTGTTCAACCAGCTATACCCAAACACCTCCCTTTGAGGCTTCAGGAAAATACTGCCCAACCCCAAGTTTCCTTCAAGACTTCTAACTATTCCTTTACTACTCCTGGCATTAAAGGAGAGGCAGAATATTCATGCATAAATGCTTTGTGTTCAATCAGATATTTCCTCCTTCCACAGAATGGATTTCATCTTGTATCCCATGTGGAAACAGGTTGACAAAGCCTGTCTAGACTAACAGGACAAGTAGGAACAATACATTTTCTCAAAGCTGTGCATTTTAAGTACTTGAACCAAGACCTTACCTTCTGTTTTACAGCTCTTCAAAGAAATTAGCAAAAAGGTTCCAATAATCTGACCAAGGAACTGAGAGTATTTACATATTCCTATTTTCAAGGCCTGCTGAAGGTAAAGAGTGAAGGCACTGCCTTTATAGGCCAGCCAATCAGTTACTTCAGCAAGGTACTTAATTCCCCTCTCATAATCAAATCTAGCTTCAAGAAATGCAGAAAACAGAATATTCAAAGAGTTCCTGCAAGCCAGCAGTCACCAAAGTGATTTTCTTTTGTGTGAAGTCCAATCTGATTATAAAAATGCAGAAGTGGAAATCAGGAACTGGTATCTATGCACCCTTGATAACTTGTTATCTGCCTGGAACTCAGCCTAGTTGCCTCTGCAAAGAAAATCTGCACTCAGAAATGTCAAACAACACAAACATTGTACATGCTTAGATTTATTTTTGTCAAACTATTTTCATTCTCTTAAACACAGCTAAAATAGGTGCCTGGTTTGTCTGTTAGTTTGTCTTCTTGTAACAGGACCAAATTCTCACTGAGGAAAAATAGACAGACCGGTTTTGAGTAAAACCAGTATTGAATATTGGTTCAAGTGCTATTATTTCAATGTATTACCTTATAAAGAAAAATACAGTTATGTGTGTGACAACGTAGGCTAAATATAAGTTTTTACTTTTCTATTATCAGAGAGCTTGACCTTGTATCAGAAAACCCGAACTAAGCCAAAAAAAAAAATACAACAGGAAACAGAATGCATCATAATGAAATAACATTTTGATATGTCATGCTTACTTCAGTGGGAACAGAATCAGATTGCAGGACTCCTATTAGCCTAACAAGATCTGGTTTATTGTTTGTGAACTCGAGTGTATGCACAAGGTAACTAACATGAAGTAACTCAACTTTTTAAACTCAGCAGTAATGATATGGGGGGGTAAGAGCTAATAAAAGCATTGCAGAGAGTCAACAGAAATCAACATTTTAAAATACATTTTTAAATTAAAAATATTTTAAAACTGCCTTTGTAGAAAAGTGGCAGCTCCTATAATCTTACAGAAATTTCATAAAAAGACGTAGTGTTAAATTAGAAAAATATGTGGCATTTGAAATACATGCAGATTTAGGAACAGAAACAGGATTAGAGGCCTCAGGCAACAGGAATTGGAGATGTCATACAGTATTAATTCATGGGAAAAGCCACTAATTCACATGGCACAAACCCCAAAAAGAAAAAGCAGTGAATCTCTTGGCTAGCAGAGAGATTCTAACTTATCTTTTTCATAAACAATATAAAAAAGGCCATACATGGATTCAACAAATGAAAAGTCATTTACCAGGTAGGAAAAAAAAGAAGTAAATAATAATTAAAGTGTCAGGGACTTGTTACCCAGAACACAGCTCTCACATCAGATCAAGAATTCCAAAAATGAACAGGGAAACCCTCCATTCTTGATTCAAAGAATTTTGGGGGTAATGAAAGTTTTGGGGATATTAATTCACTATGACACAGTTTGCTCTAATTCAACAGAATAGCAGGAGGAGAAGGTACAAGGAGAAGCACACAGAGAAGGAAACTGTTTCTCTGCATTGTGGGGATTCAGATTGAAAAGCCCCAACATTCCTCCTCCACCTCTGCTGATGGACACTTTTCCAAGGAAACACCAGCAGTTCACTGTCAGTGATGTCCCTACCCCAGCCCTGAGAAGAAAAATATAATGGGGAGGGGGAAAATAGGTGCCATCAATACTCAGAGCTGGTTTTATACTGGGGAGAGGGAAAAGTCTGTCTCATCCTCAGTAAGGTGTTTTGCACACTGGATTCATTCTTTCCCCATAATCAACTTTGTGAATTTTGAATAAATTATACAACATGCCTAAAAGACTTTGAAAAACTCAAAGGAAGTTAGGTAAACCATTGATCAACCCAGTCTCCTGAGCAAGGGAGAGATGCTAGAGGGAGACCCAGAGCCATCCTTGTGCATCCCACAGCCACCAGCACACACACACTCACTCCTGGGATCCCAGCACTGCTGACTGTATGGTCTCAACTTCTTCCACACAATAAAAAGCCACCTTACTGACCATAACTGCTCCTGTCTGCACTTACAGCTCATTCAGTGGGCAAACCAAAGCTGGTACCTTCCTGTGCTGAGCTCTAACAGGGAATGATACACTCCAGGAAGAAGCCCAACATGCTGTGCTGCCTACTGAATTCTTGGTTTTAATTTAGAAGTTTACTGTAACAAATACAATATACATCCTTTTCTAAATATAAGTTTCCACATATCTTCTACACCAAAAGATTCCCAGAGTTTTTAGATCAGACAGCCTCTCATGAGAACAGGAGAACCAGAACATTCCCTTTGACATAAAATCAGATGAGCCATTTTCTTTCTCTGATCTGCTAATGATGCAAAAGGAACACTGCAAAACCAGTTTACTACACCAAGAATAGTGGCAAAATAATTAATTTCTACCAGTCCTGTGCTTTAGCAAGTAGAAACAAGGCCTAACTAGCAGCATGTAACCAACCAATTCTCCACAGATTAACAGCAAACACTGTGTTTTAACAAATGTTCTGATTCATGTAGCCTGTTCTTTTAAGATTATTTCTAAACATAATGGATGTAAAAGAAAGAAGATTCACAAAGCTGAACAATGGGATAATAAGCCTATGAACAACTGGGCAACTCAGAAGTGAATCCATGGGAGGAGAGGATTTTGTCACCCTAAATGCATTGATCTAAATAGCCAACTCTTTTTAACACTGAGAATTCTATTTAAACCACTTCACAGACATGGCTTAAGGCGTTTTATTCAGATGGAGTGGCTCTCCCTTTTCTGTTGAAGTGAATGAGACATTTCAGAAACATTACTTTGTTAAATATTTCTGCAGATATGTACAGCTACATTTTTTATGCAAGATATTTTCTTACAAGGTACCTGAGCTGACCACTATACTGTATCACCTAATACCAAAATAATAACATATCTTCCAGTGGCAAAGCTCAATGTCAACTGCAATTCAAATTTAAGAGGCAAAATGTTCTCCAGGTAGTAAAAAGCCACAGATAGCTTTAAGAAGTTACTAATTCAAGCATCACCCCTTAATGTAGTGTGAAACTCAATTCTGAAATCCAATCAACAGATTTTGCATTTACCGTAGTTGTGACAGAAGTCAATGGCCTTAAAATGTTTTCACCTCTCAAAAGTTGCAAAGGTTCAAGCAAAAATGTCTGTTTAAGCAAAATCTTTACATCATAATAGCTAACCCAAATCTGTTACCCTCCAAAACTAACACACACGTCTTCAGCAATTTCAAGAGCTGCTTAACAGGAAGAAATTCACGCCCTTGAGGCAGAAGCACCACATCTGACATAGTAGTTAAAAAAACATTCAAACCTAGATATGCCCAAAACAAAAAAACAAGACAGCCCAGTCTTTCAACTAGGAAGACTCAATCTTAGTAACAGGTTTAGCCATATATTCCTGATTTTTCTCCTAAATCAACATATTGATGCTTGAAATAAAGAGAATGTGGCATCCTGTCTCCATAGGGGAAGCAATTTTGAACATCAGAAGAGAATTACATCGACTTTAACTGGTTTTAAAAACTGTCCTTCATTTTTCAGGCTTATGTACACTACAAAAGTGTACATATCTGACACAAAACAGTTATCTCAGCCAATGATTTCCCCTTTTACTTAGCACAAAAGAAAATTAGTGATTTTTCTACAGTACCACAAAAATAAATACAAAAGGTGGCAAAGACATTACCCTTGATATAAGTCCAAGTAATACAAGACCACAGAATGGATTTTGTGGTATGAAAGAGTTAATTGCTGCTTTTAATTACACAGAACTAATGGGAGTGAACACTGCAGCAACATCTATAAACACAATGTCCACATTAGCAGAACACCAGTTATGAAACCCCTGCCAACACTACTTGTACAGGGATTGTTTTGTTTGTTTTAATCAAATTTTATGAAGTTCTGCTGTATTTGCAGAGCTCTGCAAAAAACCTGTAAGGCTAAGGAGCTTTAAAGAATGTAATGCAATAGTAACCATGACAATAAGAAAAATGCTTTTGCTAATCTTTTTCTTTCAGCTGACAATACTTTCAAATACTGGTGTTTTTCCTCTAGATGACAACTTTTGTTTGTTGCTCACTCTGAGTTCTAGGCCTCCCATCCTTGTAAACCTGAAACTTTCGACCAAGGGAGCAGCAATTTGAGGGGCACTGAAAACATGGGATGAGTCCTAACTGTGGCAGGATGGACATCATCTGTTGGCAACTATATCTTACTTCATTGTTGCTCTGAATAGGTGCATGAAAATTAATTTTTAAGGTAATTATTCTGCAAGTAAATGAGGACCCTAAAAAAAAACATTTTAAAATACATTTTACAGAAAGGCAGAATGCAGATAGGATATTCCTCTAGAGATCACGACACTGCTGAGATATGTTAGAATCTGGCCCCAGGCAGGCTGATCTTAAACTTTAAGAAAACAGCCCAGAACTCCTCTGCACTGATTTTGTCTTGGTTTTATATTAAGTTGGAGTCTTAAGCAATAAAAAATAAAAGAAATAAAGATTTTTCAGACATTTATTTTCGCTCTCTACCATTTCTCCAACAGGCTTGCTCACCAAACAGGACAAGACAATGCTTTCATCAAAAGATGTATGGGGTAAGGATCTGAAGTCACATATTGAAAAGTGACTAAAGGGACGATTTTCAAAGGCATTAAGATACCTAAAGATGCATTAAGCACTTAAAATTTTCAAAACTGCCTGGGCATCCAACGCCTATTTAAATCACTTAGTCCTTTTTGAAAATCCCAGTGGGCAGTTATCTACATTTTATGTGTCTATATGCCTTTGAAAATCTGTACCATTAAATACTTAACAACCTAAGTACCCCTGGCTTTTAATGGGACTTTGAGTCCTAAAAAGTGTAAACTGGTCAAGTCACTCTCTTTGGTCTTTTTTCCCCCTTTCTTTTAAAGAAGCATCTCCTAATGCTCATCCATATCATGTCATTTAAGCAGAGCTTCAGCACTGTCCAACTTAATACACTGAGCTGTGCACATTTGGTATGTTTTATGGAGCTAAACAAATAAAAATCCCAAGTACAGACTGCATCCTCAAAAAAGACTTTTTGAAGCTCCTAAAAAGAAATGCAATTCCAATCTGTAACCCCAGTGAATGCTCCCAAAAAACCACGTTTTCAGTAAATGTGACCTCACATGAGAACAACTTAGGCTGGTAAAGAACCAACAGCATTGTTTAATACCCATGCAACATATTCAAAATAGCACAAAAAAGTTCTGAAAGGCAGCCACACAGCAACAAGAAGAAACAGAAAAAGGAGGAAGTCGTGAATAGGCTCTTTAAAAAGGCAGCAGTTCCAGAAAAGAAGACAAGCTTTAATTCTGAATTTTCTTTTTCTTAAAAACTGTATGAAACTATAAAGCATTCCCTTATGCAAGCATTTGAAAGATGTATCTTCTGATCTTCTGTAATGTCAATGGGAGGTAACTTACACTGACCAAATTCCCAAAAAGGAACTGATTTGTAAATTGGGAACGCAGGGAATCAGATTGCCACCTACAGGAAAATTTAGCATTTATTGTCAAGAATGACTCAAAAAGAATACAAATTGCCATCCTGCCAAGCACTCTTTCATTACAAAACCAATTAGTCTTTTCTTTTGTGCAACTATATCATGAGCTTCCTAAATCCAGGAAGCCATTATAATTTCTTTTTATTTATGAGTACTGCTTGAAAGTTCCATAATTCAATTACAAAATCACGTGTTAAGTAAAGAATTTCAAGTCTGCTTACCTGATACCATTGGTGCTAGCCTGAATATGTCTGATAGTCTGCTGTTAACTGGCTCATAAGGGGAATCTTCAAGCAAGTCATTTCCTAAGGACAAAAAATATTTGGATGTTTTTCTTACACATGAATTCAGGATAAGATTTTTTGTTTATGTTTACTCCATAACACTGAAAAGTACTCCCCTTTAATCCTTTTAAAAAGTTTATATGGCTACTTCTTCTCAAATAATTACCTCTAAAAACACCTGAAAGAAGCTAATTGTTTATTCCTGTCACTTGAGCTCTTCTCTCCCTCCTCCCTGCTAAGGTCATAATTTGCAGACAGCCTGTGACATCACAGGGACTGTCCCATCTCATGCCAGCAGGAGAGAAGCTGTAGCAAGGATGCTCCTCTTCATTCACCATAACAGCAGAGCTCTTTTTCAGAGAAGCTCAGCTAACAGCCAAAAACTAGCATCTCTGGTATGAAACACGGCTGACAAGATGCTGCTGGAGAGAAACATTTTATGATGTAGAAAACGTCTGTTATTACCTTTAGCAAAAAAATTATATATGGACTCATTAAAACATATGGATGAATTATCAGAAAGGGATTCTTTCCCTTTTTGCAGAAGCAACTTTAAAAAAAGTTAAAAGGGGAGCACACTGAAGTGAGAGGTTGCACCTTCAACTCCAGGGCCACAGCAAGACAGGACTAAAAATGATGTCTCTCATATGAGGACCTGACTGTTCTCAGTAGACTAAGAGAAATTTGCCTTATGAATATGAGCAACAGAGCAGTCCTGAGTCAATCACTGCCGTATCTCTTCTAAGTGGCCCATCTGTAGGAACCATAAACTTTGGGGTTTTTCTGCCTCTGGCAATACTGCTAGTAAATACAGGAAAGGAAAACATAAACTTCCACTTAAAACAATCTTCTCCTCACATGATATTTAACTTTCAGCAAAAAGACTAAGAAACTAGTCGCAGTGTCCTGTTAGGTGAGTCCTAATTAAGGAGTTTTAACATGACTAAAAGAATGTCTCCAAATGACTGTTTTTGTGATGTTCGTCCCCCTATCTTTGCCTGCGGTTTAGGCAGGTCACTGGGTCCCCGGAGGAAGCTCTGGCTGTGTGTGGCTTTGGCAGCCCGGCAGCGGAGCCGCAGCTGCGCGGGGCTCCAGGGCCGGCAGCTGCGGGCACAGAGCTGCAGGCACAGCCAGAACCTCGGGGACACAGCCCCAGAGCCTCGGGCACAGCCAGAGCTGCGGGCACAACCCCAGAGCCTCGGGGGCAGCCAGAGCCTCGGGCACAACCCCAGAGCTGCGGGCACAGCCAGAACCTCGGGGGCACAGCCAGAGCTGCGGGCACAGCCCCAGAGCCCCCCGAGCCGCGGGGGCAGCCGCACACCCGCACCCTGCGCTGGGGGCTCTGCGTTCGCCACGTACCCTGCAAGCTCTGGTACATGCTCCAGTAAATGCGCAGGCAGTTCTTCTCCTTCTTCATGCCCCTCTTGCAGCGGCAGTTGTACAGGGATTTCTGCTTGAGAGCTTCCATGGCGCTCCTGCATTCGTCCTTGGCCTCCAGGCCCGTGGCCCGGCTGAAGTTGCTCTCTTTGCCGGCTACACACTGCCTCAGTGTCCTGAATTTAGTACTACAGCTCTGCTCCTTCAGACACTGATCGCTGGCTTTCACGCAGTCCAGGCGCTCCCCTCCAGGCAGCCCGCTCACTTCTGCGGACAAAAGTACATCTATGGAGAGCAGACACAAAGCGACCCGCGCTCTTTGGGGGAGCAGGGTGCCCGGAACCCCAGGTCCTGAGCAGCACCCGGGAGGCACGGGGCACCTCCTCACGCTGCACATGCGGCCAAGCCCGGGGGCAGCACCTTGCAAACCTCCTGGCTTCATGCTACGCCTTAGGAAAAAGCACACAGGGTTTCCATGGGCTTAGATCCACTTTTCGGGGAGTCCAAGGAAACAGTATTTTTTAACCCTAACGGCTGATGAAACAGAAAAATGAAAGAAACCCCGGAGGGATTAATGTGCTTGATAAAACAAGCATTTGTTATTCCATAGATCCATTTTGGTGAAACAAATCAGCTTTCCATTCCAGGGTTTAACTAAGGGGTTAAATATTCAGCCTCACTTTGCAGTAATTTCACTTACATCCAGGAACAGCCCGCTCTGAGAGATAAGTATCCTCACTGATTGATATTAGCCTGTCTTTGCGTCAGTCACTTTTTAAAGGCTGTGCACATTTTTGCTTGTTCTATATGCATAAAGGTAGAATTTGTTACTTCCCCCCCTCCCCACTTCTCTCCACGTATGATGCTTTTGCAGGAGAACAAAGCAAATTGCATTAACTCTCTCCTCTCCATCGTGCCCCCGACATGCTCCCTCAGACACATGCGGATGGAAACGCAAACCTCTCCTGTGGAAAGGAAACCAGTTTGGGCTGCAAACCACTACCAGTCGGGCAGGTTGCCAGGTTCAGGTGAAGATGTAATCCTTCAGCTGGTCTTGTCATCCCCCACCCTCCCCAGGCAGCCTTATTTTATTTAAATGAAAAGTTTCCCTGTAACTTGCGAGAACCCAATTTAACAAGAGGCTAAACAGGCAAGTACCGAAGTCTGTAACCTACAGAGATTTTATGTAGACCGGGCTAACTGATGTGAGGCAGAGCCATTAAAACTACTGGAAACTTCACTGTTCTGCCTGAACAATAGACTGACAAGCATCAGGCTCCCGGTCCCATAAACCCTATGCCTTGCTTTATGAAGCCATGTGCAGACCGAAATCAGGCACCAGCAACTTACCCACTAAGGGCAAAGCGAAGTACAAGAGAACGAGAAACATCTTGCTGTCTTCGGATGGTTTCCCCAAACGACTTGATGTGTCACAACAAAGATGATCAGCATGTAGATATTCCAATACCGCCGAGGTCTAAAGGCTCCAAGTTCAGATCCATTGAATTCAAAGGGGAAAGAAAAAAAAAAAGCCAACAAGCAAAAAAACCCCACAACCGCCTCTCCTCTTCACCGCTACCACCACCGGCGGCAGGAGCAGCGACGCAAACGCTGAGCTTTTCCCTTAGATTTCAGGTCTGAGCAACCTGCAGGCACAAGCGCTGACTCCAGTGCGGGAGCGAGAGGCGCACGCACGGTTTATGTGTGTGTGTCTGTGATGTGTGTGAGTGAGCGAGCGAGCGGCAGCGGGGCAGGAGCGCCGGTCGCCTCCTTGGGTGGGCAGCGCCTGTTCCCAGGGAGGGACCGAGAGGCACGGGGGGCGGGAATGGGGTGCACACACCAGACCCGCAGCGCCCGCCCGCCCCCGGCCGCGCAGCCGGGGCCAGCCGCTGGTGTCAGCCCCGCTGGCAGCGCCTGTGACAGCCCCGAGCCGCGGCTTTCCCGAGCCCCCCCCGGGTCAATTCGCCTCTTCACCCCCCCCGACCGCAACTTTATTGACGCGGGGGCCGGGGCGGTGCGCGGGGCGCGCAGGCTGCGCGGAGCGCTCGCCGCCGGGGCGGAGCGGGGGTGGCCGCGCTGCCGGCAGCCAAACTTTGCCAGGGAAAACTGGGACGGGCGGGAGGCGCGGCCGCTCCGGTTCCGCCGAGTTCCCCCTCGGCCCCGGCGCTCCCCGGCGGGAGCGGATCCCAGCGGGCGCCGCCGGCACCGGGCGAGCCGGGGAGAGGCGGCGGCCCCGCGGGGATGCTCCGCTCCGCTCCCCGCCCTCCCTCCGTCCGCGGGGCTCGGCGGTCGCGGCCTCCCCCTGCCGGCCCCGCCGCCCGCGGGGGAAGTCCGGGGCGTCCCGCAGGGCCCCGGGGCGGCGGGAGCACCGCCCGTCCTTCCCCGCCCCGCGTCCCTGCGGTGCGCGGTGCGCTCCGGCCCGCGGCCGGGGCCGAGCGCTGTGTATCGGCTTCCACTTGGCTCCTGAATAAACAAAGCGAACATATGTCCCATATTCGTGACAGATGGTTCAAACAGAGAACTATTTAGTGGTTTTCCCACAGTTGCTACTATGTACCACTCCCCCGAAACCCAACAAAATGCAATTAGCCTAAAATAGCTTCAGCTTCCAGATTTCCTTATTTTCATGTGTGGAAAATTTGATTCAGGTGTTTTAATGTTCTGGCTGTGATCAAATGTATTAAGTTGTTTTGGGGTTATTTTTTTTTCTATTTTTAAAAGAAGTCAGCGTATATGTTCCTTGGCAGTTTTGTCAACAAGCTATTTGGTCCATTCGACTCAAGGAATTTGCTTCTCCTTGCAATAAATTTTGCCTAAAGGAGTTTGAGTCGCCTCATGAGATGGGAGATGATCAGGCTGGCCACTTTTATAGCAAAAACTGGATGGCAGATGGAGCTAAACTGTTGAAAGGTACTTCAAAACACTTATTTAAAAGCCTAGCATATGCCAGGATATACTGAGAGTACAACATTCATAGAACCCAAATGGAAAGGGCTTATTTTTGTTTGCTTTGCTGTTCGTTTTTTTTTTTTCCTCTCTTGCCACTTTTTCTAAACATATGGATTTGCATTATACCCCAAAAAAAGAGCCCCAAAACCTATGGCCCTCAATAAAAATAAAACAAACAAAATCCAACAGAACCCAAAAAACCTGTGTAAAGTACCGGTTCTCTCAGCTAACGTGTAATAGTGATATCAAGTTGAAACTGATTAAGTCCCAAATTTTGTGGTTTGGTTGTTTATTGTGAAGAGTCATATACTATTATATGGTCACGAAGTCTATTATCTGCTGCACATACAAGGATGTAATTGGAGGAACAAAGACAATGACCAGATTTCTGGAGTATTTCAGGGTAATTAGAAGGTGCTAAGTTGGTGATAGCATTGACGATTGGAGACAGCTTCAGCTTTTCAAATCGCTGGTATTTAATGAAACAAGTTGGTCTTCTAAACACTTCAATAGAAATTGAGCTGAGTGATACAGAGAGATGATTACTTCTTCACTGGTAATTTTGACATCATTATCGCGCACAGATAAGCTCTGTATAGAAGTTATCTGTGTATCTAACACAAAGGTAGCATAATTCTCCTGCCATTTAGAAGCCTAAGTCAAGAATAGCTACAAGATTCGCAGCAGAGTATAGCAACTAAAAATCAGACTGAAATCCAGGCCACTTTTTACAAAACCATTCATGCATTAATGTCCTGAATACATACAAACACACATACAAACATACACACGTTATTTGGCATTTTAAAAAGCAACACATTGTAAATCTCTGCATTAGTAACTACTTTTGCTGCTATAAAACACAGCTTTTGTGGGGTGTTTCCTGTTACAGTAAAACTGAACTCGCATTTTAAGTGTTAAAAGTTGAATAAAATGTCGCTGACAGTTCAGAAATAACAAAACAGCTGGAAAACACGCATCCAAAACTTCTGAATACTATCTAAACACTCCTCTTGCCAGTATTTTGACTCATCTCTGGAAAACTACCACCCAAAGTGAAAAAAGGTTAAAAGGTTTTAATCGAGGAAAAAAGTTTAAGATGCAACCACGTCTGAAGGTCAAGATCCAAGAAGAAAGTCCATGCTGCATACAGTTGCTCAGAATATCCATCCTTAACCAGGACAGTAGGTGGGAGACAGCTCCTTACCAACCACAAGGACATTTTTCCATAGCAGAAATTATTATTTTTTATTTTTCTCTTTCATATATGGAATTATTTATAAATTTCTGTTGCAGACAAAACGTCATTAGCCACTCTGTGGCTGGAGTCGTAATCCTTTGGGTCTTTGCACAGTGTTTTCCAACTGCCTTTTACTTGCCCTGGGGTAAAATTAAGTCATTGAATGTTTTGCTGTTGATTTCAGTCAAACCAAGGTCTGCCTTACAATTTGTATCTGTCAATCACTCAACTCATGAATGTCTTCAGATAAAAGAAGAGTAAGCCACACAGAAGTACTCAATGCAAATACTTTAAAGATATTTAAGCTTTTTTAAATGTTCTGCTAGTCAAGTTTTATAAAAAGGTTTCAGAACAATTAATATAACATAACATACATAAGGTGCAGCTGGTGAGGACAAACACTTCATTACAGGAAGGATGATGACACAATCACCACTGGATTATTGTTTAGAGGCCATTACAGTACAAATAATGTGGAAGGCAGAACCAAATACTCCAAGCTAGTTGCTGCCAGCATTAACTGCCAGTAATTCAGTCTTTATGTAGTTGTAGTTACTGGTTTCTTCCTAGTTGGAAGCTGTTATACTTCATTGGAAACTTTTCACAAAGAAAAGGCAAAGAAATGTGGATAGTAGTGTTCTTTGACACTAAGACTTCAGTTAAATTAGTGCTTCAAACCCCTTTTCTTTCTAAGTAGGTTGAGGTAAGTGTAACCCCTAACACTGGATCGTTTTAAGCTTCCTGTCACCTTGCAGCCTGGGCCCAAATGCTCTGAATGCAACAACAGCAGTCTGTATCCATCCAGGATACAGCTGGATGATACCCCAGGATACAGCATCCACCTGCTCCTGGAGGCCAGGCACGCACAGCAAAATCAGAACTTTGCTGCATTCTGTCCTTCTGCCTCCTCCTCTGCCTGTGAACCAGTGACAGCCAACTCTTCAGAGGTTCCCATGCAGAGGTGCCTCCCTCAAAGGCAGTGGATGTGATTTTGCAGCCAGTTCCACCTGCAAAGGCTGCAGTGTTGGAGCATTGTGTAGGGTTGGTCTGTGGATGACAATGTACCCCTGAGCTGACAAGGAGACTGAATTAATCCATTGCCTGGCTCAGGGTTAGCCTGCAGATTCCCTTTGCCATCTCTGCCACAGACCTCCTTTTAAAGAGTGAACCCTGCAAGAGAATATTGGAGTCAGAGCCACTGAGCCCAGGGAACATTACACAGAATTATCTGCAGTGCCGCTAGGTATGTGAAAGGGAAAGTATGCTGAGAATAAGAACAGGGCCATGAACTTTAAATACGATTCTTAGGGGAGTGAAGAGGTGAAGCAAAGCTGAAGTTGAACTAATGAGTCAGATCCAGCAGGTGGGGGAGAGCAAGCTAGTGATGGGAAAAAGTCTCTGTGCTGTGGGAGCACAAAAAGTACTCTTTACACAGGAGGCTTTCTTCAATAACGAGAAAGGGAGAATAGAGAAGTTAGAGAATTACTAGGGACTGGGGGAACAGTCTGAACTGCATTTTTTGTCTTACATTTATCTGCTTACCATGAAGTCAAAGTGCCTTTTGGTGGGAATAAGGCAAGAAGGATTTGCTCAAGGCATTAAAGTTTTGTAAAGGGCAGATTAAATAACAGTGCTCCAAAAATCAATTTTGAGGGGCTTATGAAAACCTTGAATGGGCTTTTGCAGCACAAAAGCAAGATTGAGTTTTTACTGAACCTGTCATTTATTTGGGTTTAGAGCTTTCAGTAAGTATCAGAAAAAAAACATAAAACAAAAGCAAAGTAAGCAGTGAGCAGTCACACAGAAGTCAAATAAAAAACACGTGGAGGTGCAATCCAGATTACTAAGTTAATTGATGTAAAAGTATAACAAAAGAAAGTAAAGGTTTCGTGTCTGACATCCCCATCCCCTCTCCCCAGGCTTTAATCAGACGTGGTAGTGAATTCCCACAGCTCTTCTTGGCCAGGAAGTTTTTCCTAAACTCTTTCTTCCCTGTTCTCACCAAAAGTTGTGCTGATATACTATCAAGCCACCTGGAAGGAGGAAAAAAAAAAAAAAAAAAAGAAGAAGAAAAGAAAGGAATAAAAATGAAGCAAATAAAGCTACAAAATTCAGTAGAATAGGTACAGAAACACCAAAAGAGTACGATGCAAGTCAGAGTTTGCAGTTAGAAACACAACACACTGGTTACCCCTGAAAACATGAAAATGCTGATGGAACTGCAGCTATTTGTGAAGGTATCTGATAGAAATGATTCCGTTTAACTTTAAGTCGTGATCTAAAGGCGTAGGCTCTGATATTTGCCCACATTGGTAAGAAAAGGGTTGTTAGGTAAAGCCATCCCTGGATTTGGGATTTTTACTTTAAAAATGGGGTAACACCGTCCCCTAGCCGCTGGTGGGGACAGTGCAGGCTGGCGTGGATAGGGATTCTGCCTTGCAGAAAACAAGGCACAGAATTCCATGGCACAGGAGGATCCAGCAGCACGGAGACTCGATGTGATGCATTACGTAAAAGCATGAAAGATTACCCAAAAAATGGAATATAATCTGTTAAGTAGTATTAATTCAAGTGCCCAGGGAATCTAGAGCAATACAATTCAGATGCTACAACAGCATCATTTGAAACTTCCGCTTCTGGATCAGTTGGTCAGAGCACAGTGCTTTTAAGGCCAGGGTTGTGGGTTTGATCCCAAATGGACCATTCATTTAAAAGCTGACTCAGTGATCCTTCTCGATCCCTTCCAACTCAGAATATTCCATGTGATTCTGTGAAATGCATCAGCAGCATCAACCTTTAGCATCCCCTGGACATTGACAGCCAATGTGATTAAACAAAGGCCACATTATGATTTGGTAACTTGTACCCTTCCTTTTGTCTTAAAAATTCCAGTGATTACTGGAATTATACAGCTTGGGCTAGTGTAATCCATTCGATCCTGAGCCACAGGACAGGTAACCCTACTTTATACTACATAAAATGTCTTTACATTAATAAATCTCTGTCTTGGTTTTTGCAGAAAAACTAGAGCTAGGAAATTACTTATTCTGATTGTCTATTGCTGTAAGAATATCTGATCCACACTGCTTTAAAAACATAACTACATGAGCATTTCAGACCATTGAAATCAGATGCTTGATCTGAGAAAATCCATGTTAAAATCTGAATGTTGGTATCTTGTATTTGCATACTGCTTCACTTACATGTGGATTCATTTTCCTCCCATTTTTAATTGAAAGTGATGAAAATTCTGTGTATAGAATGGTGTGTAAAGGTGGTGAGATTTTCTGTTCAAACATGCACAGCTCTAGTGGTGGGTATTCAGCTTTCACTGTTCATGCTACACTAGATACACACACACTAACAGAGCAAAGCAAGTTAAATCAGAGAGGAACATTTTGCTTTCACTTACTGTACATGTCTTCTTCTAAATTGTGGAACCAAATCTGCCCTGACACCTGCCCTGTGTAGGGAAGTCAAAAAAAGATGTATGGAGGTTAAAGCCATTTTAGAATTTAGTGACCAAAGGCAAAATTATCATCTTGGATTGTCAAAGCCGTATTTTCTGTACATTTGCTAGAATAGCCCTGACGAGTGAAATAAATTTTTCTCCTGATGGTATCACCAAAACTGTAATTTTATTGGAAGTTTCTCTAAAGGTTAGTGACTCTGTCAGTGTTAATTTCTGTAATCTCTGTTTCATCAGTCTTCCTCTGTGGTAAGGAATTTTGGGGACAAAAAGTCACAAGACATTTATATTGGAGGTGAAAGGATATCAAGGAAAAATGGAAGTGGAAGAAACTAGTGCTGTGAATGCCATGAGAATTTTACTGAGAAACCAAAACTGACTATTCTCAGATACCTGCAGTCACCTTCATGTCACAGTATCTCTACCTTTAAAAGAGCAGCAATATTGGGGGGGGTTATTGTTTGCTTTGTGGGGTTTTTTTGTGGGAAAGGTGGGGGAGTTTGTGCCTTGTTGGGATTTAAGGAGGGGTTGTGTGTTTTTATAAGTTGCTTTTTGGGTTTGGCTTGTGGTGGATTTTTTTTTTATTTGGGGTGGATGGGAAGAGGTATTTGTTGGTTTGTTTACTCAGTTTTAAGAGTAGCTGCAAAAACTTCAGAAAAAATGAAAAAACAGATCAGAATTTGAACTCAGAGGTTTAATCATAAAAGGTATTGAATAAGTATGGCATGAAAAGGCAATATTTCTTGAATCAGGAACATCTCCTTAATTAACACTTTTTTTTTGTTTTTAATATAGTTTAGGAAGAACCTTTTGATGAGATAATTCTCCTTTAATCCAATTGATTATCAGATGGGAATAGTGTTGAAAAATCAAGACCTGTTTGTTCTATTAGAATACCCCATAATCCCATTACTTGGCTTCTCTGCTACTGCTGCAGAATTCTGAAGGAGCAGTGCACACACCAGAGCAGTGAACATGACAGACTCTGAAAGCCAGAGTCCCAGCTGATGGTATTTGCAGTTTCTTCCCTTTTCTGTGAGCCCTCGTTGGATGAATACAGCTCTGTCTGTTCAGGGAGTTTCCCTGGTTTCATCATCAGATGCACAGTTAAATCTACAGCACTTGTTTTGGATGGATGGAGTTACCTGCTGGCAGCACCAGTAAAGGAAGTGTTTCTGCATGTCTGTATCTGTCCTGCAGTTTCAATGGCAGACATAATTCATGTGGAAAACAACAATGCAGACTTTTAAATTTGGTCCTGAAAGTCATTTACATGTATTCTGAATATCCCAGAATAAAGTGCATCCTAACTCAGCAGTAAAAGTATCCACATTTGCGGGACTCCACACTGTCTGTCCCTCTGTGAGGGATATGAATATGGAATTACCATTTTCTCCATACCCAATCCATCCCTGGGAAACATTTCTAAAGGCCATATTTGTGAACTCAGCAATGGCTGCAGACAGGAGCAGTTGAGATGTGTAACTCACTTTATAAATGGCAAAAAGACTAGGAATATTCAGCCCCAAGTAAGGAAAAGGAATAAGTTTCTGATGAACTCATTTTCATAGGAATTTCGGAGTTATTAATTTATGAAAGAAGAAAAAACTGTTTGCAGACAAAATGTTAAGATAAAATGTAAATACTTTATAGTAAATTTAAAGCTGTAACAAATTACCTATATGCTCACAGTGTGACCCCTCCAAGTTTTTGACTTGTTTAATTATTCAGTAGAACACTATTTATAACAAAATAATGCAAACTTGTTTAAACATGTACAATGATGGCACCTTGCCAGTATGAAATGTAAGCATGATGTTCACAGAATTGCAAAAATCCAAAGCAATCGAGATTAATATAATGGTTTCTGAATTTGATTATATTATAATCTTTATGACTGGAGCTAGTCAGAAATTTTTTGGTTTTTTTCTTTAATTCTTCTTATTCTTAAAATATTTTCAATCTGCTAAAAAAAAAAAATGAGATAGTAGTTGTCACTATCTGTAAGTTCCATGTCATCATCAAAGCCATGCTATTTCCTGTGATTTTTGAATTTGCCCATTTTTTGCAGAGCTTCAATAAAGATCCAGCTAATATTTCAGATATCAAAATTATATTATTTTTATAATTTAAAAGAATATTATTCAACACGTTTATGTGCTTTTTGACACTTGTTCATACCCACCTTTAATCTACAGTAAACAGATTGAATTAAAGTGATATGCCAACCCTAAAATACAAATAGCACAAATTTCAAAATTATTGATTTCTGACAATGCTTGCAGGCATTAAGCAATACTTTTTCAGACATTTAAAACAGCTCACTTCAGCACAGACACTGTATTGAAGAAAAGCTGAAAATTTACTGACTGCTCAGTCAATATTAATTTAAAATTGAGGTTTAGATCTTGGCTAAAAGTGAAAAAAAATACATTTAAAACTCCTTTTATCCCATGGGATACCCTCTTCCTCAACTCAAATCACCATATTCTTACCATATTTCAAGGTCTCAATCCAACAGTTTTGCAGAGGAATCCAGTATCTTGTAATTAGAATGAGCAGTGAAATACTGTGCTGACTCCTTGGAGTTAGAGTTTGCTTTCCATCTTGTGGGTGGGTGGACTTACAAATTCAGCCCCACTCAGGTTTCCTTGAAAGGGAGGTGACCAAACACTTTGCTGCTCCATCTGAGGTGATCTGGGACACTGGTGCAGCACACAAGTAAAATCTCACAAAGGTAAGAGACTTCTGCCAACAGAGGCTGGGGTCTGCTTAGCAGCAGGACTTTGTGGGTATCAGGAACTAAGGCTTGAAAGCACTGATGTTTGTATCACACTTTTCCTGAGGAATAAAAGGAGAATAAATGTTTGATGACAATAACTTTGACAACAACAATAAAGAGGTTAGGGCACGTAAGAGAGAAGTATTATGGTATCAAAAATGCTTAAATGAAATTGCCTTCAAATATACTGTGTTTCTGACCAAAACTTAAACCAAGCCAACTTATAATGACCATCCTGGTTTAGGCCATGTAGAGTTAGTAGCTGTTACAGTGCTGAGTTTGGATTTAGGATGAGAGTAACATTTATAACACACTGATGTTTAGTTGTTGCTGAGCAGTGCTTACACCATACAAGGAATTTTTTTTCTATACCCCATCAGCGAGGAGGCTGGGGGTGCACAAGGAGCTAGGAGGGGTCAGAGCCAGGACAGCTGACCCCAACTGACCACAGGGATATTCTGTACCATGGCCCATCATATAATTTTGGGGGATAGCTGGCTGGGGACTGCTGCTGTGGAACAGGCTAAAAGCAGAATTCTGTCTGTGGCAAGCAATTGTTTTTCATTTGCATCCCTTATTTTTTTGGGGTGGTTATTTATCTCTTTCTGTTATTTTCCTTTTCATTCCAATTTATTATTCTGATTTTAGTTTTTAAACTGTTCTTTCTCAACCCACACTTTTCTGACTTTCACCTTTCCAATTCTCTCATCCCATTGAGGAAGCAGCTGTGTGGTGCTTAGTTGCTGGCTGGGGTTAAACCACAACAATGACTCAACAAAAGTTTTCTGCTTGAATTTAATCACACAATTTATTGGGGGTGGGGGGAGAAGCTAATTTCAACTGGATTTATGTATCAAAGATGATAATGAAAGGAGTTTAGTTTTATTTTACTGCTGCTCCAGATGGCTCTCAAAAGGGACTGAGAAGCATGGGAGAAACCATTCTCTGTCTATGGGGGGTTGAATTTGGAAAGTTCTGTATTCCGGGCAATTGCCAACTATTTCTTACAAGGTTCCATGGCTTGTAACTCTGGGCTCCTCAGAGACAACAGTATGAAGAAAAAAGAAAAACTAATTTGGTGATTTTGCAGTTTGCATCACTAGAAGACAACTGAGCATTTGTTTAATTCACCGAAAATTACACAAGAGGATTTTGGAGGACTGGCAGGTTTAGAGACATGAATTTTCCATAGATGTCTCAGGCCTAAGGGTAAGGTATGTTAAGGATAACTTACTTTCCATTGAATATTTTTATATAATATTAATATTTATAGTGCCTTTATAAGATTTTTATTATTTGTCTTAAAAGGTCGTTTACCAAAACAAGACACAAAAAAACAGATACAGACTTGATTTGACCTGACTTATGAATCTGCTATTTTCTTTGACAAGAAATGTGAGAGGGAAAGACTGAGTAGCAGTAGATTATACTGTCATTTAGTAACCTGTGTTTTAAAAAAAAAAGGCAAAAATAAAACCTGTTTTAAACTTCACCCTCCCAGATTGCAAGAGATAAACCTCATCTCAGAACTGACACCACTGCAGGGGTTATGAAAAATGAACTGCATTATTTCAAAGTACGCTTGTTCAGAATACAAGAAGCAGTATGGAGATAAACCAAGTATCTTGTTTTTATTAGTAAGCAAGAAAGATGTCAACCCAACCACTACAAGCATAGATATGGATAATTCACACTGAATTACTCAGTAGATTTTTTATACAATTATGTCCTACGTGGCCTACAGTTTGAGGACCCATATTTGTATAAAAAACAATCGTTAGAATTACATATTATAAATATAGCACATTTACACCCCATCTGATTGTATCCACTTACCTATGACAGGTGAGTTAGGAGCCTAATTGCTGTAGGGCCCCTATACATTTAATGAGATAAAGCACTACCATTTTCCAAGTATTTCTTTCCAGGCAGCAGTTTTTATGTCTTTTTAGACAGTTTATGTTAGAGAGGAATACAATACCCCCAATAAACCAAACTACAATGATTTAGAGAATAAATACTTCCTAATCTCAGTCAGGTGATCAGTTTAATCCTGATCATAGGTTACAGGTAGGTTAAATCCAGTTAACACCTGACTTCCTAAAGAATTGCTCCATTTTTGCCTGCTTCTAATCTTAATATTTAAGAAAGAGCAGTGCCTTTCTCCTATACTGTGCACCAAGAAGGAACATAAAAGTCCTGGGGAACGCAAAATAGAAGGACTGGCATGTGGGCCAGTTAGAAACATTTCTTTTAAGGGACTGTGTAAAGAAAGTACACAAATGAGTTTCCAATTAAGCTTCCCTGGCAATGTCAGTAGGTATCCAAAGTTTTATATCCCACACTTTATATTCTGACACATGATCTCTTCACCATGTCACACATACCCTTTATTAATTTATAAATTTCCATCTGGAAGTAGTTCAAGTCCCTGCCTCCATGACCTTGTCTGTAAGCAGTTCCAGAGCTTTGCACAGATTGCCAAGAACCTTCTTTTAAATTTCTCATTTATTCATAATTTTTTGTAAGTATCTGATCTTGAAATAGTGTTATCCTTTAACACAAAAGTCGTCTTGCCTCACATCTACCCTCACACATACTTATAAAGAAAGCCATATGCCCTTTCAAGCTTTGTTTTGCCAGATAAGCTATTTCCATCTCAGCTGCAAAAACAGGTACAGCTTTCCCCAAACCAGCCCACTCTGCACCTGCTATGCATCAATGTGGGTCATGAGAACTGTAAACAATATTCTGAGAGTTGTCTTACCAGTGCCTTGTAAAGCAAAATTAACACTTTGTTAACAGCCCTCACTGAAGATTCTTCATCCAATATTCCCTGAAACTGCTGCATGGCCACGACACAACCGTGGCTCATGGTCACACCACAGCTGATTAATGCATTAAACCTCTTCCCCTCACTATTGACACCAATTATCAAGACACCAGGTTATACTAGAAGAACATGACATTAATTCTCAAGCACCTCCCTCTTGTTTCTGTACTATTAGATTTCCAATTGTCAGTCCATGAGGTCATTTATTTTTTTCTGATACACTAGTCATTCCAATTTTGTGTCATCTCTTAATGCCATACCTGTTCTCCTTCCTTCACCAAGCTCAAAAATACTACTTAAATCAGTGCCAAGATCAATCTCAGAAGAATTCTACTAGTAAACTCCTTTCATTTTAATATTTAATTTTTAACAGAACCATATTTTAATATAACCCTTCACTCAGATCCTCTTCCATCTTCAGTGCCTTCATTAAAGCTCATCTTTTCCACTCTCAGTAACTTCTACACCAAACAATATAATGCCTTATTTTATCAAGGTAGATTAGGTCTACTGTATTACTCTTCTCTGGGACAATTATCTTATCAAATAAAGATATTAAGTTAGTCTGATACAATCCTTCCTTGATAAGATCATGTTGTAGTTTTTCCCACTTTCCATTTACTTCTAGGTTCTTGATAATCTTTTTTTTTCATTCAAAATCTACTCCCTAAGACCTTGCTTGGTGTTGAGGTCAAACCATCACACCCGCATTTTCTTTGACCACCTCTTTTCCTTTTCATGAATAAAGGGAATAACATTATTAGTCTTTAGTTGTATTGAGATAGCCCTGAATTGAACAGATACACATAAAATCCCTACAAATGCATTCAGTGCAAATCAGCATTGCAGGATTCTTCCAATGCTCTGAAATGGGCATTGTTTAGCCCTCTCCATTTTTTGGCAGTAAATAGGCTGATAGCCTATAGCCTAAATTCAGCTGATAGCTCATTTGGGAAAAATTCCATTGTTCTGTGTACCTTAAACACCTTTTTTTTTTTTTTTTTTTTTTTTTTTCCCGGCACTGGGAGATCTAACAGCATTCACAACCAACAACAGCTGCTTTGAAATTGGCATTTAGGACACATTTATTTATTTTAGCAGTGGAAGAGCAGGGTTAAAAGCATCATCAACAGTAGTTTCGATATGAGAGATATTTTCAAAGAAAGAGGAATAGGCCAAAACATGCATGAAAACACATATGAAAGCAGTGTGTGTTATTCATTTTTATAAACTCTGCTGTCTCAACTATGGATATTAATTTTTTGTTCAAAGAATTGACTTAGTGCAGATATTTTAAATATTCTGATTTATTTTTCAAAATGAGAAAAGAGTAATTATTTTTAAAGGAGTAACATTTTTGCCACTTATTCCGTTTACTTTCCTTCTGTTATCTTCTTTTTCAAAAGACAAGCTGTAAAAAGACAAACCCAGCAGAATTATTTATATACTTTTCACACAATCTGTGAATTGACATGTTTAATGCTTCTGGAAAGAAGTGACTGTAATACAATGCAAATTATTAATTTATGAATGTGGCACAATTGATAATACATGCCTACAGCAGCTGTGACTTTCTACTCTACTTGAATGGAATGCTTTTATTATCCTGCCTATGCTGTGAGTCCTGGCAGATGTATGCAGATGTGTGCCATGGAGCCTTTGAAAATTTCAGGATTAAAGGTGGCTAATCTTCCAGAAGCTTCAATGGGAAAGAATATGGAAGGGATAGAAACTAAACTCTGGGTTCTCTTTTTTTTATGCCACCTTTAAAAAAGATGAAATTACAGCATAACACCAGGATCAATAGGCAATAAAGTTTATGTAGTGTTATTTATTATTGTTAAGTCTTTATTAAATATGTACCTTCTGCCTGCAAAGGGCTGTGCAGAATGAAGAGGGCCCAATTTTATAGAGATACAGCTATAAGACTGGATTTTACAAAGCAGCTTGTAAAACCTGCAGGTAGAACATACATTTTCCACAATACCCTCAAGAAAGAAGTATTCTGGAAACTGCTCAGGATATTTTGAGGCAGTAGGGACAATGACTTTTTTTTTTAGAATAAATTATTAGAATTGAAACTTTCTTATAAAACAGTTTGTCACTAAAAAATACCATCTGGCCCTATTTTGAGAAAAGGTTTTATGAGACCATGCAGCTTCCATGCAGCTAGTTTCCAGATCCAGGGTCTATGTTTTAGTCAAACTGAGACAGCCTTTCCTCAAACTTTCTTGGTCTGGGCATTTGCATGGAATATGGAATAATTTCTGCTGCTGCCTAGTTCAGCTCATGGGCCTGTATCCAATGCTTCTGAATGTCTAAGGAAGTTGTCATGTGTTTCAGAAAGAACACAGATGGAACCACAAAATTCATCTTATGAAGAAACTATTACCAGAGAAGCCTAAAAGTGTAATGGACAACTCTTGGTTTCATGTGAGAGTTATTCTCATTGTGCAAGAAATTGATTTGGCTTTAATGCATACAGTGGAAGGATAAAAGTTATCTAACTTCACACTAAATAACACTCCTGTTATGAATAAAGACAATAAAGCCATTTCATTTCAGTCATCTGCACATACTCTTTTTCTTACAAGTGCAGCATCAAGTAGCAACAGAGCTTTAAGAACAATTTTTTAAAAAAATCTGAAATATATTAGAAGAAATAATGACTGCTGCTCACCTGATAATTTAGCAGGATTATATGTGAACTTCTGAGAACTGACTGAAATAGAAAAAAAAATCTTTTATTAACTAACTATAAAACTATTACTTTCTCCTTTGGTGTTTATAAATATTTTTCTATGATTAAGGTAAAATTTATATGACACAAAGCAGTTGGCATACTGGCATTATATGCTAATAGGAAACAAACTGTAATTAATCAGTTAAAACAGAGTCTTTTCAACACACTGTTTAATGCATTTCAACCCAAGATTACTTTTTTACATGAAGGTCCCAGTCCTCAAAAGTGTTTCTTTAACAGCCCTTTTTTCAGAGGATTTAATGCTACCACCCATCTTCTTACAGGATGTTACAACATAATGGATAATTTATTTACATTTCTGCTAATACCAAATTAAAAAACCCGTCTTTTATAAATGGAAGATACCAACAATTACAATGTAAGAAGTATTTATTCGCTGTTTATCTTGTAGCTTCCCTTGGGTGCCAACTTAGGGGTAACCAGTATTGATGTAAAGCAAACTCCAATCTCCCATATAAAGAATTAAGAAAATTCACTATGAAAATGCAAATTCAAGGCTGTGTTTTGTACTGTGATATGGACTCCAGATCTGAAAATTTCTTCTTCATTAGCAAAGTTACTACAATTATGCCAAGATAAATAAAAGCTCTGATATATGTTTCAAAATGAGAGCCGCATTTGTTGCTTATCCAAACAGCACAGTATAACAGAATAGCAGAGTATAAAAGTTTTAGGATAGACTTTCTGACCCAGTAAAAGAAACAACTGAAATGTATTTAAGACTCTAAACCACAGCAGAGGAATAATGTGGATCCCTATATAACAGCACAGCTACCAATCAGCAAAGTAAGCAGGTGGTGTGTTCTCTGACCAAAGAAAATGGAAAACTTAGATTTAAACCCATAAAAGAATAATCTTTGCTTTAGTAAGCTGAAGGGATCCAGTGAAGCCTTTCCAGATGGAATTAAACAAAATCTTGGATGTAAGACTCAAACAGAGATATCACAATGCAAATAGCAGGCTTTGTCCTTATAAAGAACATCTGTTGTGAAGTTGTTTACATTCCTACCAAAGTGGAAAAGGGTATCACTAATTCTCCATTGCAGCCAGGCATGTAATGGGGGAGTACAAAGTTACTGCTTAATATTTTTTAATAAACACACAGAGCCTTTCACTAACTCACAGGTTTTTTTTACCTGTAAAAGTAAATAGGGATTTGGGGCAAAGAGAAATATTCTCATTTTCATGATACTCATTTTCCAGGTATTTATTTCTCATTTTCCCATTATTTTAAATTTTATTCCCTGAATTTTGTAGTCCATTTTCCTCCTGTTATGAGGAGGAAACAGGATGTCTATTCATGCCTGCCTTGCTGAGCATTCTACTAGAAATGGAGAGCTTCCAGCCTGTGGATCAGCAGTTTGCTCTCACTCTTCCAGAGATAAAAACTAGATTGTTCTTAGCTTGAGTTCCTCAGGAAATTTGAGATAGCCCATAAATTATAGGTTTTTACTGCATTTTACGGTTTTCCTTTTCTGTTGTCCTGCTGTAGGTTTTCAGAAGTAGTTGAGGCATTTAAGTAGCCAGCAAGAGCAGGAGAACCAGCTCACAAAATGTTCTTGATTTACATTGAAAACACTTTATTTGGTGTCAACAAGTTACACTGCTTTCTGTATTTTAACAATTTCAACAACATTTTAAATAATAGAGTTAAAGCCTTGCTGTTTAGAAGTGGCATTATAAAATTAATTTTTTATAAGTCTGTGATTTTTTAATGCTGATTTATGATAATTACTAGGTTTCTCACTGTTTGTGGTTTCTCTCCAATAGAATTGCTGCTCAGCATTACATTCCAAGTGGTTAGAGCTCACATATACATTTTTGTTTTTGACATATAAACACATGCATAGACATAGGCTATTTCCGGTAAAGGAAATAGCACTTCAGCACCATGCAAATGCAAAATGACAGCTGTGAATTTGTGCCACCGAACAATTTGACTTTATTCCTTCATGTGAGGTAGACAAAAGTAGTTGCCAAATACAAAGACCACCAAGAGCAAAGGAAGACCAGAGAGATGTAGGTTGGTAAGAAGGTTTGCTATAAATAAAGCCATTCAAAAGTAAGCAGTGTAGTTTGTATATGGAAAAAATAAGACTAACAGTGCCTAAGACCAAAAGACAAAAATTATTTGTAACTATATTCCTACAATTTCTAGTTCTTATTATGCATTTCTTATGATGAAGACCATATTGTATCATCTGACTTTTACCCTGCCACTTCTTTACTTTTGCCTCTATTTTTTAGCTTTTAAAAAAACAATTTATGAAACAGTCTGAGTGTATATAATTTGGAAATAGGTTACAGTAATAATTTTATAGTGACTTGAAATTACAAGCAAAATCTTTCTTTTCTTCTTCCTACACAAACAAGAGAGGAAACTTGTAGAAGAAACTTTACTATTAGCAAGCAGCCTGATTACGAAGGGCAATTAGTAATTTTGAAGAACACTGAAAAGACATGACCTGATTACAGCACAGTGATTAAGATACAGATATAGATTAAGATTAGGATGTACTGATATGACCGACAGAATGAAATTAAAGTCACCTTTCTAGCAGCTAGTGATCTACCAAAGATCTTATGCTTTGCAGAAGTTGGAGTTGAGTGAAGGTAATGCACATTTTACTTTTATCCTGAAACATTCAGGTTCGTGCCCTTTCCATGGGAGACAGCAACTGCCCACCTTTGATCCTGGTTCTGAAACTACTGGTACAGGTTTCACATGTGTGGTTAAATTTACATAATCCTGAGTTATTATTGTGAGTAATTTACCATATAAAAATCAAGCACATGGCAAATAGCTGCAGGAGTCAAAAAGCTGTGAATCTTAATGTCAAATACTTATCCCACTGATTTTTTTCTGAAGGAAACTCTTAGAGAACTGTTAATCGTGCTGAATGGTCATTCTCAGACAGTGAGAAGTGCAGTTGGAGTCAGACTCCTCTTTCTGGGGAGAACAGCTCCTTTGCCATAATTAGAGTTGCTGAAGCACCCTCCACACAACACAGTAGTTCCTTTAATAAGTGACACTGAACTCTATCCCAGCCTACAGCAGCCTTCTCAGCTTCAAACACAAAAGCAGTCAAGTCTCAAAAACTTCAAAGAAAGCTTTTCATTTTATTTTCTCCTTGATCCACTGATAGAGCAGTTCATTTTCTTGAATTTTGTAAAATGACTTTTCACTCATCAGACCTGTGTAACAAATCACTGTCTCAATCACCAAATGTTCCCATTTGACTCATCTGCTTTTCCTTTGGCCTTTGGGTAGGAAGATTCACTTCTGAAACATTTTCTAAATTCACTTTGGTGAACTCTTCCCCCTCAGTTGCACTTTGTGCCATTTTAAAAAAATAATTGCATTTCCTGCAACATAATGTGCTAGTTTCAGGGTTTTAAATTTCATCAGAACCCACATTTTCTTTCTTAGAGCAATGTCTTTCCATTTCTAACACACTACCAGCTGTAACATGGTGCCTTTTAAGCAGTAAAAGCTATAAGATTTTTCCAGAATTCTGCTGCATTCTGCTAACTTAGAACAGGCTTTTCATTTAATGATACATTTGTACTCTCATGTATATTGTTTTGGTTTTTGATGGTCAAAGATTTTCTAATTTCTGAACTTTGCTGCTGCAGTCTATGCTAAGTCAGTATCTCCTCTGAGAAATACTATAACACAGGACTGTCAATAATCCTAATATTTTTCAATGTTAAAAAGGCTGTAAATCTATAAAGTTTCATTCCTCCAGGCTTTTTCTGCCTCAAAGCAAATAGGCACACTTCGCATAGTTATTCTCCACAGGGAATGCAGTCAATCCTTCCCAAGATGTAAAAGCAAACCCTGTAATGTGAATTATATTTTCAACCAGGTGCTTACATTTCCAGGTGTACCATCCAGTAACATAAAAACCAGAACTTTGCAGGAAGTCAGAGCATTGTAAATTTTTACACAATTATGCTCCAAAAGAGCATAAAATGGGCTGTGTTGTGATCTTTGCTTACTGGGACTAACTGGAATAGAAGCACTGCCCATTTTATGCTCTTGAAATGAGAGACTCAGCCAAGCTCAGTCTGATTACTGTAAGTTCCAGAGTCAACTTGACCATGTTCTCCTGTGTGACAGCAGTTTTTATTTCCTTAATTTCTCAGGTTAGACATTAGTCTTCAAAAGATTAGTAAATCTAGGCAGATGTAACATTTAGAAAGGATGATGGTCACTGCATAGGAAAAGGAAGCAGCAGAGAAAAAACAGCTTCTGAATGATGGAAAACCAGTAAGGAACACATGGTCCTAGAGAATTAAAAAAGTCAGAGCTGTTTGACTAAAACCCCACAGTTCCTTAGTCAGAACCAGCTTGACAGATGTGCCCATGTTTGACATGATTCAGTGTCATCTATCTTATTCCTTACCAAACATCTTCAGCTCCTACCGTGCTGCCTGCCTGCGTGTTCCCATTCCCTGTTTTCCATGTGGGCTCCGCCACGCAGTCACCCACATTCCCCTCTGCTTGAGGTTTGCTCTTGCCACCATTTCTGCAAAAAAGGTGGCAAACCCTCGCCTCCCTCTCTGTCCTTGTGTCCCTTCAGCCTTGTCCCCTCAGCCGTGTCCCCAGACCTCTGTCCCAAACCCAGGTAGGCCAAGGCCTGAGGGCAGCGCTGTGGGGACCCTCCTGGAGCCCTCACAAAGAGCTCGGCCCACACAGCCCACAGAGCCCCAGGAGAAGCCAGGAATGAACTTAAACACTTTTTTCCAGCAAATACAGTTCACAGAAAAGCAGGCGAGGGAGAAGAGGAGCTTCATCCAACAAGGTTGGCACCATGGGCGCCATCCCCATTCCCACAGGGGTGTCCTGAGGGGACTCGTGCCAGGGAAAGCTTGACAGAGCCAGCATGGCTGGTTCTTTCCACCAGCACGTTTCTGTAAGGATGTAACAACTGAGGATTTACAAACTGAGCACATATTCTTACGGGTTTTTGTTGTCTTGCAGCTAAATGTGACATAAATGGAAGTTATGAAAAAATTAACCAAATAAAAGAAGAGCTGCGCGCTGCAAAAATTAACTTAGAAACCAAGGTGAGCAGGCATATTTATAGTGTACATAATAATTAAATACGTTATGTTTACAAATACATGACCTGTTCTTTAAGGAATAAGTACTTTCGAGGAGTATGCTTCACCTGCCGAGTAACACAGCATGGAGGAAAACTGCACTGGGCCTTTTTGAATTAAAAATGTGTCCATCAACATCCTTCCTCCCACAGACCTCACCGCTGGGGCTGTGTCAGGGCAGGATGACTTTTGGGGCCATACCCTGTTTCAACATCCTGCAGCTTGTTACAGCACTTTCCTCCAGCGTGCAGAACACATCCCTTGGTTGCCCAATGCCATTTATTAATGGCCTTTCACAGAAAATATATGGAAACATTCCCTGTATTTATTTCACAGGATCTTGAGTCATATACGGAAGATCTTTCTGTGAACTTACAGTTAAGGCTTACAAACCCTAAGTGTTTTTCTAGGAAGGCTAAAGACAGAGGAAAGTTTCTGAATCTATTTAGTGATTTTATTACTCTTTCCATTTAATCAAACTGCAGATGTATTTTCAGATTAAGCAACCATTTTTGCAGAGTTTTTCACCAACAACACCTGTGGTTGCAAATTATGTAAAAATCCATTTGCTTGTGTCTGAAAATTAAGTCTAAATACCCTCCCCTGTGCTCTTAAGTGTCTGTGCTGACAGAATGTGTGTTCACAACAGGAAAGCATGTGGTGCCTCCTTTGAAGTCAGAGCTGTTGGATCCTATCATTTAAATAAACAACTTCAAGAACCTTTGGGATATTGCCTCATCTAGTTGTGAAAATAAATGTTTGGGGGATGACTTTCATCCTTCCTAAAACATCCTTTCTAAAACAGTCTCTTCTGCCTTCTGTAACAAACTATATATGTATATACATATATCAACATTGCTAAGAAGGGATCAGAATAGAACTAATTTACAAATATTTACTAGTTGCAAATTGAGACTATAATCATGCAGGCAGTTATTCAGACACTCACATTTATGCATGCCACAATCTCAGAGCCCAAAGGTGCTTTAAAATAGTAACTTATTTATCCAACACAGATTATATCTGGATGTTGCTTGTTAGGTGAAGTCCTCAGTAGTCTTACTCATAAGTTTATTTATGAACATCACAATTTTATGTTTATATTACTAATTTGTTATTGATGCATTGTGATTTATAATCAAGGTTTATGTGGTAGGTACAGAAGGTCCTGAGAGTAGAGCCATTATTGTAAATGACTAATGGGAAGAGCTGAAGAACTATTTCTAATTAAATTTTATGTGCTTTACTGACCAGTATTAATGATATTCTCACTGATGTCCACAAAAATACATTTTACTTGCTTGCCTAGTCTGACATTGATTCATTTATAGATAGGAAATTATACAGAAAATAATGGAATAGAAAAATGCATTTCAATCAGACTGTATTTAGGTTTAAAGATTATATAGTTATTGACATTATTTTATTTTTCACTACAGGAATTAGCTTTACATATGTCTGCAAGAGTTCATGTAATTCAAATAATATTAAATAATGCTGTTCAGCTAATGCTGTTCAATTTTTCCCACACCAAATAACTGAAGTTCTTTACAAGCACACATATCCCACCATGTGCACGCTCAGCAGCTGATGCCTGACTAAGGTACTGAGACTGAGTTCAGAAGTTTTTTGACATCTATTTCACAGACACTGCCTGTGGTCAATCAAAGAGTCCTAGGAAATGCAATTTTCCCCTCTCTTCTCTAAAACCAGGTACCATGTAATTAGAACCCAAATTACAGCATTTTGCTGTTTGTAGCTCAATGACTTCTTTAAAAAATTGATTGCAAATGCATAGATGAATTTTGGCATCTTGGAGAAACTACATTAAAGCTAGTTATGTACAGTATTGCAAATACAGTGATGTAAGACCACCTACTCTCTTTGAATTCATATGTGAAATAAATTCTGAGCTAGCATGACCTGCACACTTAGCATTCTGGACATATCAGGGACAAGGAAAAATCTAGTCTTTGCTTTCCAACACTCACATTGCACTTTTGGGCATTTCATTCCACGATCTTTCTATTTTGATCAGATGTACTTCATCTGTGCCCTCTCCACAATCATGTGCATTATTTAACTTTAAAATATTTGCATTTTTACCACTGTAGTACCACTCTTATTTGGCTTTTTCTGCTTCTATACACACAAACACTTGTGAATCAGCCTGACTGCTCAATTTAATTCCTGATACTTACCCTGTGCCTTTACTCTCTGTGGGCAAATCTTAACTTTGCTTTCCCTATTCATTGCTCTGAGTCAAGAGAACTTGACACTCCATCAAATAAATGATTCTCCTCCTTTAAGACTCTACAACACTTACCCGCTTCCTATTATTGTTATAGTTTATCCCACCACATATCTGCACTTTGGTTAGATGATGATACAGTAGATGTGCTAGAAAAATAAGAAGCCTTCAGCAAATTTTGAAAAAGCAGTGGTTGAACAGCATACCTGCATATCAGATAAACTAATGGTTAAAAGTAATAAAACTCTAAATAAACCTAGGTGCAAAATTGAGGTTTAGGGCTTGGGGGATTTATTATCAAACTGTCAATAACCAGTGAGTTAATTCCCATCACCCTTCCTCAGCTAAAAATTCCAAAAATTGTGCTCAGAAAAATATCCCACTCTCCTTTGCATACTCCATGGTAGCATTGCAGAGTGGATGACGTACAACCATTCAGCCAAAACCCAGAATAATCAGATATTATTCTGATATTATTGTCTCATTTGGTTCATGATGAGCTTTACACAGTGAAATGGAGGACAGTAAATTATGTTGGCTAAAGGATCCTGAAAAAAATTTCTTCTAAACCTAGCAGATTTTAAAATGCCATTTTAGATAGACAGAGCACCAGTAAGTGAGTCTTTCAAAGAAAGAAGACTTTTCAAAATCTTAGCAGTATACTTAAAGGTTATTGAGGGGAAAAAAGAGCTGTTATGCTTTTGTCAGTCCAGCAGCTGTGCCTACTCTTTTTAAACTGGATCAAGATCCTTGTGTACAATTTCAGAGCATATGAAACAATTAAACAATAACTTTATATTTTTTTTTCCTTTTGGAAGGTTCAGCATCTGTCTGTAAAGCAGTTCAATGTAGAAATTCTGAAGAAACGTGAAGACAGCTTAGAAAAACAAAAAGCTGAACTTATTAATCAAAGAACCAGTCTTCTTAAAATCATGGTATGTTTCCAGCTGTGATACTCACACAGCTCTTTTCTACTGTACAACAGCAATCATCTTTAAAATTTGAAAATCTGGAAAAGCTAATGTCTTAATCAGGAAATTTTTATTGGTTTTTTATATTAGTGTATGTAACCACATAAACTTAGATAAATTCTCACATTTTATTTAAACCATGATCTAAGGTAGTGTATGCTGAATTTTATCTCCAAAGCTGATTTTATATTCTTGACTTAATTTTTTAATGTTTGCTGTTGTGTGAGTGAACTCCAATTCTGACAGATTATTTCCTTTGTAAAAGTAAGCTATGGAAGCCTTGCCTTAAATTGGATTGCCTCATCCACAGTAAAAAATACTGAAAAGGATCAAAGGAAAACCCCAGGGAGGCCCACACCACATTTTAGCAAATGTGGACAGTTTAGCAATCCTGACATGGCACACAATCTCTTTGATGCCAGACACACCTCACCACCTCTTCAAAGGTAGCTACTTACAACAAGTTTTCCAGTTCTCTCAGATGCTAACCTGAATATTGCCTTCCTCTTACTTTGTTGAGGCTTCTTGGATCTGTACATGTGAAGAAATGCCACAGAGGAGCAGTCTTTACTGCATCTGTATTTGCTCTTTAAATCAGCAGAGCTAAATTTTAAACATTCAGTACAAAGCACCAGTATTAAGCCTAAATCTGTAGGCAGATATCTTTTTAACTTTAGTCATAGTTCTGCATCGCCCAAAGTATTCCCAGTATATGTGTGAAGTTTGGTATATAAGTTAGCTTTTCTTTCTTCCTGATAATTTTATTCTATTTAATTTAGCTGTCAATTAAGACTTCTTAGAAGAAATTTAATATAACCTTACTCTTTTGAATATTTTTTCCCCAGAAAATTGATCTCTGATTTTCTATCAGCAATAGCATTCTTGGTAGTTATAAAAGGAGTTAAAGTGCATCTACATTCTGCAGAGGGTTAAACAACACTTTTATTTAGTTAAATAACAAGCTGGAAAAAAAGAGCTGCCATACTATGCTAGTGAGTTTAAACAGAATTTTTGAATTTCAATATGAATTGAATGGAAAATCTGCAGGTTCAAGTCTGTAACATAATGTAGTAATTTTTTAAATGCTGTTATCAAGAATAGACTTCATTTTTGCAGGGAAAACATAAATTTAAAACAACTGGCATAATGATAGAGCTGTAGCTCTTACAAGAAAAAGTAAATATTTTCTTTACTTTTACATTTTAAAATTTTATTTACTTTCCTACTACAAATTTAAGGATAAAAAAACAACAGTGTGTCTCAGTCTGCCTAACTTAACAAAGACTTTCATTTTTTTCACTTGAATATTCAGCCTTCCCTTTCTTTCTCTCAGGCAGATGCAAAGAGAAAAATTACTGAAGAGGAAGATAATTTTACCAGAGAAATAACAAAGTTTAACAATGAATATGGATTAACAAGTAATAGGGATCTTCTTATTAAAAAGAAAGTCAAGACTGAAATAAATGATTTAGAGAATGAGGCAGCTCTGTTGAAAAATGGTAAGTCTTATATTAAACCAGTTTATCTTGGATTAACACAAATCGATAAAATACAGCTGTTTAGCACTGAACTGAAAGTGTGGTCTGACATAGCAAGCAGAATTAAAGGCTCTTCTGTTCCCTGTCCTCTTCAGCCTTTCTGATGTGAGCACTGTGAGGAGAAGGAGCCAACCTAAAGGGGCAGCTCCCAGTGTCTAATTCAGCCAGCACAGAGCTCACAGTCATCCACAGCCACTGAATTAGGATTAGAATCACCTGTGGTTCAGCATTTCCTTAGCTTCAAAAGAATTGTAGACACAGATGCCCTGTGGGACTGGTTCTTCACTGCCACAGTGCAGCTTGATTTTCAGCTAAGGTACAGAGTAAGGGATCTCTCAGAGCACAGGGTCACACTGCAGGGCAGCCCTTCCGCAAGGAATTCGGGGTCGTCATGGATCACAGGCTGAACATGAGTCAACGACATCAGAATGCCAACACCACACTGAGACACAAACAGAATCCTGACCTCTAACACATGAAAATAATTCCTCACTCTATTTGGGGCAGTTAAGCTCTGAACTGGAGTGCTGTGCATCTCATTTTGATCTTAAACTTCAAAAAAAAAAAGTATGGACCAGCTGCTGAGAATCCGCATAGGATCAGTGAGAGTGATCAGAGTTCTGGAGCACATGAGAAGGAAGAAAATGAAAGAATTGTGACTATTTAAGCTATTAAGGAAAAGACTGATGAAAGATGGGTATCAGTCTTCAAACTGTATAAGCATCCTGTAGAAAGAAAATAAATATATTCTCTATACCTGTAGCGAACTGAATAAAAAGTAACAAGTGTAAAGCACAATAAGGGAGAGTCTGTCTGACAGCTTAAGAATCTTTTTAAGAACAGTGGACAACTGAAGCTCTCTGACTTAGAAGATTGCATTACCAAAGGAATTCGGAGTGTCCATTACCAAAGGTTATCAATAAAAGGTCAAACCAGCATTTTTCAGAAACAAGAGGTACAGCTGATCTTGCCTTCAGGAGAAGAATGCAGTAGATGACCCCTCAAAGTCCATTCCAACCTCATGATCTGCCAAGCAACAGCACTTTAAATTCCCCATATCTGCTATAAAGATACTGAAAAATGACTGTCCACTGGAGCTTGCACTTGGTAACACCTTCTTTCTTATTTCCTGTGGCTAAGATACTCATCTACAACTGAAAAGTCTGCATTTGGTGTCAAGTGCCACTTTTAGCATTTAATTTTTTACATATTCACGCAGAGCTGGGCAGTTAAATGATCAGTAGTACCTGGAGGGTGATCAAAATTCTTCTCTAAGTTCAGTTGCCATCTCAGTTCCATCCTTTAATTGCACCTTTCTTGAGGCACAACTTGTCTTTTTGCTTGCTACACTCCTGGGCACACTGACAACTCTGAAGTGAAAAGTTTAAGCAACTCATAACAAGGAAGTTATGTGAGGACCTCCAGTTGGTAGAAAAACAATCACAATTAATTCCAGATGCTGTCTTATAGTAAGGTTCAAATATATATAACACCAAAAATATTAAGAAGAGGGTTTTTTTCAGTCCTGCTGAGAGATGTCTGTTCTCCACCTATTCAATCAGTCATCTTCCTTTCTTTATGGCTGAATTAACTGTAAAGCAAAACATTCTTTTTATGCCCAGACAACAAAATACGTTGAACAGCTCAATAACATTAAAAAAATCATTTTCTTTCATAGCTCTGAATGCATTATATGACATAATTTCCTGTGAACTGTGTTATATATGAATTATTTTAGTTTATTTTGGTTTTATATTTAAGGTTCTTTTGACTAGCTGAAGATTGGTAGAAGTAGTTAAGAATATTTAAGATTGAATCATGAATGCTAAAACTGCAATGCATTTTAATTTAAAACGTATTTTTTCTTAGAAATGGAGTCAATGGAACATGAAAATGTTCAGTTAAATGCGCTCCAGCTGCAGAAGAATGAATTAAAGCAGGATTTATTTACTCTCCAAAGTGAGCTCAAAGGTGTGCCTGATAACTATTTCTTGTGATAATTATTTCTGGCTTGACAAATGCTTTTGAAAAATGTTTTCTGTCAATTTTCTCAAGCAAAAGGAATTGTAGTAACAATATTTCATTTTCTTTTTACAATACGTAATACATCATTTTAAAACATGATTAAAACAAATATTATGGCTTTCAACGCAATTTAATTTAAATGTCATTGATACTGAGGTCCAGAGATCTGCTGAATCATGAGCTGTAAATATGAAAGAAAGTTTTGCTTTTGCTGGTAAGTCATATACTTAAATGTAGAATTTAATGTTTCAAAGAACTTAAAGTCAACATAAACATTACTTAAAATCTTCTGTGTCAAGGGTGATCACAGCAATAGGGAGTATTTTGAAATCTGAATTAAAATAATGTAAATGAGTGCTTCATCAATTTTTTTTTACCAATATCTAAGTAAGGTGTCACAGTAAGAGCTAAGAAAAGCAGTAAATATGGTCCTAAATTGTTTGAGAAAAGAGTGAAATTTTCTAGATTGCAATATGTGATTACAATAATAAAATAATAATTAATTTTCTTTATTTAGATGCCTTTACCCTTCAAAAAGTTTCATGAAGAAATATTAGAAAATATAAATTTAGAATATGTAGAAGGTCTTTGAATATGGATGATTAATATATATTTATAGGGTAATTCTGATTTCATGTTTAGACCTTGAGAAAGTAATCAGGGAAGCGGAAAGAATGACAAAAGATTTAGAAGCAGAAAAAGTCCAAGTCACTGAAAAACCTCAGACTGATCCTGAGTGTTTAAGGTAAAAGCCTCACATTAATCAGTTCCTAATTTAATTTTAGGAGTGTAACTGCAGTTTAGTCCTGATAACTATTTTACCTTCCATGTACAACATTCCTTCTGAAATCAGCAGAACCCTTCATTTTTTATTAGTCAGCCCCAAGTCCTGTTGTTGATTGCAGCATTTCACCCTCACATCCACACCCCAATGAACCCAAAACTGCAAGTGTTAGCAGGGGTGTCAGTCAAGTCCAGAGCAAGAACAAACTGCAGCTGCTTGGGTGGAGGTTCAGTTCCTGAGGTGCTGCAGGAATGGTGGTGGTGCACAAAGCCAAAAAAATAATTAATAGGCAATGCAAAGGAACTCCTCCTTCTAAAGCTAGACCAAAAGATTCTCTGACAAAAATTAAGGCAATCACAACTTATATTACCATCACAGGGTTTTTCCTATATATCCCTAAGCTTTTGACAAAAATAAATAAATATAGCGGGCATTTTTTTAATCTGAAAACTTTCAATGGAAAGTTATAACTTTGCAGAGAACCCTGAGCAATTTTCTGAAAGACGATTTGGTAATGACCCATTTTTTGCTGAATATTGGTTTTTGAAAGAAAATGATATATCAGCCCTATTACTAACTCTCTTCAACCTCTTGCATGGTGTTGAGACATGGCCAAAATCCCCTCAGCATAAAAATTAATTAGCTCACAATCCTGCATACAGTAGCAAAAAATTTGCATTCAACATATACAGAGAAGACACAGTGTAAATAATAATAACAGTAACAATTCTCCAGGACAGCACATTATATTTCACTCCTTTACATTATTCATTCAATCATGATATATTGGGGTTGTGATACACGAGGCTGTCAGCTTCCTTCCAACTAACATACTTCCCTTGGAATAGTTTACTGCCATGATGCCACTGAATATCCAAATTTGTGTAATTAATTTTCTAGAGCAGGTTTCCTGTGTGCAAGGTACAGAAGTAGCCAGCATTATCATGCTTTTAATCCCCAGCTCTGCCACTGAGATCCTAAGGATCAGTCAAATTCATGTGTGTCTTTCTAGGCAGTGGAATTAACTCACAGCTCTTCAGAACAACACTTTGGCTTTCTCTGGGTGAAAAACTGGATAAAACAAATTAAATTCTATTAACTGCAAAATCAGCAAGTGTCATTTACAACCAAGGCAAGAAGGATGATGAGATTTTCTTATTTCATGAAATGCCTCCTTATATGGTAGAGATAAGCTAACATTATTTGATAATTGCATGTAGTGCAAAAAATAAAGTGCTCCTATGCTATTACCATTATCACAAAATGCAAGCCCTTCTTGAAGTCTAGTAATATACTGAACACATTTTCTTAAAATTGGAACATTTTTTTCATTTCAGATACTGGAGAAAGTTTAAGACAGATTTGCCTAAATCATATTTTTATCTTGCACTTGCTTTTGATCAGAAAAGCTCAATGCTTCATAGAGAGAGATAGCCCTGAAAAAGTTAACTCAGATGCCAGAAGCAATAGAGCTGTGCTGCTGTATTTCCATGTCAGCACTAATAGATTCTGCTTTTCAGTGGAGCCAAGCAGACAATCCTCATTTGTCTGCCTCTCTGTCACTGCTTTAGAGCCACCCCAAACTTTATCAAACTCATACAACTCTAGCAGTTATTTAAGTTGTTTTTTTTTTTTGTTTAACAAAGCCTACTCATCACTTCTTGGTTTGGACTACTGAATTAAGAGAATGAAAGGGGATTTAAAGTATTAGACACTGTAAATTGTGCAGCATATAAATAGTGCCCTGGAGGGTACCTGATCACTCTCTGGTACCTCTGTATCATCCAGAGGATGGAGGCAGAATCTGCACAGTGCTGCACACTAAGAAAACTAAAGGCAAAAAGCAAAAGTTGAAACAAGAAGATTTAGAGTAAGTTTGAGGGAAAAGCATTTTTATCATGAGGAGGCACAGTTTGCTTAGGGAGGTTGCACAGTTTTCATCCTTGGAGGTTTTCCTTCTTGAGACACACTCATATACTTGTGTATCTTAGCAGGAGTCAATTTTGGTCATATTAAAATCAATGTGATTGAACCTTCTGTGTCTGAGAAACAACTCTTTTTAGCCTAACAAGATCAGGTTTTTTATCCCCATACTAGAACAGAATTCTAGTTTTTCACTGAAAATCATTTTTATTACACATAAGGATAATATTTTGACACATGTAATGTGGATCAGAAATACTTTTTTTTTTCCTATGAAATAGCACAAAATCTGATTTTATTTTTTACAGAGCTGGAAACCACACCACATTAAGTGGTAAAAATACTTTTTTTTTTGATGCTTCCTTAGAACAAACATGAGAGACAGTCAGCATCAATAACCTGATATATGTAGCTCCCAGATCACCCTGCAAGTCTGTTACTGTATCACATCCCAAGTCCCAGCTTAGAAATCAATATCAAAAGTAGCTGGCAAGGCAAGAATCTTCATTGCAATTAAGTATATATCTAAAAGTAAATTGCATTTCAGCTGAACAGCGTAGCCAGCTAATTCAAATTACAGCAATTCATCTTTGATCTGAGAAAAATGCCCCATACCACGTCTGCAGTTTCATAAAATTTCTCTGAAATCCATCAAAGTATTGCAAAGGGTCACGAGAAGCACACACCAGTAATTCCAGCAGCTGTTGGAGCTGCTGTAGAGGCTTGTCCTGATCCACTCTGGATGCAGAAAAAAATCCAACCAGAATTGGAATGTTAAGCACAGATATAATTAGCAGGCACCTTGGAAAATGCAAGTCTCATGATACAAGTGCATAATTCAGAGAAATTTTTAAGAAAATAAGGCTTTTTATTTTTCCTTTTTTTTTTTGCTGTTGTTTTTTGGGGTTTTTTTTTTGGGTTTTCATTGGGTTTTTTTTCCCCCTAAAGAGAGCTGCAATTAAGATCAAAAGCCTTGTTTTAATCATCTGTTCTGCCAATGCCATCCTCAAACACAAAACAGCAGGAAAGAACTTTGGCATCAGCTCTCTGGAGTCCCATTTCCCTGGCAGGTAGCAAGTAACATCACTTAAGTGGAACAATGCAGGAGTCAAACAGAGACTAACTGATACCAGTAAATTCCTAACTATGGCATTTCATTGTTGTATTCGTTGTAATTACTGTGTTAATTATTTATCCTCTTTCACATTTTAATTTTAAATTTTTGTGTTGCCTTAAGTAAAACAGCCCAGAAATAATTCTAGTTGAAGTTCATTTAGACTAAAATCAGAGCATTTCTACCTAAAATAGATATCTTTCAACCTATTTAAAAGGTAGAATGAGGATAAAAATGCTTCTTTGAAACCTGAATTTCTCTTCTACTTCAGAAAAGAAGTAGCAGAAAGGAAATGCATGAAATCTGCTTACTTTGTAAATAGTTCACAGCTTTTTATACATGTCTAAATCCTAAATGACAGTATTCCTTCTTATTCTTCATAATCCAGAAAAAGAAACTCTATTACCAAAATTAGGAAGGAAAAATTAATTTCTTTCATACAAATCACACAGGGAATATATCCTTTAGAGCTCAACAAATTGTTCATGCAAAAAACAGACTGCCTCAGCCCCATGCATTCTTCTGGTAGGTTAAATTTTTTTTTGCAACTTAATTTGATGTTAAATTTTATAATCAGAAAATATCAGTCTCTGGAGTAATATATGTGGTTCAAAATGGGTTTTTCAATGGCAATCTCCTCATTGATTTTTTGAGCTTTTCTTTTTAATAGCAGTGCCTAGTGGAACTATTATAGCTTGAATTATGTTAAAATAGCTTTCTATTATGAATTGTAGAATGGATTTACAAAAAGCAGATCAAATCTGACTAATGATGCCTTTCTTTGATAAGACAACAGATAGATTAGACAAAGAAAATTCCAATGCCATCCATCTAGACATTTATAAAGTATTTGATGCAATCCCAAATGGAAAAATACTAGTTAACCTAGGGAAGACACACTAAAAAAATTAAGTAAAGAAATGAGTAATAGTAACAACAGTCATAGGTCTGCAATTTAAAATTCTGGGACTCAAAGGTAACAACAATCACAGTTGGTCTTGCTTAATGTTTTAATTAATGTCTTTAGAATAGAAAGTGTTTCAAGACAGCACTAGCTTAATTAAACTCTACACCTTGCAGAAGAGTCACTAAAAAAAGGAGGAATATGATTGTATAGAGTGTTAGTTTATCTACTTGTACACAATTAGGGACTTATATAACAGGTAGCTGAAAGCAGAGAGGTCTGAGCATACTGTGTGTGCAAAATACAGCTATAAACATCAAAAGAAAATATAGCTGTGCACGAGATAAAAGAAAGAGTTATTTCCAAAAAAATACCAGGAGGGTGTAAGAATACTTGTACACATCTCTCACCTTCTTGTCAAGAAAGATTCATTCAACCTGGGAGATGAGCAGAGCATGGAGAGCCCATAAAGCAGAATGAAACAAGAACAATTCTAAATCCCTTTTACCTCTGAGTCTGTTATACACATGAAGAAAGCAGTACATAACAGAGACATTAACTTCAGCAATAAAGTAGCCATATTAATATACTCAAATTAAAATCTAATTTTCTTTGTCCAATAGAAAAATCAAGATAATTGAACTAGAAGAACCATTGACTCCTATTTACTTTCCCTGCTTTTCAATAAGAATCTTATTGACCCTTAGAAACACATTTCATTTCACATCTCACATACATGCTTGTGTATTTTTTCTTTCCTGTGTAGCTCATTCTTACAGTTCCAATGAAAAATAATCCACACAACTTGGTTTGCTGTCTGCACAAAAGCAAATCTCATCCTAGATTTGCAATTTAATTTAGTGTGCCTTAACCTTTCCATGTTTATTCACCTATTATTATATATTCCTTAAATATGTCTTGTGATGGTTTATGTATTTGGAAAATACCACCACACTTGTCAAGACCTCTGACTACTCTTATCAATAGTTGCCTGACAACATTCACAAAATGCAAGCTTTAATCATTGGCAATTATGTGTTTTACACTTAACATTTTATCCAGGACAGCAAAAGCTGAAAATTTCTTATTTTACTTAAAATACATAAATTTCTTTTCATTTGCATTTAATTTCCATTGTTATGTTGTCTAGTACCTTCTTTGTGTTCATGTTTCATCTTCCTGCTAGACTTTATTATTACTATTAGATCACTTGTTTAATTTTATTATCCTCCTGCTCCATCAAGCACAGAGTTTTATATTTAATTGTGTAACTCAAGTACTTGACTTTATATTTTGGAATGCTGTATTCCATTTAGGACTTGTTTTTTCTCTTCCTCAATCAATTGATAATAGTCTGAAATTTATTGACTTCTCCAACTGTATAAATAGCACATTCTGTTTAGTAGTGTCAGCAAATTGTAAATACCAGCCAAATCTTGCTCTCACTGTAGAAACATGCACAGTATTTAAACCCAGTCTTGAACTGACAGAATTACCTCAATGTCTTGCCTCTACCTGAGCTTGAGACAATAAACTTAAGTCTTCAATACTTTTCTTCAGTCCCAATAAAATCTTAAAACATTGATAAATGTATCTCCTGATGTTCATGGTGAAATCCCAGAAAATCAAGATATGTACTCTCAAGTTACATATAGCTTCTTAAGGAATTTCATTTTTTACCATGGATTCTATGCCCTGTATATCAGTGTCAAGCAATTCTGTTTTATAACACACCACAATGTTTTCCCTCCAATTTATGATTAAAAAATAAAATGGTGGACATAAACAAGGCAAAGACAAAAAGGAGAATATGGAAAACATTTGTACTTGTGTCAGCTAAACATAGCTAAGAGATAGTCTGTTCCTCCTGCAATTCCAACAACAATTAGGTAGGGTCTTTCAACCCCACCAAAAAAACCCCTCACATATTAGCCCTACTTTCTACAGAAATTATTTCTACTTTAACACCTCTTTACAGAAAATTATTCTTAGAATGCAGCTTTTGGAGACTAAAGTCTTGATCCAGTTATTTGAATCTATGGATGATTTGCACAGAGACCTGTTTGACAATAACATTATTTTCTTCATAGTTCAATTTATAATACCAGCATGTATTGATTTCAAATTATTTTTCCTCTTTGCCACGTGCATATAGAGCTGAAATTCAAGAAGAATGTGTATCAACCACAAATGCCAATGACATTTAATAGCTGGGCTCATTTCAGAGCTGCAAAATCGATCATCTTCAGTGATCTCCTCCTTCTTCATCTCTGTCACTTCTAGCATTCAAGACTAATGGAAAATGGGCCATTGATAGCAGAGCTCGGTCTAGGACAAGCTAGCATCCAAAAAATGCTGATGTTGTTTTCCCACCTACTTGATTTAAGGCTAGGTTTAGCTATTGCAAATGTGGCATTTCAGCTCCAGCTGTTCATTACAGCCTGTGATACTGTGACTTGCCAAGACACTGTTAGTCCAGTGCAATGACTTATTTTAAAGCTATATTTTATTGTCAGCAAGGGGAACAAAATGCTAAAAATAAAACAAAACCAAAGGACATGGGGAGCCAAATGCTAATGTGATTTTTCAGATTATTTTTCCCAAGAGATCTGCCTTTTTTCATAGTCATAAAAAGGGTATAATTGTCAAATTAATCCTTGTTCTAGCACAAGTTACATCTTTTTCCATTTTCAAAGGTGACAGAGAACCTGCCTTCCATCGAGACAGTATAGTTTCATGAATAATTGGTTTGCACATTCAATCTGATAATGAAAAGATGAATATGAATATCCTGCTTATCTTAAATGTAAAATGAAAAAAATGAATCTGCTTTCAGGTTAAACATTTTTTTTTTAATAGTTCCATTGTCTCACGTTCCTTCTGGTAAAACTTCATCATTTATTCAGTAACTCAGGCGTCTCCAATGCATTAATTTTGTAGACTGTAACCTAACAGACAGCTCTTATTTTGTGAGTATATTATTCCTGGCACATACTGTAATTATCTAGCTTCTAAATAAGAAAGAAGGAAGACCTGAAAGCAGAATCAATTGATTAATGTAAGAATTAAACACCACATTTGAATGAATGTCTTGTACCACCACTACCTGATGCTATGTAAGGAATTGTGCTGTCACTAGGGTTAAAAGTCTAATGAAATATTTGAAATAAAATTTTAAATCCATACACAAAATGTTAGGTTCAAAGCACATCATCAACAGAAATTAATTCACAATCCCAAGACACAAATAAGCAACTCCTATTGCTGATCTTCTGCTTGTTCTATCCCTAATGTGGATCTAGCATGGACTGGAATAATTCCTAGCTAACAAGTGACGAACAGGCTGTGCATCAGTTTTACAGTGTGACACACAATGGGACAGCATTTTCTCTGAGACCAGGACACTGTCTTTTCCTGAAGTAAATTAAACTAAGTAGGGCTTTTGTTTGTCCCAAGCAAATTAGGGTTCTAATATCACACCAGCAGAGAACACAGAGAGAAAAGAATGCAGAGACAAGGCAATGAAGTTAAGCAGATTTAATCAAGATCACAAGCTGATCCTAGACCTTGAAGTGAACTTCTCTCAATGAAATGAACTGAAAACTAACAATGTTTTCAATACACCGAAAATTTCATTTCTTGAAGCAAGTTTAAAATTCCCTGTTTGATTCTTGTGTTATAAGAAATATTTCTGAAAGAAGGGACATTTACTCCTTTATAATGCAAGGACATAGAGCTCATGCTTTTTCCATATTGATGGTAAGATATTTGCATCTTCCACAGGAAAAGCAAAATTAACTTCCAGTCCAGTCTTAGTCTGTTATTCGAAAGCTGCACAGTGACTAAGCTATTCCTCTATTTAAATATACACCTTTTAATAAAGCCATTTTTGTGTAGAAAATCAACTCTCTTTGCACTAGGACAGCTAAAGAGGTACATCTCCATAGCAAGGTCAAATAATTTATTGTCTATTATAGTATATAAAAGCAAAAATAGTTGCTACCTTCTGTTTCAACTTCAGAAGAAACATGGTCCTGCTCTAATGCATTGGTTTGGCTATTTCATGACAAGCAGAATATTTTCAGTCTGTTTGTATGTTCCAGAACATTCAGATTGTTTCCTGAAACTGTATTAAAGGTAAACAACTTTATCTTTGTCATTATGCTTTTCTTCTGACAGCCATGAAAAGACCCAGTATAATCTCATCACCTTGTATTTATCAGAATACTGAAAGCTCTGCCAGAGATTTCTCTGGGCCTACCAAGTATTAATTTAAACCACTACAGTCATTGATGTGCAGAGCTGAGGTATCTCCTTTTAGCAAGACTAAACTATCTTTTAATGGAGAAATATCTATATTAAAAGTAATCCTTACTGTAGAAAAGTTGGAGAACTCCTGGCTGAGAGTACTGGGAAACAGTAAGTGCTGAGGAATAGTGGGAGCAGGGGGGAGAGAAGAGGAACAAAAGCTGTGGAGTTTCTTGAGGGGTGTGGAGCAATTCTAGCACAGGGGCAGCACAGCACCCATCTAATCCAAAATTCTGTCCACAGCTGAGGCTACAAGAGGATACCCAGGTGACATAAGAACAGTAACATGTGGTACTTTCTAAGTATCACCATTGCAATTCATGTGTTTAAATAAGGAATGTGATGACTAGCGAGGCCATATATCTTTCACAGTTTATGGAAACAACACAGTCCAGAAATCTGTCTAACTAGCAAACTTAAATCCTGACCAGGGAAATAGATCAATGAGGCTTTTCTCACACAAGTCAAATTGAGAATTGGGACCAAAGCTGAAAAATAAGTTACCGAGCAACACTTCTCTGACCTGAAAATTTATTTGCTTTTGGACACAGGCTTAAGAAAGAGTTGGAAAAATGCAAAGATGATAGTTGGGAAAGTGTCTGTGAGACTCTTCAAGCAGAAATTGAAATTCTGCAAATGGTATGCCGTTTTCATTATATATTTTAAGTGTTTGAGAATTTTAGTTTTAAAGGTGTCCTTTAGGATGATTGGCAGTGGTTTTAGATAAGCAGTTTTTTAATGCTATGCACATGCTTAGATATCCTCTTGATGCAGACATGCTCCAGTACCCATTTGTTTCAGCTTATTTCCAAATGTCCAGGAATATAACTTCTATAGAAAAGGAAGCACAAAGAAAAATTTAAAGATATGCTTTTAGCACAAGAAAGATGCACTATGGGGGACTTATATAAATTGTTACTTTATTGAAAGCTGCAAAAGATTATGCATTTAGGAGCTAAATTAACCTTTACCTCCAGCTTCCAGTTAAATGGAAGATGGGAGTATGGAGAAATAAGATGATAATAACATCCTTTCAACTAGTATTTTATTTTGTCCACTCACAAATTCCTTACAAAAACTTACTAAAACATGTTTTTCTCTGAATGCCAATCCTTACTTCAAATTTCTTGATTGTCAGTCTGTGTCACAATACAAAGAGAAAAAATATTTTGAAGTCCCTTTTGAGAAACAAAGAAATTTTAAAGGTTCACTTTAGAGCCCCTGATTGAGCTGTACAAAGACACAGCTGCCACTACCATCAAGCAGAACGACAGTCCTAAGAAATTTGCATTACTCACTCTTATAATCAGTTTCAAGTTTCTGTTGAAGTAACGTAACTTACTTGTACTTTGTTATTTTTTTTCATTATTTTATCAGAAAGGAAAATAAAACATCTCAATGTTTAAAATTTCTCTGTAAAAAAATACTATACTCAAAATATTTCACTTTCTACAATTCCATTCTTTTTCTTTTCCAGAATTTATCACAAAAGAAGTCTTCAGAGAAATGAATGCTATGTGGTATATAATATGGAGTGTCACAGAAGCAAGTCTGAGAATTTTTAATTGTTTTACTCAGGTTCTATCAGATTTGCTTCTATTTTCTCTTTGATTAATTCACACTTTGTATCTGCCTTTAATTTTCAGTATAATAAAATTTGATTCACTTAAAAGTGAGGGAAGGTTTGTGTTTTATGTCCACATTCAATAGCTGTCCCTCCATAGGTTCCTCTTTGTGGCCCATGGATCACAGTACCTGATAAACTACACCTAAAGCTCAGTTCCTACATTACTAGCTCTATTCTTTACCTACTATTTTTCACATGAATGGTCTCCTATTTTTAAAGGCAGTGACATGGCCTTATTTGAGAGGAAGACTGCTATTACCATCAATAACTCTTAGCAGGAGCTGTGACTATTTCATTTATTCCTCAACAACGTAATTCTGTAATGAACTCCCTGAAATAGCTCAGCTCCAGCAACACAGCTTGACAGTCCAGAAAGGTTTGCAGATCTGCTGAGCTCTAGGTGCCTCCAGTGGTGGTAAGACTGTCCATTACTTAGCACTTGCCTTCTGATAACACAAAAAAAATATTTTCTCCCTCTCCCACAACCCACAAAATACTGGGTGCTTAATTTCAGCACCTGAGAGCAGATAAATCCTGATTCTAAATGAAAAGGCCACATTCCTAGAGGTTTGGTGCAGAATTTGGGTGGAATCAGAATATTCACTCCAGCATGTAGGATGTATAACTGTAACAGCAGCTCCCAGCCCCACACTGGGAACTGACTTTATCACTCAGGTGCTTACAGTAAAACCATGTAAGAGCATTCACTCTGCTCAGCCTCAGTCCTCTCTGTGGCCATGGTCTCATCACATCCCACTGCGTGTGCAAGTATTTCTCAATGCTCCCCACCTGGGTATGGGATGGACAATTGCTCTTTGCTGGCTTTTCTACACCCTAATCCCTTCAAGCTACAGTGAGTGTCTGTCACACATAAAACTGCAAAAGATGTTTTATTAAGAAGGGAGGAATAAATCACTTTTGGAAGCTGACCAAATTCTGCCTTAGATGGAGAAAGTTTTTCCTCTTGGGATGCAGCTGCAGTTTGAAGTTTGGCAAGGTTTGATCTGCAGCACTGGTATCAAAGAGCCTTCTGATCCACTGGGTTAGCTAGCATAATTCCAAGTGGTTGGAATTATCATTCTTAATAACCAGTACTGTTGAAGCTGACATCCCTCTAAGACTTTTTTTGGTCTCTTCCCTAAGAGAGAAGCTCTTAAGATTGCTTGATTTTAAACAACTTAGTCCTGCAGACTTCTGACTTCCAAAGTTAGGCAATTGCTGCTTGTGGGTTTTCATCAAATCCAAAATAATATCAAAACATCTGCAGACAGCTAAAGCAGTGCTAGTTCTGAGTTTAATTGATGAAACATAAATCTGGGATTTGCTAGAATGGCTGAGTTTATATTGATAATTTTTTCTTCATTTAAAAAAACTTGCTTATGTTAAGTGTATTTGGCAGTCAACCAGGAAAACCTTCTTTTTAAACTTTGTGCTTGTCTACTTATAGTTGCTTTGATTTATGAAAAGCCTTGAATTTCTTTTGAAATGGTCTCATACACAGCTCTTTGGTCCATACAGATTAAATATTCAGATAGGACATAAAACAGAACTTACTGGCTTACCTCAAATGTATATTTGCAATTTTGTGGAATGAGCAATAGCATCAAATAACTACCAATTTATACTGTAGATTAATGTCCCTGTATCACCTAAAAAATCATCTGGAAAAAAATATGGTAAGTTCTTTTGAGAGACTTCAGATTCCAGCAAACCAGCTGAAAGTTCCATTTTTTGTGCGTGCATGCAAGTCTGTGAAAGTCTGACTTTGTGATTATTGTAGTAGGATTACAGCATAAATATAGCAACATTTGTAATAACCCAAATGGCTAAAGCTTTCAGAATCAATATAAGAAAAAAACCCCAAGAATAAAGATCACCAAAAAAAAGAAAAGTGAAACAGAAATCAATACAAATCCTATTGGGCTAAACAAATCCCTCAACAGCTCTGGAAAAAAGTATGCCAGACTAAGCCAGTCGTTGCAAGGTGAATGTTAGGCATACTAATTTTTCCAAGTATAAAAATACATTTGTCACCACTGTCTTAGAAGTAATGTAATTTTGGACAAACTCAGTACTTCTGTTTTTAAGACTCAAAATAAAAAATAAGTAAAAATTTGTGTTCTGTGGATTTTTTTTAATTGTCAAACTGAGTATGAGTAATCTTTTAAATAATGAATGCAAAAGAACTAAATCTTTTGTTATGCTTAATAAATACAAAGAAAAAAAGAAAGAAAAGAATTGCTGGGTTGCCATGAAAACACACAGACTTATTATGAATAAGTGAATTCTTTCAGAGATGACATAATAAAAATATCTTTTTAAGTGCAGGTTGCATATTATATGGATGTAGTTGTTCCTTTTTATGACCAAAAAGAAGATTAATTGCAGATAAAGAAATACTTGGAAAAGTTAATGAGAAAGAGGAAGATAGTACAAGCAAAGGGTATTTTTATTTATTATTATTATTATTATTATTCCAGAGGTGGAAAAAAAGGCTTTGGGAAAACTAGCAATGCTTCTGTGTTGGACCTGGGAACAGTTGTTTGTTAGGATCAACAGATAAACAGTCTCATTTGTGAAGAGAGACAGAGAAATACTTTATTTACTTATTAAGAGCTCTAAAAGCAGCAAGTCCTACCTCCTCCACAAAAAGGGTGTTAAGTGCAGTTTCAGCTCTGCTGTGCTCCTGTGTACCTGAGACACCGCTGGGCAGCCTGGTTTTGTCACCACATCACAGCTCCCAGCCATGCTTTGTGCAAGGCCTTCCCTGCCTAATGCAAACAGGTTACTGCAAAGGAAAAGCCAGGATCCATTTGAAAAAACAGAGCAGGATAATCATCAGGCCAGGCCATGGACATGAGACAGCTTGGGAAAAATCATGGGACTTTCCAAAAGAACTTTCCAGCCAGGATGAGTAAGGACCAAGTACAGGGCCCTAAAGAGGCATCTGTTGAACCCTAAATTTACAAGATCACAGCCTTAAACTTTGGAAATATAGCAAGGACAATTTAGGAGCCAAAGAAACTGACTTACACAATGACAAAGTCGTGGTCAGAGACCACACTGAGGAGCAGAAGACCCAAGAACCTGCACTCCCAGAGCCAGGACACAGAACACAAACCATATGGCTTAACTGTGTAACAGCTGCCCCCACGACCTAATGTTATTTCTCCAGAGCTGAAGCTACTCTTAAAGCAAGGAACACCTACAACAAGGGGGGAAAAAAACCCAGGCAAATAAAAGGAATTAAAATGCAATTATTTTCTATCTTATTGAAGAATGATTTAAGCTATTACATTTTCATGTTACTTTATTCATTATTATGAACATTTCAAAGACTAACAAGAAAACCACTACAATACCTGACCACAGAATGAAATTACAGTTAGCTAATGCAACAGTGCCCACACAAATTATCTCTAATTGGTTGACATTAATATGATTGAGCTCCTGATAGTGCCAAATTAATGTCATAAAATGAAGAACTGCAAGAAAAAAAAAACTCAAAAAAGAGTATCTGTAACTAAATGACAGAATGAGTTAATGAGATTTTTTTTTGTATGACAAGGGGAAAAATGCATCAGCTGAGGCCCCATATTCTTCTTCAGCTGACCCAGCTTATGAGGTCCTCAGTCACAGAGGGAGCTGACAGTCTCCAGCTACAGGGCTGGTTGCCTGCTTTGAGCTGGACAGTTTTGCAGTTGACTAATCTAAAAGAATTAAACACCAAGATCTGTGTGGACCTGTTCAGGTGCTTTCTGCTCTGATATCACAGCATCCATCTGAGTGATTTTGGATGAAACTGTGGGTATCTCTCTATATTGTCATGCTGCTCCATGTTTAACCTCATCCCAGCTCAGCTCAGGTGCAGAGCGAGTCAGCTGGCTTAGCACAAGTAATTTTCTGTTTGATAGTGCTTTGTAATCCAAAAAAGGATTTCACCACTGACTGAGCTGGAGAAAGAGATGGGGGCCTTATAAAAAAAAAATCTCCAGGTGGTTTCCCTGAAAAAGATAGCAGGCTTAGCAGCTATGCTACACACCCATTTTCAAGGATGAGCATGCAATAAACAAATACTGGCTAAAGAAGACCAGCAAAACAGTTCCAGTTCTGTCAAGTTAAATATGGCACTACAGTGGAGTAACGGGGTAACAGATCAATGGTTCAATCAGACAGATCAACAGATCCAATGCCTAATGACCTCCCTCTTGCTTGTCAATGGAGTATTTAAGCAAGTAGTAGCTCTGCTTCTTTTATTGATTGCAGCTGATGTGTACTGCTTACATATCATAGTGACAGCCCTGCCTTGCAAATTCCCATCATTATTATGTTTCTGCTTAGGATTTGTCAGCCCCCCATCCAAATGGCTTCTGCAATTATTTGCTTGTTCAGTTTGTGAATTTTTGGGGCTGAGTTGATCAAATTTCTACATGCATTTTTTAATATTCTACACCAGGCTGCTGTTAGTAGCCCTTTGTGTAGCAAAGCATCTGTATTCTGGGCTGAAAAACAATCATATTTACTAATACCTGCTTCTGCAGAAGGACAGTTTTCACCTGGCTCACAAGTAAAGCTCCTAAAGCCCAAACTGTCAAAAGCACTTAGAGACTCTGAGTTCCAAGGAGGGGACATGCCAGCTCCCATTCTCTGAAGGGCCAAACTCAAGGCACATCCAGACATTTACAGTCACCTCGAGTCACCCTACTGATATTTGCAGGGTTTGAATGTGTTTTCAGCATGAGACTGCCATCAGCAGAAGGTTCATATTTCTTCTAAATTTTGACTAAAAATTTATCAGAGAGCATAATACTCTATCACTTTGAATTTTAAAACACTATGCTATATACCCTCTAAATTTCTTCAACCAGACCTACATATTAATTCCCTTTTTTTTATCAGTTTTACCATTCCTGTGATCATTCCCACAAGCCAGTCACCCTGATAAGCTGGGGATCTTAAAAATTTCTGGGAAAATGTGAAATAAGAGCTGATTTCTTTCTTCCCACTTAATGCCTTGAGTACTTAAAGGTAACATCTATTTGTTTGGAAGAAACAGCTTCAAAGTGATCAATTTTACCTGTAAATAATTTATGATATAGATGAAATCCCAGAAAAGAGTTTTTATGAGTACACAGCATATTTCTTGTGTCTTACTGGAACAGTAATTCCTGTTATTGTGCATTAATAGAATTTGAGGCAGTTTTGTTGCCATGCCCTAGTGAAAAGAACCCATAGCCTCTATTTCACTTTCAAATAGAGAATTGCTCTTATTAATTCAACTAAATTTACTCTAGCAGGAAGACAACTATGCCTAGCCAGAAATCCATGTTCTAAGGAGGATTTAATACAATTTGGTATAGATTAAGCTCCCTTAAACAAAGCCTCCAAACATTTAAGTGCATAAAGATAATGCAGATAATCACAAAATAAACAGTGAACAGTAGATTATGTACAGTAAAGAGAGAAAAAGAAAACTCCTTTCATGTAATATCAGAATTTTATGTCTCTTAGATTCTTCATACTGTGGTTCATAAATTCCTTTTAGCAGTGATTAAAATAGTTAGCTAATGAGGCTATTGGTCAAAGTGAGAATTGTAAAGGGATGCTTCAGTGCCATCTAGTGGGTTTATCATGTTAATAAGAAAAGTTCCCTCTTGTATGACAATTTTTATTTCATAATCATAATCAGAAAACAACTTTTGCTACTGCTCAATGCTTCCTTTTTCTTCAGTTTTGTACATAATGATGTTGGACACATTACCGTTAAATATTTGTGTTTATTACTCCTAAGGCCATTCTGTTTCTGTGCCAAAATAAATACCATGCAGGGTGGGAGTATTCTGAGCTATATTGTGTGCAGGGAGGAGGCATCACACATTGAGTCCAAGACCAATCATCAGACTAGTGAGGCAGCCCTCCATCCTTTGGAAAGAAACAGCTTCAGCTTGAAGATTCCAAGAGTGGGAAGTATCAGACCTGTTCTGCTGACTAATTGGCATCTTGATCTTCATCTAACTGAGAGTTTGAATGTGTTTGCTGGAGCTTCTCACCCTTGCTTTTCCTTGTATTTTCTTCTTTGAGGTAAAAGAGCCTTTTAATATATTTTCCATGTGTTACTACTTCTGTGCTAGAATCAAGACTTACCTTTTCAGAGTCTTTTTTTATGTGCTTAACAAACTGCATTCATTCTGTCCTTCACAGTAAGGCTTTTCCCCCCAGCATTCAGATAATCTTTGTGGCTTTCTTTTTATACCTTCTCCATTCCTTCCACTGTCAGAAACACTTGACACCTGACTTGTGTGCAATATTCTAGTACTGCCTTCATCAGGGATTATATAAACAAAAATTACCTCCCTACTCCTACACACTGCCTTCCTGAATAGATTTACAAATTCACGTTAATCCTGTTTGCCTCACACATCACATTAGAAGTGTGTGTTGACTCAGTTGTTCAAGATGATTTATAAGCACTTTTCAAAGTTGCTGTTTTCAAGGATACCATCCTCCCCTCCACAGTTATAAATTTGATTATTGTTCAGACATACAATACAGTACACGAATACATTAAAACAGAGTTAATTGCATGGGTTCATTCTCTTTACCAAACTATCCATGTTACTCTGTGCAACTTCAGCATCAATATTTGTCATGCTGTCAACCTCTGTGTCACCTGCATATTTTATCTGTGGCAATTTTATATCTAAATCAGGTTATGCATAAAACTAGCATCACTTTCCTTTGAGATTCATCTTTGGAAGACACAGTTTTAAACAGCCTCACTGAAGGATTATTTCTCGCTGGCATTATTTTTCTAACCCATTAGTTTCAGACTGTAGGTGCTACAGTGGCAGCTATTTTAAATGAACAGCAGCACATTGTGCTTGCTTAATGTCCTCTAGCAGTTAAAGCACATGGTATCAGTATGTATGATTACATCTGTAATCTCTCAAAGACCAAAATCAAGCCCATAAATTGTATTCCTATAGTTTAAATCTTGGTCACCAAAATCCACTATTTTAGCTGGATCATATCAGGTTATATACAAGTCCTTTTTAAATGCTTATAAGTTATTCAGGCCTCTGCAATTTCCTCAGCACTCCAAAACTCATCTCAAAGGCTGTTGGTGTACATGAAGTGCCTCAGCCAAATGCGTTTTCTTTAAGGACTTTCAGGCGTGAATAATCCAGATTTGATCATTTAAGAGAAATCATCCCAAGCAGATGCTAAACTTCCTCCTTACATATTAATGAATTCAGTGGAATGTATGCATTCTTTGCTCTTTGCCCTTTTTGCATTCTTCTAAACAGCTGTAACACAAATGTCTCTGAGGAGTCCACTTGAAACCTGTGCTTGGGAGCATGGCCCAACATCTCAAAGAAAATTCACCTGAGCTCTATGGCCATCAGTCCCAAACTTTCACTCCTTTAAAGCTCCCATGGTTAACCCCTGGCACACCTGCTTGCCATAGAAGCATGATAGAGAAAGCAGAATCAGAGATAGCACATTACAGAAAGAGCCACTGCTGGTGTGGTGGGCAAACCACAGCTGATGTTTCCCTTAGAAACATTCACTCTGCCAGAAATGGTCGATACAGCTTCTAGTGATATACTTGCAATACTACAGCTTAAAATTATTAAATAAACTGATTACATTCTGCTCATATTTGAGCCCCTTCCAGTCATGCTAAAACCCAAGGAATTATCCATCAAGTTGCAATTTGTCCCTTTAAGCCTGTGGCCTAAGCTTTGAACATTTAGCTTTGCATGGAGGTAAGATCCCTTTGTCCAAATTACACTGGAATTCCAGATTAGTGAATTTCCTCAGCTATTTATGTGCTTCTGGGGAGATTGATGCTTCTGGCCTCCATAGATCTGACTTTCAAATGAAAGAGATACAAAAAAAGGAGGTCTGAAAAAAATACTTGCTTATTGAATTAAAGTGTATGTAGCTTCCTTAGAGTTTAGTTAGTCCAGAACTTACTGTGAACAGATTTGTTTTATTTCCTTATATGAAATAAATATATATTCTATATTTCTGAGCAAGGACAAATACAGCCAGTATTAAAGAAAGCGTTTTCCAGAAAGTTCTGCTGAACACTAATTCTCTATATTTTATTTCTCTTATATTCTCTAATTTTTCCTATTGATAAAGCATTAAGTAATGCTGGGGAATTAAACATAAAAATAAAATATTAATTTGTATACCTTCTTTTTATAAAGTGATCATATCCAATTGTGATATAAAATAATTCATTGAGACAAAAGAGGATTCCAATATAAAGAAAACTCAAACACCAAAGTCCCTTGTAAATGGACAATGATCTTGTCTGCTCTTTTTACATTATTATTATTTTATGTATTATTACATAGCCATAGCAAGGAGCAACATTATTTTTTGCCCTTAAGAATTTAATTTAAATAATTCCTATATCATTTGAGAATTTGTATTGGACATAGCTTTTAAAATTATATATTATTTCATGAAAGAAGTAGAATAGCGCCAAAGTAATAGCTACACACTAGGAATTAGCAACATTAGCTGGGTAATCCATATTGTTCTTTGTTAAAACCAGAATGCTAATTCTTGTGAACTTAGAGATTTACTGGGGGTTTACATACCACAGCACATGAGATCAAGACAATCTACCCTCCTTTTCCAAATCACACTTCAAATATTAACAGGGTGTTTGTACAAAGCAACCCCTGTTCATTCATAGAAACCCACAGCTGCATAATTCAGCAGGGGTGTAGGCATGTACTGTTGTGGTACAGAATGATTGCTGTCTTAAAATTGCCATATACATGAGAGAAAATAGGCAGATATAGCATGGAAGTCAGGGTACTATTTACTGAGGACTTACAAGAAGAAAATTCAATGTGTTCTGTGTCTGTTTCTTTCATTAATATAAAGTTAATGTTAGAGTCAATAAAACCCTCAGATAGATTAATTATTCACAAGAGTTTATAAATAAGAAAGGGAGCAGACAGAATAATGCTGCTGCACTGGAACAGGAATTGCACTAGGTGGTAGTGTGAACTTGCTCCTCATGAGAGCCGAGGATTAACAGTGATGGTTGGGATGCTCATTGAAAAAATCTGCTGCCTTCTACCACCAGACATACTTTACCTGGGAGATGTTACTAAACTAAATGGGGTAGCAAATATCAAGAAATAGAGAGATTTTTCAGAATGAACTTTCAAAAAACCCGCACAACTTCACCTTGTCTCATATTCATGCCTGTACCTCTATAACCAAACACATGTATATATCTTATTCCTTACAAGTACACAAAAAGGAGACCAAAACAACAGGTTCTATTCTTTTTTTCAAACCCTTAATCACTTTTTCACTCCTTCAGAAAGACTTTTTTGCAATCTGAGCTTTCTCAGTTTGATCACTTATTCTAGGGATTTTTTTTCCTGTTTCTTTGCCCTATGTACCTGTACCCTATCATCAGTACCGTCTTTCAGGTGCTCATGTTAGCAAGTTTTTCCAACTTGTCAGCTAGAGACCATCACCAAGTTCAGAAGAATGCACTAAATTTTGAAAATCCAATGATTTTCAAAAATCCATGGTCACCAAATGGCTCAAATTTACCTCTGTGATGGTGGCTCAGTTCCAGCACCCCCTTGCAGCACTTCTCTTGGGGGCTCAGAGACTTCACAGCTAAAATGCTCCATTAGAGCTCACTGCAAGCACTGGTATTTATTTATGGCACCTGGAAATGAACAGGTGTCTCATGGCACAGACAAATTACAGAGCCTCAGAGAAGAGCTAAAGATCCCATTTCAGCCCCAGCAGGAAGAGCAAGAGCCTGATGAAGGCAGAGCAAGGATCACCTGCAGTGAGGCTGCAGCTGCCCTGGGAAGAGCTGAGGGCATTCTTGTGATGCTCAGCACAGGAACACAAGCTCAGGAATGTTTTGCAGGTGATGTGTAGGAAGGAGAGAAGAGATGAGAGCAAGCTGGGCTCAAGTTCTAGGACTAGGAGTGGCTTAGGAGAGGATGTGCATCCACCAGAGGAGAGGTGAACAAACAAACCAAGGCTGGCATTATTGGCTCAGCAGGGATTGGGGCGGTGCAAAGAGCACAACAAAGTTGTGAAACTACATAAAGAGTTCTGTTAATTCACTTCCCTGAGGTAACCCAGCATTAAAAAATAAAAAAGAATCAATAAAAAAATCCAAACTACTTGGCTTTCACTGAAGGATATGTAGGAGTATCAGCTGTTATCTACTTCTCTGTAACACTCAGAATTTTTAACTCTGGCTCCTGGCTCTAATTATGCTATGACCAGTGAAAGCACTCATTTAATCAGTGTATATTCCTTCTATTTTATAACACAAAATAGCACAAATTAAAAAAAATAAAGTGTAGTGTGTATAATCATTCTCAAGTCTCCAGAGAAACTACCTCAATTACTAGGCTACTTTCAAAAAGTAACAAATTTAAATTACTGTGAAATCCTTTTAACATAGCTATCTGCAGCTGTAGCTTCAATGCAATTATTTGAACTAAATGTTCAGTTTTGTGCTTCTCAGAAGATATTCAAGAAAATATAATATAAGACATCAGATATATTCAAATATTCTATTACTCCATGTCTGGTTTATTCCTGTGGAATTGAATGTACATTAATAGATCTTTTATACCCTTCAAAGATTCAAATAACATAAATTGCAACTCTCTGCCTGACAGAAGATCCTGGAATCTTCTGGAATCCTGGAACTGTGTGGATACACTTTAGGAATGCTCTGATACACCCTTATATCCTAAACTCTAATAACAACCTGCAGCTGACATTGTAGATGTATGGTTGCATGCAGATACTGCCATCCACTCACCAAAACTCCCAGATCTTATTTTATTTTGTTCATGGTCCTTCAGTAGAATGTGAGCTCTACTGAGCAGCACCAAGATATTTTCAAGCAGTATCTGATTCACTACTGGAGAAGTAGTTTCTCACTGTGATTCCTGCAAGGAAATAAGTCATCATGTTTTTATTCCCTCATGGAGGGAAGATGCAGTTCATCTAATATAAGAAAATTCAACCAGCTCTAATATTTAATATATAAAACATAGGTATCAACTAGAATAAATTTCACAGAAGGAATGTCATGAAGCAGTAAATATGAAAGGACAAAAATATCAGAATAGTTGTCATGTCTGCTTCCTTTAAATCCCTCTAAGGGATGCTGCAGCATGGTGTTACCTGGAGAATGCCATTAACTCCTGGCAGCTGTGGGGAGGCAGCAAAGACTGCTGCCAGCTGTCTCAGTCTTTGCTTGTTCATCTCTGTCAGGTTCTGCTGCCTCCAGCCCTCCTGCTCCTTCCAGCTGCTCCTCATCAGGACCAGGACCAGGACCAGGACCAGGACCAGGACCAGGACCAGGACCAGGACCAGGACCAGGACCATCCCCTTTTGTCTCCATGTCCCTCTGGGTATTGCAGTGATGCCTCTGGCAGTAAGGGTGATGGAAATGACTCTGAAGTGGAGTTAAAAGGTGCATGCATGCTAAACGGCCCTCAATTTCTCAACCCTCTCTATTAACTTCTGAGCATTTTTGTTCTGCATAAAATATCTACAGATAGTTGTTGATCCTGTCCTGACTAATAAAATGCTTGCACTCTTCAGGTGTTTCTACAACTGTAATCATACTTATTAGCTTCATAGGAAACTCCAAGCACATTTGAGACCCAGATGTTAAAGTTCAGTTCAAGAGTTTCATTCTCTGATTAATACATGCCTGTTATAATCTTTTATCATTTCTAAACTGTCATGGAGTATTGCAGTACTTCAAGACCTTAGATAAGTTTGGAGATTAATAACTGATAATAAAACTACTTGGAATTTATTTGAAGTAGATATTTTAAAGTCATTTCCCTTTAGGCAGGTGGTGAATTGATGTGACAATGCCAGGGTTAGTAAAGTGATACTTCTGTGGCAGTCACAGCATCTGAGCCCCATGGAGTGCCATCGTGTCTCAGGTGGGGATCTCTGAGCTAATGCAAACTCCAGAGGGAATAATTGCTCACTTTGTTGTTCTTGCTCTAATTTAAGATTAGCTGCAAGTATCTTGACATGATTCTTGTGCACTGCCTGGCATTTTGCATTCCTGGTTCGTGCAAGGCTTCCCAGGAACACTGGTAATGCAAATTGGTTGTAAAAGTAGAACATGCTCTGTGTGCTACCATCTCACACACTTCATTTATCCTACCCTGAACATCACCAGCTGCCCTTTGATCTGAACACAAGAAATGACACCAAGTTTGCCCTACACCAAAGCAAGAGTGTTTTCGATTTATCTCTTGATCTACTGTACAACAGGAAATGTAACCAGAAAAGTGATGTTCCTAGGAATTTACTTTCAATTCTACTGATAAAATGCCTGCATATATCAGTCTAATGGGATTAACTAATGAGACAAGCTGATAATTAATGTGTTGTTTAGAGGCTATGCTATTTCTAGGCAGTAATGAACTGCTCAGCAATGCAATGTAGGCTGGGTTTTTTCATTTAGGTTGAAGGGCTGGGGAGGGGTGGTGCCCCACACAGCTCCCTGTCCCAGCTGAGTGCAGAGTGAAGGGGGTGGTGCAGGTTGGGTCTCACCCCCTGTACAATGAGAGCTTTGTCAGGGCACAGACCCCAGCCTGAGAACCAGAAAATGTTCCTTCCTGGGGCTGGTGGAGTAGATGAATCACCAGACATAATTAGGGACCAGAGTGTCTCTGCAAATCAACTGAAAACAGAGGTGGACAGAGATTCTGGCATTTACACATCCACACCTGGCTGATTGTGGAAGGACACTTCAGCTATTCAGGGAACCCTCTAATAACATGAGACCCTGATTCTTCTTACAAAGTAATCATTTTTTGAGATATGTTATCATTCCTTATCAATTCTCTAGATACATGTATTGCATCAGTTTGAGACTTATGAACATTTATGGCCCAGAAAGGCAGAACTCAGGGCTTGTTTCTTCTCACAGATCAGTAACTGAAATGGCCACTCCCCTGCTGCTCACTGTCCTGAAGTGGTTTCACTGCTGTACTTTTTCTTTATGAACAGGGTAGGGGGAATGAATCATTAATGAAATAAATAATTTTATCTTATAATGGGATACCAAACATGCCATGACTTTTTGGCCTTTGTGAATGACATTCTTGCAAGTGCTCCTTGCAGATGGAGAGGGCTGTAATTGCTTCTGTTTGAGACCCAGAGCTCCCTGTAATCAGCACTTACACAATGGAGAGGGGGATTGTGCAAATCTTGAAAACACATACCTAACTCACTCTATGGATTCTGTGCTTGTCTGAAGACAGTTCTCTCTTTTATCCCTTGAACGACTTAATTTCAATGGCATTAAAAAGTATGCCTAATAAATATCTGATTGTGTATCATACACACTCACAGAGTGCAGCAAGGAAGTTAAAAGACATCCATGTAGACAGTGCATAAGTAATAATTTAGATTATTAAATTTCTGCTGTCTGTAGACTATTGCTGCAGGACAAGATAAAAGCTCCAATATGAAATCTTTCTGGGATAAAGGGAAAAAAAGCAGAGAAAATTTCTAAAGGCCAAACCAAAGAATCCTGAAGTGATATTTTACTGTATTTAAGATTTCATGCCAGTGAATGCATTTCCAGTTATTCTAAAAGCAGTGTTGTTCTAAAAAGACTATAAAGGCCTTTATGTTCCATGTTGCCTTATTTTGTGTTATAAATTGCAAATTCAATAAAGTATTAGCTTACACCACCTGGTAAATTTTCTATTTTAAAGCAAATAGAGAATTATTACTTAAGAGACATCAAGTACACAAAGAACAATCCCTTTGATGTGTGTTTTCAAGGCTGGCAGGAAGTTTTTTAGAGGAAAAAAAGAGCTGTTTTTCTCAGAACCCATGAAACTGCCTCAACTGAGATGAGGATGGCCTTTGATTTCTTGTCCAAATCCTGCAACTTTTTGGGCTGGGCTCTGATGTCCAGGCTCAGATCTGGAGGCAGTGGCACAAACTGTCTGCAGACCCCTTACTTTTAATTACCTCTGATGCAGGCTCTGACTGCTTTTCATATAACCAGTAGCCCCCAGGATTTTGGCAACCCCTGGCTCCCAACTCCTGGCTAACATTTGGGATGTTCTCATCCCAAATCAGTGTTCAAGGCTCCCCGTGTCATTGGACAGCCCAGGTGTCATTGGACTCTCACCTCTGGTAACTGTCAAGAATTCTAGCTTTGATCATTAGGTGTTTTTCATTAATATCAACAAAATTAAACTGCAGTCTAGCTGGTAGAAAAGCAGATGATAGTTGTTTAAAATACTCACATACGTTGTGCATAACTAGTGTTGCAAATTCCCAGAATAATCAGTACTTCCTCCTTTGCACATAGCAGCATTGCTGAAATCACTTCATGGTTACCGATTCCACAGCATGTCACATTGTTGTTATAATGCACTTTAGGAGGGTGATGTAATTTTTTTTCATAAGATGTAAGGGTTGAATAATCCCAAAACAGGCACAGCTCCTTGAAAAATCAAGACCTGCATGCTGCAATCACCCACAAGTGATGTGTTCACAAACAACCCAACTGGTTTTCAGAAGCAGGAAGTCCACACAAAAACCAGCCCCAAAGCTTTTCACTCTCCAGTTGTTCACCCTTAGCATTTAGGGCCTGTCCAGTTCCAGATCACTGAAATATCCCTGAAATCTGACAGCTTTTTCAGGCATTTGCATGCACTCAGATTCAGCTATGTACACTTTGAAACAGCTGCATAACCCTGGAAGCAATACTGCAGTGCAGCCTGGTACCCTTGCTTGTTGAAAACAATGACAACCACTTCAGCTCACTTAAAAAGAGGCTGGGTTGGACTCACGTTGTGAAATACTCCAGTTAAACTTATTAAGTCTAATTGGTGTGGTAATGTTGAGTGCTGTGCTGGTTACAACATCCCACTCCCACATTCCTTAGGCTTAAATGACTTCATGCTTTGCAGCCCTGCCTCATAACTCTTATTTAGGGAAGCCCTTTAAAAACCTTTCACTGTTCTTCATTATGGTTTTCTTCAATTCTTTTTAAAAAGAAATATTTCTTAACTTCAAAGCCAAAAGGCTTAAAATCAAAATGATGATGCTCAATTTTTCTGAAGTCATTTTGAACGTGATACTGATTTAATTGGCCTGCAAAATAAGTGGATGTCATCTTGTAGCTTTTAATTAATTTATTTACAAAGAGGCTATAAACTAGATACTTTTCATTACATTATTTACAGAAAGATGCTATAAACTAGATACTTTTCAACAGTCTACCCTGTATTAGCTGGCCTGTCTCAAAGATGTTTTGCAAGACCTTCCAAAAATAGCAGAGGGCAAAGGTAGTGCTTCATTGAAACCAACCTGCCGGATTTAATTCCAGTAGTGGCCAACAAATTTTAAAAATTCTGATTGTATTCTCAAAGCATACTAAAAACTCAAGTTGCCTGAAGAAACAGTACTCAAAAGGAAAATAAAGAAGCCCTCCTGCTTACAGTCAGCCTTGTTGCTCTTATCAGCAAATATGACAAAAGAGTGTTCCCTGTGCAAGCCATCCTTTTGTGCAGGGAGTGGCAAAGCCAGTGAGAGGCCTCAAGCAGACTTTGGGAACCATCCATGGGCTGCTTCTCCTCATGTCAGCATTTCCAGGAGTTTTCTGAGGAACAAATCTCTAAATCACAGCTCCAAACTGAAACCTCCTTGCCAGGCACGACACCAAAGGGGCACAAACACAAACCTGTGGTCACAAGGAGAGAGGGCACCACAAAACAACAAAAGGTTTTATGGGAGCACCACAGGTGCTGCCACACCACAAGCACTTAAGAATGCATTTATACTGGTACAAACATAACAGTGCCCTGATGGAAACTTCCTGTGCCAGACTGAAGCTGGAAAAGGGATTGTGATGGAACAGAGCCAGAACTTGCAAAATAACAATTAAACCCAAAAACACCAGGCCCCATATCACATCCAAGGTCTGATATGGAACCATCTGGGGTTTTTCTTATGTGTTTTCATTTAATAGTGACTAACAGGTTGTATAAATTAATGTAATTTCTTATTTTCATTTTTTGCACTGTAATTTATCTTACACCTTTTGCATCCCAAAAAACTAGATCAATGCACGTAGTGTCCATAGGATTTTAAAATACCTTGCTGCAGATTTAAAATTTTCTGCTTATATCATATTCCTTAGGTCCCTATTTTGTAATTTTTAATTCAGTATTGCCCTCAGAACATGCACTGTGCATCAGAGTGTTTTATCACAGAAAACAATGACCAGGTAATTCACCTGGAATTCTCTTTGATGAAAACTAAGGCATAACTGCAGGAATAAATATGTTTTCTTTATTAGATACAAATTTCAGATCTTACCCCATGTAAATCAGAAAAAGACTTGGGCTTACATGAAAGTTACAAATAAGTCATGCAACAACTATTAGTTAAGATAGTATTAAAATACAAAGTAAATGGAACTTAACATTTGGTACTCTTTCTTTCGCTAAGAAGTATTTTATTTTATGAGTCATCCCATTGGAATTTTCATCAATAAAAGTATTAGAGGCTGGATTATAAGAATGGCACAGCAGGCTGGAATGAATAGAAAAATAGTTGCTGCTATTTAAGATTTTTTTTTAATTCAAATTTGTTACAGTTACATTGGAAAAGGTGACCTTTACATTACTGTTACTATCTATAATATTCACACATTATTCATACACCCAAAACTGAATTATACATCCTGCAATGTGCATGGATAGGCAGATCCCTGCCAAGAAAATTTTTTCTCTAGATAAGACTTGACAGTGGTGCAATTAAAATTGAGAGAAAAGAAAAAAATAAATAAAATAACCAGCCCTGAACCACAACTTGCCAGAATTATCACTATTAGACCTTTTTTGAATTGTAGGATATTATATGCACTGCACCTCATCATGTAAGATGATTACAGATGTTGCTAAAGAAGAGAGATTTTAGGAGAGAATGCACAAAGCTGTGTTTTAGCTGCAGAAAGACATTTGGCCACTTCATCCCTCACAAAAACACATTCATTGATAAAACTTCAGGACAGAAGGAATTTTCCTTGCTGGTTTTGGTAATGGAGAGCAAAATACTAATGTCCATCTTGTCCAACCTGATGGAATAAGCAATCATTTTCCCATGTTATAAGAAAAAATATTAAATATAAGAAGTCAGCCAAAAACAGAGATGAAGGTATGAATGCCATCTATGAAAAGAAGAGAATCATAGATAAGGCAAACACAAAATGCCTTGTTCCTTTCCTTCCACCCTAATAACAAGGAAATGGAATGAAGCTGGCACTGCACACCTGAAGAGAAAGGAAAGGAGATGATTCTCCTCACATTTGTATGATTCCAAAGTGCTTGATAGAGGATGCTGGGTGTGCTAGAGCTGTGCATGAGTTCAGGGACAGCTTGGACAAGCTCAGGGATGAGAAACCCTCAGGCCCTTCTCAGGGATGGAGAGTCAGCATTTTGTTGCTTGCTGCTTCCTCCCCAGGTCCCAGATAATACCAAAGCAGTTAACCCCATTAAAGTGCAAAGATTTCTAGAAGCCAGCACAGAAGTGCTGACGTCTGACAATGCTGCTGAGCTATGAGCTTTCTTGGTATTAGCAAACTAGCATAGAAAACCCATTTCATGCCTGTCAGCTGGAGCAAATCCTCTGAGTAATTTGTTACATATATGAGGATACCTTGCTCTCCCAGTAACCTTGTCTTGAACACTGGAGGAGAGCTGTGGTGTCTCCCTGGCTGCTGAAAGGCAGCAAGAACCTTCCTAAAGGGTCACTTCATGTGTTCTGAGAAAAGCCTGGGTAAGTTAAACTTCATTTGATTCTCAATGTTCTCAATTGATCTGTAAAAATTGCATAGCACACATTTACATCTAGGATGTGAGACAGTAATGTCCTCATCTTGGGTAAAATCAAAAACCCTTTAAGATTTTGTGGCTTTAATTTTAACTTGGCAAAGTCACTAAATCTTGTAAGTGATCTGAAATCTGCACCACCAGATTGAGCTGAGTCCATGCTGCAGCAGAGGGTTCAGGTAATGGTATGGTTTGGGACTATAATACCAGATTTGAGAAAGTCTTTTTAATGTAATGAGTTATTCACATTCCTTGAGCTCCCCTGAGAACACAGACACCAAAATACACGCATAGGCAAAGTCTATGAATTCAAATTATTCAAGAATAATTCACTGAATCAACTAGATTCACTTAGAAGTTTGAGTAACATGTTTGTGCAGTAAACTTTCCTTCTGAAGTGTGAAGAAATGGTGAGGATAGAATGAAATGAGGGTTTGGGCCAATGTTATATATAATAGAATTAAATCAGAACATAAGATTAAATACTAATTTTCTGTGGGGCCCTTAAATTCTAATGAATCAACCTTTCTTTGTCTATGAATTCTTAATGATATAAAAAACAAGATTAAGTACTTCCAAACGTGATGCTTTATTAGAGCGCTGAGTATAGCACATATCACAGTTCTGAGTTCTATAACCCATCACTGAAGCCAGTTTTGTCCAGGATGACCTAGGATAACTTGGAAGCAGATTTTTTTGTGTGTGCATCTTTTAAACACTTCTTCATTTTTGTCATCGTAACTTCTGTGGGTAACTGGCTAACTGATCAATTTGCAACCCACCAACAGACTTTAACAATGTAAGCAGAGGATAATTCAATTTTAGTGTGACTAATTTAACACTTTACTGGATTAACTTAGTCTTGAAGAGATAAATAGGAACTCTCTGAACTCCATACTAGCCTTGATTCTTAATCTTCTCTTAGGGACACAGAGCTGGAACCTATATTTGCTTCTACAATATACAGCTGAAGAAATCAACCTTTCAAGGCTAGCTTTATAAAAAAAAGAAAACCTTGAAAATGCTTTTGTACCTAGAATTTGTAAGATTCACTTTAACCCAGTTCATATTTGTGTGTGCTAGATATGGAATAACTCATCCGTCAGTGGAAAGGATTATACCAAAAGGGAGTCTCCCCTTCCTTGTCATAGGAGGTGTCAGTAGTCACCCTTTGACTTAAAGGGTTTAACACTAAAATGTGGAGATGCAGGTTTCTCATTTGTATCTACACAAAATGATAGAATCATTTAGATTGGAGAAGCCCCACATACACCTGCAGGAACTAAGATTTCTAGGAAAGTCTCATCAGAAACCTGAACATAATAGTACAACAACAATATAGCACTATGTGAAATGACATCATTATCAAAACACTAAAAAATAAAATTACTGCAATTAATACAATTTAATTATGAAGATTCATGGTGATTGAATGTGGTGACAATCCGCCCCAGGAACTATTCTCCTCTCTTTAAAAGCATTTTTGTCACCTTTTCAAAGAAAAGTCAGGTATTTCATTTGGTAGCCAAATTAGAGATAAGAGATCTACAAGATGAAAAAATAACAAGTGACAGACTAAGCCATTTAATTTTTTTATCATTTTTCATACTTCTTTCTGCATTCTCTCGAGTGACAGTTTGAACCGGGCAAACACATGCTAGCTCATCCTAAAACACCTTGTTTGTGTCTTCATGTTGCAACAGTAGACTTAGATATCAAACACAAATTTGAACATTTTGCCTAAGACTGTAAGTTATTTAAGAGAGGGATCAGCTCCAGGAAGAACAGTTTTGCTATCAAAACTGAGGGGTGGAATGCAATGGATGGGGGCTCTGCCACTGCCATTGGTGTGATGTTAAATCACAATCTCAGCCTTGTCACCAACATTTTTTCATAAAAATCCTTTCTTTGAGATTTTTCCCCTTCTGGGAAGCTGAGGCCCCAGAGAAAGAATGTAAACAATGGTTCTCTGCTGCTGTGGAATGCAACAGGTGCAGCGGTGATTGGTCTTCTGTGAGTGTTCAGATTTGCTGACCACTCACGGGAGAGTTGTCCTTGTTTTCTGCCTGGACACAGAACTTTGTTATTCATTCCTATTCTATTCTTAGCTTAGCAGCTTCTGAACTTTTCTCTCTATTCCTTTTAGTATAGTCATAATGTATTATATATCATAAAATAATAAATCCAGCCTTCTGATCATAGAGCCAAGATTCTCGTCTCTCTCTCTTCCCCCTGAAGACCCTTGCAAAGCCCTATAACACAGCCTCGCACCAAGATGAGCAGCCCCACTAATCCTGAAAGGCCCTGTGTTTTTTCAATATTTCCATCACACTTCCCAGCAATTTTTAGCTTGAAAAATAATAACCAATGGAGGGCAATAGCAGCCTGTTTGAAACCTTGCATTAAGTGGGTGGGGTCATGCAGCAACTGGTCGGACCTGGTTGGTGTTATCTCGCCAGATAAAGGCTGACAGAGGGAGATCTCTTTTGGCATTACCCAACACAGCCACGGATGCAGCTGTGTGGAATCCAAGCATTGTGGAGCAGCAGAGGGTGAGCATCCCTGTGCCACGTGCCCTTGGAGGGCAGGCACGGAGCTGCCTTGCCTCTCTCCAGGCTCCTCTAAGAGCTCCTGCAAGGTTTGCCACGAGCAGCAGAGAGGCTGACCCTGAGAACTTGCTCTGAGCCTTGCCAAGGTAAAATGGGATGCACTGGAGCCAAAGACATCTAAGGGACTGAAATAAGGATGATGGTGGTGAGGGGCAGGGTGTTTGGTGAGTGGCTGGAGGAGAGGAGATGGAAGCAGGACCTCCTTGAACCTGCACTTGGCTTCACAGGGATGAACTCTTTGCTCCTAACAGTGTTTTATGGATTTCAGAGGATGCAGAGCTCTGGTTGGATGAGCTGGGCATGACATTAGATTTTTTAAGAATTACCTATTTTCCTTTGAAGATAAGTTGCTCATGGTAGTAGTGAGAATGCACATTCCCTCTTCACCTTGGAGTAAATGATGGGTTCCATTTACCCCTGTGCTTACCTACCAGCTGGTGATTAAGTGATCAGGCAGATGAGGGCTGATAATCATGCATGGCTGATAGCAGTGATCAAAATGAGTTTCAAGACCATCTGTATGATTTACAAGCACAAACGAAGTTTGTTCTTGGGTTGTTTGTTTTAATGCAATCATTGATGGCAGTTCTGTGAGTAACTTTTCTATGAAATCCTAGGACAAATTTCAGTCTGTAATATGTTGTTGCAAGTCTTGTTAGAATTTAAATTGCATGCCCATAAAGTGCGCCTGTACAGAGAAAAAAAGTTTCTGTTTGTCAAGGACAGGAAGATAATCTTTAAGGATTCCTAGAGGATATCCTGATCATGCAAAATTCCCATGGCAAACAAAAATAATCCCAAAGCTATTTTTTTGAAACCTCACTATTTTTGAGGAGGAGTTGCTTTTTTGGATCTTAGTAAATGACTGAAGTACTGAGTTTCAAGGGGTTTTAATGGGTTAAGGGAACCCTTAGGTGAATTCCAGATTCTAATTTCAATTATGTTTGAATTGTGTTCTTATTCACTTCAGATGCTTGCAGTATGGATCACTACTCTTTTTCTTCTCAATGCAGCCAGAGGTGAGACATATCATTAATAAATTCTATAAAGAGTAAAAATGATGTGCAGCTTACACCAGGATATCTATATTCTAGAAAAAACCTGTTCATTGGAATGGATTTAAAATAATTCTTCATTAGGACCACTGAGTCATGTCATGTTTTTCCCACATTTAACTCATTGCTTTTTAATTCTGTAAAGGTTTTTGCAGCTAGTAAACAGAATGGGAATCAGAAAGGTATTTTTATATGCAAATTGATACTGAAATTCTTCCAGAACATTTCCTACCCTGAAATCACTCATGGTAGCTACAATCCTGGTAATGAGAGTCTAGGCACCTACTCTTCACAGTGCTATGCAGAGAACAAGAAAATGGTCATTGTCCAAAACACCTCTTCAATGACGGGAAAGAATGGACTTTTCAATAGCAATAAAAATTTCTTGGGATTTCACAACTGTTGTGCTATAACAGTGTGGAAGGATGACAATTAATGGCAACACCCTCATGTCATATTTGCACCATTACTGTATTAAAGGCACAAAAGAAATTGTGAAACTGGTCCTTCAGGCACAGACCACACATCCTGAGGCTGTGCTTCGCTCTAGGCTTCCACTCAAATTCCACTTTATTGCTTCCACTAAAACCTTATGGTGATGAAAACAATAAGGGAGATGTTTAATGTCTGTTGTGGAGCAAGCAGAAGTATCTATTTTAATGTTTTGGTTTCTTTTTGCTCCCTCATGAGCTGTTGCACAAGAAATAACAATTTAGATAATCCCTGGAGTTTAGGATTGATTTAAAGGACTACTCTGTGCTGACAGCAAAAGCTGATTTTTTCTTCCCTGAATCAAGATTTTATTGTCTGGTTCCAAGGGCTGTGTTAACAATATGTTGAACTAAACTCATCCTGAGCTCACCAGGCTGAGCTCCAGGCTCTGTCTGCAGCAGGAACCACTCCTGAAGTTCGAGTCCTCACCTCAAACACCCAAGCACATCTGAGCCCCTTAATGAGAAATGCTCAAAGTGCCCTCCCAGTCCAAACCAGGCTCGTTTTGCTTTCCTGGTGTAAACCCTCTCCTGCCAGCTTCGTGTACAGAACCTGTGGCATTCCCGAACACAAGTATCTCTTTCTTTGTGCACCCCAGGAAGGGAAGTTTGCTACCAAAGGCTTGGATGCTTTTCAGACAGCCCCCCATGGGCTGGGATCCCGGGGAGACAACTGGCAGGCTTGCCCAGCTCTCCAGATGCTGTGAACACAAATTTCCTTCTCTACACCAGAGATAACATGGTGAAATACCAAGTAAGAAAATGCTTTGTTTATAAATACTGACAGTGTACAATACATTCAATAAATTGTAGGGACAGTTTCTTTTCTCACATATTTTGCTCATAAGACTCCTGGGAGAACCTCAAATTCTATATTAGACACATGATAATTTTCTTCTATCTTTTTTTCCTTTTTCCTCATTTCAGCTCCCTGAGGAGCCGGGTATATTTACAACATACATTAATCACAGCCCTCTAACACAAGTTATTACAGGTAAAAGGTTCCAGAATTAAGGGGTTTTATATAAATGGCAGTCACAATCAGTGGAGGTGTTTATTAAGTCACTTCAGAACAACTCCAACTCCTCCAACTGAGGGCCTATGGGGTTTTGACAAATCAGTCTTTCACTGAAGGTGAGATGTCTGCTAATTAGTGCATGACATCCCCCTTTTAAGTCAACAAAACCATAAAAAAAATTATGTCAGAGCTAGTACTCAGATCTTCTTTTAAAGAAAAGAATGTCTTCTTTCTCAATACACACCAAAATACCCACAGCCTCTGAATTTGTAAGCCTGGTGGGATTTCCCATCAAATAAAAATGAAGCAATTAAGGTCTTATCTTCAAAGGAAAAAAGAAAGAACAATAGGTATAATTTCAAAGTCAACCACATAAAACCTTTCAGAAGATGCTATCTTTGCATTTCTATTGCCAAGTTTGATAAAATCTTGTACTTACATGACATGTTGTACCAGTATATCACAAAGCAGCATGCAGAAGATGCCAGTATCATTAATTCAATTAACCAGAGGAAGTGAAGCATTTGTTGAAGTGATTAATTGATTAAGTGAGACTTGAAAGGCAGTTTAGGAATGAGGAGTAAGACCCATCTTTTCCAGGTCTAGAACTATGCCTTAACCATTGGGGCACTCTGCCCTCTACCAAAATGTACAGTGGGATGGAACAGTCACATCCTTGTTGTGTTTGCTGGTTGTTTGGTTCCCTTGGCACAGAAAATTTCAGCTACAAATCCTTCAACTATAAAAGCTTCGAATTTCCGAGCGCACAGGAAAACTCGTTTCATTATCCACGGCCACCTTGCTGGAGCAGATCTCCCCTGGATAACAAGCATCTGCAGGGTAGGTACAACTATTTTTAATAGTCATTTTGCTTGTATTTGAAAGTCTAAATATCCACATCTAGCTTAAAATTCCTGTGTAAAATTTGCACCTCTGTTCTCTTGTTAATTCAGGGAGCACAAAAGTCAGAATGAAGACCAGTTCCACATGACCACTGTCTTGTTCCTGGCTAGGAGTACAGTGCACTTCAGCCTTCTCCTTAATGCCCTTTTGCTGCATTCACCTCCTCAGGGAAAGCTATAATAAATTGATTTTTCAATTCCTTGCCAATAAAAAAGAGGAAAAAAAGAGTGAGTTTTCTCACCTCAGCAAAAGGTCTCAATAAATGTGTCAGTTTGAGTGACACATTTGATCTAATAAAACCAAAAGGCTTTGTTCAGCAGATTGGTTTTATTCTACTCTGGCACATTCCAGAAATGAAATTGTTTCAGAATAAAATACAAAATAAGAATGTTCTATTGGCAGAAGTGTCTAAACAAAATATTTTGGTTATAATCTATGAACTTCAGGGCTGAACAATTCATGCACAAATTTGAGAATTCTTTTAGATGATGCAAGCATAAAAATTTTGAAGGATAAAGCTTGGACCTATTTTGGTAACAGGGGTACTGTCATTAAGAGAAGTTGGTACCTTAGAGCCAACCAAGGCATCTGGAATAGAACAAGAGCTGAAGGAAGCTTGTGGGTGTCCTCTAATCACTGGTTCCACTCTGCCTCCTTGTGTTGATCTTCAGCATCAGCAGGAATTACTGGAGATGTGTCATCACTGATCACACAAACGAAAAAAAATACAGTTTACAAATGCCCTGCTACAGCTGTAATTAATGGCTGTTCCCTTCTCCTCTGTTCTCTTCCTGTTCTCCACCAGTTCATGTTTCACTCTGAAGATGTGAACTGCATTCTGACAGACTGGAGGGGCGGCTCCAGTGGTCTGTACACGGACGCCGTCAACAACGTGCGCATTGTGGGGGCTGAGCTGGAGTACCTGGTGAACTTCCTCGAGGTAAAAAATATCCCTGGAATGTGCCCAGTCCACATAAACATTGTGCTCAGGGTGGCACCTTTAGGTTTGATTCAATAGAGCCAGGAAGAACAAGAAGCACCCAGTAAAGCAGGTCCAAATGTTATAGAAGGGCTTTAATCCCACACAAATGAAAATACCTGCTTTAGTGTCATAATTGACTTTGAAAAACTAACATGAATTTTCAGCAGTTCAAAAGGCTTGAAAATCTGAAATGAAAAACTAAATCCCCTAGATTTAGTGTATGAGGATAAGATGGTAAATAGCCATGAAGACCCTGAAAATGAAAAGGAGTGGGATGACTGGGGAATTGCTTCTCTTTCGGTAGAGATCCCATCACCCAGAACTGTGACTTTCCACTCATCTCCACTGCCCAGTGACCTGGCCATGTCCTGGCACTGCATGGGGACATGCTGCAGTGTCACTTGCATACCCACACTGGTTTTTTCTCCTTTCCATAAACCTTCACAGAAGGAGTATGGCTACTCTCCTGCCAACATCCATTTCATCGGCCACAGCCTTGGAGCACACGTTGCAGGGGAGGCAGGCAGGAGGAAGCCTGGCATTGGAAGAATAACAGGTACTGCAGTTTTATCAGCTGATAAAACTTTATATTTTCACTCAGCTCAGAGAACTGAAGAATCATTGCTGCTTTATAAAAATACAACACAGAATGCAATGTGCTGCTTTGTCATAAATAACAGTGTCCGGCCAGCATGGTGGCACACAAGTCATGACACAGTCACACATTGCTTTCTTCTAAAAACTCACTATTTTCTGCTTTCCTTCTCTCCCAGTCAGCTCTTTTCTCTGCATAGGCATTGCTTTGTCTAAGCCATGCACACAGTGAGCAGTCACATGAGCAGTTCAGGGAAACTGGGGTCAGAGCTGTGTTTTTTACATCTCCTAAGAGACCTCACTGACACTGACGTGAACGGATACCATTTTCAACCAAGATATTCTGGAAATAAAAATAGACTTCTTGCCAAATAAAAATTCATAAATAAATCTACGTGCTCAGAGTAACATATGAAGATTTCATATTTTTCAATAAAATTATTAAAAAATCCCAATAAACCAAATCTCTTATATCATTGTTCCCAAAAGTAAGCCAAGCAGCCATCACCATTTTACTATACTGCAATGTCTTCAATCAGCTTTCTATTAATACCCTGCCTGTTTTTCTAGCTGTGAGTCACAAAATGGATTTTTTTATGAAAAGGCAGAAATGTAATCATATATATAGCATACATAACCTGTGTGTAGTGATATACAGATAATATTATTTACTCAATCAGATGTATCTCCATTCATTTAGGTCTGGATCCAGCTGGGCCCCTTTTCCAGTACACTCCCACAATGGTTAGGCTGGATCCTTCAGATGCAAAATTTGTTGATATAATTCACACTCATGCTGGTCATCTTTTCTTTGACTTTGGTAAGTTTTGGTAAGTTTTCATTTGGTAAGTTTTCATTGAAAGAATGCCATTGGCACACAGGTTGTCTACAGAACACCTGGGACTGATCTGCCAGGATCCATTGTGCATTTCAGCTCCAGGGATTCTTCAGACTTGTGGCCACCTGGATTTTTACCCAAATGGTGGGAAGAAGATGCCAGGATGCAAGCAGCTTCGTGTGCCTCCTGCAACTCGGGATATCAATGACCTGATGAGAGGTAAATATATTTTAAAGAAGTAATACCTCATAATAAGTTACAGGTAGAAACAAAGGCTAGGATAAGGTAAGACCTTTATATAGTTCAGATTTGGGATAGGGATACAATGCTCAAAAATGGAACATTTAAAGCTGCCTCTGAAATACCCTCCAATTTTCTTTTGTACCAAACAAGACAAATTCTAGATGAAAACTTCAGTTAAAGCATGCAAAATTGTGCATCACAAGCTTTCTAAGAGCCTGCCACTGTGCTGACAGGCTGAACTCCGTGGGAATTCTTCATATGAAGGACTGGTAAAATTTCATCCATGGATAATCCAAAAATGAGTATTTTAAAATCTGAGCTCTCCTTCTCCCTAGGAAGATATTACTCCCAATATTAGTGGGATTCATGCATGCCATCAAGCTTTAGTCTCTTCAAAGGGAACAGTCCAAGGTCAGAAATACAAAAGATGATAAAATGACTGCTCCATTAGTAGTTCTTCAAAGAGTGTTGGACCATTAATCAGAATTACCCTGGGATCCAGTACAATAGATCCACAAAATCCTGTCTTCTGATCCTAACCTACAGAAATGAGAACATCTGTTATTCACAGCTAAATGGTTTGAAATCCCTACCACTAGTTAAATAATTTGCTTTCTAAAATGCTCTCCCTTAGAACTGGTTGAGAACTTAGTAACAAAGAGAACTGAAATCTGGCTGTGCTCAAAGTCACTTGGAACAAAAACACTTTCCAACTGGAATGCATAAAATGTCTGCATTTAAATAAAAAAATTCAATATTTTTCCAGAAACATTTCAAAAGGCTCTTTGCAATGTTTTGTCATGAAGGAGAAACTCAACTCTATTGAACACGAGCAGATGGAGTTGGTTGTTCAAGGAGCTCTTAAAAATAGAGACAGCCTTAACTCCCTCTTCTTGGTTAAACCTTTCTTTGTTTGGTAACCTCTCTATTGTTTGCTAATGTTTACATTTATGTAGTGTTTTTATGCATGAAGTGCTTTAGAAATAATATTTAGTGACTTTTTCCCTACAGTTTTTGATGCAGTAGAAAGACTATAGGTGTTAAGTGAATTTGCCACTAACATAAATTGAGCCAGCTGTAAGAGCTGAGGGTTTAAAAGCACAAACCCTTCTGAATTAAAGAAGGAGCTACTAAGAAAACATACTCAGGAAGCCTTGATGATGCAGATTATTTCCAAGAAAAAACAGACAACAAAGACTTTTCAAAGAGATTTTAGTGTGAGGTTTCTTTTCTTTTCTTATGGAAGGAACAATGTGTCAACTGGTCAACGCCAGCTGGTCTATCTTTAAGATGCATAAACATTGCAGTTGGGGGAAATTTTTATTTCACTACAACCTGTGCTAGTCTGCAACCACTTCAGTGCCTCCCAGACTTGCCCCTGTGCTTTGGTGAGCCCCCACCACATGCTGAAGTGGAATAAAACCCATTTTGATACAAACAACCAAACTTTAGTATATGGATATTTGATATAGGAGAGACCTTGGAATCAAGGAAGACAACATTTACTATAAGGGATGTGTAAATACAGCCCAAATAGCACTTCCTGCTTTCCTTACTGGCTGCTTATAAATTTCAGTCTGATGCAGAAAAGTTTCAAAGAGTTCTGACAAAAATCAAGGACACGCTGCCAAATATCCTGCTTTTCAGAGGATTTCACAGAATTGCTATCAAATGACTGCACATTTTCTAGTGCTTAAAAACAACAAAAAGCCACTGAATTTATAATAATTGCTAAAATTACCTTTAATTCTAGAAATTAGTGGAAACTGTGATTTTACAGAATACCATGTTGTGATAACTGCAAGAAAAGGGAAACTACTTCACTGTAACTACTGTATGCTTTACAAAAACTGTAGCTATGAAATATTCCAGTCTTTGAAATATCAAAGAGGAACACTCCCAAATATTTCTTGTTTCACCTTGTGCTTCTCCACCTCTGTTAAAAACTACCTCTTTCCAACAGAAAATAATAGATGTAGGGATAAGTACACTGTGTTACTATAAAACCAAATAATTTCCAATATAAATGTCTTTTAATCATTGCTATTTCTTTTACCTGAAACATCACTATATGTGCAAGTGCTTTTGAGGAAAAGAGACCCCAAAATGTTTCACTGGCATGGACTTTATGTTAGTGTATTGCTTTAATCACTTTTTACCTGTTGGGGTTTTTGTTGGTTTGTTTTTTTCCTCAGCATACAGATCTTTTGGATGTGGACACAAAAGAAGTCTCAGGTATTATGCTGAGAGCATCATCACTCCAAATGGATTTGTTGGGTACCAGTGTGACACATACCAAGAGTTTGTGTTGGTAAGTGCCAGGTCTGGATTTATCTGAGGGCCTAATTATTTCTTTCAATAATTCCTGGGACAACTTCTACACTTGGGATCATGGGATATGGGAACAGGGGACATTCAGAACCAGATCATACCCAAACCCAAGCAATTTCACTATGCAGAAGGGACGATGATAATTTTGCCTTTTTTCCATCAAATGCACAAACAGCCAAAGGTCTACAAATACCAGTTTGAACAGAACCTCCCACATATCAAAACTGAACTGCCTAAACACAGCAGAGCTATTTTTTCCCACTGCAATAAAATCTGCTTTCATGCTTATCTTGTTTTACCTTCTTTTAATGGATGTCAAGGTCTTGATCTGATTGTCTGATCTGTCTAGGTAGATTAAATTCATTAAGGCTCTGCATGGGAATAAAGGATAAAGAGATGACAGAACAAATCCCAAATGGAAAGCCCAACCTTCCTAAATTCCAGTATTCCTAAACATAAATATTTTTTACTGTATGAGCGAGATATTCAGCCAGAAACACTTGGAAATGTGGTTATGCATTCTATAACCAGCAGAAAACCTCCCAGTGGACCCTATGAAAAATGAACATATTATCTGGACATTACAGCTCAGGTAGCAAGGCACAACACTCTTTGTGGTATTTACTTATGGTCCGTGCAAGACCACAAGGAATTAGGACAGATGCCCAACCTGTTTCTCTCTGATTTTCAACAAGATGAAATAAGAATGACTGACCACCTCAACTCCTTTTAGAACCACAATGATAAATACTGAAGATATGATCTGAACTGAGAAGCAAAGACCTACAAAAAACCCAAACAAACAAACAAACAAAAAACTGGGAAAAAGCTGAAATACTCTAATTTTCTAAAATTCAAGAAGTGGGATTTAAATAGATGATGTCTTATAACACACATTTTTATTTTCCCCCCCAGGGAGAGTGCTTTCCATGTCCAGAAGAAGGATGCCCACTGATGGGTCATTATGCTGATAAGTTTTTACATAAAACTGAAAAAGAAGAGCAAAAGGTTTATTTAAACACAGGGCCTTCCCCTCCATATGCTCGTAAGTGCTCATTTTGTGGTGTATTCTAAAATGGCAATGAATTATGTGTGAAAAAGGACCTTACACTTCTGCAGAGCTGCTGCAGTTCATGAGTTGCACTCAATAAAACATCCAGAATTTTAGGTGTTGGGAACATCCAGTACCAGCATTATTTTGGGAAACCGAGATAATTGTAAAAACAGATAAAATGATGCTCACCTTTGGGTTAAACTTGATTATTACATGATGACTTCAAAAATTCTATAAAGCTGAAATTGGGAGGAATTTTATGCTTGAAGAGCATAATTTCAAATTTAAAAATGCAGCATTGTTTTTCTTGGCAAAATTTATAAAACTGGAGCATTTCAGGATATTTTTGCCAAGTTCATCAAGTCAAAATGGCAGGGAGCAATAAGAAATACAATTTTAGTTGTGATTAATGTAGAAACAGCCACAGGACTGGGAAATATAAAAATTAATAAATGAACTGCAATTTATCACAGGTGTTTTTTGCTTATAAGCATGTTTTTGCAATCCTTTTCTCTCTCTTAGAGACACTGAAACATATAAGAAATTTAACACTTAGGAAAGAAATCTTCTTACAACTGTAATCCATTTGATTTTGCTTCCCAAGGCTGGCGAAAAGAGATACACGTCAAAGTATGTGCAACAGAAACCATGAAGGGAAATATAGATGTAGCCTTGACTGGAACTAATGGCTTCAGAAAAAAATATACCATTGACAAGTAAGTTTAATGTGGCTGTTGGAGACGTGGCTCTATCCCTGTTAGCACATGGAATGTACACACAGCTTTTTTTACATGTGTCACCTTGTTCTGTGTGGCCTGTGATTTACACTGTAAATTACGGACTTGTACCTGATAAGTGATGGAATTTCCCTGTGCTGCAGACTGTGGTAAAAATCTGTTTGCTGGTCCCTCTTGCTTTGTGTATTTTCTTTTGTTTTCTGAGGTTGATGTTAGCCCAGCAAAGTGGGCAAGAGCTCTGTGGCTGCTGCGGGACTCAAACATGATTTGGTGATCTCTGAGAATACAAAGCTCAGAGATCTACAGTCATCCAATTATCCCCTCCTCTGGAGGATATTTGAATTAGAAAGTTGCAGCTCACCCATGAATTGTGCTGGAATATGGGACTCCTGTCCACTCAGCCTGGCCTTTTCCAGTAAATGGGAATTTAAATCTCAATAAATAGATGCTGGTCAGCAACCCAGCTTCAATATGACAAAAGCAACCTCCTCTGTGTTTGAACACAGCCTCATTACTGGTCTGTACCAGGAGTACCTTTGCTTATAAATACACCACTGCAGCAATAAACTCACAGATAATTTCAATGTTAATGTCACATTGCAATTTGTGTTTTGTTAGAGTGAACAGAGATAGCACAGAAGGCACAAATGTAAACTATAATTTTCAATTTCCTTCATGGTTAAGAGCAACCAGAAACACTGAGAGAAGTTTTTGACTTGGATTTATTTGAAGATAGATCTTATTTTTCAAAAGCAATGTATAGAATAAATCACAGTGATACTGACAAAGGCTGTGCTAAATGATAAGTGTTTTCATCCTGAAAGGCAAAACTATTAAAAAAACTCATCATTTTCCAGCAGTAGCATTCAAAGCCCCAACTCCCATGGTACCCCTCAGCTCATCTCCCTTATTCCCTATAGTCAAATTTTCTTTTCCCCCTCATTTGTGTAGAACATTGAGCATCACTTCTGTGCTTTTCTTTTGGCAGGGGAACTTTCAAACCAGGCAACACATACTTGAACTACATTGATACAGAAATTTCTGGGAACATTTCAAAAGTTGAGTTCCTCTGGAAAAAGCAACTGGGTCATGCAGACAGAGGCTGCATGGGAGCTGAAGAAGTCAGAATAATATCAGGGGAAAACGGGAATATGTAAGTAATAATCTAATGATGTAAAGGTAGAAGTTTTTCTCCTAAATTGCATTTTCATGTGCCCAGCCCTCCATGGCACATAGCCCAGCACACAGAAACAGCTCTGCAGGGTTCAGCCCTGTGCCTGCCTGGGCAGGTGCTTATGCTGACTCCAGCCTGTGCCAATGGGCCTGGCTGCCACTGCCATCTGCAGGACTTTAGATACACTTTTGGAACATATCTCTTGTTTAGTTTTAACCAAAATTGATCCAGGTTATGCATCCACCTTAATGGATTCTTTGCCCCTTTTCTGCCAAGGTCAGGATTAAATCACTAGACGGTATTTCTTGTTTGGACTCAGATGTTTAATTGTTCTTATCTATGTTACAGTCTCACAAGCTGTGAATTCTATAGTACTTTATTCTAAAAAGGTAAAAAATGGCAATGTAGCTCTCCCAACAAGGTATTTTAAGGATAAACTGTCCAACTAAGAAATTACACCTAAATTATTTTTAACCAATAACCACCCATGGCCTGCAATGCGAACTTTTCTATCCAATTACACAAAACCACCCAAATCCATGAAGAAGGAGAAGAAGGAGAAGAAGAAGATGATGAAGAAGATGATAAAGAAGAAGAAGAAGAAGAAGAAGAAGATAAAGAAGAAGATAAAGAAGAAGGACCAGCCTCCACCCTAAAACCTCCATCTTGCTTTATATATATTACTATATTCTAAAACCTTAAACTCTAACTTTTCCCCCATGTGATATTACACACTTCTATTCAAACTCCACACCCACAATCCCAGTTCTGTCATTCCATTTTGGATGCTTCTCCATGGCCTCAGGTCAAATGCAGTGTTCTTTTGGGAGTCAGTGCCTGTCAGCAGAGAAAGTCTGAAATTCTCAGCATCCAGGGTTCCAACACATCCCACTCTGTCATGTAAACCAAAGTGTGGTAAGTGGGAGAAATGGAGGGAGCAATTCCCTTCAAAAGCACCCTCCTGTTCCTGATGCTAAGGGAGCCTGATCAAAAAGGCAAACACATCCTAAAAGTTAATAATTAGTCATGAACTAGTAAGTCGTTAAAAAAAAATTAATAAGACACACTTAATGTTCTGTCTACTGGAACTTATGCTTTGACCTAACATGAAATAAAAATGGGGTTTATATTGATTATGTTGGCTAGCTGCCTTGAAAATGTCCCATTTTACTGACAAGTATTTCCTTAAACTCTCTCCCCTTCCCAGGTCAGTGTTCTGTGGGTGTGGAACTGTGCAGCCCAGCATGTGGCAAGCCCTGGCTCTTTGCTGAGGCCAGGAATGCCCAACACTCACCAGCTGCAAGAGAACCCTGCAGGCAACAAAGGGTTAACGAGGATCCTTCAACAGACTTTGAGAAATTTGTCCAGCCCTCCATAAAAGCTCAATTTCCAAGTTAGTGCTGTCACCTTTTCTCCATGCAGGGCAGCTACACTCCTGTGAACTATGGTTGCAATGACAGAAAACACATATATGAATAATAACCAGCTGGACTCTTTTCTATACCTGAATCAGGCATCTCCTTTATCAAAACTACATTGTGATACCGAGGAACTTGAATTTTCGAGCAGCTTTCAATAAGAAACTATTTTCTCTTTGCCAGTGAAACTGAATTTTCCACCTCTACTTTGCCTTTGTGAAAATGCTGAAGTCAGACTTGAGCTACATCATTTGGACTAGCATTGCCTCTCCAAATTTGTCAGCACTTTGATTGTACTGGTCAGCAAAACCAGACCACTAAGAGTTATCAGCATCAGCCAAAATAAGCTAAAGTTCCTTTGTTTCAACACAGGCTACCCACAAAAACTCTTTCATTTTTTAATTACCGGCTGCTGTCTGAGGCATGCAACAGATTTCTGCCTCTGATGCGAGGTTTATCATTTGGGGGCAGAAATTAGGTGTATCAATCACATTGGGCAATTCTGTGGTGTCCCATGCTGGCAGGCAGCTCTTGCAGAACGCTCCCAGTGAGGTTCCCCAGAAGTTTTGGGGTGTTACACAAGGCTGAATGTGCCGGATGATCAGGTGTGTTCCAAATGATGCAGCAATACTGCTGAGATGTCACAACCCTGTCACCTCCTGTGCAGTCTGCTGAAGGAGCTTGCTCAGGATATTTGATAAATCAGGTGTCTGCTTTCTCAAAGTACCCTTTATTTATCATCTCCCTGAAGCAGGGTGGGACCAGAAACCATCCTCAGCAGGAAATTCGTCCTTCCTTACCCTTTAAGGAAACTTCTTGGCAACATTCTCTTCTTGAGCAAGAAGGGGCTTCCCTCTCCTGTGCTCCCCTGGAGATATAAAAAAGCCCCAGGTACTTCTACACAGTTTGGAAATATCTGTAACTGGTAATTACAACACCTTGAACATCCTCCATAAACCATGCATGGCTCTCTGCCCCAGAGTTGCACAAATTAAGGAGACTCTATTTTTTGCCTTTCTTACAGTCAGGAACCGAAGCAAAATAAATGTAAATATTTTCCTCAGGATCACAAAACCCCAGGTTTTATGGCACAAACAGGAGTGGGATCAGTGCCACTCCTCACAGGAAGAAAACAAAGTCCTGCTGGACTCAAGGCTTCTTTAAAGCCCATCCTCTCCTACCTCCAAACCTGACTGTGCCCCTTTTGCAATTCTAAAAACTAATTTGATGTTTTTATGAATAATAAATAATATTCTTTCAAAAATACAAGTTTCATTTTGTTTAATTTTAAGCTACAGATTTCAACTGTGTTCTGACAAAATGTGAGAACATTTTGGCTGCTGACTTGTGCTACAAGTGTGGTACAGCTGATAAGACCACTTAAAAAGATGCATTTTGTCACCCAACTTTTTCAGCTAAAACTAGAACATTGCATTAATTTCTTCCCCTTGTGTTCTGTTTTCATTCTTGTCATATGCTATTTCTTGAGTTAATTTTTATTCTTTGGTGTAGTAGACACCAACACTGCCCTTCTTTGTTTAATATATTTTTAGACAGAACAGGAGAGTTTTTTTTAATGAGATAAAGGTGAAAAAACCCACACTGACAGCACCTGTGTGTTGCTGGTGGCAAATAATCTTCCTTCTTGTTTCTTGTATATAAAAGTTAAAATTCTTCCTAGTATGAAATTTTTGGATATTATCACTTCATATTAATGGTGTCAGTCCATATAATGCAAGGATTTGATATTTCATGAGAAAATCTGATTTTGACAAAGCTTTGGACAGGCAATTCCTTCATATCTTTAAAAACAAGGTAGGCCATCTTTTCAGAACAATTTAAATTGAATCTTTAAAATGTCAAGTGAGACACACCACTCCATATGTTTGGCTGTCATGTGAAAGGTAGTGCTTTTTAAAATCAAACATGCCTCATTTCTCCAGGGATTTAAAGGACATACTATGATTTGCATTCTGTCTTTTACATCATTTAAATATTTTGACAAATTATAAATGCTTCAGAATTACAATACAAATTAAATTTTATACTCCTTAAATGTGTGTTCACTACAAAAATTATGCCAAAGGTAAATTGATAAGAAAGCCATTATGAAGCTTTCAGCCCCAGACACTTTCCTGTCTCATGGCACTTTTTGGACAATGGGGTAACAAAAAACAGCTACACAAAAAAACCTCTTAAGCCTTTTCTAGAAAAAGGGACAGCAACAGTTAGCAATCCAAAATATGAACTATCTGGTCCACTTACATTATCTTTATGTACTTTATATGTGACAGAAAAATAATTTTGGAAGAAAACACACATTTGTCATAAAGGCATATGTGCAGGTGTGCTGAAGAGACAACAAGGACCATTTTTGTCAGAATTCTCTGATAACAAAAATAAAATACTGTACTGCATAGCACAGCAGTTTCTCTTCTTCCCAAAATCACAGCCTATCAAAATGACCCTCCCAAATGTTTGTGAGCCCAGAACTAAAATAACAACAATAATAGAAATTAACTAAATAGGAATAATAGACAGAGACCTCAGCATTCAGATTGGGCAGTTGTCTCTTTTCCTACTTTTGATCCTATCTTAATCTGTGACTTTTCAGATTTTTTTCATGCTACTGTAATCCACTTCAATAAATTGATAAAATCCTTGCAAAATAACCAGAATTTTGCAGGAATAAGCCTTCCATGATCTTCTGGTCTTTCATCTTTGTTTTGTTTTTTTTTCCCTACATGTTCCAATCCTCAAATATCTGTCATACAGAAGATCTAAAAACCCAACATCTGGAAGGTATTTTTTCTGAGACTTTAATGCAGTCAGGGTATTTTGTGAAGGCCCTGGGTCTCACAGTTGCTTGACAGGCAGCTGGGACAGAAGCAAAACCAAAAATCTTTGCACATGCCCAACTTTTATTTGAGTTATTCTTCTCTAACCAAAACTGACTGGAGCTGGAGTTTCCACAAAACAACTGAGCTATCTCTGACCTATCAGTAAATCTGTCTGGGTGGAGTCTCTACAAAACTTGGGGCTTTCCTATTGTCCTTTTGCCATTACACAGTATCAGGGACTTTGTCATTTCAATTAGCCTCCAAGCTGCTTTAAGTTGCTCTGTTTCCAGTGATCAGGGAGCAGAAGTTGATAGCATGCCCAAATCTATTCCTGTGGCTTATTTCCAGCACAAAACAGAGCCAATAATCTTTATCTTCAAATATCAAGGATATAAAATTTTCCAGAAAGAACATGGCTCATCACCAGGCCTTGCACAAACAGAGCGCGCCCACGGTGCTGTGTGAGGAGCACAAACCTCTCCCAGCTGCCACAAGGGTTTTGCAACACAGGAAGCACAAGCAATATGTGCAAATACAGGCTGGCAGCGGTGTCATCCCAGAGATTTTTCCTTTTTTTGTGACACTAGGAAAGCTTGGGGCCAAGAGTGGATGTTCAGAGGATTAGCTTTGTTCTGAGGCACTGGGCTGTAGGTGAGCTGCTCAGAGCCATGCTTTTATCAAAATGCATATTCAAGAATTGCATCTGCCTCTCAATTTCCAAGGCAAATCTATAGTTATTCCCTTTATCTCACCTGATTTGTTCAGATAAGTTCAATACTCTAGCAGTAATAGATAAAGCATTCAGAATAAGGCACTTCACCCTCTTCCCTTTAATTCTGCCTTGTGAAGAAAATCTGGCTGTCCCTAAGGACTCCCCTCTGCCTTTCATCATCTACCTCTAAAACTTTCTTTTCTAGTGCTATTTGCTTCAAATACTACACTCCATAAATCTCCACCTCACAAAACCAATAGTTAATATTAGCTTTGCTTGCTTTGAGTGATTTAATTAACAGCCAGCATGTATTATGGAAAATCATAAATATTTATAAGTTCCAAAACATTCTTTTATTTGCTGCTGAGTGATACTGGAAAGGATACAATTGAGTTTGTCTCAATTCAATTTAAAATTTGATTTTCACTTGACCAGAAAGAAAACACTGGAGTTAAACAATAGAAATATGAAGCACATCTCTTATTCTTGGCTCTGCCACTCAATTACTGCAGGTAAGATTCTCCAATGAGCTGAGTGGCCTTCTTTTATACATATTAGCAATTCTCCAGAGGATTGAATACACAAAGCTGCTCCCAGATGACCTCCATGCAAGCTAAGAAATTCATTAACCATCTTCAATCTAAAATTGAAATGAGAACAAAAAAAAGTTGCTTTCACAGTTTTATACACTTACCCTTCTATGAAAGCCATGGTAATTTATATATTGCTGCACTTGAAACACAGTATCTGAGATTCCTTTGGAGAACATGATTCTCTGCGAGTGTTTTGATTCTCTTTTTCCTACCTATGTGAATGCCACTGCTACCAAAAAGGATTTATGTCCTTGATAATTCTCAAGCTGACATTTATAAAACCACTGGGTGTTCATTTGCCCATTGTCAGAGGCAGCTGCAAAAGCCAGACTTTTCTTCCTGCCTACTAAAACCTGTTTTAAGACATAGAAACAGGCCCAGAAAAAATTACCACTCCTAAAAGGAGCTACACCTCAAAAGCCTACAATATGGGTTATTAATTCTGATTTGTTGTAGCCCACATTAATTTAATCACACCAGTGTGATTCAGATACTCTCTGAAATACACAGAGAGTGAAACTCAGTGGCACTATTTCAGCACTCACACACAAAGACTGACTCTGTGGAAATAACAGCAAAATATTTGAGCATATCCAGAAGTCCTGGTCCCCTAAAAAATGTTTCAGAGGGGTCTGATTGCCACACAAAGATGTCCATCAGATTCTGAAGGTGTCTCATCATGAACAGAGACACCAGTTTCAGTGGCTGCTTTGCATTTGAGTTTCATGCCTGAGTTCTGACATGAGGCACATGAGGGCACATGACTTTCCTTATCTCTTCTCCTTGGCTCCCCAAACTCCCTATCCCAGACCTATCTAATGAGCTGCATTGTTCTGAGCACAACAATTAATGTGTCCCATAACTCCTGCCATTCTCCATCTTCCAGTCAGTGAAGGTAGACTCAAGTGTCAAGAATTTCTTATTAGCTGGATCTCTTCTGTCTTATCTGAAATTACACACACACTGTCAGTGTAAGCAGAAATTAAATATGAGATGCAGTCCCTTGCTGGCCAGTGCTCCCTCCACATTCCTCTCAGAGTTCCTTCTAATGATTATTTTCATATATGGCACTGCCTTGCTCCACTCTACCAAGACCCAGAGCCAGACCCAAACCCTCCTGTGGGTGCCCTGTGCCACAGGGACTGACAGACACTCCTGACTCAGTTTTTCCAATGTCTGGCAGGCTGATTGCCTTACATACAATTCAGGATGTGGAGAAACACTTTTTTTCTTTGGTGTAATTTCTGAAATATCTTCTTTCAGGCAATGCACATTTCTCAGGACCACAAATTGGCTCCTTATGTGAACCACAGAGCCATCCCAAGTGACTTCCTGCCCTCAGGCACTTGCGCCACTCCCTGGTGAAGGGTGACAGTCCTTCCCAGGCAGGTGATGATGGCAGCACTCATCCTGCAGATAGCACTGTGGGGACCTGAGGGCTGGCTCAGGAACTGAAAGAACTGGGCTCTGACATGGCTGTGACTCACAGTCTGCAGAGCACAGAGGAGAATCTGGGATTTACATGATGGACAAGGCATGAAAAGATGAATGACATGATTATCATCACCCTATCCTTCCCCTGGAACAGTTTTGAATGAAAGTGCTTGTGGTTTCTCTGATCCAGGTGGATCACAATAATGTCAGTTTACACCAGTTATATCCAGAGCATACCAGCTGATAAGATAGCTTGGTACAGAGACACCTAAAGTGTAAATCCCACATGGCCTAAGAGGACATAGATGAGACAAAATGGTAGTGGGTAGACACAGCTCGAGGAACTTCACTGGTAAAAACTGAGACACTTATATTGCCCCTAAGTTCTAAGACTATTTTTCCTATTTTTTTATTTTAAAAGAAGCTAGTCTTCTCTTGATTATATATATAAAGAGGTTTGATTGTATGAAAATGTACAAGGGTTTGCTTTGACAAGGCTTGTCCACCAGGCAGATAACAAAAACACAGCTGGTGGCTGCTGGGGGGGACCCAGAGGAAGGAAATAAAGCTCCTGCTCTGACCTGCCCAGCAGTGCAGGGTCAGTCATTACCTGCACCACCAGCTCACAATAACCAGGTAACTCAGGAGAGAATTCCATGTTGGATCAATGTCACACACAACAACCCCTCTGAGGAGTCTCAAACAGCCCCATTCTGCTTTTCTTCAAACTAACAAAACTTCAGGAGGGGGAAATCTTGCTGAATTACACACAAGGAGAAACAAGAAAAGGCAACATCTGTTATAGGCAGCACTGAGGGGATCACTCTTACAGGGCTCTCACTCACCCACCCCAAACCTGTAATTAGACACCGTGTGGGCCGGCCTGCGCCTCCTGTCGTGGCGCTGATTCCGAGTGAAAAAGGCCAGCAGCCTCCAGGGTTTGACAGGGAGCTGCCTGAGCAGAGTCTGCAGAGCACCAGCCCCTCCTGCATTCACCGTGGTAAGTGCTGGAAAATCCCTGGGCTTTGGGGATGAGTGTCTGTACAAGCTCTAGGTCGGGATTTCAAGGATTCCTTAGCTTAAAAATGGCCAGGCTGAGTGGTGTGGTCTGAGTGAACACGCAAAAAGCAAACAGCAGCGCTCAGACAGGGACCTGGGCAGCAGCTAGGAGGGTTAAAACTTTTCAATTCCAGGAAATCCCAGCAGGGGATGAGAATTGCTGGGCTGTGACAATGCAGTGCAGCTAGGAAAACAGGGTGGGTTCAGTGGGGCTAAGGTAATCTGAGACTCAATATATCCCTGTTTTTAAAGGAAGAACAAAATGACAGTATTTGCAGATGGTGGCTGGGCTTCTTTCATTTTTAAGGGAAACTGCATCAAAACACAAGTAACAACAGAAATTAAAAAGGAGGATAAAATAGGCTACATATCTAAGCATTATTAGGAGCACTGAAAATTTAAAGGGAGAATAGAAATGGGGAAGAATTCTAGAGCTGTTTTGTGGAAGAATGTGAAAAATGAGACTTTTTTGGTAGACTGCTGTGCATAGGGGAACTCGAACTAGTCATTGACAAGGGTTGTTCTGCACTTCAAAAATGGACAACAAAAGGACAACGGTGTTGGTCTTGGAGCTCACTAGGTTTAAAAGCAGCCTGATCATGGAGATGGACAGTGGAGATCACCCTGGCAGGACAGACAAGTGGCCAGTGGTGGCTGAAGGCTCCCTGGCTGCTCAGAATTGGCACAGCCACTTCTCCAAACTGAATCACTTGTGTTGTTGGTTTGTTTTGGGCTTTTTATGGTGCTTGTAGTTAGATTAAATTATCATAATTGCCTCTGTAAACTTGAATGTATGAATACCATGTAAGGTCAAGGTGAGAACCCTATTATTTAGGAAATCTGAACAAATAATGCACAGTAGGAAGCCAGAGTTGTTATTAAATATGTTTTCTTCACTGTTATCCTACAATTTCCTAAGTTGTTCACCAGTTCTAAGCAACTGACCTAAACAACTTAAATCTTACTGCACCCTCCAACTTACCTACCTCACCTTTTATTGGAGCTCTTCCCATATTAAATGCCTCAAGAAAATAATTTGCATCACTATCCTGAGTCATTCAGGTCAATGTCCCAGTCCACTGTTTCAGATTCAGTTTAAGAGGTCAATTGGCGCTCAGAAAAATCTCCTACCCAGAGCAGACAATGTGTGTGAGCCCTGCCTTGCCATGGTTATTACTTTGTATTTGGTGCTTTGGAGGAAGAAAATTTTCAAAAGGTTCTGCCCATCTTCGCTCTGCTACAAAATAGCAGATTTTGATTTCTTTGATTTTAAATTTGTGGGTTCAATTAAGGCCAGTATCCTCCTGCAGAACTTCACTGTACCTAAAAGCTGGTGAGCAAGCAGGAAGGGAGACTGACCAATGCCAAGATGATTTTTATTTGTTTTTGCTCATTTGTACTGAAGCAGTGTCAGAACCTTCATCCAGAACCCTGCATTGGGTCCATGGGGAGGAGCTGGAGATGAAATTAAGTCGTTAACAATTATGCCAATTACTCTACTGAGTTATCAGTACTGCTACCTGAGTTATCACACCATACCACCAGCATTTTCCTCAGTACTCCGCACACCAGTTTTGAGTATTTGATAGTTATTTGATAGTCTGCTCAAATAGGGTGCCTGAGCCACTGACTGTGGGCTGTGCCTAGGAAAAATTGTATTGTTTCTGTGCTTGTATAGAGTGGGCTGAACAACAAAATTACATTCAAATAAACAACTAAAAATCATATTGTACTTTCAGGTATTCACATATATCATCAAGCATAAATATGTACATGATACCCATTATGAGGCCTAAAGATACTATTGTAATTATTTTTCATTTTCTTTCTTTTACCATTTAAAATAATGTTCAATACTTGGGTGTGCAAGTAGTTCTTTAAATGCCTCACACTCAAAGCCTTGCAAGAATTTTCTGGGAGAACAAAAATTTAACCTACAACTCCTATATCCAAAGCTTATATGTTAAACTCTGGGTGGTTTCTCCTCCTTTGTATTGATTTACCATTTTAACTGAATGCTGAGCCAAACTGCTGAAAAATAAGAAAGAAATAAAACAGAAAAGACAGAACTGCAAAGATTTTCTCTGCTTAAGGACGGTGCCAGTGCAGGGAATATGGGAAGTACGGTTGGAGTGGTAAGGCAAGGAAAAAAACTAAAAAAAAAACCCACTATACATCAAAAGGACCTGAAAGGAGGCAGAGAACTTAAACTTCAGTATTGAAGGAGATAAAGCAGACCTGAAAATTGGAAAGTACTATTCTCCCAGTTTTATGTGTGGAAACAAAGAATAACAAGTTCCTTGGCACTTCAAAAGTCATTACTAACACAAATAAGACTTTAAAGGTCTTTGCAGTTAGAGCTTCCTCAAATGTTCACCTGAGATCTGGAAACATGATATACAGCGTGACAGCATTTAATTCCCAAACTCCTAAACCAATCCTACATCCAAAAACTGTACATTTTTACTACACTTTAGCCTAGATGTCAGCATTGTTTCACAGTGAGCTCATATCCAGTAACATCAGTGCTGAAAGCTGGAATTCAGTGTAATGCCAAAAACTGATTCCTCTAAAACCTTTGTCAGTGATGATCCAGCATGAACAGTGAGTAAAAAAACCCCTGAAGCTAAAAAACCAAAATCACACCTTGATTGTGGTAAACTCTGATATATGATATGATAATGATATGACATATGATATTATAATGATATGACATATGATATTATAAGTTATATGACATGATGGTTCACAGCTGCAAGAACAGTATTTGTAAATCCAGGAGCTGCCTTCTAGTTCTTCCAACTAAAGCCTGAAATGCAATAATTACTCAATTTTTAATCTACTTAATCCATGCATTTAATTTTAATCTACTTAACTGTTGTAGTGTTGCGTGTATATAATTTTACTTAATCAAAATATCAAGTGGCAGAGATCTTACTAAAATCCAAGTATCATGTAGCTTAAAATGTTGATCTTCTAAGACTGTCAGTGAGTTTGTCATGTCATGTAAGTGAATTCAATTACACAGCTTAATCTTTTAACAGTTCTTCACACTTTTTCTCTCATGGGTGAGTGGAGAAACTCTCCTATGGAGAATTTCATTATTCTGCCTCAGGATGATGCTGGACTGAAATTCCACAGGTCTGAAATTCCTCAGGTCATTCATCCTAATTTTTTACCTAATAGCATAATAATTTCCTTCAGAATTTTGTATATGGGCTTTTCCTACAGATCAATAACTTTAAAAAAATTACCAATTTTTTAATAGTTTCTTTTTTTAAAGAATCTCAGCTATGAGTTACTTAAGTCCAGTGATTTTTGAATTTCCACCTCGAAAAGCTATTCTACATCAGATCTAAAACAATTGTCTGAACAGAGAATCACTGTGAATTCTTTTTTAACTGCTGCGAATTTCACCTGGTTTTGGTAAAGATAGACAAAAAAATTGTGTCTTCTTAATTTTTTCATGCATTAAATATTTTTCCTTAATTCCAATGTCCATAAATTATACATGTTGAAATTGTTATTTTCCCTATGAAATCTCTGTAACTTTTAGCCATTAATTCCTAGTTACCAATATTGCTCTTTTTTGCCCCCTGTTTTCTTCTAATTTCTTCCACTTTACCAAGTTACCTATGGATTTTTAATTTATTTTGTATTACTTTTTTTTCAGCATAAAGCTCTCCAATTTTCATTAAAGAAAACATCAGCCATTTTTGTACCCTGGTACTGCCCACCAGAAAAAGAGATTACAAGTGTTATAAGAGAATGGTGAGTAAAATTCTTAGCAATTCAATAAATAACAAATGTTGTTTAAAATGTTTTAAAAAATCCATTTATGGCAGTGAAGTCATTGGGTTAAAATGCTGATAAAGAGAACTCCTGAGATTTGGCCTTGCTTCTCACTGTGTGCCTGCTTGTGTGCATGTCCTCAGGAAGGTGTGTGGGTACATGTGTGGGACTGAAAAATGCACTGCAGACACTCCTTATGCAGACTTTCTCATATCTCCCCAGCCCCAGCTGTGCCCATGAGTCACTGATGGAGCAACAGTGTCCTGAAGGTGCCTTGATGTCCTGAGTGAGGAGCCACCACTGCTCCAGTGCAGCTTTTATGCAATAGGATGGCAGGCTAGGAATGTTTGCAGTTTTTTCTAGGCTGAACATCAATTTAAGAATATTTAGTGCAGGTTTAGCATGTTGTCTGTGCACTGAGATGCCGCCTGAGCTCAGCACAGAGCAGCCTCCTGCCAGCAGCCCTGGGCAGGCTGAGCTCTCATTCACAAACAAGTCCTTCCAGTTCCTCTTGTTCAGCACTACGCCTCCCAAATGCCCAGTGAAAGAATTTCCAAATTGCATGCTGCCTGAACTCTTTCTGCATAGTTTTTTAACCTCTTTGCAATCTTTTTGTCACTAACATAGGCTGATACAGAAAGGCTTCCCACTAAAAAAATTATCTTCTACCCAAACTACAACTCTCTTAATTACAGAATGTATCAACATTCCACAGATGATAAAATTTCTACTACTCCTTTTATTTCCCTGGCCACATGTTTATTTCTATTTTCTGCCTTCAAAGGAAGATCCTTTGAAGGAAATTACTGACCACTTTTATTTGGCAATGATCTCCCATCTCTCCTTAAATCATTAATTTTCTTTCAGATTTTGGGTCTGAAAAGAAATTCTACTCTCCCTCCTGCTGCAGTGTTCCTGACAGGGACTGTCCATCTCCTGGGTGTGAGGTCTGTCCATGAATATTAACAAATCCTGTGGAGCTCTCCAGTTCATTGGATGAGCCACATCAGCTGTGATTTTCCTGCACTGTCATTCATCAGGTTCTCATCAGGATGATGGGCACCTTGACAGACATTCCAGCTGAATGGAGCTGCTCCTTTTGGCCAACAGCTGGGACCTCTCTGTTCCTGCCCTTCACCAGCTGCTTAGAATAGCTCCTGACCCTTTTCCCTTCTCTTTTACTGCCAGACTTCCCTCTGCTTTCCACTCTCCTCGAGCAGATAGTTTTCCTCTCTGGTAACTACATCAATAAATGAGGTTTAGGATCAGATCTGTATTTCTGAGGAAATTTCATGATTCCTCTCAGCTCCTGCTCACTGCTGAGATACTCATCCTCACTCCTCTGCCCTAACACACAAACAAAACAAGCTCTTACCAAACAGGGACTTCAGAGTTTATTAGAGAGTGCTCTGACCTATCCTGTTTGGCTTTGTTAGGAAACCATGTCATTACAGCCAGGTAATCCCACTTCCATCGAAAACAAGCACAGAGGTGGATCACACGTTCCTCCTGCTGACACGTGTCACACAGGCTTTAAGGACAAATTCTGTAAAATTCCCAATTGTTTCTTCTTTGTTTCTGAAAGCATTTTGTAGTGTCAGGGACCTCTGGGGTGTTGTGTTTCTGCCTTTCTCACATCTGTAAAAACATCCTTGGGCAGTGCTATGCACATAGTGAGATTATAACTACTGGATTTACCACTTTTTCTTAATATTTCTAATGAGCTACCCCAGTGGCCAGGAGTGCCAACTCAGATTTTTGGTTTAAAAGTAAAGCAGTATGTTGGAAATGGGAATGTGGGTGCTATAGGAAACACCTAAAAGAGGAAATTGAGAACAGTGACTGAGGCAAACGAGAGGGGAGGAGGTGAAATTAATGGAAGTTCTGCCATGGAAAAGACCAGTAAGGAAAGTGTAGAGGAAAGGAATCTGATCAAAGTTTTTCTTGCATTGAGGAGCCTAAGCTTCCAAGAGTGCAGACTTCAACAAGTTACATGTACCACTGTGCTTGTACCACACCTCTCACCTCTCCCACCACGGCAGGAAAACAAATCAGGGTGCTGTGGTCTGATTGATGCCAGCAGCAGCAGGCATGCAGTATTGTCTGTGCAAGAAATGCAGAGAACAGCAAATCTGAGTGGTGGGGAGGGATCCCTTTGTTACTCCTGTGCTGAGAATGACACAGGAACAGGTGGGAGGCACTACTGTAGAAAGGGTAAAGAAGGTTCATTAAAGAGCACTGTGCAGTTTTTATAGAGTGATATGATTGATTCTACTTGATTGGCTAACTAACAAAAACATCTGCACACAGTCTTTGAGAAGAATAGACAAGTAGAAAAACACCACTTGCAGATTGTTTATGCTTAACAACTTATCACATCCTTACAACGATTTAAAACTTCTCACAAGCCGCTGTGAGAAACACTTGCTGTTTCACTGTTTCTGTCCCATGGCATCCACATCCCTTCCCTCATCCTGCTGGGAACACTGCCCCTAAGCAGCCCAGGATGCTGCTGGCTGTGGGCACATTGTTTTATGGTCAGTTTTTGTCTGCCAGGACCCCTAGGCCTCCTTCTGGCTGATGTGCACAGACCAATGTGTGAGGTTATCCCTCTTCGCGTGAAGGTCTTTGCATTTCTCTTTGTGTTACACTCTTTTTAAAAAGGACAAAACACTCAAAATAAACTGCTTAACCTGTGTATTCAATTTGCTTTAGGTTGTTGGAATGTGGATTGTTGCATTTTATCTCCTTGGCACAGTAGCAGGTGAGAAATTGTATTTTTAAATGCTGCCACTAGAAGGTGAATTCAGATGAAGTGGTACATAGCAGATGATAACTGTTATTTCCCTTTACTTTGAAATTGTGGTATGATTTGTGGGTCATTGTAGGGCAATGCCTGTTACAGTGCATGGAACTAATGCTAAAAGGCTCTGCTATGTTTAAAACTTATTTTTTAAGAGCGCAAGAGAGATAACTCTGTGCTGAAAATCCACAGAGAAATTCCGAGTTGTGTGTCCTATTTCCATCAAGGCAATGCAAGATTTGTTTTTATATTGCTGCTTTATACAAGAGCTGACCAGCAACAGGGTGCTCAGCACACCAATGCTCAAGCATAAAAGTTGAGTCTAAGTGAGCACAAGACCCACTTGATCTAGAAAATATTACTATATTGAAGGAAATATTCACATCATTCTTTGTACAAGGTTACCTTCATTCCCATGACAGAGACACAATGCTTTGGAGTAGAAGGTATGCAGGAGAAACTCTAACAAGCATTTCTTACTAGGCTGTTTTTAAAAAGGAACTGAATCTTTTACAAGCATTGAAAGTGGTGCCAAAACACTGTGTGGGTCTTTACTTGGTTTATCCTTCTTTACATGGTTTATTTAGCTCTGCTTGTGTTCCCACTTGAGGCACTACACACAAAGGACATATAAATGACCTTTAAAAATTAATTTCAAAATCAATAATGAAAATAAATCCTTAGTTTTTTGCTCTTCAAACTGCTTAGTCTCAAATACATCATCAAGCAAGAGGGTCATTCATATAAACAAGTTGTTTCTTCTGCTCTAGGTAAAGAAGTTTGCTACCCCAGGCTTGGCTGTTTTACAGATGACCCACCCTGGTCTGGGGTACCAGGGAGGCTTCTGACAGGTTTGCCTGATCCCCCAGAAGAGATGAACATCAGCTTCTCTCTCTACACCAGAGAAACAGGAAACAACTCACAGGTGACATTTATTTTTAACATCAAAAGCTGACTGAACCTAAAAATGTTGGTTTAACTTGTTACAAAGTCTGTGTCAGTCACCATAGGCAAACAAGTCAGAATCAGAAGTTAGTTTGAAGGTACAATAATGAATACACTTTGGGGTAAAACACAAAAAAAGTGTTATGAATGAAGAAGAGATTTCCTGGTATTTTCCTGAAATTTAGGATAGAGGTTATGGCAGACTACCTTTTGCATGTATTTGAGTCTCTGAGGAAGGTTGAAGTGCATGGCATACACTCAGCAGCAGGTTGGTCAGCACTTCTGGTGCTGATAAAATAAATCAAAATACAGCTTCCACTACTTCCCATTTAACTTTAGCATATCTATGATCTAGGACACAGCCCTTCCACACCCAAACTCCCTGAGCTCACATCACAGCCCCTGTATTTGTCTGAAAACAATACAGACAGATAACATTCTCAAGAAAAAATAGATAATTAGGTAACTTGCAGCAGTGTGTGAAGATCAGCCCCACCCCTGCTGCATGCAGCCCTTGCATGAAGCCCTTCCAGCTTTTCTGGAGTGGCTGATGAGGAAAACAGGCTGCAGCTTGGAAACAGCAGCACTGAATCAAAGGTCAGGTCAGCAAAGGACAAGCTGGAGCAGGAATTGTGGATCTGGTGGGCTGCTCCCTGCAGAAACTCATCACCTCAGGCCAGGAGACACCCTGTGACCATGTGGCACTTTTAGGTTGCTTCATATCCTGCAAAAGGGGGTTCTGCATGCAGAGTATGGGAGCAGCAAAAACCACAAGGGCTCAATTTCTGTGGAAACCATAGTGGAACTGAGAAATATGAGATTTTTGGTCCCTGAGTTCCAAAAACCACGGACTTTGTCCTGTCAAAGTAGAGTCCCTTTAGTCCTGAGGCTATGGCCTAGCTGACTTCTTTTAATATTTGAAAGTAGGAACAGATAAAACCTTTCTTTTTTTTTAACCTCTAGGTGATCTCGGCGATAAACTCCTCGACCATCCCGAAGTCACATTTTTCCTCACATAGGAAAACCTCCTTCATCATTCATGGATTTGGCAGCACTGGAAAAACAGGCTGGGTGGTAGAAATGTGCTTGGTATGAGACAGTATCCTCTGGTTCCCATCAGCTCTCCTGGCATCCTTTAGGCATTAATGCCCACCATGAATTTACAGTTCATTAGGCTGTACAAGATACAAATGAAGAATTAAATTTCACACACACCAGTGTTCCCACTCAGGAAGATGCAGCATATCAAGGTCCCTTGGTCCTCTCTGATATTATTTTCCTCTAGAATTTCCATTCACAAACCCTTAGATCAGATCAAGGCAATAACTGAGCAGAGCTGTCCCCAGCCTCTATATCCATGTGCAGACACCAAATCACAGCTGCTCCCATTGGCAGAAAACTCTTTCAGTCCAAGGGCCCTCCTGACTGTAAAGCTCAAATTTCAGTCTATAAATACAACCCTGGCTCACCACTATTTGTTCTTAGAGAAAAACAAAACCAACCCAAACAAACAAACAAACAAACATAAGAACACCACCAAAATTTTTGCTTTTTGTTTGGTTACAGAGCCCAGTAGAAAAACCATTTCAAATGTGAAATGTGGAAGCTCCCACAAAACCAGCAGAGTGTACCTTGGCTCTGGCAGACAAGCAAGATCTGCTCTACCTGCTGCTGCTTCTGTACTGGCAGGGAAAGCCCAAGCTGGAAAAGACACCTCTGGATTTTAAATCACAAACCAGCAGCACTACTTCTGTTCACAAATCTATGAACACTTTTAATCTGAAATACTAAATTTCCTTTTTCTGTTTTTTTCAATTGAAAAGAAGCAGAATTCTTTCTGGCTCTCTATACTACAAACTTATGGTCCCCACAGGAGAGGAGCGAGTCCAGGATGCATTATAGTTTCACTTCTGTTTTCCTTGCCGTTCACCTTTGGCTGTTTTTCATGGATTAATTTTTACCACTCCTTGTTCTATCTCAAACCTTAAGTGAACCTTATTCACAGAAAACTGTAACTGCGGAATAATGTGATTCTTCCACTGGAAAAATCACTATCTTTGGTACTGTGTCCAGTACCAAAGTGACCAATGCTTGGTTTGCTGAAAGAGAATCTTTCTCCTCTCCTCCAAATTTTTTTTGAGTGACATGACTTTGACAGTTTTAATCCCAGTTGGTAAATAAGACAGTAAACTTCTTATGCAATTCAGTTAAACTACCAACATCCCTCAAAGAAAGCCACAGTACTGTATACAGAATCTACTGTGCAGCTGTATGGCATTTCAGAAGTATTTCAAATATAAAAATGGGGTATAAAGTAAAATATTTTTATTACAGTTTTCATAATTTTTTTTGAGGAATGGCTTGTTACATTCTGTCTTGTAAGAAGACGTTTCAGTGTGGTACAGGCTACAGTGAAGTAGTAAAGAATGAGAAACTTATGTTGCATTTTAATCCTTAGTCCAGTTGATGTTGAATCTCTGATTGATATTTTGTTTCTTTAAATACTTTGCTTTGTGTGTTCCCACGTCAGTTATTACTGGAGGTGGAAAACATCAACTGCATTGCTGTGGATTGGAAAGAGGGAGCAAAAGGCACCTACGTCAGTGCAGTGAACAACATCCGTGTGCTGGGGGCTGAGGTTGCTTATTTCATAACAGCCCTGCAGGTAAAGGACCCTTCACCTTTGTTATTTTATAACAGCCCTGCAGGTAAAGGACCCTTCACCTTTATTATTTTATAACAGCCCTGCAGGTAAGGACCCTGGTGCAGTTCCCTGCTTCAGCTGCTGCCATTCCCAGTGCAGTGCTGGGGCTGTGACACTGCTGCCTGGGGTTTGAACCTTGGCCAGAACGGTCAGGCAGGGCTGTACAGCTGAGATCCAGCTAATTATACTAATTATCAGCCCTGTAAGGACTTCTCACAGCCTCTAAGGACACAGAGGAAGCTGGGACCGAGGAGTTGTACCTATTAATTAGAGACAGTAGGTGGCAACATCTCCATATGATGTTACAGGCAAGCCGCGGAAATGAGGCGAGTTCAGCACTACCCAGTTTCCCAGCATTATATACCTGTGCCAGAAGTGCATTAATATCTCAGCTTAGCATCACCAAAACGAGCTGCCTTGCTTGATAATTCCATGTTTGCTGTCTGCAGGCACCATAAACTGTGCAGTTTCCTCCTGGCTGTGAGCCTCGTGCTCCCAAAGGCAGGTGTTCACTTGTGCACACAGAGTGCAGAACACTTGCAAGGTTTGTGCAGCAGCATTTCCCACTGATTTCAGAAACACTCAGGGGTACTTGGAGCTGCTGAAAATCAGAATTTTGCCCGGCACTGGACTTGACCCTGGCCAGGAGTTGTTCATCTTAAAGTGCAACAAGAGGAAGTTCAGAGCCCGTGAGGCAAAGTGACAACCTTGCAAGAACCTGAGGCTCAAAAAGCACTTTACCAAAATCTACTGTTCCTTCCCAGGAAAATCATGTGTAGCCTCATACATTTGGCTTCTGGATCTTTCTCCTCTGTGTGTAAATATCAGGTCATTTGAAGATGTGTTCAGTTTCTTATTTACTCTCTCTGTTACTGCATCATGTGCAGTCTAGGGCACCCTTTCTTCCCTTACAAAAATGCATAAATGATGCTTAGGCTTCCTTTTCTTTTCCCTAATTTAAAAATGTCTGGAGTTTCATTGTCATAAAGGTTCAGCTGCATTGTAAGTGGAAGCACTGCAGTAAAATGTTCTCAGAGGAATCTGCCATCTAACAATAAAGGCAGACAGGTCCATTCTCCAGATCTGCTTTAATTTTGGTACGCACATTACAAAACTTAATGTAAAAAATGGAAGCATTTGGCAACTTTGTTGGTTTTGATTGCTACAAAACTCAATGAATGTGTCCCCTCTGTCTCTCTTTCCACCTTCAATGCAAGTGTAAAATCTCAGCAGTGAGATGTACAGCTTGTACAACACCTTGAGACCTTGTAGAGCTGAGACCTGGCTAAGAGCAGAATGGATGTCACCCCACCTGAGCCTGGCAGTGAAAATCTTATTCTTTATATGAGCACATATTCTAAATAGACATGGAGAATAGATATGTCACAAAAAAAGGGCTGCAAAGTAGAATAAATAAGGAAAAAAGATCATTTTTATGGAAGATGACATTAGGCATTGATCCAAGTGGGAAAGATTGTCCATATTTGTCACACAGGATAATGGAATACAGCAAGCATATGCCAACACTGCAGCAGTGAACCCTTCATCACTATGCATGTTAAAATTCCAGATGGGATCATTTTTCTGTCAATTCTTAGTGTAATTTAAACAGCAATTAACTCAAGGAACTCCCCCTCTGTTTGCTATGCAGAAAGTCGGCCTAGATGTTCCCAGAGGCCCATAATGTCAGAGCTTCTCTTTGCTTGTTATTCAAAGCCTGTGTTCTTATCTCCTACCACCACCACCACTTTAATGCTCAGAAAATGTTCGGGTACTCCCCTTATGAAATCCATTTAATTGGCCACAGCCTGGGAGCACACACTGCAGGAGAGGCAGGAAGAAGGATCCGAGGCATCCGACGGATAACAGGTAATGGATTACTCTGCTCACCAAGATCCAGAGCTGGCAGCGTGTGTTTAAAGGGAAAAAAACTTGCAACACACTGGTCTGTAGACTGGAATTAAATTACTGGCAGTGCTGGAAATACCTGTCATGAGAGCAGACCAAATTTATGCTTCTCAGAAACAGGGTAATTATTACATTTTTCTGTGTTTAAATGAAATACTCTTTAGTGGAAGGACAAGCATAGCTAACATGTTTGTAGCATTGCCATCATTCAGTGGGTTACATCAAGCTGCAAGAACCCTTAGTTTTCCCTATTTACAGCTTTAGAGCCCAGTAATAAGTCCATGGGTAATAAATGCCTCCTTGCCTCCTTCCTAGTAATATAATATGCCATTATATAATCTGTACTTCTCTTGGAATAAGTTTTCAGAAAGGTTCACAAAACCATACTGTTTGCCCTTTTTTTTTGTTGTTTTTTAATCAACAAAGTGATTTTGAAACCGTCATTGCAGGTAATCATGCAATTCCAACACTATAAAAAATAGCTTGGAATTCACATCAAATAGCTTGGAACTCACATCATTATTGGGCTTGGAAAACGAAACAACTGATTTCATGAGTTGGCAAAAGATTTATTAACATATACAACACTTCTCTTTCTCCCTCAATCAATAAATTTGGGGTGGTTTTTTTAGGTTTAGACCCTGCTGGGCCCTATTTTGAAGGTACTCCCCCCGAGGTGAGACTGGATCCTACAGATGCCAACTTTGTTGATGTGATCCACAGCAATGCTGCTCACTTCCCTGCAGCAGGTGAGTGCTCCTGTGCCAGGGGGCACCTGCAGGGGTGGGCACCAAGGCACTGACACCTTCCCATGCATGTCTCAGGGTTTGGAATGTATAACACCACTGGGCACCTGGACTTTTACCCAAACGGAGGAACTGTGATGCCTGGATGTGCTGATTTGATTCTAGAGATGAAACAAAGTGATTTTGAAGCCATCATTGCAGGTAAACATGCAATTCCAACACACCTATTATTTTATTTTTGTTCAGTTCTGAAACATGAATGGCGAAAATTGCCCATTGGGAGAAAACAGGAAAACAAAATTGCCTTTTGCCTGTTTACTCCTAAGTTAAAAGGAAGTAAGAAACAGCAAAGGCTGGAGCAGAACAGTGCTCCACAGAGAACTCTGCAGGGAAAGGAGGTGTCACACATGCCTAAGCTTTGCTTCTCTAATTTGAAATCAGATGCAAACCCCAAAAAGGCAGGAAGCAGGGGGTCTGCAGGTCCAACAACCCCAGCAGGAGACTTTCCAGGCTGAGAAAGGCCAAATCAGCAGCGTGACAGACAGCACCACTTCTGGTTTCTTGCAGGTGCTGTAAAGGGCATCCAACACCTCTAAGGCATGGATTAGGTGAAAGCAGTGAGTGTTCCCAGGGACTGTACTTGCCTCACCTCTGAACTTCTCTATTTTCAGAGATTTTGGACACTTGGGTGGTTCTCTTTGCTCTGTTAAGCCCTTAAAATGTAACAAATGGTATATTGCTATGACATCTCACATGTATATATATATATATATATATATATAGTGTATGTGTATATATATATGTATATATATGTATATATATGACATATGACTGTCTTCTTAAAAGGGACTATTACATCATAGCAAACCAATATGCACCTCACTCGAAATCTTAGGATAATGGTACACCATTCTCCAGAAAAAAAACCACAAAAACCCAGCAATTTCTCCTGCAACTAGAAATTCAGACCAAAAAAGAAATTATTACAGGCCCATGCTGCTGTTCTGTTGTGTGCCTGAGCTGTTTCCATGGTGAGCCAAGGGCAACTCTTGCAGAAGATAAGGGGAGGTTGTTTTATCAAAGCTCATAAACTTTAAACTTTTTTTCCAACAGATGCTACACTCTTTGGGGGGTGCCACCACTCACGCAGCCACGAGTATTATTTTGCAAGTATCCTCTACCCCACTGGGTACCTTGCATATCCCTGTGACTCCTATGAAGCCTTTAAGAAAGTAAGTGTTTCAGCCCAGGAAGGGCTGAGGTGCAAAGCAAATATTCCAGGTCTGTGGAGCAGCCAGCACTTGGGTGCTGGTGGCTGGGGTCCCATGGAGTGGCTGGGTGGGAGGGAGCAGAGCACACAGCAGTTCCACTGTTCCACCCTGGAAAAGGAATCCTGAGGCATAAATGGTGTCACCAAATACTGGGGACAGAAATAAAAGCTTGTGGAATTCCCACCCCAAACTTTATGCAAAGGGAATGGAAGTTAGGTAGATGTATTCTACTAATTCCTACATTTAGAGCCTCCAGAGTCCTTGACTGCTCTCTAGTTTGTGTTAGGCACTAATGCCCAATTAGATTGGAGCACCTAAACCACATTTATGAACATTGCTCCTTTCATTTTCCCCCATTTGTGATTGCAGGCAAGTCCCCCTTGGCAAGGAGGGCAAAACTGGCCTGTATTTTGCACCAGAATCTACCTGAAAAGTATTTGAGCTCACAAGTTTCAGGCTATTGGCTTACACAGGCTCATTATTACCAAACCTGCTCATTCTGCACCCTCTTGGGTGCAGGAGCCATTATCTAAAACAAGTTTGTCAGGTTTTGGTGTTAAATTAGGAAAACACACAGTACTGCCACAGCTTTGCAAGATCAGGACAGCATCTGGAGCCTTAATTTCATAAGATCTAGCATGAAAAACAAAATTCCTCATTAACTGATGCTCTTATTTTCCCTAGGGAAACTGTTTCCCATGTCCACAGGAAGGATGTCCAATGATGGGGCACTATGCTGACAGATTCCCAGAAAAATTGAAGAGGGTAGACCAAAAGTATTTTTTAAATACAGCAGCAGATGAGCCTTTTGCTAGTAAGTGGGGAAGGTTTGTTACAGTTGTTCTCAAGTTTGCAAAGTGCCTTGATGTGATTTACAACCCTGCACCTGTGCTGCTTCTGTAAATAACTGCTAATAGCCTGACAGAAAATGCTGCATGACTTGTGCAATGTAGCAGCCAAGCTCACCAGTGATATTCTGGATTTATTTTTGTTTTTATTTATGCAGCTTGGAGACAAAAAGTATTTGTCAAATTGTCTGGTGTAAAGAAAACGAGGGGAGACATAAACCTGGTTTACTACGACACACAGGGGAACTCAAAAGAATATGAAGTTGCCAGGTAAGTGAAATTAATATTTTTCTGCAGTATTTAATGCTGCTAGCACTAATCTACATACTTTCCACACATTTCATCCTGCATTGCAAATACTCTGCTTCACATCAGATAGGAAAGAAGTTATTACTTAGAACCATGAGGGCAGATGGATGGTTGTAAAAAGGGAGTGGAAGGCATCTCCATTTCCATGAGTTCTGTGTTTCTGAACTCCAGGTGAGTGATCCCTGCATACTCAGCACACAGGGGCTCTGGGGACAGCCCCAGTCTCACTCCTGTCACCTCCCCATTTAAAGTGTTTTGTGCTGCTTTTCATCCTCTCCTCATTCAGAGCCCTGGTCCAGTGCCCTGTGCTCTTACAGAGAACACCAAAAATGCAAATTTCTATTGTTAAAAAATTTCTATTGTGAAAATACGTGGAGCATCTGATTTATTTCACTGATCTCTGAACTGTTAAACTTAGTGATGCCATTTTTCCTTCTATTTGCAGTGGAGACCTCTCTCAAGATGATGTTTACACACAGTATCTTGATGTTGAAATCAACCCCAAAAATACTACAAAAATTGAATTTCTCTGGAATAAAGCCATATTCTCTCTGCTCTGGGCAAGACTGGGAGCAGAAACAGTCAATATAATACATGGAGCAGATGGGCATAGGTGAGTGTATCCCATTTAGAGGTCAGAAAACAAAGCCCTGAAAAAAACCTGTGAGAAAAGATGGAGAAATGGTCTTAAATTTGACACATGGTTTGTAATCAACAATCTGAATTTCAATGAGGAAAAATACAAGGCATTGTTGCACTTTGGACAGAAAAAAAATCAGAAAAATCAGATGTTTGACTATGCACCTGGGAATAACTGTCTGGGAAAGAATACAGCAATGAATAATTTGAAATGTTTAGCTTTTCTACAGCAAAACAATTACAAACTGAGACAAAGCATATTAAACCTCAAATTTTACAGCTGGTCCCCAAAAGAAGGAAATTCACCTTCTTGCTATTCATAGCAGATATTAATAATCTTTACAGCAGGCTATTAGGAAGCCTTCAGTGGGATTATGGGTTGGGCTAACAACCCTCAAGGTGACAGCTGGCACCCTTTCATTTTTCATTGGGCAGAAAGAGATAAATCTTGATTTAAGCTTTGTTTTTTCTTCCTAGGTCAACTCTTTGTGGCCATGGAACTGTGGCATATGGAGAGCCTCAGTTACTCACACCTTGCTAGAGGTGCCCAAGGTCTGTACATGGCAGCTGAGTAAACCCTCAGCCTTGTGCATGGAGATCTTGGCACAAAACACAATTAAAGCAACTTAAAAAATAATAAATTGTTGTTCCCTTTGGGTTTTTTTTTAGTTCTTTGCGAACACACGTGTCAATGTTTCTCATGTTTGAGCCGCGTTTATTATGCTTGTAACTATGGAGCAACCAGAAATCACAGATACTAAAATCCAATTCAAACAGTGCACAGCCTCACTCCGCCTGTTCCTCAAGGCAAGAGCTGAGTCCTTCCACACTGATAGATAAATCTGGGATATTATCAAACACTCTCAAGGCAGCACATGTCCTCAGAGCACACCTGCAGGTCTGAAACAGCTCCTTTCTGCAGCCTGTGCTGCTGTTGAGGGTTTTGCAGCCCTGCACAGGAGCCCTGCCTCCAGAAGAGGCTCTGGGATGGGGCAGGAGCAGCACAAGGAGCAGCACAAGGTGATTCCTGCTGCAGGTGAGCACAGCCCTTTGTACTGCACCTGCCTGGAAAGGCAGACAAGGCAAACATCAACTGCCCCCCTCTTTGGAAGGAACTGAACACTGAATCCCAGCTCCTGGATGCTGTTTAATTTCAAACACAAATATTTGCAGTGGCCACTGAGAGTCCTGAAGAGAAACTCTGAGTAACCAGGTTTGCAAAACCTGGCACTGACCATTTCACATTTAAAATGACCATTACTGCTCTGCAAAGCACAGCATGATGAGCCTCCTGCAGCTGTAAGAGACCAAGGCAGGGGATATTTTTCCAAGTATAAAACCCAAACTCTGAGCTAATGAAGAAGGAGTTAATAATTCATTTACTCCCATTCCCCCATGTTTGATAAATGACACACAAGCACTTGGGCAGATAAAGTTCTAAGAAATAGAGGCAGAAATACTATGAGAAAACATTTATGAGTATAGACTTCTGAATGATTTTTTTTAAAAGAAAAAACCCAGCCCTGTTAAATCCTTGATTAAACACAAGTGTAAAAACATTAAAGCATAATTAAACACAAGACTGAGGTTCAGCCAGAGAGCTCTGCAGTTCTGAGTCCTGCAAGGCAACTGACACATGGCAAGGAAAAGTGAACAATGCTGGGAAGCTCCACAGTGTCCCAAGAGAGAGCCACAGCATCCTGAACACCAGAAATCCAGTCCTCTCCTCTGCCTGCTTCCTATTCCAGACTATACCTTCTTCAGGACTGGAGAAGCATAGCTGTGCCTTAATAAAATTTGTTACTTTTTTTCTTTTCTTAAATCAAAATCCATCCTCCTTCCAAAGCCCCCAAATGTGGGACCACAAGAACCAGAGCATCTCCTGTATTATTACAGTATTGAATAAGAGCAGCAGACTAATGGATAAAATCCTAACTCAAATCTTTTCCACCAGCTCTTAAATTAAGTGGGAAAAACTGTTCCCCCCTCATTTTGAACAAGTGTTAAATCTTGTTAGTGCTCTGGGACATGTGCTGATTCCACTGACACAAACCTATTTACAAAGCAAAATCCCACTTCAACTAAAGACAGGAGCACTGAGCTCTAAATCAGTAGCAAAGGTGGTATCTTAATAAAAATGAAATGTAGCTGTTTATTTCTTTAAACTCCATTATCACCGATGATAGCAGTGGAACACCTGGTGTCCATTTGGTCGTTCCCAGAGTGGAGATCAGGGAACATCAACTCTGCAAACATATAAGGACAAAAAGCAGAGCCAAGCTGATGAAATTCTCTAAGTGGAGTCAGCTCAAGTGTCATTTCTTCTTGAGGTCACTTAGGGCCTTCTCCTAGAGACAAACAGGTCCAAGGGGTTGCCAGACCTTGTCTTGTGCATTTTGCACAGGCTGCTTTTCACCTTTTAGTTATGTTTCTACTAGAACAATCTACAGCGCTTTGTAACATTCCAGCCATACCCCAGTGTCCAGGGGAATTCTGCATGTCATTTGTATATATTTCCAGTGTGTTTGCTCTCATTCACCACTCTGAACTTCTCTCGAAGTTTGTGTTACGTGGGTAGTATAGAAAGAGTCCCAGTGGTTACACAGCTGTTAATCTCAGTAATCTCTCAGAACTACTCTCAAATCTTGGGTTTCATGGGTAGTACAGAAAGGATCCCAGTGGTTACACAACTGTCCTACATCTACTTCATTCAGCAAGGAAATTAAAGGGATGCCTGGAGAAAGTCAGACTCTTTCACTATGAAAAGAGTATACCAAGCCCACTAAGAGTTTCCCAAAAGGGATAAGCCTTCCTCAAAAGACCCAGAAAACACAGGAGCATTTCACATCTGAAGTCACTTGATACAAGGTGAGGACTGGAGCTTAAAAATGATGTGGTTCTCTACTAACTCCCCCAGCAGATCTCCTACACACCAACTATACAACACCAAAAATAAAAGCCTTCCCAGCCAAGACAAGACACACACATCCATATAATTCTCTTTCATGGGCCTCTCCTGATGAGTTGCTGCCTGGGAATTACCAGCCTCTGGACCTCCAAACATATTGTGGGAGGCAGCTCACTGATTGCAGAAATCTATGTCCATGGATATTGGAGCTATCAGAGAAACCAACCATTAAAGTTGTTTGCTAGTTTATCTATAAACTATCATCTGAAACAAATATTCCTATCTTTCTAGGAACCTTTCCAAGGATAAAGGAGACTATAAAACCACATGCAATGTTCGTTCACACATTAGTGGCAGGAGCTCCAAGACTCCATCGTAAGTAGTTCAGGTCTGGGTTTTTTTTCCCTTGTACCTTGTCAGATTTGTGGCTTCTCATAGCACAGAAGCATGGAGGGCAATGGCGGCTCATGTTCTCTAATCCCCATGCTAATTCTAAAGAAGCTCCTGTACATTTGATTAGAAGGGGAAAAAATCAGCCTGGATTTAAGTTATACTTTTGTATATTTATGGCCCCAAATATCTCACAGAGCAAAGCTGACTGACACACAGTGTGTCTGGCACACAGCAGTCAGGGGTGCATCCTGCAGAACTCTGTTCACCTTGAGAAAATTCAGCACCAGGGGGCTGAGTGTGCTTGCTAAACGAGTGGGTTAGCAAATCCTAGCTGCTTCTTTTTCTACTGTTCCAGATGCTTGGAATTTGGATTCTTGCCCTGTTTCTGCTCAGCGCAGCAGAAGGTAAGCGTATGGGGTTAGTGTTTGTATTGTCTCTCTATCCTGCTCTATTTCCCACCTATTTTTTAGGTGTTATTCTACACCCTGATGGCTTAAAACTTATTTATTGAGGTTAATGTCGTTCACTTTTCCATAGAGGAATGATGAGATGAGAGTGTGAGTGTTGTCTTTCTTCTCCACTCTGGGAATTCTGACCTAAGAGTGAGCAAGAAAAGCTGATGTTTCCTATCTCAGAACAAAGCTACTGCTCTACTAAACATAGGGAATTCTTTCTTGTACTCTTATTAATGATGGAAATGGGGAAAAAAAGCCAGGGCAAGGGGGGAGGCAATCTAATGAGGGCATAGCTTTGTATTCAGCAGAAGACACTGGCTTGTGTGCTGTAAGACTTCCCACGTGCACTCAGCTGTTCAGCACTGTCCCAAATTATTGCTGATTATCAGCAATATTTTGGCTTGGCATCAGGAGAAACTCATCAGCTGTCTCTGCCTTGGGCAAAGCAAACAGCTGGGAGAGGGTACCCAAGGATACCACAAAGGAATCCTCTGAAGACTTTGTTGATTAGAAATAGGGTGGCTTCTCTCCTTGGGATAAACTGCAACTCCTCAAAATCTAGGATAGGGCAACTGCTGGTCTTGGATTTCTGTAAACTGTGGGATTTTCTAGAATAAAAAAAAAAAAAAAATCAAAGCCATGTTATGAGTTCTGACTGCTCCGTTTCTCTGCCCATCCACACTTTTTTGTTTTTGATCTTCATGCTACAGGCAAAGAAGTTTGCTATGATAGGCTTGGGTGCTTCACAGACGATATACCATGGTCTGGGACTGCAGAAAGGCCCATCTACAAATTGCCCTGGAAACCAGAGAGTGTAGACACTCACTTCCTCCTGTACACTAAAGAGAACATGAATAACTTTCAGGTAAGAATTGTTGTGGTTTAAACATTGGTGCATCACATGCAAAACTCGTAATTAAACACAGACTACAGCTGTGCTCCTTAAAAATGGCCAAACTGACGCTTTATTCAAAAGAACACCTCTTCCAGCTCCTTGGCAGGGTCCCCACTGAGAACTACTGGGAAACTGAGCATTTTGGGGTAACTTTTTTCCACAAAGAAAATGAAAGCACGCTGAAGTCTTGTTTGCTTTAAGATAGGTGTCAAAGCTTGGTCTGAATTCACGGGAACCTTCATGTGAATTCTTGCAGATGAGTTCAACATTGCAAAACTTTTAAACACCTGCACAGATAAGCACGGTTCAGGTCTTTGCAATTTTGAAAACTTATTTACAGAAAGCAGGTTTAAAGGTTTATTAAGTTCTTAATTAGCTATGCTAATTTATTTTTTTTAAATTTACATTATTTTAGGAGTTGTCTGCTGTTCAGAAGTCAACAATCAAGGCCTCAAATTTTAAGGCAAGCAGGAAGACCAGATTTATTGTACATGGATTTGTAGACGATGGAGAAGAAACCTGGTTGGCAGACATGTGCAAGGTAGGTACAACAAGGACACCCTTAGTTTGCATTTTTAAACACATTCATGTAAATTGTCCGTTTTCCCCATTTCTAACAATTTTTTCTCATGGTATTTGTAGTGATAAGAAAGCAAAAATTTCATAAAAATGTACATCCAAAGGGACCTCAGGAGGAGCATTTCAAATAAAGCTTTCAATCCAGGACTTGCTATGAGCACTGGATGCAGTAAAGAACTTTGCTTTATTGATTTTTGTGCTAATTCCACAAATTATTTCCTAACTCTGTCCCTATGCAAAGTGCAATTCCAGCTTGTGGTTTTCTCAAGTCCTCCAAACATACTTTTAATTGCAGCTAGAACTAATGAAAGCCCCATAGTCATGCAGCACAGAGCAAAATAACCCTTGATGGCACGTTGAGGATAAGGTTTTTCAATCATGAACAGAAATATAATTTTTAAAAATAATGTATTCCTATTTTACTTATGAGAACACTATGAGGAACAACGTGAAACTAAAATAAAGGTATTTCATGTTTACTGCATTCCCACTGCCTGCTTCTTTTTGATGCCAGATCAAAAGAAAAAGGATGGATGATCGTTGGATTTGTCAGTTAATAATTTGTTTCAAGTACCAGAAGCAGATTGATGCTTTTATATTTTTCTGTCTTACATTTCGCATTTTAAAATAGAGGTTTATTTCCTGGAACTTCACAATCAATGAGATAGCTCACAATATATTTTTCAGCTTGTCCCTTAAATCCATTTGATCAGTTTTCATCTATTATGGTAGCCTGTGTTTTATCACAATACTCTAGTTCATATTTAGATACAAATTGGTCTCAATGAATCTTTTCAATAAAGAGCAGAGCAAAGGGGATTGTGAACATCAATCCTCCTCCGTGTATCTGTTACTTTCTTCCCTTCCCATTAAGCAGCAATCCTATCGGCAAATTGATTTTTACTACTTCTAGTATGGTCACTGACACTTTTACTGCCTTTTTTGTCCTTTGTCAGTTGTTGCCCTATACTTCAGCTGCTAAAACAAAATACTTTTAGCCAAACAATCCAGCTCAATGGAGAACAGTAAAGCTTCTGATTCTGTGGCAAAGTCTCTGCCTGCATATACATATTTCCAAATAGAGCCATAAATCTGAAATGAACACCAACATTTTATACACCATCTTATAAAAACACATTCTCTTTCTTACAAATCTGCATCAGAAAACCACTATTGGCTCTAACTATCAAAAATATTCTAATTGAATTTGAGTTAAAGTAGTACCTTTAAATCATTGAAGTGAATGGGTACATAAGTAGAGCTCTTATTTAGTGTTACATACCAAGTTTGTTTGAAAATAAAAATTGAACGTTTCATTATTGATATTGTTCTCCTTTCTGTAAAAAATACTGCTCTGTAAAAAATATCACCCTCTTCCAGCATTGTGTGATCACACAAACCCCTCTGAGCACACATCCATGCTGCAGCTTTGCTTTTCAAATCATTCTCACACAAGCTTTAGTAGCTGAGCCACAATGACCAACATGAACTGATCCCATACTGTATTTACCACGGATTTTCCTTTTGTTTTATAAAACAGAGGATGCTTACTGTGGAAGATGTGAACTGCATCTGTGTGGACTGGCAGAGAGGTGCAATGTGTACGTACAGCCAGGCGTCCAACAACGTCCGCATCGTGGGCGCTGAAATCGCTTATTTCGTGAACGTCCTCAAGGTAAGAGACTGCTGCTCCTAAAGCTGTTCTGTAATACTGATGTCAAAGAAATACAGCTCTGGAGCTTTCACAAACATGGGTGTAACCAGCAGAAAATATTGTCCTCTACTCCACCGTCAGTTGTGCTGAAAGCAAGCAGCACAATTTTTTGTTTAAAAGGAGAATATTCTGTGATAGCAGCGAGGCCTGCCAGCTTAAAGAGAGGAAATGCTAAGGAAATTCTCATAGTACAGCCAAAGAGTTATTCTGTAGATGTTAACAAACACAGTGTAAAACTAAGTATGCAGAAATAATGGATTAGCAAACTTCTTTTTCATGTAGACAACCAATGAGCTCACAGGAACACCATAAAACCAGCTGGCAGCACTGGCTGGGGACAAGCAGGACCCACCAGCCGTCCCAGGGAAAGCTGTGGTGGACAGTGCCCAAACCCACAGGGGATGGCTCCTTTTGCAGCCAGCTTCACATGGCAAGTGAACCAAGTCTGAAGCCTTCTCTTAATCTAATTGCTTTCAACACAAATTTCCCATAAAAGAACTATAAATAACTAAAACCAGAGAGTGTGCTGGGTCCAGCAGTGCTCTGACCCACCTCTCACTCTCCACATCTGCATTGCAGCTACTGAATTCCTGTCCAAAAAGGCTGAAGGCATTTCTCATCTCATGGCCTCCTCCAGCTTGGAGTGGTGCTTTAACCTGCCAGGTGTAACTAAGAGTTCCTGCCTGGTTTATTCTTGCAAGCATTCTGTGAACCTTAATAGGTCCTCTGGAAGGATCCAGAGCCTCTCTTGAAGAATCCAGAGTCCCTCAGGACTCTTGGTAGAGCTGTCTGGAGTTATAACAACCTCCAAGCCAGTGCAGCAGGTGAATAAGGAGGTTTGGAAAAATCTCTGTGTTGGTCAGAAGTAACTGGCAAAGAGACGCTGAAACCCTAGAGGAGATTCTGAGTCAACAGGAAAAATTATAGTTTCCCAGCCCCTTTCAAATCCTCCCTGTTGCTGTCTGCTGATGCAGAGGGGCATGGCAATGTGTGTTTTCTGCTGTTTTGCAGGAGGAGTACGGGTACTCCCCAGCTGATGTTCACATCATTGGCCACAGCCTGGGAGCGCACGCTGCGGGCGAGGCCGGCCGCAGGTACCCGGGCATCGGCAGAATCACAGGTCAGTGCTGCAGCCACCTCCCAAAACCCACATCCTCATTTTATTAATGCCTGCATCACTTAGATATTAAAACCATGGGCAGCTATATTTGTGACATTCATTCTGAATCATCCCACTGTGATTGCTTCTCTGGGCTGCAGCACAGTCAGGGCAATTGGGATATTATGCTCCTTTCACACTGTACCCCAAGGAGCAGGGCTGTGCTAAGTGGGGGAAAGAGTGTGATCATTATTTTCCTTGCACATGTTACAGCAAAGGGATTTTTTTTTTTAATTCAGTACTTCCAGAGGTTAAAGCTGTGGGTTTGAGCTCCTTATTCATCATGTAGGCAATGCCAAGGGCATTGTGCATTAAGCAGAGTGGCTTTCATGGATAAAAGACAATTTTGGACGTTATTAACAAAACCCTTTTCAATTGTTGTTTTTATTCGGGGAGTTCAGGCTTTGTGAAACTTGGACTAATAGTCTACAAAATTCAGTTTAAAAGCAAACCCAAAATAAGCTGCCTAGGGACAAGAAGAGATGCAAGTATAAGGCAGCTAAAGCTGTGCAATTTACAAGAGTTTACAAGCACCTGAAATTGCTGCAGCAATTTGGGAAGCAAATTGATTCCATTTTCTGCTAGGTTCGAAAGCAAAGCTCATTGCTTCAAAACGAGATGTTTTTTCCCAAAATCTGACTGGACGTGGGCAGGCAGGTTTCAACATTTCAACACCTCCAAGCAGGGGGTGCTATCAGCACAAATTCCTCTGAGCACTCTGAAACAAGGGACTCTAGAAACCACCCAGATGGATCAGCTCCTTGGGATGCAGACACAGTAACCTCAGTTTGAGCAGGGTTATTAAAGAGAAGTTCAGTTAAAAGAAAAAAAAGTTAATTCTAAGTGTTGGCATTCAGTATTGCTGTAAGTATGCAAAGCAGTGACATTTAATAGGCTTTCCACAGGTGACTTCCTGGGAGAAAAGCCACTTGGAAGTCAAGAGCACACATCCTCATTTTATTAATGCCAATATTACTTAGATATAAGAACCATAGGCAACTAGATTTGTGACATTCATTATGTACCATCTATATGTAAAATGATTCTACACCTACATTTCTTTATTCGTACATAACACTACTCTTTTTCTCTCAGGACTGGACCCTGCACAACCTTATTTTCAAGGCACTCCAATTGAAGTCAGACTGGATAAATCTGATGCAGAATTTGTTGACGTTATCCACACAGACACAGCTCCCACAATCCCCAATTTAGGTGAGTATGCAGCTCTACTCTACTGATTATTTATTATTTACTGCACTGGATTATCTATGCCCTGTGGCACTTCAGTGTCCTGATTGTTCACCGAGGCTGTTCTGGGGCAGAACAGAACAAATTCACCACTTCAGTCACTAACAGCTCCTGTCCTAAAGCACCGTGCACAGGCAAACGTGGAGCCAGCAGCTACAGGTATGAGATAACATTCATTTAAAACGCGCTTACCCCCGTTTCCAATGCTCCAGGTTTTGGCATGGCGCCAGCTATAGGACATCTTGACTTTTATCCAAACGGAGGAGTTGAGATGCCCGGCTGTGACAAGAACCCCATTTCACAGATCGTAGATCTCGATGGCATCTGGGAAGGTAAGCGTGTTGTTTGCATCACAAATTCAGGGGGAGCCCTCAAAGTGCAGGCACTTATCTTGCCTTCATTCAGGTGTTTTACATTGGCTTTTGGTGTATTATCCACCAGCTGCAGGCTGCACTGAAGCTGTTAAAATGCTCAAAACACGCCACTTTTCCAGAGCTTATTAAAAAATAAACAAGACAAAGGGTTTGCCTCTGGAAAATGTGTTTCCTCTAAAGGATCTAATATCAGAAACAAAAGTTGTTGGAGCTGTGCCAAACATTTTGCAGGGTCTTTTAAGAGCACATTGCATTTTGTGCCTAAGTGCCCAGCAGCAGCACCGGTGGAATTGGGCAAAGATGCTCACAGCTTCTCCTGGGAGAGTGTCTTTGGCTGAAATTCTTCGGAGACAGAGCAATTAATTCGATTCATTGTTAAGTTACAGATTACAACCGGAGTTGCATTGAAGTGATCTCATTGCGCCTATTTTTAGGCAGCTAAAAAAAGATTGGCACGTAGTTGCTCAAATACACTGTTCTTTGTTGTTTAACGTGGTTCTTATAAAATCGCTAAGTATCAGAGGGTTCCTATGTATATTTCTAAAATTAAATTGCACATAAGATTTAAAAAAAAAATAAAACCCCGAAGATTTCTGCTGTGGAGATTTTTCAGTGCATTTTCTGAGCTCTTTCTTACACTACTGCAAACAACTTAAACTCTGGGAATCCATTTTCTGATTTGTGATCGCTAGCTTTTTACTCCACGTTTTATTCAATGCAGCTGGAGGCATTACTTTTTCATTCTTGCCCCCCTTTTTTTTTAATAGACTAAACTTGTTATCATAATGGGGAATTAAAGCACAAAGAAATAACTGCGTAGTGTATGGTCTTCTTTTTAACCTGAAGTCAGGAAAATACAGGCAACACAAAGGAAAATAATATATTCATTATTTTAATTTTAAGAGTCTCCCTTTCCTAAGTACCCCCCAAATAATAATAATTTTGTTTTGAAGCCCTCAGCTGGAGCAAATCTGCACTGCCCTAGGAAGTTCACTGTTAAATACTTTTCATTTGGTTTTCTTTTGTTATGGTAATGAAACTGTTGCCTACAAAAGACCTGCTGCAGGCAGCTCTGGTTTCTATTGTTAAACTCGGTCAGATTGCTTGAATAAGTGGTTTTTTTGAGGGGCAGGGGCTGGGCTGGGCTGCACAGTCGGTTCCACAAAGCATTTCAAGTTTGCATTTTGTACCTGTTGAGCCAGTGACATTCCTTAGGGAATCATCCCTTGGGGTGAGCGCATCCGAACCAGGAAAGGTTCCAACCTCACGTTTGACTCTCCAAGAGGTGAAATGAGCTTTTTGAGGAGGAATGCTGCATCCCGGTGACGTGGGTTTCTTTCCTTGAGTGGGAAGAGAAAAGGAGAACCAACCTGGGCGCATCTTTTCACAGGAACTCGGGACTTCGTGGCTTGCAATCACCTGAGGAGTTACAAGTACTACTCGGACAGTATTGTCTACCCTGATGGATTTTTAGGCTATGCCTGTGCTTCATATGATCTTTTTAAAGAAGTAAGTATTTCTCAGAGCTTCAGGATGGACCCTATTGAAAGCATTATTAAAAATAAATCCTTTATCTAATTGTTTTTTCTTTTCCTTGTCTGGCTGGATAATGTTATTAATAGATACATTTGTTTTCACTAGGGAAGCTGTTTCCCATGCCCAGAAGCGGGATGCCCAACTATGGGTCACTATGCAGACAGATTCAAGGACCAGGTTAAAGATGAGTTCACAAAACTTTACCTGAATACTAGAGAGGCCAAGGATTTTCCTCGTGAGTTCTGAATGCTTCCATTGCTACCTACTCCTCATAAAAATTTTCTTTTCCTGTTCGACAGTTAACTTTATCAGATCTCATCACAGTGCAAAGTCTCTTCTGTTCTTCATGCTTTTTCTTCTTTTGCCCCATCACTAATGCCAGTTTGGGGCCCTACAGGACAAGACACTGACAAACTCTGGAGTCCTGTGGAGGTTACTGAGATGTTTGGAGAACTGCAAGGTTCAAGAAGGGAGGAGAGACAATGCACAGAAGTTGCAGAAAGGAAATTTCTTATTAAATAGAATGAAAATTACATCACGATGGCACATACAATAGTATGAAAATTACATCAAATCACAATGGTTAATGGAGGAAGAGGGGCCCAGAGAAGCTGGGAAATCTCCATCATTGAAGATACCAAAAACTCCATTTGACAAAGGCCAAGAACAAGCTGATCACAGCTGTTGGATGGACAAGATGAGCTCCTTTGCAACCTCAGTTATCCTAAGTGCCAGCTCTCACAACACACTGCTTAGTTTGCTCTTGTAGAAGCACAAATCAGAATCTCCTTGAGCTCCTTTTGGTAATTGCACTCTAAAAGGAAGTTCCCACCAACAAAAATTATTTTCCTGGAGCTTCAGGATTCTTTCATGCTGCTTAGATTCTGTATCTGTATTTATTCCCTAACACCCCTTTATTTCCAGCTTGACTCTGTATGAAAACCTTAATGGTCAAAATGCTGAGATCTGTATAGTATTTACTACAATATGGACTAGTTTTCTCTTTTTTCTCTCCCAGAAAGTAACACAAATGTCTTCCATTTCTCATGTTGATCTCATTAGGACATAGCAGATTTGACTCACTGGTGTTTTATATTTTCTGCTCTCAACTATACTGTACAGACACACAAGATAAAAAAACACCCTAGAATTTGATGTTTTGGGGACTGTTTCTCCCTGGGTACAGTCTAAATAATTCTATTTCTTCTGTGTAGTTTGGAGGTACAAAGTTTCCGTGACCCTCTCTGGAAATAGCAAATTAGAAGGATACGTAAATGTGGCCCTCTATGGCACTGGTGGGAACACAAAGCAGCACCAGATCACCAAGTAAGTTAAAAATTCAATAGAAAAGAAACTTTTCTCCTAGAACCCTTAATTTGTATTTGTAATTATTAATTCTGTTTTAATTGATCTTATGAAGAGAGAAACAAAAAGGCAGCATTTCAGGCCCACCTGCCTTTGCTGCCTCTGAATAAATGACTTGGGATGAATTACATCAGAAATCTGGCAGTAATGTTGCTGCCATATAATGGGATAAATGTTGTGTCTCTGCTGAATTCCTACCCTCTTGCCACCACAGCAGAGCCTTTGACAAGACTGGTAGTTAACAGTAAATACTGCCATGCCTCACATCCATAAAATGCTGTTTTTCACAGGGGTAGCCTCAAACCAGGCAACACTTACACAGCCTACATTGATGCAGAAGTTAATGTAGGAGAAGTTACCAAGGTTAAATTCCTTTGGAACAACAACTGGGTCAACCCAACTCTTCCTAAACTGGGAGCTGCAACCATCACAGTGGAAGTTGGGCAGACTAGAAGAGAGTAAGTATTGTGAAAGTCTTGAAAGTTACTGGAGAAGATAGGTGACAAAATTATAAGTGGAATGGAAGCCTTTCCACAAGAAAAGTTATTGAAGGTGTTAAAAGGAAAAGATTCTCAAGGAAACCTTTTCTTTCCTTCCTTTCAAGACATTGTTCATCCATAGCTCTATTCACTGCTACTTCAACCCTTTGCCTTAAATAACCTCAAAGAAAAACTGAAAATCTCTCCAGGCTTTAGAAGAACAAACTTTCTGTAAAACCTTTTGGGTGAGAAAAATTAATGCTGGCTTGGATTGTCAGCATCATTCTTGCCAAACTCCTTCTGTCCATAAAAACAGATTATTTGTGGGTCTGATTCACTGTCAGCTGGAACCAGCCAAGTATTCCATTGGTATCGATGGCCCCTAAAGGTCATGACTGACTAAAGAGGATGGTGATAAAAAATCCACCTTTCCAATGAGGAACAGCAACACTTAGAGCCTACTGAAAAGCTACCTATAAAGCTGAGGGAAAAAGGCTAAAATTGAATTCTGTAGACTTTGTAAAGCACAACGTGGATGTTCAGATTATAGAAGCATGGTTTACTGATCCAGTTTTATTAATTTTCCTGGATTTTAAACATTAATTCCTTCATTTTCTTGATCAGTTATTTTATTTTATCCAGATCATGAGTTGGTATCTAGAACAAGAGGTACAGTTTAAATTTTATTTATTCTATTTTCAAATGAGCAGTTAAAATTCCACCACTTAAAAGACAACATGAGAGGTGGAAATGGTTTCAAGCAAAGTGAAATTATTACAGCCAAGTAGCACTTGAACTCATCTTAAGCAGAGGTCCTAAGTCAGGTTGTAATTTCCAGTCACCAAAGCACATTGCTGACAAAGTGTATTTCTGTAGACAGTGTAACATATGTCACAATAGGAACTCACCCTTCTACTGACTTATGGCCTTTGCACAAGTAGTTATGGCCACCTCTATAGAGATGGTAGCACAAAATCTGGGGAAAAACCCCAAAACTGTGACGTTAAAGTAAGGTGGGCAATGAAGCAGAATGAATACAGTCTATCAGTGCTTTCCCCAGCAGTTATATTTCAAATTTGGAAGCTCAAAGTTTGTTCTGTTCATTTGTCTGATGGCAGATCAGGTTGTGTTACCATCAGTGTAAATCCACCCGTGTAATTTCAGCAGCTCAAGGTGCTCTCCTTTCCTTTCTCCTCAGGTACCGTTTCTGTGGCTCTGAGACTGTGAGGGAGGATGTCCTGCAGACTCTGACTGCTTGCTAACACCGTGTTCAGATCCCCAAATCCTGCTACCAATAAAAGCTACTCATGCAGAAAACACTGGAACGTGTGTTACTGATGGTGTGTGTTGTTTGGGGTGGGGTTTTGCTGGTTTTGGGGGCAGAGGTTTAGTCTGTGGATGCCTCTCTAGAGACAGAATTTTTAGAGTGGCTTTAGGAGTGAATGTGCCAAAACCTGTTGAAGAATTTCCTTGCTTTCAGCCTGTTTCAAAATAATTTCAAGCAAGAGGAAAGGGGGCAGGTAACAGAAACAAATTGATTTCTGTCCCCGTGCAATCCTGCCTCATGTCCCTCAGCATTCTGCTGGACAAGGGGCTTTGTCTCCTCTGCTGCCAGAGGAATCTCATCCTCACTGATAAAACCTCAGAGAACTGCTGGGGATCTGCTGCTCCGCACATCTACTGCTCCTGGGGATCCTCTCTCAGTATCTCCTGACCTCTCCTGGGTCTCTCTGGGTGAGTGTTCCTCACCCAGAACACCCTGTCCTGAAGGACAGCAACCCCCCAGCAGGGCTTTACATTTTGTGTAGTGGTGGAGGTGGAAACCAATTTATTTTGTGTTGGAGCACTACTTTTCTAGTATAGAAAAATAAAAGTGGTGTTTTTTTGTTGTTGTTGTTTGTTTGTTTGTTTGTTTGTTTAATTGAGTGCATTCTGCCAGCCCTCACAGGGTGATGGGAAGGAGATAGGGGATGTGAATAATAGACAAAGAAACATCAGCACTGAAGATTAACAACCTATGGGCATGCTCTGGGCTGAAGTGAGTTCTTTATATAAAAGCCAAAGTGCTCCTTGCTTTAACACAACTGAAGAGAATATCCTCCAGCAATTTCAGTTTTAGTCAGAGACATGCAGGCTTGCTTTTATGCTTGAAAACCTTCTAAATTGCACTTCTGCTTCTTGCCCAGATTAAAAGGTACTATTTGACTTAGATTAGATGTATGGAAGGAGTTCTGTATTACAGGAGTGTTAAAACTGGCCCAGGTTGCCCTGAGGGGTATTAGGTGCCCCATCTCTGGAAATATTCAACACTAGGCTGGTTGAATTTGCTGAATTCCTGGAGTATCCCCCTGTCACATTCCTTCTCTCCCCGTGCAGCAGCAAGCACACAGCAGAGTTCTCTTTGTGTGCTTTCCTCCCAGCCTATGCTGTCCTGAAGGACACTTAAAAGCTGACATTTATTTTGTCTCCAGTTTTTCCCAAAAGTGGTCAGTCTTATAGAATGATAGAATCAGGCCTAATAAATACAAGGATTTGAGTTCTTTGTCCTGCATCAGGCTCTGCTAAGTCCAGCTCTGGGTTGCACCTGCAATGCCTTCCTTGGCTTTCCATGGCTGCAGTTGGGCAGGAAGAAGAGGATCCAGCCACAGGAACAGAGGGTTTCACACTTCATCCAGTCCTTGGAGGAGCACAGAAACCTCTCCAGGAAGATAAATAGTTGTGGGTTTATGAATAGCCACGGACAGGGGAGCTGGTGTCTGATGCTGGGTTTTCACATAGCCCCCGTCCCTCTGGCATCCCCTGCTTCCTTCTGCCTTCCCTGTTTGTGTCTCCCAGGATTTGGTGTCCTGATCTCAGTGCCTCCTGCTGAGGAAACCTCAACAGGGTTATTAACTTCCTAACACTGCAGAAGAGTTTCTCCTTTGTCTTTTGTTCCATTATCTTGGAATAAGCATGTTCTTGCCTACGCAATTGTTTTGACAGTTATGATATTCTCAGCATTATCCTCTGCCATAGCCACTTCAGCAGCCCGTGTAATTTTAACAAACACCCAACAGAATCAAGACGTTAAAGTTGACAATAGCATAATAAAAAATCTCCTTTTAATAATGAACTGGAGCTGCCGTCATCCTGTTTCAGCAGAGTAAAATCTCTCCCCCCCCTCCCGAACACTTTACAAAGCTATTACATAAAATGCAATGTTAAATGAACAACAAATTACTTTCCCTTTAGCTAGCTTTTAATGCTAATGGTGCTATTTATTCCTGACCTTTTGAAATATTAGATTTTTTAAATGACAACATAAAAAGAATTCTTGTTTGAAAACGCGAGCGACTTTAAACCACATGTTATTACTTGTAAGTATAGCATGCACATGCATCATTCATTTCAGTGTCCCATTTAGGGCTAATTGGTATATATTTCAGTTGACATATATTGTTCTCCTGCAAACGTGTCAAATTCCTTAACGATGGCGGTGACAAAAGCAGAACGCTTGAGATATATAAATTATGCTCTTTACCATATAATCATTCTTATCTATTGGGAATGGTATTTGTGACAAACTATGGTCAAAAATACACTGCAAATTGATTTTTAGCTTTTTTTTTAAACTTTAATATCACACCATTCACGGCAAGTCTTTGATTGCATCCTTAAATGTAGAAATGTTTTGATTTTTATCTGCTTTTGAAAAGCTCACTTTATTTATTAAAGGAAGAGTAGCACAGCAAGGATCTTAAAATGTATCTTTTGTTATCAGCATAAGGAAAAAAAATGGGCTGTAATTGTGGATATAGAGTGAGTAATTTGGTGAAAAACGCTTTGTGCTATAGTTAAGGTTTTATAATTCCTGCCAGAAATTACTATTATTTTGTTGGTGGGCAGCATTGCAAGAAGAATTTTAAATATTTTAAATATGGGAACAACTTGGGCCACGTATTTCCATTACACTTTAGACTGCTGCGTGCGATGCATTTCCCCCCTTATTACAAATCATCTTAGAATCAGACAAAAAAAATAAAAATTGAAGATTTCATGTGACTCTAATTATTACTGCAGTGCTCATTGTTGTCTTTAGACAATGCTGTCCACAGTCATTACTTTGCTCCATAAATCAGTAGCATAATGAGGTTCTATCTTTCAAGAAATATTTGAGCGTATCTTAATTTGGCATTGATGAATTCTCCTTCCCGAATCTCTGGAGGGTTTTTTTTAATCTAGTTTGTCATTTTAGAGCTTTCATCACCTAGCCCCAGCTGACAGTGTTGGCTGTGTATTTATTTCCATACCTTCCTGGGATGGGTCCTCAGAGGTTGCAAATAGGAATTTTATGATGTTATGCCTTGAAGGCTGTTTCTCCTTGGTTGGAGTGTAATTTCCCACATTGTTTTGCCCCACCTTCATCTTTCAGAAATATATACCATGTGTGGTTGTAAAAAAGTGTGGAAAAAGGGTTACATTTGTTAACATCTTGTTGCTGGTAGAAACTGGGAGCAGTTTCTTTGACAAAAGAGATGTTCACTGGAAATAAATACCAAAGAAATTATTAAGTTCAGATACCATTTTTCTTCTAAAGTTTGAAGGCAAGAGAAAGGTAAGTCAGAAGAGGTCAGAGGAAGAAAGGAGAGGGTTGATGTGATGCTCCACAGCTCTAAATCAAAAAATACCAATAGTGCCCTATGTGACACTTACTGCTAAACTGTGCTTGCAGACAAACAAAAACAAGAACCAAAGTACTCTTTAAATTATTCTAGAAGTTGTGTTCAAATACACAGGAACAACTGTGTATTTGAACTTGCCATCACTTTGATGACCTCTATTTTGTGAGAGCCAAAGACAAAAGTTGCATTCAAGTCCCTCCTTGTGCTCTGGCCCATGGAATTATTGCTGTGTGTTTATCCTAAGAAAGATATTACCTTTAATTGCATTAAGTAGATAACGGCTTCACATCCAACCAATTAGGGAGGTGAAGGGGAAAAAAGGGATCTAAACCTCCACAGTAACGCATTAGTTCAGCTCATAATTCCCACTAGTGTAATTTAGCATACAATTTATATAACCTAAGAGTCAATTCCGCATGAAAAATAACAGCAATGAACATTACTGGTGGCTTGGGTGCCTGAGCTGGGGGTGTGCAGTTCCAGAGGATGGATTCTCTGGGAGTCCTGATTATCCTCTTTGGAAAGTGAGTGCAGCCCTGAGTGCAGCACCATTTCTCTCTCAGAAGAGGTTCTTCATGGAGGAGGAATATATACAGTCATCACCTTAATTATGTGGGATGTAAAACACAGGATAAGCTTGACCTGCCTGGGGTGATGGAGGAGCAGGAGCCACCCCTTCCTTCTCCCAGCACGAAGCACTCTGTCCTACAGCCCAGAAAATACCACAGGAGCTGCTCAAAAAGAAATTAAACCAACTCTTGGTTCAGACTAACCTTTAGTTCTTTACCCAAACACCAGCTCCTCTCTTTTGATGAGGGGAAGGAAATCACCAGGAGGGAAGTGAGCAAGGGTTCTCCAGCACCCTCAGCTCCCACCAAGGTGCTCTCAGTCCCCTGGGGGATTCTGTGGCCTGACCTCACATCTCCTTCCAGCCTTCCTCATCTCCCTATTGCCTGCAGGTTGGAAATCAGTGCAGCTGACCCTTTTGTAGCCCTGCAGAGGCACAGAAAATTCAGCAGGAGCCAGAGAGGATGTGTTTGCCCCTCTGCCATCACCCAGGGCTTGGCAGAGGAGGATTCTCCCCTCACTAAGGCCAGATCATAGATCCTCAAACCTTTGCTTTAATTCCAAAAGGAGCCAAAATATCTTTGCTGGGTCATGAAAACCAGCCTCCCATTCCCTCCCACAGAACCTGAATTAGGAATCCTCTCCTGGTGGCTGTGACAGAGGGGACATTGCTCATGTGCCCTCCCTTGTTGGCTCTGAAGGGATGAAAACACAGCAGCAGAAGGCAGAATATTTGTATAGCATAAGGTAATAAAAAACTTCCTTTTAACCAGGGAAAAATGTTAAAAGTGGAGAGCAGAGTGACTGCACCAAGGAACAATTCTCCTTTTGACCCACAGAGAAAGAGGTGCTTAACAAAAGTATATGAGCACGGACAGTGTGAAGATAACTGTCTGATCAGATAATGGAATTGTTTTCAGTGATAAGAATGAATCCATTACTAATGCAAATAACTATAATAATTATAATTTGCAATACAGTAAAAATCACCTAGTCTACCTCCTCCTCTGACAGGAGACTGTATAATAAATTATAGGCTGAGAAAAAAAAAATCAAAGGGATAAAGGTTAAAAGATTAAAAAAAATTCTGAAACTTAAATGCTTAACAGGGAAGTCAAGACCTGAAAGCAGAAATTGGTGCTATTAAATAAAGCAATTGTGAAGAATGAGATATTATGGAATTGATTAACAAACCAGAAACCAAGCATTTCCTCATATCACTACCTCTTGTCACAGATTTCAATAATTCTGAAAGAACAAAAAATTAAGAGTTGGCGTATAACAAGGAAATTAATTATTTAAATGTGGGTGAATATGCTAATAGTACCCTGGGAAGATGAATATAACTTCACAGACAAAAAGCCCCCAGAAGGTTCAGTAAATTTGAGGAGTTTCTCCAGTTGCTTTTGCTTTGCTTTAGTATCCAAAACTGGTCCAGCTGCTCCCAGGACTGCTCATCTACAGGGCAGATCTTTTGGGGTTTTCTGGGCACACCAAATTACCCATACCAATCCCATAATCTTTGTTCCTGTGAGGTATTTTAGGCATGGGGACTGTAAAAATGCTTTATTTCAGCTTTGGAGGAGTAGAATAGAGCAGATGAAACAAATCCTGTGTGCAGAGTTTGCACTACAGTGAGCTGTTTTCTTGCTTACAGCAATTCTGCTTTCTGGTTAAGCAGAGAGGAAATAGTGATGCACAAGGTTTATCACTCACTGTTGGCACCAAACCATTCATAGCTTTAGGTGAGCATTGGGAATCTCCCAAGAGATCATGGGATTCTTCCTCAGCCATCAACTGGAGTAAAACAGCTATTAAATAATTGAGTCTAAAGCACTGTCTTCCAAAACTCTCCATTTAGATCTACATTTTCCAAAGGTCAGGATGTGTCGTAACAGCCACAGAGAAAAGCCAGGGATTTTAATAACAGGGGTGTGTGAGGGAGATTTAGACCCCCAGAGGTGCTGACATCTAGTCAAAAGTAGGGGGTTTTAATCTGACTACCAGATTAAATTAATCTTTAACTCAGAGTGAAATCTGATTTTCTGTGCTTGGTGTATTTTCCTGCATTTTAAATTCAGAGTAAAAAGCTCAATGTACCCTGCCAAACCTTCCCCCTCAAGTCATTCATGAAGTCAGAGATTTCTCACCCTCTTTGAAGTTTTCACTGCAGCACTTTTCCTGCAGCTCACAAACACTTCAGGCCTGCAGAGCACCAGCAGTTTATCAGAACCTCCACAGTACAGGAGTTCAAGGAAAATGCTTTAATGATGCAAATTCTAAAAGCACTCTGAGTGGAAAACTCACAGTCTGCTTCACACCATGACTGGTGGTTGCCTCCTAAGCACCATTTATCCAAAACACACCCAGCCAATATGACTCCTGCAGCAAGCTCCCAAGGTTTAAACACATACCTTTCAGCTTAAGCACAGGAAGGCCTTTAATCAATGTTTGCAAAAGACAAAACCACAACGTGCCTCAAATCCCCAGTCCCATTTCATTGGTTGTTGATGTTTCAGGGCTGTTTTGGACAGGGATGCTCCCAGCACGAGCCCTTCACGTGTGTTCCCACAGAACACCTTCAGCATCAGCTTCCAAATCTCCTCCCAGCAATAAGATGCTTATCTGCCAGAAACCAGCATGCACTGCCTAATCCTCAAAGCTCCCAACAGAGCCATAAAAAAGATCACAGGTCTATAAAACATGATGGAAGGAGCTGGGATTTAATTAAATAATTAGATTCAGGGCATGCATGAAACTGGTCTTCAGATATGTCAAAATGTGTCAGGGCAGGAATGAGATGAATTGTTCCCATGTTCTCTAGGGGTAGGACAACCACAGAGAGTCAAAGCTGACATTATGTAAGACTTCAGACAGATGAGGACAGGGAAACAAACAAACTGCCAGAGCAGGTAACACCATTTCAGAAGTTTTAAACATCAGAAGTTTTTAAAACATATTAAACAAAAGTTGGGAGTAGTTTAGGCAGAATTAATATTGTTTTGCATCAGAAGGTGATACATGATTGATACCTGAAGTCCTTTCCAGCTACATGAAACTCCTGTGATGCTCTGACAGAGATGCAGTTGCAGTCAGCAAAAATACTTGATAGATCTGAAAAAAGAAAAAACAATTATGGTATCCTACTTGAATTATTGAATTATTATATGCTATTGAATTATTATATGCTATTGAATTATTATATGGTACTTGACTCTGAAGGGAGAAATTAAAATTCCTTTGGTGGGATATGGTCAGCCTAGTTTGTACATCTCCTCAGTCCTGGAACATCCTCAATCAGTGTGTGGTACTTTTTGATCTTCAATCTCAAGTGTTGCACCCATAAGACAAAACAGAAGAACTGCAACACTAATCTTGAATTGTTTTGGAACATCCTCAGTGATGCTACCTGCTTCTTCAGCTGCCTTACACAACTATCAGGCTGAAATGTTGACCTTGTTTCCTGAGCAGAAAAATCCGTTCTCCTGCCCCCCGTGTAAGGAATTTCTCATGGACAAGGCTGTGTGTTCACAACACCCTGCAGACAGTGCTGCTATCCAGACCTCTGCCAACACAAAGAATATCAGGAGAAAATCATCTGAAGGAGGATGCTGGAATGTTGCTTGTGGGAAAAAAAAACAGATTTAGATACAATTCCTGTATACATCAAGCAGAACCAGCACCTTCTCTGCTAGGTTCTGCTCTACTTACTTAATTTCCTTCAACTCCACTCATTTTGAAGAGTCAATAGCTTTCCAGGCAAAGTGTTGGTGGGGAGGCACAGGCTGAGAAAACAGATCCATTGTGATTGTCACAGATGAAGAACAAACCTTGTGAGCAACATGCAGTCCCTCAGAGCTGTAGCTGCAGCCCTGTGGGTGTTACCAATGTGTGAGAAGCACCGAGGCTGCAGAGGAAGAGGATGTGCTCAGCCTGGTGTCTGCCCTTATCAGCTGATGGCAGAAGGAAGCTCCCACTAGAGGGGCAGAGATTTCTCCTCAAAGGGAAGGAAATACTCCTTGTTGCCCTTAGGAAAGGGAGAGTCACCTTTCTCACTGCTTAGATTGCTGCAGTTGAACAAACCCTGGCAGCCACAGCTCTATCTCACCACTCTGCTTTGAAATCATCCCTGTAACTGCTGGAGCACTCCACTGCCTCTGTTCCAGCACATCCAGGGCCTGCTCACACTTCTCTCCAGCCAATTCCTTTCTTTCCTTATGTTGCAGTAAAGTGGAAAAATTATAAGAATTATAATCATAATATCAGGCCTGCTCTGTTAGCCTGTAATTTCTTCTAAGGGAAGCTAGCACCCTGCATATTCCCATGTGAAGGCTATCCTGGTGTGAGCAGTTTCTCAGCATAAGAATCTATTCCTGGGTAAAAAAAACCAGCTAGCACCTGTATAAACTGTTTATATATTGTTAGACAGAAAAATGAAAACTATCTCTCACAAACAATGTTTCCTGCACGTACACACTGGGGGTTTGAGTGACCAATCAATACAGGATAACAACTTCTTACTAACCAATGAAGGTAATTGGCAAGAAAACTACTGACCAATTGGAGTCACACATGAGGTCTGTAAAACTGCATAAAAACTAGTTACATGAATAAAGAATGAGCTTTTCTCCACCATGAAGAAAATAGAGTCCATGTGATTTATTCCCATATCCTTACACTCTGTCTGGCATCGTCCTCCTCTGCTGCACTCACAATACTCCCAGAGTAACCTGAGATTTATTTTTCATTTCTCTATGTCTGTGTCAGCTCACCTGTGGACACTGACAGAAGGGTCACAGCAGCTGCAATCTACCAAGTTCTTAATTGTTTTGCCATTGCATGGTAATGAACAACATGGCCTCATCCAGTAACTTCTGCTCTGGGCACAAGGCCAGAGCTCCTGGGATATGGCATCCAGTAAACCTTTCCCCAGTATTACAATCCCTGAAAAATTAGAAAACAGGTACTACTTTAAAATAATAGCCATTTGACCTAATTGACCTAATAAATTGTACATTAACTAAAGACAATACAGAACATTTACAGAAAAATATTTGCACTTAACAGACTCAATATATGGCATAATGATGGCCATATAAGACAGTTTTTGCTGTAAGAAATTGATCTTTGCATCTGTGCACAGCCTGTGGTGGAAACCTCTTCCTTTTTTAAAATACATTCAAGTCTCTAACTTGAAGGAAAAAAGCACAATACCTTATTGTGACTCTGCATTGATTCCACCACAAAATTGCTTTGGATTGTTAGAACACAGCAAGGCACGAATGAGTACTAATAAAACAGAATTTATTCCTTAAAAAAAAAAGAAGTACAAGACTGGCAACAACCAGGCCTGAATTCCAGTCACACAAAGCATCTGCACTTCTCACTAATTTATCCAGGCTGCATCTCTTGAAAACCAAGCAGTTCTTGCACTGAGTAAAGGAATTCTGAACCCATTGTCCCTAAGCCAGAGAGCTGGACACTGCTGTCAGGGAGGCCCTTTTACAATTTGTTTTATTCCATAACTATTCACATGAATACAAAATCTGCAAATTTCAGTAAGGACTTAGGTGACTTTGTAGAACCAACAACTTACACAAAATCCCTTCTATCAAGATGAGGCTGCAGCTTTAAATCTAAACACACTCCTATGAGAAAGCCTTAAGATTGAGAAAAGTTGAGAGTAAGGACCAAATTCTGAATGCACACACATGAAACTCCACTGGAATCTTCAGCACTGTGGTAGAACACCGAAAGCAAAATCTGGTTCTTAATGTGTCTCTGAAGACTGTAATTATATTTCCCATTGTACTAGTAACATTAATTGAATGTTTAGCTGAAATCAAGTTCATTACAAGTTAAATACAGTACCTAGCCTATTAGGATGGTGTTTATAATTATAGTCATAAAGCACTTGTAAAACACCTTCATTGCAGCAAATAGGTGGAAGTTGGGTGTAGTGGCTGCTGAAGCCTCTCAGTTCACCCTCTGCATCTTTGCAGCATCACGGACCAAGGTCACCTGTGCCACTGAATCACCTCCAGAGCCTGTGCCAACACTGCTGAATTTCAGAGGGACACGGCCTACAGCTGTTTGCAGAAAATGTAATACTGCACAAACTGCTGTGCAAGGGTTTTTGCAGTGCAGCTGGACCTTACTGAACCCTAGATCTATAAATACACTCATTCTCATGCTAATATACCTGGATATTGGCCAGCTTATTGGCCTGATAATGAATTTTTAACAATAAAACAGCTTTTAAAAATACAAGACCTAAGAGATTACACCTCTCTGATATATCAGATTTTGTATTTAATTTTCTGGCTGACAGCATCATTACAGAAAACACCTGATCTGCTTTTGGTATTGCCCAAAGTCTTTCTGCCTGAACTCCAACAAACACCTTACCCAGAGAGCTACACCAGTTTTGCTGGAAGCTGAGCCATGAGCAGCAGTGAAGTTCCACCTTGGGCACTCAAGGGAAATAAAGCCATACAGATGGCTGGTGTCACTTCTGCTCAGTCACACACATGAAGGAGCACCCAAATTCACGCTTAACCACTTGGCCTGCCTCACTTTCATAATAAATTAGGTTTCTTCTTATAGCCATTTTCATAAGAATAGTAGCACCCAAAAAGAGAAATTAGTTTTAAGGTATTTTATTCGACATGATTGAAGACACAAGAACACTCAAGATACAATCCAGACAAGTTGTGAACAGCTCCAAGTATCAGTGAAATCTGAATTTATCTTGCACAGAGGTGAACAAGACCACAATGGTTGGTTTTATAATATAGTTTAAGACTATTTCAAGCAGGTGAGTACTGTGACATTATGCCCAACAACTTTTATACTATTCATCCGCTTAAGCCACTTCATATCATAAATATGCAGCTTATCTTGGCTATTAAATCTCTGCAATATATAATTAGCCTTCTCATAATAATGCATTAAAACTCCTGTATATGAACACTGGTATACTCATACCACTGAAAACTGTCCTAACCACCACTGCACATTTATCATATTCTAGCACAATTAACCATTCCATCACAATTAGCTGCTAAACTTCGGCCTAGAGTTCAGTAACTTGGGCTCAAACTTGCAAATTGCTGCTTAGAGCAAAACCCCTGCCAAGACCTTCTGCTTTCCCTATGGATAGCTGGCCTTGTTGTCTTTCCCACACTAATTTGCACAATGTCATCTGAAACCCCTACCAAAAAAATGCTCTGCAGGGGAACAAATGTCCTGCAAAAGTGTCACAACTACAATTCTAAAAATGCCTCATTTCCTAGTGAATTTCATATAAATTTTACAACCTAACATCCTTTATCGAAATGGGCATCCACATGCCTCTTAAAATGTAAAGTTGTTTAATTGGGTTACTGTCTACAGACCACAGCATAATATTCTACTTAACAATTCTAATTCCTTAGAGAGATAAGCTAATTTTCCATTCTGAAAGAGGGCAACAAGGACAGCTGGGAGTTTGTTCAGTAGTTCAGTGCTCTGCAAACATAAGCTTGATGGTGTTCTCACCAGACTGAAGGAGGAAGTGCAAAAATATGTAAACCACGTTTTACAGTTTTACAGGGATTTCAGCAACGAGCCCCTGCTTGGATCCAGATGGGATCTTACAAAAGGTGAATCAGAAAGGGCAGAGAATCTGCTGGGCAGGGAGCTGTGCTTCAGAAGAGCTGCAGAACCCACCTGCAGCCTTCCCTGCAGGCAGGCTGGAAACAGCACAAAGCCCATGGGCCACCTGATCCTGCAGATCCCCTCCTCTTCACAGGGGGGACAGGGGTGACAGCCATTTACTAAACCAAATCCTGTGTTAAGGCCACTGAAAACAAATCTGTGCAGAACTGGACAGATTCAGCTTAACATAGCATGCAAAGACAGCAAAGCCTATTTTTCTCTAAGAACTCTGTTTTTTGGCAGGTGGAAGTGGTAGACAGAGACTGTGCCATACCTGCAGCTACAATAAAAGAGTGTTGCCTGGCTTTGGGAGGTAGTTTTTCATTTGTTGTTGTTGTTGCTTTTTAAACTAGAGAATACCCTTATTAAAAACCCAAAACCTAGTGAAGAAGCTGTATACCCAGATTTGACAATCTGATTTTTGGTTTTACAGGAGGATTCATCCATTATTATGAAGAATTGCTGGAGATGGAATGGTCACCATCTGAAACAAAGAAATGAAAACCCCAGCAACAGACTATTGCATTTGTGTGATGTGCTTAGCTGGTATGACTTGCATTGCAGGAAGAATGTTGTATTCTCTGACACACCAACATTTCTTTCCTATTATTAAAAGATCGGCCTTTTACATTTCATATCTTACCATCTTTAAAAGCCTATAATTACAGAAGCTGATTGAGAAACTGTGTTATTTAAAATTAACAGCTGAATGAAATCAACAGAGGCAAAGTGCATTTTTATACAAGAAAATAGCACTGTAGAAAGAAAGAGTCTGTACAATATTTAAATATTGTATATACATAAAATTATATTGTTCATAACTCATCTTAAAGTTTCTCTTGTTTGTAAACCATGGAAAGCAGCACACACAAAAAAAATCCCAGTATTTAGCTTTTAAAGCATTTAGCAGGCAGCAGGAAATCGACTGCTAGCAAGCACACTTTGTAATTATAGAAAGTATCCAGCAGGATACTGTGACTAGCATTCTCCATAGTCCTTTATTTATTTATTTTAAAGCTGAATGCAGAACACATTTCCCATTAAATCAGGGAATTCTGCAGGAGACACAGAAAACTCAATGACAAAATGCAGTGGATCAGTTGTCCAGCTCTGTACTGTGGCAAAACTCCAGGATAAACACAGAAAGTTTAAGTGCAGGATTGGAACATAAATTAATGAAATAACTGTTAAAGCTTTAATCTCCCAAAAGTGTCAGTAATGGATTTAACTCATGCTCAACTTTTTTAAAAGGAAGTTCTAGGTTAATAATTAACATTGCAATGTTTTGAAAATGTAATGAATTCCAGCAGGTAGTCAGGCAGCTCTGTATAAATGCACTGGGAAGTGTCAGCATTTTAGGGTGATTCTACAGGTTGGTACCACTCTGCTAATCTGGAGTGAAATTAGGATTTGAATCTGAAGTTGTCAGTTCATGGCAGACACAGAATGTAGGCTTCAGTTTTCTTCCTGTAGCGTTTTGCAAAATAAAAGCTATTCTAGTTGCAAAAGAAATTTGCCAGGTGAGCATGTTTAAGGAAACATTTCCACTAAGTTATTATTTGGAAAACAAGATGCTACCATGGCCATCAGTGCATTTCTCCTGCATCAAGTGCTCACTGCCAGGTAAGGAATGCTTTATTTAATGCTATTTATAGTTTCATTCTATTGGTTTCTGCCTTCCACTTCATTGGCCATTCAACTCAACCCAGCAATATGTTTTACTGAATTAAAATGTCTGCTACAAAAAAATGTATTACGGTATTTTAGATCTGAATGTTTTGTCTCTTGAGAATTGTTTAAATGTTTCTGGACAGCCATCATCTAGCTGCGCTTCCAAATCTTAACACAGGAATGAAAAAGGAAAAGAAATACAATCACCTGGGGAAGTGCTTGATAAAGCAGATGGGTCAGAGGGATGATGAGAAATGTGCAGCTGCACTGGGAACTGCACTGCCAGCAGGTCAGGAAAGGGATCCTTCCCTGATTCAGCCCTGCAGAGACCACGTCTGAGTGCCAGGAACAGCTCTGGCCTTCCCAGGACAGGAGACACAGACACAGCTCTGAGAGCAGCACAGGGCCACGAAGGGGAGAAGGGATTGGGGGATCTTTCATGTGAGAGCTGACAGGAAAGAGGATGGAGCCAGACTTCTCAGAGGTATCCAGTGAAGGAGCAAGAAAGAGGCAACACGCACAAATTTAAACTCAATAAATTCCTTTTAAGCGTAAGAAAAAAAACCTTTGCAGTGAGGATTGTCAAGTAAGTTGCCTGGAGTTTAGGGATCTTCATTTTGGAGACCATAAAACTGGAAAAAGAAACTTCTTCTGACTGATAGTGCTTAGAATGGAGAGGTTTTATCAGTCAGTGGATGTCCCCCTCAAGCTTAACTACTCTGTGATTCTGTGGTTTCAGATGGAGATTAATAAAATAAGTTTAGAAGACCCAAAAGAGAAATAGGTTTGTTCTTAATATTATTTTCCAAAGTATAATGAGGGTAATGCTAGCTAATTAATCTGACAGCTTTTTCTGAGAGCTCTGACAACAAAGGCCTTGTTTTTAACCTGGAGCAATCAATATTAGGCCCCCAAAACACATATGTATTTCCTAAATATAATTTTAAGAATTTCTGGGGATTTCCTTTACACAGAATATAAGCAATTGAGATCCTACTTCTTTGAGTCATTAATTTTCAGCACTTTAAATTCTGAAAGCACTGGGAAAAATCCAAAGAATACAATAAAACTACTAATTTGTTCCCATTGCCAGAGGATGGTGCTGTTTAAACAGATATCCCACACAGATACACCCCCTACAACAGCCACGTGGGTTAGTGAGTTTTTCTCAGGAGGAAGAGGAAGAAGAACAAGGCAAAGAGATTACAACTTGGTATTTTTTTAACTAACCTTCAGGACCCAACAATAATCAGTGTTTATTTTATAAAGGTAGATCTTTAAGCATGCGTGAGTAACTTTTACTACCTCTGGAACTTTTGCTCCTAGAACTTTTTAAGGGTCTTTCAAAATGCAGTCCTTGGTCACCAAAGGACACAAACACAACACACCCCACCTTAGCTGTTCTCATGTAGCCTGCTGAAATTCACGGTGATGACATGACAGACAGAAGTCAAAAAACGGAACAGTGGAAGATCAGTCTCACAAACAGGCTGTGGCGGGGGAAAGGGCCGTCAGTAATTTAAGAAATCAATACCAACTTTGACACTTTTAGAGGTGGCAACATCAACAGCCATGGCTTTGATTTCAGTGTCCCCGAACTGCATCAGCGTTTTGATCTCGCGCCGGTTGGGCACGGAGGCGTCAGTCCCGGTGAGATCCAAGCGCAGCGTGCCGCACTTCTTCACGCCGGGCTCGGTGATGAAGCTGACGTTGTCCTGCTCCGAGCTGTAGATGTTGATCACTATCACTAACTGGGAAGGCTTGGCAGGCGTGTAGCTGCGGGTCACAGTCTCTCCCAGGGCTACAGACTGGTCGGCTGAGATGAACTTGTCGAAGACGTCGGTGCACCAGCGCGTGCCGTCCTTGACCAGCAGCTTCTCCGGGGGGTGCTTGCCCTCCACGAAGCGGTTGAGCACCCCCACGCCGTAGGTCAGCGGGGAGCGCCGCACCTTGATGACCGCAGGGTCGAGGCCAAAGAGAACAGCTCCTTTGAGGATGGTCAGCCCCACATCCTGGGGAATGATCACCCGGCACCTGGAGCCAAACGCGCTCTGCACGGCTTGCTGCAGCAAGGGGGACTCGGCGAAGCCGCCCACCAGGAACAGGAACTTCACATTGGTCACCTCTGGCTTATCGAACACCTCACCTGAGCAGAAAGAGAGAGCATCCACTAAAATCCACTTTGACAAGGCAATGCAAGTGAAAATGGCAATGTCTGAGAGCCCCGAGTGTTCCACGTGCATGATCTGAAACTGCCACATCCGTGCCCACACTGCCACCCCCTCAGCACCAGTCCCACTTCTGTTATCTCTAGTGTATTTCACTATGAATTCACTCACCTCAAACCAAACAACATTTATGAAGTTGGCCTTTAAAACCAACCCTTTATTACATTCCAGATAAATCACTCCATTCCAAATTCACTTATTATTTTTGACCCCAGCAGAACCACAATAACTACCATCTGCAAAATAATCCCTCTTTACATTTTTTACAGATTTTCCTTCCTAGCTTAAGCCTACATCTACTTTCAAGAAAACCATGCAGTGCAGTTGTAGGCCCACTTTTAGTTCAAACAAGTGAGTTACCTGTCACAACTGTTGTAGTCCCAGGTGTCTCCCTCCCTGCTCACATATAAGATGCTCTATACTTGTTGTCTTATTAAGTTCTGAAATTTAGCTAATAATCCCTCACACACGATGAGCAAAGCTGGACATTTCTTCCAAATAGTGCTTTAAATCTTGTAAAAAGCACACTTTTCTTACCACAAGCATTCTACTCTACTTGATACTAATTTCATCTTCAGCTAGGAAGACCTTAAATAGTAACTTTCCCAATAAACACATGTCACTTTCCATTACTGGACAAATAAATTCATTGCTGCTTAAGCCATGCCTGGAAGTACTTTTACCATGATGCATCATTTACTATTTGTGCTTTAGAGATGTCAGTGATGGTCATGAACAAATGTGACCTTCCACTAGGGGGGAATGAATTGGAGGTCTTAATAGCTGGAATACTCAGAAATGAGATACAACTCTGGCATAATTTGGTTGTTGTCTGAACCAGGAAAAAGAAAGGCAGGATGTGGGTTTCTCAGTGGATGTCAGCCCTCTGAATGCTTGCAGCCCTGAAAGCACAGAGTAATTGGAGTTCAGGCAGTAACAGAACTGAATCACACTCAGTAACAAGCACTAGAGCTAGGCAGGTGTGTGCTCAGGACACATCCCTTACTTTTATTATTTTCCTAGCTGGTCTGTAGAGAACTGCAAGTTTCAGAATTGAATTCCTTGCCACAACTGGTGAATACCAGGAGTTGTTACTGGGTTGAAATGGGTGAGCAAAGCTCCAGTTTGAGCTCAGCCAGGAAGTGGAACCCCACGCAGATACGTACTCAGGTGCTGAACAATCTGGTCAATTGTAGGTTTGAAAAGAGCATTCATTGCATCTGGGCTCATCCTCAGCATTCCCTGGGAGGACCACTTCACAAAGTCCACACTGCAAAGGAACATGAGAAAGAGCATTAAAGCATTGCAGCTGAGCTGTGAACCAACCAGCATTAAACAAATTAATGAGTTTACAGAATCTGCATGCATGTTCCTTGGAACAAAGTGCTCCACCTCACCCTAACCCCATACCAACTGCAGTTATGTAAAACTTGAAGGGAGAATTATTATTTTGGCTTGTCTAATTGTTGTTTTCTTTGCCTGATTGCCTTCTGCAGCATTAGCAATGCTCAACTGCTCTCTGAAACAGCTGGCAGTCAATGCAGTGCTCGCTCATCTGAAACAGCACTGATTCATCCCCAGAAGGGCAACATTTAGATTATAGCAGTGGCAGGCCAAAGCCACTGGAAACACACAAGGAAAACAAGCAACTTGGGAAGCCTCAGGAGGCAGAAGAGAGAATTGCATTTTTAATGAGGCGTAACATTTATGAAGTGAACACTGGCGTTATGCTGTTCTACCACTGATACACATCTGTATAGCTCAGTAATGTCCCTTACATTCATGCACATTATATGTTAACCTTTACACTCTTTCTATCCTCTTATCCAATTGATTTAATTTCATTTAAAGGGAGCATTTAGCATTTCCTCTAAGATTCACCATTAAGACTACTAATAAAGAGGAGATGGCATCATGAGGAGGAGGATTTCCAGAAATTTTTAATGATTTCAGAACCTCAGCCTCATTTATAAAGCAACTTTTAGCTGGATTCCAAGTCACTTAAGCTTCCAGTACATTCACCAATAACTTCTGAAGAGATGCAGGAGTTCCACTCTGCATACTACATTCAACACTGGCTAGTTTAAAAAATTAGGGTACAGGTACTAAATATCAGATCTTCCTCTCTCAGGTCCCAAGCATTCTGTTCCAGATTCACAGGTTCTCTTGCTCATTCTCATTAAACTCCAGGTTTTCCATAATATGTAACTTCAAGAGATGCAAAATGCCCACTTCTACTTTGTGCTCACTTCCTTTTCTACAGCAGCCCACGATCTTGTCACTTGGAATGACTTCTTGATACTGAAAATCATGAATTAAGATCTCTGGAGGGGATTATGTCTCCCTGCCTATCAAGTAAATTATCAAGCTTGTTAAAGAGGCAAGATAAGAAGCAAAGCCTGCGATCACTTCAAAAGCTGAATGCTTCCCCTTACAGAGCTTTATGCAGTAGTGTATGTTTTCTCCAGTGATCTGATACTGTTAATAACTTCCCTCAAGCCATGAACATATTTTCACATTTCACAATCTTGGACTTCTTTTTTAGGACCCAGGCTGCTAAAAATTAAGGTTCTAGGCAATAAATTCTGTGTTTGATCTGACATTCCTAATTAACATGCAAGAGACTCACAATATACAGTCAAAGAAAGTGATGCAGCGGTGACCTAAAGAGTCATAGAAAGTAATACCTGAAAAGTGCAAGTCTTGTACAGAAAAGCTTTTGCTAGAAATTGATAAGAACTTTTCATTCTGGAAACTGCACCGGATGCAACCCCATTTTCTCATCCTTGCACTAAACTTCAACACTATTCTCTGTCACTCCTAATGTAATTAGGGTATTTTAATAATTTGTCTTTGCTACCAGTAGTTAATTCTGCATCCATGTGCTTCTCTACTCACTTGCTTTTCCTCAAGGCATGTTCCACACTGTGCCCTCGGAACTTCTTGTAGTAGTCGATGAAGGAGAAGGGCAGGGTGATGTTCAGGGGGTTGGTCCTGTCGGGAGCTGCCGCCCGCTTGCGGGACTCGAACGCGATCATCAGATCCACCCAGGCCGCGGGGCGCTTGATTTTAAACTGCTCAATGAAATCTTCCCCAAAGATTTTACACAGCAGCTTCTCAAACTCATAGTCCACACCTAGAGAACCGTATGGGCCACCTGTAGCACAGACAAAACACAGCTTTAATATTCTGGATATTCTTTAATATTCCTATGACATTTCGAGTTGGCCACACATGCATCAGAACGACACTCTCAGGACTGCCATAGGAGAAGGTTCACAAAAAGAGGATCTCTGCTAAATGTAACAGTTGGTCTAATACACAACATGATCTTACCTTTGTCTCAACTGTTACTCCTGTATCATCACAGCCACTCTAACACTTTAAATGAGTGATTCAGCCACCCAGCAGCTGGGCTATCGTAGAAACAGGGAATCCCCCAGCCAGGTAATAATGTGCTTTGACTCCATGATTCAGAATGCTGAACAACTGCTTTATTAAAGCTATACTATATTACACTAAATTTAAAACTATACTGAAGAGATACTATACTATACCATACAAAAGATATTAAAGAAAAAGCCATGACTGTCTGAGACAGCCAGGACACAGCTTTGACCCAACTGGCCAAGGAAACAAAACAATCTTCACTGGTGTCCAATAACCAAATCACTTTTCGTAAAAACAATCTCCCTAAGGCATTCCACAGGTGCAAAACAAGAGGAGCAGTGAATAGAGATAAGAATTGTCTTCTCTTGTTCTCTGAGGTTTCTCAATGTCTTTCCCACGAAAAATCCTGGGAGAGAGAATTATGTCTCCCTCTGTTCAGAAAATGTGAATGCCACACTGGGTTATACTAATTTTGTGTGCTGGTCTCATTTCAGGAAGAACTGTCCATAAAATGCAATAAAGCACACATTTCCTCCACTGACAAGCCAAAACATTACATAAATATATAATACACAATCTAATTACATAAAGCAAGCAGTGGAGGTGACATTACCTGTTGCTTTGTAGAGCTCCTTCAGATGTCCTTCAGGAAGCCTGATCTGATGGACAGTCATGTCCACTGTGCCTCCTCCGCTGTCAACCACGATGTACCGATCACCTGCAGTGCCAAGGGGACAGGCCAGGCCCATTTACACCACTGTGAGCACAGAGCTCACTGCAGTGAGAGCTCCTGAGGGCACCAGATAAGGGCCTACAGACAGCCAGCAATGGCCCTGCTGAAGACCTATCTTTGCTAGTATTTACAACACAATGATTGATAACAAACATCAAAGTCAGATGTCAAAAGCTGTTAATGCAGCACAGCTGAAAAGTGGGACTGCTCATGCTGCTGGTGTACATCCTAGTGGGCTACCAAATATTATACCATATTTACAAAGCCTGTTCTGAGGAAAATATTCCAGTTGCATGGAATAATACCTTCACTATCTCATTAATAAATCTTATTATGCTAGAGCATACAGAATTGCAATTCAGCGCTTGTAACTAAGAAGAGCACGTGAACTTGTGAATTTTTTTCCTTTTCCCCTTTATAACCACTGTGAGAACAATGCAGTGCACAGCACCTTTATGGGAAACACAATATTTGCCTGTAACACAAAACCAGTGAGAGCCAAGTTTGCTGAAGAAAGGACAGTACCTTCCTCCAGCTCAGACCAGATCTCTCCTATGACATTTTCCACCATGAAGGTTCGGCTCTGCCGGTTCCGGCGCACGTGCTCCTTCCCTAGTGATTGCCAGAAAAAAGTTATTGAGCATAAAAAAGCATGAAGAAATAAAATAAAAAAACCTGCAGGCAACAATACAAGCAGGCTGGCAGATCTGTATGTATCCCTTCTGAACAAATGTACAAAAATTATTGCACTGGGACCAGGAACATTAGAATGTCATTCCTGGGAAGAAGGAAAAATGGTTTACAGCCGCCCTGATCCTCCTTGATATTGTTATATATACTTATTTGTCTTTAAATCTATATGAATTACCTAATAGAAATAATGCAAACTAATTCTATATAGTGACAATCTAATAATAAGACAGCTATAAACAGGTCTGACTTGCAGTTTTTCAATATGCTCTGGCTTGCAAAGCGTGTGCTGGCAGCAGGGTGGGGGGCTGGCAGCCAGCTGTGCTCACAGCAGCCAGCTGTGCTCACGGCAGCCTCCACAACCAGCAGGTGGCAGCCCCAGCCCACGCCCAGACAAGCCCCCACCACCCGGGAGGGAGAACATTCCCACATTTCCAAAAGCCACTGCTCATTTTCAGTGCTCAGGCAAATACGCCTCCCCAGCCTCTCAGGATGCCAGTCTACCCCAAAACAAGCAGCCAGAAGCGCTGCTGCTCAGATTAGTCAGAGTTAATCTTAGGGACAAGTAAGAACTGGAATTAGTCTTAAGGACACAGTGATCACCAGGGCTGAACCTCACAATATTTAAAATATACATCAATTAAAAACTAAGTGTAATCTTGCAAGAATACTTATTACTTATTGTAACAACCCATTAACTTAAAAGACTTAACTGCTACTTAGGCATTTTAAAGATGCAGAACAGTCTGTCAGGAGAAAGCAGGGTAGTGAGAACCTCTGCTATTTATGCCTCTAAATCAACCTCCATAAGTGAACGATCAAAAAAACCTACATTCCTTGTGTTATCATCACTCACCTTCAAAGGCACTTCATAAAACACTACAAGAGAGGCAGCCTGTCATAAGCAGAAATTCTTTCTGAAAATACCAGCATGCAAATCACAGAATGCACTTTGCTTCCTATTTCTGTAGTGCCTGTTATCAGAAAATAGAGCATCAGCTCCACTTGCTCCTGCACCCTCCCCAAGAAGACTCCACAATGCAGAGAAGCTGCCCCAGCCTCAGTTCAGGGACTGGGCAGCACAGGGAGAGCTCAGATGAAGAATTCCATGGCAGAACAAGAACTAGGTCCAAGTGAGGGCCTGTCAAGCTCACAGAAATCAATGGCAATCCTTTCATTCCCTCCTGTGGGCTAGAAGTGAACACATGAGCCAGTCTTTGACTACAACTGAAGCAAGCTTATCCTTGCTACTATGAACACTAAAATTTCTGTTTTGACTTCACAGCAATAATATGGCCCTTGGAGTGCTTCTCTCTGTTTATATTTATAGGGTTTTTCTCCTTAATCTGTTCTCAGCTTGTCTTGGGTGCTTGCCATGCCTTTATGAAATTTTAATTCCAACCCCAAATTAATTCACTCCAAACTTTGTTTTCATTAATTTTGACATTAAACCTTTCTCATCCCCAATAGCTTTTTACCATGCAAAGTCAAGAATGAGAGTGGTACTCCCACCCAAGAAAAAGCCCATTAGCAGAAATCCACAATCTGCCAGATTTTGCCCAGCTTCAAAACCTTAACCAGATAAACTCCTTTATTATTTTCCCAGAAGCAAATCCCTGTGTTGTCTGAAAGTGAGTTCATGTAACATCACATGGAACTGGAACATTTCAGGGCACAAATGAGGGGGACAGAAGCCAAGGGGCCCTGAAGGGACAGGATCCTGAAAACAGATTGTGTCCTGTACTCTGCATGGGCCTCCAAACACTGAACACATCTGACAAGTGCTGGCTGGGAGAGCCATGGATTGCAGAGAATTATGTAGTCACTCTGCCTAACTAAAAAAAAAAAATGTTCTGGTAAGTGCAGGAATAGCTCTACTAGCTTACCCTCCCACTTGCCTCTACTGTTTTGACCTAGCAAATGTGATAAAACACAGACTCTTCTGAGAAACTCCTCCTAGGATAGACTGACACACTACCATCAGTATCAGGGCTACTGTTACAATTCACGGACATACAGAGAGATGTGCACATTAAGCAGCCATCAGATCTTACTGCTGCAGGCCATTTTCCTTTCTTGTTTCCTCTTTTTGCCTCCAGTTTCACTAGGCTGCCAAGCTTAAAAAACTCTGGTGATGAAGGATGTTCTGTCAAGTGACTTACAATGCTCCAATCTCTGTCCCTCCCCTTCAAACAGTGACAGCAGCAACAGATCCCAGCTCAATAAATCAGAAGTGCATTATCCAGCGGCTCTTCAACATGCAGATAAATTCACTGCTACATTCCAATGCCATGTGTTCCACTGAGTATTGAAAGTCATTAATAGTATTTCATAAAGATGACATCAAAAAGCATCTGCCAATACTTGGGAACACCTCAGACTAATTGTTTCATTGCAGATCCAGTTATTTAGCACTGCCTCAATAATACAGATAATCAAACACATAACTGCTTCCAACAAATTAAATCAAAAAAATGATCCAACATGAAGTACTAACTTAAATTAAGGCAGAAAAATACTGGTGTGAAAATACTAAAAGACTCCCACAACATCCAAATAAAGGCAAGACAAGCTACCTGCATGCTAAAATTCAAGTGTGTATTAAGAAGAAATTGTTCCCTGTGAGGGTGGTGAGGGGTGCCCAGAGAAGCTGTGGCTGCCCCATCCCTGGAAGTATCCAAGGCCAGATTGGAGCAGCCTGGGATAGTGAAAGGTGTCCCTGCCCACGGCAGAGAGTTGGAAACAGATGATTTTTGAGTTTCTTTCCAACCCAAATAATTCGATGATGTCTGCTGGGTCAACATATAAACAAGTCTAACTATGGTAAGCAGCAAAAAAAAAGTTTTTAAAACAAATTGATGCCAGCCTGAAACATTTCAAGGGAACAACAAGAAAAGGTGAGAAACCAGCCCTGGGGGACAAAGCAATGAGAATCTGCAAAGTGAATGAACAGAAGTACCCTGTGTAAATCCAGTTCCAATAGTGTCACTCGGGCTGTAGCCATTGACAGGTGCCCTACTACTCAGGTCTATCATCTGGTGCAGGCGCAGCTTTCGGCAGTAGATAGAGGCAGCCTCGGGCTCCAGGGCAATGATCAACTGCTCGGGGTTTTCAGGAGATGCCATTCCTGCCTGTGAGAGAGAAGGGATCAGAGAAGTGGGGAGGGGAACCTTTCAGCCCCTCTCAGCACAAGGCTGTCCCCAGCCCCTGGGCTCCGCTGGCTCGCCCTGCAGAGCCCGCCCCAGTCAGGAGCTGCTGCCAGGGGAAAGGTCTGCACTGGGAACTGTCCTGCCCACACTGCACAGCACAACTGCACAGGCTGTAACAGGCAGGATTGCATGCACTTACCATGCTAAGTGGCTAACCGAGCACTTGTGTACATGACAGGTGGAGAAACGAAGGAAATCGGTCTGAAACCTGCAATAATTGGCCTAAAACCTGAACTCAATTCTAATTAACCTGGGAATCTGCCAGCTAATAGGGGCCCCAGCCTCCTTTCAGCCTCCTTTTGCCTCTCCTCGCCACAACAATATTTTAAGTATGTCTTTATGTCCCAGATATTCACAGTCCTTGCCAAAATGAGGTTCCTGCACTGTTTAACTGTATAGGAATACACAAGACACTTTGCCAGTCATGCATCTTCTGTCTTACAACCAACATTTTCTATTCCAAAATGCTTTAAAGTACATTTGCTTTTATGCCATCTTCAAAATGCTCAGTATATTCAAGGAGACAAAATACAACAGGGCAGGTTCCCTAAAATGTAATGAGAACAAACCTAAAAATAATACCATATTATAAAATCAGTGTTTGCCATTCTTTCTATTTTCTTACTGGATTTTCAGCCTTCAGACACAGATATTTTCAAAAAGCCCCAAGTTCTTATGTAACTACATCACTCTCAAAACTGGGCTTAAAGAAAAATATTCAAAGAACAGTTCACAAAACTCAGTTTTAATTTCTTAATTTCTTTTTCCCAGTACTTCTGCCTACAAAATAAGACAACTTTCAATTCTTTCTGCCAACTTTTGGGTTACTTGCTATTACTTTTCAGTTAAGTGCCTGAGCAAACAAATAAAACAAAATGAACATTTTCCTGCTTCCACAGTCAGTCTTCCAGCCTTCAAATAATACACACACACACACACACACCCACACACACACACACACACTGTCTCTAGAGCAAGGAAAGGACATGGAAAGTCTGCAGACCTGGACTGGAATTTGGCTCCTTTCATACAGTTACACTGTGGGCTGTGGGAATTGCTGCCTCATTGACAACTGCAGCCAGAAACTCAAAGTAAAGTTGGTTTAAAAAGTAGTACCAGGACAAGACTTGAGACACAAAACTGTCCTTCATATTTACTAACTCACTTTACCCTCTCCACCCTAATAAGTAACATAAACAGATTCTGAAGAAAGCATTTACCTCACTGTTGGTAACAGAAAAAAAAAAGGCAAAACAACAACAAATAAGTTCTAAAATGAGTTAAGAGTTAAACTCTTAAATCATGGTTGCTCATTATTTTACAAGCACACCATGACTGGAATTATGGTCACTTTACAGCCTTTACTGCTGTTGGCCAAACCTTTCCGCTTCAGTTACATCCACTGGACCAAACAGCATGATCCAAAATTAGCAGAACTGTGTGGGAAGGAAAATACTGAAGAAATACTACACAATTTTAAACCTTGCCAGCTCTGTGGCAGCATGTATTGAAAAAAACATTGTATCAAAAAGAATGTTTGCAACCAAACTTTCAAACTCTGGAAAAAAGATTTACATCAGCCAGAGTAACCCTGAAAAGTATAAAAAGAGCATCAGTTAAGCACAAACTCTCCTGCCATCACATCACTTGCATGTGAGCATGCTGGCAGAAGCAGCCCTGGAGCTGTACTGGGGATGAAGATGTGCCCCAGGACAAAGCCAGTCCCTCCTGTGACCCATCTGGATGCTGCAGGCACAGGCAGGGCGGGGTAATGCCAGCTCACTTCAACATCACTTATCTCCAGTTGGGCTTTTCCACACAGGAAGTTTTGGTTTGTTGCACTGGAAAGAGCAACATTCCAGATATGAATCAATACTGGAGTCCCTGACAAACAGATTTGTCTGATCTGCTCAAGAATTCCACAAATGTATGGTGTCTGCACAAAACTGTCTGTGCCTTTGGACTTTTGCTAAAAGCCAAATCTGGATCTTGCTGCAGCTCTAAGGGCAGCACTTCCTGCTCCATGCCCTTCCAGTAAGGCTTGGAGAAAAAAATAGCTCCTGACTACCCTGCTTCAGTTTTTACTTGTATTAAATCCATTATCATGTTGTGGGAGAGCTCTGAATCTGAGCAGCAAGTGGGTTTTTTTTCACTATCTAGCAATGTGGATGAACTCAAGAGCGCTCAATCTGCTCCCTGTACTGGGCATGTCAGCAACACAGACATTCTTAGTCTCAGGCTAGCCTAAGCACTGAAGACAAAACTGTATTTTAGGGAAAAAATAGTTTGCTGCCAAGGATATTAAAATGCAAAGGCTACAACCTAAAGCATTTGCAGAGGTGATAAGACCTGAGTTCCACACACATGGAATGCACTGGTATTTCCAAACTGGACATGATGGTGGGGAGAAGACTATTAATTGTCAAATCATCTGTTCTAGGGGGAATTTTAGTACAAACTCCCAAGGCTGGTGCTGCTAAAAGCAAACAGTAAACCATTAACAATAACATTTGCTTTCTCCCCTCCTCCAGCAGCCTGTACCATGAACTTTTCACACTGCAGCCAGGAGAGGAAGGCAGTGACCTGCAGCGGATGGACTCGAGCTGTGTGCTCAGACCCTCCATGCACAGCAGATGCTACTCCTGCTCCTTTTTCTCCCTAGCTATGATTTTACCATACCCAAAGTATCTCCTGAGGAAAACATGCAACTGAAATGACAGTTTTTAACAGTTCAAAGCACAGCTGATCCTAACAGAACCTCATGAAGAAACTGCTGAGGATTTTAGTTTAAAAGCTTTTCTTACAGAGTTTGAAGGGCCAGTTACAATGAAGAGGGCTGCTTCACATCATAAAGAGACCATACAGAGAATCTTTTACAGTGAAAGGTACAAGGCATCCAACACATATTTTATATGTAGACACACATATATACACACATATATATTTACATATAAAAAATATATATGTGTATGTAGCAATCAATATTTCATACCTCGTGTATATAGTATTTCTACTTAAACCACGAAAGAGAGCATATTACATATATATCTATACATCTATACACAGCACAGGGAAAATGGGAGAGGGGAGATGATAAAGAAACATGAGCACATAAATACTGCTGGGGAGGAATGGAGCAATGAGGTTGTTTTAATCCAAGCTCCAAGAGCAAGACTTAGGCAGTGCATCTGTCCCATCATTACGGCCAAGGGACAGATGGGAGAAAAATATTGAGCATGCAGAGAAAGAGGAGTGGAAACAGCAGGCAGCCAACATGAAGCAACAGTGATGCATTTGTTAAAATTATTAATTGCAGGCATTTGGGAATTTGCTGTATTTTATACTTTCTGCTTTCTGTCTGCCTCACTCCGTGTTCCTGCCCACTGCTGCCCAAGCACTACTGTAATAAACACCAAGGATTCACAAATTAACAGGCCTGAGCAGGGCAGATCTAAACAATGCCTCAATATCCAACATTCCAGAGATCATCCTGGCAGTGGGACAGACACACCAATTTGCTTTTGCCCAGGGCAGCTAACAGCAGACTTTAGAACAGAGCAGTGTCCTGACTCCAGCCTGCTAAGGAATTTTCTTGCTCCCATAACCCTCACTAGCAGTCATCACTTATGGAACACGAAGGAAGCAGAGAGCAGTTTCCCCAAGAACACAAAAGTGGAAAACTCATCATGGGATTACAAAAATTGAGCACAAAAAATTTCTTAAATTAACTTGCAAGATATTGCTGCATTTATACACCTGGAAGAAGCAAAGAACACTATGAAAAGAACCGCTCTAAAATTCAACTTTGCTCATATGCCCAAGGACTAGGATTTCATTTTTTGACAAGAGAACTCCCAGACCTCACTCGCTCCAGTAGCACAGGTCTGAATTGGCTGGTGCCAATTCATTGCTGTTCATTTGCCAAGATGCATCATGGACAGCAAACTTCAAAGTATTTCAAAGTCTCATGTAGTGGAGCATAAATAATTTCACCATCCAGATGCAGGTGAATTCTCACCCTGGCCACCAGCTCTGTTTTTATAGCCAGAGAGGTGTCACCAGGAGAGAGCCACAGCTGACCACAACACATTCCTGATTCCCTGAACAGCATCAGCTGCCAACTGCTGGAGTAATTCACCACTAGTAAATACTGAGGTCTGGACTGCAGCTCACTACAGCAGCCTGAGCACTTCAGAGAACTGTTTTCACTCACTCCACATGCAGAATCACCATTGCTACAGATTAAAAGATGTTGCTTTTAAAACCCAGTCCCACATGCCACAACACACAGAAAAAAAACCAAAAAACCCAATGCCCTTTTATTTCTTTTTACTATTGTAACATATATGACATTAAAGACAGCACTATAATAGAATATTCCATGTAGTCAGTCTTTTTAAGGTAGGCCTAGATGAAAATGTCCCATCTCTGAATGCTGCTGTAATTAGAAGCATCAGCATTTAGCTGCAGTTCTCCACTGCCAGACAGAACACCAGTGTGTTCTTTATTTATTTCACCACAGTGACCTCAAAAGAAGTACAATGTCAGGAAATCCACCATGATTAACAAGGTACCTGTTTCCTATTCCTATCCTTGCAAGTTATTGAGAGCAACAGGTAAACTTCCTTCTTTTGGTTTTTCAGAAAGATAGATCAGATATATTTTAATGGGGAAAAAATAGCCTGACCACTGATTTATAACACAAGGAACATGCCTTACATGGAGTGCACCTGTTCTTTTGAGTTATAAAATTTATTAAAAGAACTGATTGGATGAATTCTACTTTTTTCCTGCTTTAATATATTTTGTAGTCATTTAAGACCTGATTCACTACTGCTGCAGGGCTGGAGGAATTGCATTCTCAATTAATAAAGCATTTCCAGATACAAAAAATGTAGCATAAATAAAATGCTAAATAAAAGAAAAGATAAAAAAGAGCCAGCCTCATTACACAGGTGGAAAAACAAGGCACAGAGACTAAAAGGCTTTCCTTAAGGAAAAGGAACCCACAACAAGGTGGGAATTCCCTCCACAACCCCAGAACTCCAGTGTCACAGCAAAATGCTACTCTTCCCCAGCCAGCAAGGTTCCATTTCTGCTGTGGCATGGAGCACATGCAGAAGCTGCAGGAACAGCTTCACCCATCACCTCCACAGCCTTGGGTCCCACTCTCCTCTCCCACTTTGTCATCTCCACCAACTGCACTGCTTTAATCCCTGCTGAAGCAATGCTGCAGACCAGACAAGTGCAAGGATCCATTCTTCTGTCAGTAGGAAAAACCTTAAACCTGTTTTACCCCATTTGTAAGCACCAGAGATAAAATTTAGAAGTTGAATTCCATGAAACAGCTCTGTAAAAACGATGGGGTTTATTAGGAAACAAAGCTCTAGAGGACAACATCATTCAGCCAAAACAAGAGAAGCTGAGAATTAACATCAACATTTTCCTATTTTCCAAGATACTCATCATAATTAGTAACAATAAGAAAGGCATGATTGCAAGTTAAGCACTGTGCAGGCTGCATGAGAAAGTGTTGTGAGGCTGAATCAAGGCAACACAAAAACAGTGGCTGGAAATTAAGTGCCTTGTGAAACTTCCAGTGTTTAAACTAATCAGTTCATTGTGTTAAGGGCTTCATGATAACACCATCCACTTAGTGCCTTGGGAAGTGAGCTCCTCTAATCCTCCTCGTTTTTCACTCGCTAGCACTTTCTCCAGTCCTATGGCATCAGACTGGGATGTCACAAATAAACCACTGAGATCTAATTACGGAGGCAGAGCGTGCCAGGAAAGAAGATGAGCAACATGGGAAAAGACTCCCAGCATTATCCCAGAGAGGCACAGGAGGGGAAGCAGGGCTGGCAGGGAGTGGGGTGAGTGGGTACCACAAAGCTTCAGGAAAAGCACAGTGAATGCACTTTGACTGGATCCTCAGCCTGGAGAAATTTAAAAAAAAAAATGTTTGAAACTCACTACGCCATCACATAGCCTGATGCTTTGCTCTTAGACTTCAGAGTGATGAGGAGTGCTGCAGTACAGGAAATATTGTGGGTAAATAGAATAGACTGAGGTCAGACAGCCCAGTTAGCTCTGCCCACTTATCTCTTCAAAGACAGATTCTTAAAATTGCTCAACAGCCACAAAATAAACAGGATTTTCAACGATTCCTCTTGGTGACCACAGCAAAGAGCTGGGTTTGCCAAAGGCAGGAGGAAGAGCTGCTGGGTGCTTCCCTTCTTTCAAAATTATAGACTCTGGATAGAAGAGCCTAGATGAAAACTCAATATTGACTTTTTTAAAAAATCCAATCAACACAATGTTTGGGTGGCAGTTGATCCTGCAAAGATCTGACATCTACAATGGCAGAGGCATTTTTTTGCTTCACAGAAACAAGAGCATTTTGCTTTCTCTTAACATTCAGTACACAAACATGCATATACCTAATATACAGATATACATGAATGTATACATTTTCAAACTATTACTGCTGGTAGAACTAAAATCAGGCTTGTGGCACAGGCTGTCCTTCGTCCCAGCCTGATCAGGTGTCACTGATACTTTGCATTTCACAAGTGAGAACATTGTGGATAATTGTCACAGCTGCAGAATTCTTTCAGTGTCAGCTTCCCCATCTGAACAGCTCAGGGACAGGACAAAGACACTCATCCCTCTGTGAGAAAACTGCTTGAGAAAGCACAAAGGCCATCTCAGGCTGTGGTAAAACAGTAGTAATTTCATTTTGCAGACAAGAGGAACACAAGCTATAGAAGATGAAAAAGCCAGTAATGGAGGGGCACAAACTGGAAGCTAAGAGACTCCTGTAATAGTTTTAATTTACTCACTTCACACAAATATAAGTGATGAAATAACATGAAAGGCATAAAAGGTTGAAATCCAAAGTATAAATCAGCTTTGAACCTTTCTTGGGATTTTGGGTTTATCCTGACAGGGCTCTTTTGGGGCTTCAGACATTTTTCCTTCTGCGATATAGATACTGCCACCATATATTTATACACTATTTCTCTGCTTTTAAAATACCAGGGTGTAGGCTTGGCAGTGCTTTCTGAATTCCCAGGGCTTGCCCATACCAGAAGCCTGTGTAAAGGAACTTAACCCACAGAAAATTCACAACCTCCCCACAGTTTCCACCTGGGCCAAACCCACTGCTGCTCCCACTCAAGCAGGGAACTCAAGCTGTGAGCTCCTGTGAAGGGTTTTTGGATGAAATCCTCCCATCTGCAGCCAATTAGGATAGATGGCAATAAGGTCCCTAACAGTGGCACCTGTACAGCTGGTTTGGTGACCATCACAGAAATTAATTCCAATTAATAGTTACACTACTCCCCCTTTATAGTTGCGCATGACCATGCATGCTGAAGGACCAAGAGGTTCAGGTTAGCATTTTACCTACAGATATAATTAGTTTTGAAATGAAAGTAACTCTTGTAGGTCAAGGAGCAGTTAACAGCTCCCTGCAGCTCTCTGAGGGGCAGGTCCAAAGCAGAACACAATTTTTCTCAGTCTTGCCAGGAGATAGATACAAGGAGGGACAAAGCCACATACTGCAGCTTGTGAGGTCCAAATTGGGTACTAAACCCCTTTTTTACTAAGATGGCGATGCAGCATATGAATAGCTGCCCAGAAAGGCCTCTCTGTCCTTGGAGAGCTTTAAAGCTTGACTCAATAAAGCCACTGCTGACCCAGGGTAGCAATAACCCTGCTTCACATGGAAGGTCAGGCTAGATGATCTCCAACCAACACTCCCACTTAAGGCTTCCATGACTAAAATGTTCCAGGTATTCTACAGTGGGAAAGGACAGAACTGCAGGAAGGAATCCTTCCCAAAGGCTAACAACCTTCACACTTTTTCTCTCCTTGTCTTTGTGACTCTGGTGTCAAATCCTTGTGTGCATCAGTGAGAGGGAGCCCATGGTGTCTGACAGGCTGACAGCAGGACCAGACTCACTGCTGCAGCTATTCAGGTTTCATACAGGTTTCTGTATGAAAAGTAATTAGAAATTTTGTTCAAATGTCTCAGAATCAAAAGGAAATATTTGTCGCAGAATATTTTATTTTTAAAGCTAATAATATATAGAGCAGAACAGCCTCAAGCAGTCCTATAATCCTAAACATCAGCCATGAGCCACATTAAAAAGTGATGCATCATATGGAAAACAATTGGTTCAATGCATCAGGGGTGCACAAGTTGAATTTACAACACTAACACAATCTGCACTCAAAAAAATTATCTGCCTCAGTCCAGTGTCTTGTCAGAGAAGGAAATTCAGTTTCTCACTCATTAATTCAATAGTTGTAGAGGTAAAAGTGATCTTTATGCTTAAATACATGAGGATACAAATAGCAGACATGGACTTGAAACTCAGCTTTTGCATTCAGCTCTGCCACCAGCTTCCTATATAACATTTTGTAAATCACTAAGAACAAATTTGTTGAAACAACCCACTAATGAAAAAGCATCAACTTCTGAGTACCCAAATCAATACTAAGTTTTTCAGGAGCTGTTGCTGAAGATTGCTGGAATGAGGGGTGCTCAGGCTCTGAATAATCACCCTGGCTGTCTGTGCATGCACATACCTGACCATGTCACTTAGCAAGTCACTTTGGGCCAAAGCAGAATCCATTTGATATTTCACTTCTGTTTGCTAACCTGTCAGTAAAGCTATTCCTGTGGTAAGAAATAACATGGAACAATTCTCCCCCTTAACAGCTGCCTAGAAACTATGGCATTATCTCATTGTGAAAGGCAAGAGAACAAATGGGGCACCTGGAACCATAATGAAGTGTGACTTTTATTTTCAGGACACTTAAAATAATGAATGTGTGGAGCTGCACTGGCTGCAGCCAGAACTGCTGCATTTGTGTGGCCACTGATTAGATGAAGCAGTTTGTTACAGACAGCTAGGCTGTCTGATTGAGATAAATGCCTTTGCTAAGCACAGCCAGACTGCCTCAATTTATTCTTCTGGTGTTGCTATTACCCAGCTAAGAGTACAAATTGCTTTACTTGAGCATTTCTATACTTCGTATTTTATACATTACTTTTATTATCTATTCTTTTATTTTCAACCTGAGCTTGGAATTCTGTAGAACTGTAGAGACTGTTTGACTTTATTAGTAAAATTTATACTATCAGGTCTTTTAGATTTTATATTACAATTCACCCTTTTTATTTTATAAAGCCTTTTTTTTTAGGAGGAAAGATGGAACATAAGGCAGGAAATATCTGAATTATGATCACCAATCATGAAGCAGCACTTTTGTTTACAATTCATGGAGAAGGTTCTGGAGTTTACCTGTGCCTATTTGACAAAAAGCTTTTATTAACTGCTCATAAGAAAGATAATTTCTTGCTACACACAGGCTGGGCAGAAGATTTCTGCCTCATGAGAGAAAAGGATTTCTTGTATTTGTGAGACATGACAGAACATCAGTAATTGCAGCAAACCTTACTTAGGACATTAGATCCAGTGTATCACATTTTGTTCTCAGAAGCAATCCCAGACACAATTTTCCTAGCAGAAGAATCTTGGATCATTTTTAGGTAAGGAATAACCACAAGAGACTGAATTCACCAACATTTTTCTTCGCACAAATTGCTTGTTTTGTCATGCCCTCAAAAAGTTTCGCAGGTAATGGGAATACAAATAAATCCAAATTAGCATTACTAAAGCTGAGTTACATATTGCTGAATGATAACAAGTAGAAGTCATGGTTTTTGAGAATGGGACCACAGTGGCATTTGGTCCATATTTCTCCAGGGTGATGCTGCTGCAGCTCCTTCCCAAGGGACTCTTGTCACAGATAACATTTGGGCAGTAACTGAAAGCTTAGCTCCAAGTGGCATTACCAAGAATTTTTTGCTGCATTACCTTATATCCCCCAAGGTGCAGGAGAACATTACTTGCAAGTTTGATGAGTAGCGTGCATTAGAAAAATGAAGCCATTAAATTCTCATAAGCTTTTCAATTTTTAATGTTATAAAACTCTAGAAATGCTTTTTGTACCCGGGGCATGCACCAGTTACCACAACAGCAAAGCCTGACTCTTCCTATTCAAGTCTTCCTAATGTCTCAGGCTCTCTCCTTCCCTTTATTAGAACCATCCTCATTGTGGCTCCTTATGGCTCAGGCTGATTTTACTAAAAAGACACAAGTGGCCCTCACTGACAAGGACCTGCACTGAGAAAAATGCTGCTTGCTATTTTCTGTAAGATGCATCTTATTCTGTACCTTGGGCACTCTCATTTTGCCTTTATATTTTTCCCTACAGTTCCAATTTCAGCTCATATTTCTTTTCTTTGTAACTGAATATTGGCATCTAAGATGTCTTTCAGACCAATCTATTGACCCTTTCTATGAATTTATTATAATCCAACCCATTAGTTTCAGACCCTGTCCATGCTGAGTTACATTTGTGGGTTTCTATCACTCCCTAATGATTGTAGTTTGCAGCCTTTCAGATCATCATTTTCTTTTTGGGCTGGTAAATGTCACCTAGCACAGCCTTTCCATCAGGCAGAATGAAGATTCATTTTTTGGCTGTTTCTGTTGCTTTCAGTCAATTTTTAAGAATCTGAGAAATGTGTTTCAAAACTTTCTAACAGACAGGCACAGATTGACTCTTACAGAGAATGCTATGAAAACCTCTTGTTTTACTTGTTTAGCAAAAGAAAAAACTCCAAATGCTCCAACTTGTGCCACAAAAGTGGACAAACAGAAATGGACAAAATAGGATTAGCAGATGCCTCTGCCTTCCTGGCTGAGGAACTCAAATGTGTGAGCAGAGATCAATGAATACACATTTTTCCACTCTGTAATCTTCAGCCCTCAGATAGTTATAATTTCCTGATTAAGCAAAGGTATAAGATGCAGAATTTTCCCCAACATCACCCAATAAACAACTTAATCCTCATAATTAAAAATATCTTAACATCACAAAAGTGAAATCAGAGACTTAACAGACCCCCACAATCGTTGAGGTGTTAACACACTTCTGCCTCATCTGCCTCACTAACAAGTTCTGCTTCAGAAAAATAGGCAGCTTCCCAGTGCTGCTTACACCTACTTAGGCAGTTTACAGCAGAAGCCTGACCCCTACACAAATAAATTTTAGCTGCATGTATTTTATGTATACAGAACAGACTTAGGAGGGAATAAGAGTAGCATCACAAATTTCAATCTGGTTAAGCCTCCCAAGCCACCTTTTAAAAATCAAATATACTTCATGTCACGTTTTTATTAGCAAAGAATTTCTTGTGCTGTCACATTATTCTCTTGCCAGGTTTGTTTATTTTTCTCCGAAGGTTTCTCCAGAGCAAAGCAATATTGATCAATGTAATGTCACTGACCCCAGAACACAATGTGTTAAATAATTCTCATTGTGCACATTCCATGACAACACTGATGTGAAAACAATAATAAATGTTCAGCATAGGAGCTGGTTAAATAAAGCCTCTGGAATTTTAGGGTCACATGCTTTAATCCTATAACCTAGATTGCCTCTCTTTTTGTTTATATGAACTTACCATGCAAATGATTTTATTTACTATTTGTAATTGAAAAATAAATCTACTTCAGAGCTCTAGAATTCTATTTCAAAACTCAAGAGTTCATATTAAAAAGAAAAGAACCCTCACTATTATCTCAGACTAGACCACCTGAATGATGTTTGAAAGCCCAGATAGTATTTTGGGCAAGCTTATGAAAATGCACCAGCCTTTCCCTTCTTTTGCCCTGCCCCTAAGTGCATTTGTTATGCCATGTTTTACTTTCTTATCTCACAGTATTCACATACTCCTGTCACACTCCAAACTCTTCCTTAAGACTTTATTCCTAATAGCATGTTCAATGAATTCCAGCCTGCAGATTCTGTTCTGCACTTTCTGTGATCAAAGAATGTGAAGTAAAACAGCTGAGACACAGAAACAAGAAAAGCTGATGCTATTTGATGATGTCTTATAGCTTACCAGCAGGGAGAATGGCAAATATGACTATAAACCCTGAAAGTCATTCCTAAGGATGTAGTGAACACTGATGCAAGGCACACTAATCCCAGCAGACATGATTTGGGAAAAAAACCTTAAAGCAAAGTGAGTCCTAGAGAGTTAAAACTCTCCTCTTGCCACCGAGCTCTCTCCTGCTCTGATCAGACCTCAAAAGTGTCCCAGAGCCTCAGAGACATCACTGGACAGATGGGAATGAAACATGAGGCACAGAAAAAAGCATCTGTGAACTGCCATTCAGGAATAAAGTAATTTTGATTCAGCAACATAATTTGTAAAGACATGCAACTCTCTACAGCCTGCCAGATTGAGTCCCTCACAAGGCCCCAGAGAGAACAAATACCTGCTTCAAAGAGGTAGTAACTCAGCTATAAAAATTGTTAAGGATACAAAAGCACAAAAGATGGATACAGATAGGGCAGGCAGAGCAACAGCAAGAAGCAATGAGGAGTAGTTTTCTTATGTAAGTGGGTTAATCACAGTCAAGTTTTTGTAGGCATGAAAAAAGCCAGCATCTTAAAAAGAGTTTCAGAAGAGGAAAATAAGTAAGCAATAGAGATGTTCATGCAGCTTATGCCTGAGATGACACAGATGGAGTCAAATGTGGGCTGGTTCCCTGTCAAATGCAAGGATACAAAACTCTTTTGGGGCAGTACTCTATAGAGATCCAAACCAGGCCAGACTTCAGCTGCTGAAGCCAAGGAAATGATGTTGCAATAACCAAGATGCAAAATCCCTGACTGCTTGGATGAAAGCTCAGCAGTGTGCAAAGGCAGGAAAAGCTGTCATGCAGACAGAGTTAGCAGGATTCTGATAGGCTGGATGGAAAGAGAGGAAGAGCTGTGAGCTGAAGGGAACAAGCAGATTCCTCATTCAGTGAGGAAGCAGCACAGCAGCTGGAAGGGGACAATGCAGGAGCCCCTGGGCAGATGAGGAGATCCAGGTTAGCAATGTTTTGTTTAAGGCAAAGCAGAGATGAGGGGACATCAGAGGTGCACTGAGATCATAGGTTGGTCGCAAGCTGATGGGTGTTGAGCACAGAAGCAGACTTGCAAAACCTTACTTTATGAATTCCATTAGCTTTGCCTAGAGAACTCCTTAACCATTCCAGGAAGGCTGGGCTTTACACTGTGAGCCAGTGACTGAAGCTGTTTCAGTACTTCACTTCTCTTGGAGCTACCTCAGCTGACACAGATTGCTCAGCAGATTTCCACAGCTCATTAATATTTTCTGCAAGTTAACTCTCAGACTGGTGGCTGTACTTCAGTGTGTCTCCTGCTACCACTGCCTTTCCAGACTTTTCTCTACATGATGCCCCTCATTTTCAAGATGCTTCCATGTTCCAATAGCTAACAAGAGCTGCAACTTCTGATCCATCCATGAGGAACACCTGGATGCAGCAACAGGAATCTGGAAGACTGAAGGGCAATTCAGAATTCTGTTTTCTGCATCTGTTTCTTCATCCCCACATTTTGAAAAAATCCAGCCATGTGTCAAGTTAACATGAATTCTTTCCCTAAACTCCAGTTTTCCTGCAGTGGATCACACACCCCGAGTTAAAAGCCTTGTCAGCCCTTGCTGTTTGTCAAGCTTGCCCATAGAAGTACACAACCACAGACACAACCACAGACACAGACACTAATTAACAACATTCCATTGTGCCACAAATGAGAAATGCCAAGAGATCTACCTGCACCCTGCCCTGCTCCTTCCACAGCTCCCACTTCACGAGCACACATGCACACAGACAGCAGGCAGACAACAATATACAGAGAGAATGAATGGGTCTCTAGTGTTTCAGATTTACCTACAACCGTGTCCTTCCATCAGAACTTTAAGAGTGTTTTGCTTCTGGCACTAGCATTAGCAATCCCACAATACAGACTGTTAAGAAAAATGTTGCTCAACATTAGAGATAGTCAGAAACAGTCAGAAAAATCTGGGTGCTTCCCAGGAGCACTCTGCAAATTACTCATGTGCTAGAAGGTATTTTACAAACTGCATTGCATAGCTGCTGCCAATGGGTTACGCAAGTCTCTGACCAAAAATCAAAAAGAAAAAAAACCAAACTAAAAATGAATATCCCAATGAAAAGAAGAATGTGTACATCTCATGTATTAGAGACACAAACTGAATTTGAAATAAAGGACATGCATATGGGAAGTGCAAATATCTGAGAGGCAGTTGGGGGAAAGAATTAAATGCAGATAAAACTCTTGCTGGTGAAAGTAACATTTGAATTTAATTTTATATCCAGACTATCCAGTTCACAGTCCTTTCATTCTTACTGTGGGAAAATGGGAACTGGAAAAAAGTCCCACCAAGGAGGCTCTTTTCTTTCCCTCCTTTTTCCTTCCTTTTTTTTAAACTTTAAAGTCTGTGATGACCTAAAGAAAGCAACAAAACAAAACTGGGTCCAATATTTTAAACTCAACTTTCCCTAGGGTCTCAAAACTGCATCTGTTCCACGTGCACTGAACTCAGCAGGAATACACTGTCCAAGATGACTAAAATATCAGAGTCTGCAGTGAGGGACACAAATATATAAAAGTAATAGTAAGAAAAAGACATTTAAGAGGTGAATACATACAACCTACAGCTACTGTTTGGTAGAGCTAATTCCTCTTTCAACGTTTCTAGACTGTATTTATACTAAATTGCCCCAAATAAATTTTATCATTTAGCTTATGAAATAGGCCTTTAGAGGGGTATTTCTACATTCAGCCTGTAATATTACCTTGTAGGCAGCTTGTCTCATAAACTGCTTTGCAGGCTGCTTCCATATAGCAGGCACTGTAATCACCCATCTTACTTCAGTGTTTTCAAAGTCCGAGCCTCCTTGGTCACTGAGCTCCTAAAAAAGGGAAAGAACAAAAAAGAAAAGAAAATAGAGGTGAATGTAAAATGATGGGTGTCTACAGGAAAACATTCTTTTCTGCTGGCTCTGATAACAGTAACCCTCTTTTCAAATTTTTTTCCTGTTACATCCATGCTACAAATCAGAATTACTTCCAACCTGCCAAGAATGCTTTACTGTGCCAAAAGGTGGGATTAAGGTTGAAGCTTTCTCAAGGAGGCCTATAGAAAAGTTTGGTGCTCAAAATAAAGCAGAAAAGTTGGCTTTGGCAAAAGCAGCAATTTACAGCATATTACAGCACATTTATGTACATCCTTAGCCATGGTGTGGGATTTGCTGTTAGCCTGAAGAATTCACACATACATCTTGATTAATACACAGAAAAATATTTGGGGCATCACTGATGAACATTTATGTTTTACAATCTGGATTTTTCAATGACTTCTTTATACACCACTTACCTTTAAATCAAACTTTTATAATGCAGTTAACAAGGGGAAGTTACAGTTAACCCCTCTAAAAAATTGAGTGATTGGTCCTTCAAAATTTTGCTTTAAGCAAACATTCAAGACTAGTTTAGTACTTTTATTGTCCTTTTTTTTCTCCCCTTAAAAAAGAGGGAAGTCTGTACTGCATTTGCAAATTAGGTGATATACTGACATGTTTTGGGCAAGGTTCCAAGTAAAATGTCATTACCATATGTCCTATCTAAATCTCCATCCAAACAGAGAAAGGTTCAGAGAGGTGGACAACAGGCCTTTAGAATGTGAAAAAAAAATGCTTCTTCATGTGCTGAGCCAAGGTGTTGTGTTTGTTTAGCTATGCTGCAGTTCAAAAATCCATGCTGGAAAAGGAGCACCTTTGTACTGCATAGGGCACCAGAGACAGACACAGCACAGTGCAAAGTAACAGCTCACTTACATGGCATGTCTAATTAGTTCCAGGATTCACTCACAAATGCCAGGGATTTAGTTATTAACACCAGGAAAAGGATGTAGCCCTGAGCAGGCAGAACAGCAAATATATGGGATTTTATCCAACATTCATATTTGCTAAAAATGTCCCCAGTCTACACACAGGTCCAAGTCTGTGACTCCACAACCAACCCCAAAAAAGTACAGTTAAAAATGTCCCTGACAAGATGAGGCATTGGAGTGGCAGGATTGTTTCTCTGCAGCCATAAGGAACAGACTGGGATCTCAGAGAAAATAAATTAAACCCATTCAAAAAAGTAGGTTAGCTCTGAACCACAAGGCTATTTTAAACAACACTTGCTTGGATGAATACTCTGATTTGACCCAGGAATTGCTCTGCTCACATTGACATTATAGTGGCACGTTGGAAGTCAATGTTTACTTAACTCACAATTGACTATTTACACAAGATTTAACATCTCAAAACCTGTTTACTGGGGACATGTATTCCACTGGAGAATAAGAAAAACAATCTTGTGATCCAAGAAGACTGCAACAAATAAGCACTGCAACATTTCAAATCAGAAATGGAGAATAATAAGCTTTTAAATTTTCTTGTCAAATGTACCTTTTTTTCCCCCCATTAAAAATACAGTAGAAAATACCTAAGCCAGTAAAAAGCTATTCAGAACTCTGCATCACAGGGATGCTATTAGTGAATCAAGCTTGACCTGTGCAAGGGGAAATTACTTCAGGCTATTGTGAGCTCTCCAGAGTCCACAGCCTGCCCAGAGTTTCTACACCTGCCTTGCTTTGTTTACATCAAATACAACTTAGGTCAAAGCTTGGCAAGGCCAAAAATATTAAGCTCATATTTATACTAGTTATAAATACAGAAAATCTTGATAAGGAAGCATTACCCCACCTTTAATGCCTGTTCCTTAAAGAACTGCAGAGCATAAGCAAATATCTCAAGTGCTTTGACTTTTTTGCCATTTGCAGCTGTCAGGTCTGTCTCCATGGTAAGATTCTACATGAAAGAAAATAACTGGAAGTTATTAGAAGAAAAAGGCAAACATCAAATTAATTCCCAGTGCTTGAGGACAGTGAACTCTTCATTATTCACCTGATTAGGAAAAAGTGACAAACCTATTCTGAAGAGGATTTAACTCATCACTTGAATTTCCTGGATCATGACACTTTGCTGCTTATTTTAGACTTTGTTTTTAAACACTTACCATGCCTACAGATAATTGCAGGCAGAGAAAGAAATATGGACTACATATTAAACAACTGCAATAGATACATCTGTAAATAACTGCAATAAAGTTGCATATGCAAGATACTTAATCCAAGTGAAGAGTATAGATTCTTGGTTTCCCACCAACAGATGAAACCAGAAAACACCTCAAAACAGAAAGTACTGGCCAATTCCCAAAGCTCTAAAATGGATTAAAGACAAAAACACAATCAGTAGCAATAATGTCAAATTAACAGCCCTACTGGCACTTGCAGTTCTGGCAATGAATTCTGGGTGAATTTGCTTGGCTGCTCTAGAGCTCAGTCTGGCTCTTATATCCCATTCCTGCTGACCAGTTTTATTGAACAAACCAACCTCATGCAGACAGGACATGAAGATCTAAGCAAAGCAGATTCTGAACTTTTAAGATCTACAAGAAAGGCTGGCAATACACAGCTGCCAAATGCAGTGAGAGACAAAAGAAATCATAATGCTAAATGAAGAGTTTAATTTACTCTGCAAATGTAGAGGTGCTTCACTTCCAGTTCACAAAAATTTAGTAATGTTCAGAGGAAAACAACTTGAGTAGCAAACACAGTTTGGGTGTTACTTACACCAGTGGTATGCAGCTTCATCTTAAACTTCTCAAAATACAACCAGTGCTTTGATTCAGTGGGATCCAAGTCATGGTAGAAGTCTCTTGCTGCATAGCCAAAGCTATGGAATTTTCTCTCTGGTGTCAGGAGGATTGTGGTTGGGGTCTTCTGGTTGGAAACACCTGGATCTCCACCTTCCCATCGTCTGGCCAAAAAGTGAAACAGCTCCAGTGAGTGATGCTCAAGGTTAGAGCAGCAGGAAAAAAACAAGTGTATCATGAGAAACAGCCATGAGGTGGCAAATTGCACAGATTGCTTTTCCCTCCAAAGATAGTAATTTCAAACCTTACAATACAAAAATCAAGTGGGTTTATTTCCACCTAAGAAAATAGGAGTGCAATTTTCATTTCAGGTAATTCAACACACTTTTGTGATTATGTATAATTCTTAAGGATACATCACACTCAGATAAGAACACAGGTTTCCTGAAGTAAGCAATACACAATTAAGGAAACAGTTTTGTACTTAAAATTTCTACTTAAGCCAACACATGTAATATATATTATAGAGGGGAAAAAAAAATCAGTAATTATCCAAGAACAGTACTAATAAAAACCCAAATATGGCCTTTCCAATTGTGACTCAGACTTCATGAATGGTTACTTGCAAGGGATACTTCTCCCATTTTGAATCAGGGACCTGCTTAAGTCATCTAACATCACCAGGGGGAGGTTGAGTAAATCCCCATTTCTGTCCCAGAACATTCCCTGAAACAAGACAAGCCAGTTCAACCAACATCTGATCATGTGCTTCATTTCCTAGACACCTGAAACTCTGAAGGCATCCATGCCTGCAGCTGCTGAGCTCTCTGCACTGCATTTTCTACTCATGTGAAGTTGATGGATTTTGTGTTTCAAATACCCAAAATGCTGTACAAGTTTCAAAAAAAATCAAAAATGAAGCAGACTTCCCCAACCTCCAAGGATGTTAAAGGCACCAAAAGTATTTTTGTCACTACTGGTGAATAAAACTATCCTATCTCATCAAGATTGTGATGGTATTTTTAGGGGATACCCATTAAAGTATTAAGGCAAAGGTAAACCCAAAGCTGCTTTCACTGAATGGATCAGGAAATAAATAAGGAAATAAATAGGAACACTGAATATGGGAACACCCAGCAGCAGGAACTGAAGGGGGGCATGGCAGGACAAAAAGGTCAGACAGTAGAAAGTTGTAGAAACAGCTGTGAGCATTCCTGCTCCATCCCAAAAAAAAAAGGCAAAATGGAAGAAACTCACAATACTGTTCCTCCCCCCGCCATATACAAGTACTTTCTGTATGAGAAACAAACATTTACCAGAAAACATTTTCTTAAAAAGGCATCAGTGGAAAATCTGTTTCTGCTCTCAGACATAATCATAACACAGCTCAAACAGGAGCCAAGTTAAGATCACACAGGCAACTGCATTCATTATTAAACTACACGTCAATTGCTTTTTCTAAAGATAGCAAAACGTACTTTCAGAACATACTCCTGCCAAAGCCCTCATTCTGAAGCACAAAAAGTCTGCCTTACTCTGTGGTAGCTGCTTATGTGACATAGGAAGAGTATGTAGAAAAAATAATTTCCATTTCACTCTCAGAAACAGTTGAATCCATTGAACATTGATTGACCTCCAGACCAAGGCAGAAAACTGACATAGCAAACTGCAATCTAAGGGGTTGGTACTGGGCAAGTAACAAGGAATGGGATTTCTGAAGGGCTGGGACCCCTTCACATCAATCAGCTGGATCAAACAGAGCAAAATCTCTCTTTTTAGCTCAAGCAGCAGAGAATAACACATCTGAACTTCCCTCAGTGCAGAGGACAATTCCACTGCCCTGAAAGCAGAAACAGCATGATGAGGAGTGGAATGATTTCCACATTCACTCACTTGAAAAAACTTCCCTAAATCTGCCCAGTTCCGCTGCGCAGCCCCTGAGCCATCATCAGCTGGCAAGGGCTCTGCTCCAGGTCATTGCTTCCAACCTGCTGCTAGAAATGCACTTGGTCAACTCCAAAACCTTTGAGTAGGTGTTACAGCAAACATATGGTTCCAATGTGAAGAAGCTGGGATCTCACAGCTCATGAACAGAAAACACTGCTATTGCAGCAGATTGTTAAATCCCACACACCCGCTGCAAGCACAGAGGAGACAGACTGATATCGTTTTTGCTTGGAATCATTAATGATTCATTCTGAGTCACTGGTGGGAAATGCCATAAATAGGCTGTGGCTAATAACAATGCTTCTTTGTTTTTCATTATGGCCAGGCACATTTTCTCTTTCTGGAATAAGCACGCTTAAGGTGCAGTTTAAATGAAGACAAATTTACGTTCAACGTCGTGGGATGAAATTTTCAAAGCCACCTGGAGAATTGGATGTTTGCTTCCTGATGAGTTTCTGATGGAAACTGGACACAGTAATTGCTCAGCACCTTCTAAAGCCCCCAGCTTGTATTATTGTTCAGCCACAGAAAGGACAGCAAGGAAAGACAAGGGGAAGCAGGACTCTACCATCTGCAATCAGAGATTTAGAAATACTCCTGTGTGATGTTTTTCTAGAGAGAAGCAGATGCAAAAGCATGGGAATGGTAATTCCTGGCTGCAACACTCTTGCCAGGTGGAGCCCTGGCCTCCCTCCAGCTACAGGAGGATTTTAGTTAGTAGGACTAGGACTGCAATGCTTTCATTTGCAGTTTCCTTTCATCATTCCAACACAGGTAAAATAATGGTAAAAATCAGGAAAAATAAAAAGGAAATGCCTATCAAAGGCATAAACCTATACAAGCCAGAACTGCTATAAATACATGTGGGGGATATTTTTGCAGTGCAGAATCACAGTTAAAAAACTATTCAAATAGAACCAAGGTAGATTTCTTCCAAATGCAGACATATGAGTTCCTAGGATGATATAAAGTGAAGTATCTGAACAGAAATATAAACAACATAGACGTGTTTATAGCCACAGAGCATCTCACTGTATACTAAAGTGAAAATAGAGGCAAGAGAGTCAGTGAGGAAGGAAGGACGAGGTTATACAAAGGTTAGAGAAATGCCTTTACTTCAACTTCACTCTGGCTAAGACAGACCAGAGAGGGACTTGTGCAGAGTGATGGGAATTTGATCCAGAGCTGCAGCACCACAGGCAAGGAAATGAAACACTGGGGTCATCAAAATGCAGCTGAATGCCACCAGCACGGTGTATGCAGAAAAAAGGCAGGTGTGTGCCTCCCAGTAATTACAGTCAAACAGGGAAGAGAGGGAAAGGGGAAAAACCTGAAGTTGCACTGAAAAGAGACCACATTCTCCCTCCTTCCAAAGACAGACTGCCATTTGTTTCATAGCCACATGCATTTCTTCATTAATTTCCATTTGTGAAATACTCCCATTCAGCTACCTAGCCAGTAGCCAAAACATCTGTAACTTCATGTAAATGCATATAACCCAAGAGGAGTTTTTCACAACTGTGTAATATCTCATATATTCCCTCCAAATGAGATGCTATTAACTCATTGTACAGCAGCAAATTTTCTGTGTGGCTCTGGCACTGCCCTGCTCACTGAAGTGCTGAGCTCACGGCCAGGCAGCTCAGATGCCTTTCCTCCAGTCTCAAATTGTGCTGCAAAGAGCACTAATTGTAACACATTCCCCCTGCAAAAAGAACCTGAACCACAGCTACCTGTAACAGAAGCTGGGGGCAACTATAAAGAGTGGTCAGTACTACCTAAAACTGATAAAACAGTACCAATGTTTTGCAATCAAAGTGAAGTCATTCACTGAACATTTACAAACCCACACCCAACTCCAAACATGCTGAGATGAGTGAGGCCACTCATACATTTAAAGATAAATATATGCTGAAAGAACTTTGTTCAGTCAATGCTTATAAAATATTTTTTTTTAGTACTGGGCATCACAGCAAATAAACACAGTCAAAAATGTGACTTTGTTTGCATCCTAATTATATAACAAGAATCATGGCACTGCTGGCACTACACTCAAACCTGGAGCTAAAGCCCTGTGTGTTCACTCATTTCCAAAGTAGGACCTTCTAAACAAACCCATCTTACCCTTTTAGAGAAAAGCAGCTTTGTTAAAAGGCAGTCAGAAACCTAAGTATCTGGAAAGAATCAACACTAAGGAGGGAAGGTGGAAAAAATGCTAGGAAGTAGAGAGGACCATGCATCACTGGTGTGCTTTATTTTAATGTAAACATTCTCGAGTGCTGGCGGGAAGCTACATTTACTCTGCTGAAATATTTTTAAGTCATCCTATATGCAAGCCTCATTATATACAGCCCTTAATACCTTCTGAACTACTGCAGACTTACCTTAATGAATAGATCATTCTTTTGAATGGTTGAATTCATTATTGAATTTCATGATTTCATGAGTATTAATATATATAAATATATATAAAAATATTACATATATTATTTAGTAAGTCTGTTTCAATTATATCTTGTCAAAATCCTTTCCAAAGAGAAATATCTATTTAAAAAATTAAGATAATTCTTGGTATTAAAATATTTGCCATTGATTGGAATACCTGTTGGAAATATGAGTACACCCCCCCCCAAAAAAAGTTCCTCCCCTCTGGTTGGAAATACATAAAGTAATTAATTTCATTTCTCTCAACTTCAGTATCTCATATCACAGCTACACAGCTCTGAAATCACAGTCATGCTGCCATTACTGCATAAGGAGGAAAATGTCATGTTTTGAACCACAAGTAGCAAAATGCCAACTGAGATTTGGAATATAATCTCAGCATCTGGATTTCAATGTCCCAGTGACTGACAGCAGGAAGCCTGGTAAGGAGAAGGGATTTCCCCAGGGAAGGAGAATCTAATCCATTCTGTGAATCCAGCAGCAAAACCAGATCCTAAGGTAAAATTGAGCCCAAGGCACCTCAGGACTTCTCCAGAAATAGCAGTGAATCCACACAGTAAAACCTCCAGCGTTTACAGGAGCAACACAGAGTTGTTCCAAACACAATTTAGGCTTGCTCAGACACAGCTTAGAGATGTTTTCTCTCATTCCATCAAACTTCTTTAAGGACTTTAATTAATTAATTAATTGCTGCCAAAGAGAACAGGAATTGATAAACACGGGTTCTAGCCTGCCCACCCTGAGAGCCGTCTGAGGCAGCAACACAGGGTGCGTCCTTTGACTTCAGCCTTGGGCACCTTCCTGTGCTGCTCAGAGAACAAGACATGGCTGAAATGCAGAAAAGACCTGGAAAACATTACTTGTCCATCCTGCAAAAGGCAGATATCTTTGCAACTGGATGGCAGAGTACCATTTCTAAATTTACTTTCCTTTAGACAGTATTTTATATCCCTCAGCTGCATTAGTGTACAGCTGTACACAAACCAACTATGCAGGCTGACTGCACAATCAATAGTGTCTGCTGAGATTTAGGGAGCTGCATTCAGCCACCACCTCTGCTTAGAAAAATGCAGTATATCACACTGGACTGCAGCAAATTAGGCTTTTTGACCTTTTGTTCTCAGCATTACAGCACAGTACCTACTTCTGCAACAGCAGCATCATTTACAAGAACAGCTAAGGTTGAGCTTTCCATATAGAATTTTTTATGTTTAAAATTATCTACATCTTGCTCTCATTAGTAATTTTAAGTATACTATGATAAGAATTAAATATGTTTTAAGTTATAAATAAAATTTTAAAAATACTATAAAATATTATAGCAATGGTTTGCAGGGCAAACATCCCAGGTAGCTGCCATAACAGTTTTTGCATTTGTGATTGCATAGAGTTATATTGTGCTGATTTAATAAAGAAATAAAAAATAAAAAACTCCCTACATCACAGCATCTAAAGTCTGTCCTTTACACACATATAACACAGCCAGATTTCACATCAAACCTTCATTTTCACATTCATGCCTTTTGATTGCTTATTTCCCAACTTCAATGGACCATTGTCGTAGATTTGATTCAGATTTAATACCACAAAGTTTACATCAGCCAAACAAACTCCCAGTGCAAGTAACCAGGTGTTGTACACCCAACTATACACAGTGTGATTCCAGGGATGGGCAGCTCCTGAATGTCATGACCTTAGAAAATCAGTGTCTGAGATAAGGGCATCCTGACTTACTTATTAACTCTGCTCCCTGGACAATTCTGAATACTCAGATTCCTCCTTCTATTCTGTCATCTTGTAACCTCAGCAAAATAAGAAAGGGGATGTGCTCCCATAGACTGCTAAGGCAAATCAGAATACAATAAGATGCAACAAAAAGTCATAACCATGAGAAATCTGCACACTGTGATAATGCCAGACAAATCCAGACACTTCAGGCTCCTGCAGAAAATATCTATGGCTACTGCAGGCAACCCATGTTCTCAGAGTCACAAAGCAAATGCTGCATTGCAGCCCTTACCTCATTACATGAATACATTCTGGCTCCTTGGTGAAGCTGTAGGCGTAGCCACTGGAAGTTGTGCCAAAATCAATAGCCACAACAACAAGAAATAACTGTTCTACAGCATCCTCTGCATCAGAGTCCTTCTGTTAAACAGCAGAAGCAAAACACACAGAGTCACTGATTAGAATCTTTGTAAACTGCCACAAGTTCTGCTCTGCAAGACCTTCGTATCTCTTCAGTGAGTCCATGAGGACTTCCCTAAATTTGCCCTTGTGACTGAAGTTGATACCAGAAAGCTGCACTTTCCAATGGAACTGGAAATTCAGTGCATGACTCAACATATATGCTAGAGCCTTTTAGACATCATTTTCTATTCAAAGCTTCCTTCACACTCATTTCTGGAATACCTCTTATGCTGTATTATTAAAACTTAGGGGTTTGGGGCTGGTTTGCTTGATTTTTTCTTGAACTGATCAACTGAAGAACTTGTCCATCCATGTGATATATTTGGGACCTACTTGGTGGTTTTAGGAGTTAACTATATCATAAGCATGAACATGAAATACAATTACCATTCAAAAATAACAGAGACAAACCCACCCAAACCACAGCAATAAGGTTTACATCCCATGTTACAAAGCAGAATTTATACAACACCCATTTAGCCAGCACTATGTGCTGCACTCCTCCTGCCTGTGCTGGAATGAGGGAAGCTGTTCAGCTGCTCATGATGAATTTGAATCCTTCTCCTGCCTTTCACCTGTAATCCTGCAATCCCTGCAAAGCACAGTCAGGGCAATATGCTCCAGACCCTTCACCAGCCTTGTTGCCCTAAATCCACCAGGACTGCTCAGCCTGTACTCAGAAACACTTGGAAGCAGGTGATGATACCTCTCACAGAGCAGCTGTCTCACGGCCTCACTCTCTGGGCAGTGCTCCACCACAGAACTCTGTTAATTCCACACCTCCCACTTCCTGCACATTCCTGTTGTCTCCCTACATTTTCCAAGATCTCCCCATACACCTGCTACTTGAAATGGAGAAACAAGAGCAACAAGTTTTAGCTCCAATCATAAGAGACTTGTTTGGATTCTCCTAATGAAAGTTTTTCAACTAAGGCAATGTCTTCCTCAAAGTTTAAGGAGCAAATTGAACTGAAATATGATGTAATTCATCAGTGTGACAGAAGTAAAAGAGGAATTTCAAGAGTATTTAGAGAAAGAAGGGAATAAGAGCCAAAAACTATGGGAGAGAGCACTGGAAATCCTGAAGATGGATTTTTGCACAATTCTGAACTTGGATCAGAAAGCTATGGCAGTGTTCCACCATAGGCTGACAAGGATACAAATGTGTTCTGAACACAATCCCTTGCAATAACATAAAGCACACTGTGCATGTACTGTGTTACAAATCATACAAGTGATCTTAAAAAAGGGTGGGAGCTAGTTTTAATAGGAGTTTAGCAACAAAATTAGCACAATGTACAAGAGATTAAACCACACTACCTATGGGACATGCTCTTGGTTCTAAAAGCTTACAGAAGTGGCTATTCTCCTTAAGAAATAAATCCAGTCACTTCTATTTAGAGCTTCTACATCTCTCTCTCTCTTTGGGCAGATTCTTTTCTCTGAGAATTTGGGTTTTACTGTTGAGTACCATGTATATCCTCCATTTTTTTTTTTTCTGAAAGGAAGAAGACTTTTCAGGGGTTGCCTAAACAAATCAGTGATAAAGACAGGGACAGACCTTGGGAACCCTGAGGATCAAGAAGCCCCTCTGATATAAAGATATGCAGGAGCATATTTTTATATCAATGAGTTTAGCAAATGAAAAACAGCAAAACCAGGAGCCCAATGAAAGGAATCAGAGCTCTGTCAGCAACTCCAGTGTGACCAAAATCTCACTTAATACTATGGATAGCATAAAGGGGATCAGTATGGGGGAAATGACAACTCTAAAGAAATGAAGTCCCACTAAAGAGGCAGGAGAAGGTGATGTAAGCATGCAGTATAATTCAAGAGTGCATTTCTTACCACAATGTGTGATGGAGACAGTGGAGTTATTCCAGGGTCTCCCAAGCTTTTGGCTGGTGATGAGTAAGCAGATGTGGAAACTGCATCTAAAAGGAAGCAAACACCCATCAGTGTCAGCAAGCAGAAGGAGTAAATACAACAGTTACTTTGCACACTGCTAAACTGTTTTCCAGTTGTAAAGAATCTGCTAAAACACAAAGCAAATTCCACAGCTGCCATCTAAAACATGTTCTGCCTTTAAAACATGCTAAGACACAACTGTTGTTTTGGTTTTAAAATGTCTGTCTGACCTTCATGACTATTACCATCCTTTTATTACATTGTCATGTGCAATCTTAAAAGTCTTCCTACACATATTCAAAAATCATAGTTGGTACAAGCAGCCTGAGCACCACACACTGCCTAGGATTTAAATGCATGAATGCAGAAACTGAACACAAGCTGTGAGATCCAAAAAGACAGACCCATTTACAAGAAAAAGAGGAGCTGAGAGCAACTGGAGAAAGCAGGAAGAGTAAGCTGCAATTCGTCCATCCTGAGCCTTTATTCTGAAACTCTCCCAATACTGTCTCTGTTTTTATCCTTCACTACACCCTGCACTGGAACATCCTGCAGCTGTTAATACTACTGCAGGACAGAATCCAGCTGGGAAAAAGGAAAGCATTATTAACAAGTCATCAAAGAAATATTTCTACCCGGCATACAATACTAAAACTTCATTTAAAGGCACAGACCAAATCAGTGACAAACACTGTAGTGCACTCATTTTATTTTTCATTCTTACATTTACATTGATGATGATAGAAAAAGAAAATGGCTTAAAACAAATTAAGCAGTGATGGCTTAGATGGATTTATATATAATCTGTACTCTTATGAAGAATGCAATAGTTTATCAAAATAGAACGTACAAAAGGTACCCCACACCCTGTCCATGCTCATACCCCTCTGCTCCAAAATTTAAGCCCTGAGTGCTTACTGAATTCTCTTCCACAGAATACAAGCTGTAATTAGATGTAAATCAGAATGATTTAATAGGCCTCTGAACATTATTTATAATAATTAAATAATAAGCAATACATTTCAATGTATTTTTATCGCCTACTTGGATCCATCACACGTTTATTCATAGCATGTAATGCCTAGACATGACTGACAATTCAGAGCATCACTCCAAGATGACACTGGCTCTCCAAGACCTCAGAATTACATAGGGAAAAATGGCAATCAAATATGTCTTGTTTCCCAGGGAAGATTCAAAAACCCTGCAGTGGGCAAGTATGAGAGAATTCGCCTGCAGGGAAAAAAAAATCTTCCTCCAAATCTTAATTTTTCTCTTGAAACTTCATATATTTCTTGAAGATATAACATGCATGTTCAGCCTGATTTTTAGAAGTATTTGCAGAAGCACAGTATTTGCATTTTCTACACAAATTCTCCAGGAATATATTAAGTTACTCCTCTTGCAGTGAAGTACAAAAAGTCACAGGCCAAATGTGACAAGCACAGAATCTGCTCTGTTCATTAAGACATCTTTGGAACAGATGCTGTTATCAGCCTCCTTTGTGCCATTTTTACCTCTAAATTTTTGCACCAGCAACATGGTATTTATTTTAGAACTGAAAAACAGTATCTCAACACAGAAAAAAATATAATTAAATAACTAACGAAGTACATTCCTTGCATCCTGCTGTAATTCCAGGCTGAACTATGCTTCCTGAGCAGAGCAGGACATTGCAACACTGACTCAACATCTTTGGAAACCTGCACTTTACCCACACTTAGGATGCTGACTTGAAGCACAAAATGTAGATATCAAGCCATGTGTTTTCAGTGTTTCACTTTACCACTATGCTGATTTGAAGCACAAAATGCAGACATCCAACCATGTCCTTTCAGTGTTTCACTTTGCCACTTTTTGGTTACCTGTTTCGGCACTCATGTTTCACAGAGGAGCTGGGGCAGCTCAGAGGAGGCCACAGAGATGATGACAGGGCTGGAGCGCCTCTGCTGTGGGGACAGCCTGGGAGAGAAGGCTCCAGGGAGACCTCAGAGCACCTTCCAGTACCTAAAGGGGGCCTACAAAAGTCAGAAAGGGACATTTTACAAGGACAGGCAATGACAGCACAAAGGGTAAGGGCTTTAAAATGAAAAAGGGTAGATTTCCATCAGGATATGATTTAGACATTTAGACATCAGGGTGAAATTCTTTACTGTGACACTGGAGATGCACTGGCACAGGTTGTCCAGAGAAGCTGTGCAAGTGCTCAAAGCCAGGCTGGACAGGGCTTGGAGCAGTGGAAAGTGTCCCTGCCCGTGGCAGGGGGTTGAAACAAGATGATCTTCAAAGTCCTTTCCAACCCCCCAAACTACTCTGTGTTTCTAAGGTGCATTTTCCAACCTGTCTTCAGCTATCAGCCTTGAAAAGTTATTTTTATCTCCGTGTGCAACTCAGAAAATTCTCTGTGACAGGATACACATTTTAGTAGCTCAGAGAGCAGTGAATAAATATCCAGAGCAATACTGACATCCATCCAATGAAACCATTAACTTTGGTGGTGTTTTACCAAGAATTAATTCTAGTTAATTAATAAAAAAGACCCTTCCAAATCTATGACTGTCCTCTACTGCCTTCATGGTCCTCCTGCAAATACCCAGCTAAATAAAATAATTCTACAATGCATCCTGGATCTAATGGCAAAACTTCTCAGCAGTTAGTGAAATGACTGTTAAAAGCAAATGAAATTAGGATATTTGTAACATTATACTATCTACTCCATCTGAACTGCAAGGTGTAAAATATATTTGTCTATGTGGGAGCTTTCGTATTTTGTTGAGTTAGTGTTTCCATGGTGAAAAAATGTGCATGCGTAACAATTTTTACAGCTGTGTTCTGAAGAACAGTAAATGCATGGATATTCCAGGATATTTAAAAATCCCTTATCTCTAAAGCACTGTGTGATTGGTTGATCTGACAGAAACAAAAGCATCTGTTCCAAGCCAGAGAATGGGAAAAGGGTTCCAAGGAACCTGATTTGCAACCATGAAACTGAAAAATGATGCTTAGACTGTCCTGGATAGGATGAGGGTATTTGGAACAGTTCTAGAATTAGAATGACTTAGAATGACTTATTATGGCTTCTGCAACAAAAAAACATAATCAAGTAATGTTCTACATAGCTCAAGTTCCAGCTTTATCTCCATGTTTACTAAGGATCTTTGTCAAACTACATGCTATGACAAAAACACAGCTAAACAGTATGCACTAAATAAACACTTAAATTCTTGCCAATTTACGCACCAAATTAAACTGAGGAATCTGATTTAGAATCCAAATTAAATAAGTCCTCAAACAAACCAGTATTTAAAATATTCTTTTTCTAAATATGATGCAATCTTCTTGAATAGAAGTTCTTATATTTACTTCTGAGTTGAATATTAACCTGGAATATGGTTTGGATAATTTCAATAAATATGTATAGACTAAATCTGAACACATTAGGATTTCTGACTTAAGTCCTAATCTAAGCAATTGGCAAAGAACACCTTGTGCATTTTTAAGGTGATCAGAAGTTGAAGGGAAAACAGAGAAGGCTCCCAAACCATTACAGAATTAGCAAAATTATGAGATCAGATGCTATTGTATTAATAATGAAATCATGTCCATTATCACATTAGCTCCAATTGCTGGTTTAGCAGACTTAATTTAAATTAATCCTTCTTTTCATCTAAACAGATGCAAGACTTTATTTTCTGTGGTTTCCTGCAATGCCTAATCTATTTAGCTCTTTCTGTTTTTCAGTAAATGATCAGCAACATTGTAGATTTTGACAAAATGCAACGAAGGATTAACCTTTAAGTGTCAAAGAATTCAGACTAAAAGCAAAGTCCAGAACATTTATAAAAACCTTGCTGATGCAGTGTGGATATTTCACTGACTGCGTGTTCAGCTGAATCTGATTTTCTGACAGATCTGGAGAGCAGGACCAAGCTCATAATTAATTAGAAAAATCAGTTAATGGCAGCTGGAAGGCCATCAGTCTGTTCTGAATTTTTGAGAGCCCCTGCCACACATTCCTACTCAGGACTGGATAAATGAACTTTAGGGAACAACTAAATAAGCCAGCCATAGACCAATACAGTCCCAGAAAATCAGCTTCAAGCCAGCAGCTAAAGAAGGGTCACTGCTGGACCTCCCAGTCACAAGCCACTACGGTGGTACTCAAAAAAACAAAAAAATTCAGCAGCCACACAAAATCTTCTCTTTTCTGTTCAACTTTTCTTCTATAAGAAATCTGTCTGAAAAAGTTTTCATCTGTATGTAATTCAGCTACATAAGGCATCAGTAAAATTTTCTGCTTCACATATTATGGACCTTGTTCGTTTCCTCAGTGAAGGAGATGCCAGAGGATTCTGTCTAACCCAGGTGCCATAAACAATGGATAAGCTAAAGTGGACTTTTTCACCAGGGAGAATTTAACAGGACAAGTAAATCAGGAACCTGGGAATCAGGGTGTGGGGCTGTGCAGCATGATGCCCAGAAATGCTGTCACTCCAGGGAAGGAGGGACATTTCTGACATGTGCCTCGTGTCCCCAGTTCTGTGTATGGAAAAGAAACAACTTCTTAAAAATGAAGAAATAAGGATTCAAGCCCCAAGTCTGCCATCAGAAACCATTTCTGGTACATTCTGCTTTACTTTGGAGTGATGGCTACAAAAGCAAAGGATTCACCAGAGAAGCTGCACTTTCCAAACCTTCTCAGACCTCATTCCCATGTGACTGGATCTCTCTCCTACAGCTGTTTCACAAACCAAAGAATAAACAAAAGAGCATCTGTAAGAACACGCCCGAACACCTGTCTGTGTTATATCCCAATCGTAAGTAAATTTGTATTGCTGTCCTGACAGAGTGGCCACAAACCCAACACAAACTCTTCCCACAATTTTCTGGATCAACAACAGGATCAATACCATTCCCCATTTCAGATCAGAGTTCCAGTATTTTAGTAAGTGCTTTCACAATAAAGACATCAGCGAGTCCCAGCACAGCCTTTTCCAAACCCCCAGCTGAGAGTGGTGCAGGACACCACCCTGGCTCAAAAGGAAAGCTGCAATAACTCTTTTTGATTTGTGTCATGCACAGCCACTGCTCCAAATGCCAAATCATCCCATCTCAGCTATTTGTAGGCTGCTGATCCAGGTGCACAGGGGAAGTTGGATGCATTAGACCTACTAAAAATGTCACTACTGCAGCTGATCTTTGTGGCTCCAATAAATCCATGTTAACTGAACTCACCATGAACACACTGAACGTGTCACAAATCAAACATTGCAAGCATCTCATGGCCCTTTGTCTGCAATTTCCAGCCTCCAGCATGTGGTAAAGGTGAATGCTGCTGTGTGTATATACACTGCTCTGCTCTCAGTCAGGTTGTGGGTAATACCAAAATCTTAGCCAAATTCTTTATTTCCCATTCAGGCACTACATCTGGATTTAAAATTTAGGAAAAAAAAAAAGGAAATAAAAAGGAAACAAGGATGTACTGAACCAAACACGGGTAGAGATAAGCCATCAGACAACAAAAGAATGGAATAAACCCATTATGTTTCATTCAAAAAATTTGAGCATCAAAGTAATTTTCACCCAAGCAAACCTTCCTAATGATATTTGCACAAGAAAAGAAGGGTTTACCATATTGCTATTAGCTGGCAACTGCTGCACTGATGAAGAAAACCTTATTCAGCTTTTCCTATTGCTGAGATTTTCCTTTGCATTAGGAACAAAATGTCAGAGCTTCCAAATGCAATGTGACAACCTAGAGCATTTTACTGTAAATACAAAGATGGCCTTTTAAAATAATTACAGAAAAATAAAAAAAGAGATGGAGAGAAGCAAAAATTCTTAAAATATTCTTATGCATAATAAAAAGATCCCATATTTCATAGCAGAAGTAAGAACCTTCTGTTCCTACTGAAACCAATGGAACCACTGTTATGACCATCAATTAAAGTTCTTTGTTTTAAAATGCCAGCAGGCATCCAGCTGGTTTGCTGAAGACTGCAACACACTTCTCTTCCAAGAATACAGCCATAGCTGATCTCTGATACAAATCCAAGTTTCCTGATACCCTTTCATAATATCTAGTCCCCCGAAGAACTGGAATTCATTGCACTGATACCAATTAGAGCACAAGGATTTCCTAAGTAACAAAAAAAAAAAAATAAAAAATCTCCCAACACTTTGCACAGAATTCTAAAAATAAGACATATTTGTCATTACAACTTTGACCTTTTCCATTTATTGCTTCTATATTGTCTCCCATCACAATTATGCTTTGACTAGAGGGATTACATTTTGACTCCACTATGAACGCTTTCTAAGGTAATTTTAAGATTTTACCATTATTGTTAAGAGTATCAAAACCCAACCCCAGTTTCATCCCATCACTCACTCTGTGGACAATATTCATTTCCCTGAGCCTCAGCAGCAATGGGAGACCAAAAGACGCCACCAATTTTCTGTGAACTTAATTTGAGATGAAAGAAACACGCAAGAACTCGCAATAACCTCCTGAAAATGCCACATGGGTTATGTTCACTCCTCCTCTATCTGACAGGACATAGGCTAAAACACTTTACTTACAATTCATCTGATCTCTCTAATGCTTGGTAAGATGGACTAAAGCTGAGCAATCATGCTCACTGGGTGTGTGATGCCCCAGCAGCTCCTCACCAACAGCTACGTGTGTCCTTAAGCTGCCTTCAGCTCAAACCCTTCCACCCTCTACACTGCAAGGTGCCAAATCCAGCTCCACCCTGAATGCCCTGAAAGATTTCCAGCTTCTGTGATCAGCCAGCTCCCTTTTCCCTCCCATTTCCTTCCCCACCCCGGATGGGACTGCAGTGTGCTCAAAACCTGCTCACACCCCAGAGCCTGGGGTGAGGGGAACTCACCGGCAGTGCCCTGCAGGGATCCCTCTCTTCCCACATCCCAGCTCCTCCACTGCCAGGAGACACAACTCTGATCCTGGTTTACCTCCAGCAAAAGGCAGCAGGTGTTATGTTGTGATAGGGGTGGGTTAACAACAGATCTGGCAGCTCAGAGTGGTAAAAGACAATTCTCTGTGATTTCCCTGAATATTCCCTGACACAGTTCTGTAAGAGACACCTTCAGTGCACACTAACTAAACTTCTCTCCCTTTAACAAGCTCTTCTTTGAATTTGCTTCCTTCACACTTCCTGCACCATTTGCAAGCACTGCCTTCCTGTACCTCTCACCTCCTCCCTTGCTGCTTCCAGGAACAGGTAAGGAACAGAAAACAAACCCCAAGATGTACTGAACTCAGGTGAAAAGAAACCTTCCTGGAAAAGGTTTCCTGCTGCTTCTCCTCCATCATTATGTCTGCACTCATCCACCTCCTCCACTTGGCTCACTGCAAGGTTGTCAGGAATGGCACTACTGAGATTATGCTCTAATTCCCAGGACCATGCTCATAAAACAGAACATTTGTGATGTTAATTACTCTCTTTGAGAAAATCACCATTTCCCAGCTCAACTGGACTGTTCACTGCTTTTTCTTTTTAAAAAACAAGATCAAAATATTGCAGTTATAAATATGTTTTACTACAAGTTTCTATTTAAGAACCACGTCAAGATACAATTGTATCCTGAAAAGAATGCAATCCTACATTTCTCAATCAAGGTATTCAAAGAATCACTGTTCACCTTTTCAGACTGTGCATCCAGCACACAGGAATAAGAATATTTTGGGGGGAATTTGCTCACTTAGAAGGCAAAAAGGTTATTTAGTTTCCAAGCATTCCTTGATTCAGGAACATCATCTCAGAATGCATCAAGCTGGATGAATGTAGTGACACCTTTTTCTTAAAACATGAATTGGGAAAAAAATTTGAATATGTTTGTCTTCATTTTGACAATCTTCTGGAAGGCTTAACATGATTCACACATTTACACAGCCTTGACAAGAGAAAACCAACCACTCTCATGAATTCACAGGGGAAAAAAAAAGGATAAGCAGAGGGCAGGGTAAAAAGAAAAGCCAAACTAGAATAGCCATTACTTATAGTAGTCAGCATGAGTGATGCTGTATATAAATCCCTTCATATTCTTCAAGGCTATTAAACCCAATTTTGTTCAAAGATGGAAAAATAAAGGAACAGTAACTATGACAAAATGTCAAATATAGGTATCACATTTGAAAAGTCATTAGCAAAGTCATCTATGAAACCATAGTCTATGGCTATTAATTATCTCCTGAGCAATATTTCATTGCTGTATCAAAAACCAGATTTTCTTTCTTTTTATTTGATAGTCTCGAAACCAGTTACCAGGCTTAAAGAAAAAATACCTTATGAGAAAAGAAGAAATTACCTGATGAGTATTTGCAGAGTAGATCACAAAATCACGGAGTCACCAACCAAAGTCCACTTCCAGAGGTTTTTATGCTAACACCCATCAGGGTTATGCTCAAGTGCCATGACAGTGCATGCACAGACCACAGTGACCAGCCAGAAAACCACTGCAAATTTACACTGTCACGGTGACAAGCCCCTGGCACAACCTTCAAAGGAGTTCCTGTGGCTAAAATCGTAACAGGAGAGTAGCTGAGTAAGCAAGAGAGCTCCTACAAAAGGTGATTTTTGAATGCAGCACTTGCACAGTGCCAGCACTGAAAGCTGCTGGAAGTGGCATGCCCTGCCGTTCTGATTACTGGCAGTGCTCTGCTCAGGTATCCATGGAAACTTGAGAAATAGATGTTAAATTTGTTGGATCTGTTTGGCATCAGGGAATGGGACTAGTTGCCAGTCAGCCCAGTTTTATCACAGGTATTCTGATCTTTAATCATGGAGAAGGCATCTAGAGTCCTCAAATGATGGTAAAACTGACCACGTGGTCACATTTCCCAAACAGTGACAAAAGGAGGGGCAAGGATGCACTGAGAAACTGTTATTTTAATGGTGTTATGGTCTTTTGAGAGAGAAAAATATCCCAATCCCTGTAAGGAGGAAAGAGACACCCAAATAGCCACTCTTCAACCTCACAGGGAACAGGAAAAAAAGAAAGCATGGATACAAATGCACAGAACCTCACAGGGACAGGCGGACACAGAGTACTCAGGACTGTAAAACCCTTTGAGAGAAACTGCTTCCACCCTAGAGGTTGGTCCTGAATAGCACTGAGAAGCAGGGATGTATCCAGAAATGGACAAACTGAAGTTGTGTTCCCAGATCATTCCCTCTGGGCAAAGGAAGTAGCAAAGGGAGAATAATTTATCTCTGCTTCCTTGCCCAAGGAAACTAGTGCAGGTTGGGCAGGCTCCTGCAATAGGAACTGATTTTCTTCAGAGAGAGAATGGGGATTAACTCCCTTAGATGACATGGAATTGCTATTATTGAACTACATTCACATCCACACTTTTCTGGACTCCAACTGGTAATGATTACTAGAAATCTCTCTCCAATATTCCTCAGAAACTGCATCTGCAGAGCACAGCCTGAGAGTGTTGAGTTAACAGCTAAAAGCAAAATCCTCTCCAGGTCTCCCATTCTTGCAGATGTAGGTACCCTTGGAACTGATCCATGTGCTCAGAGCCTGCAAATCTGTAACACCAGAGCCGCAGATCTGGGCCAGGGAGCACCCAGTGACTCACCCGGGAGGGGAGAGCAGCGAGCCAGGGCAGGGGAGCACCAGCCCAGCTCCCAAAGCCCCTCAGGCACTCCTGGGGGAAGAACAAAGGCACTCTAGGCTTTCTGGCCACCATATTCTGAGGAGTTTTGTTTATTTATTTGCTTACTTCTTAGAAATGACTGCATTTCCCTCCTCATTTACATGAAAACGTTTCTCAAATCCCTCTGAGACAGCCTTTGAAGGAATTTCCTGTTTTAATACTGATTACTGACACAGATCACCACTGCCATGCTAATTTTAAAACACTGCAAAGTCGCTGTTTTAATAGCAGTTCCAGCAAAATTTTAAACTTGCATTTGTTTATTTTAAATGCATATCACTATGATTCTTAACAGCACAGCACACAGGCCAGAGCTGACACATTTTGGATAATAAGAGCTAAGGAATATATATCAATAAATATCAAAAATGTGCCTGGTCACTGAGAAAAGGCAGACTGGATGCAGTGACCCAGGAGCCAGGACACTTGTCACAGCGAGGGAGAGGAAGCCTGTGGATGTGTCACAGGCACTGCAGATCACCGAGGCTCAGCCTTGGCAGCAGCATTCCCTCAGTGCAACACCAACATCTGTGACCTTACAGCACCAAACAGCTGCACACTCTGCAGCAGAACATCTGTGAAGCAAGTGTACCACTTACTGCCACTGCCCATGGAGCTCAGAGCTCATCCCTGAAACAACTGCAAGCCCTCCTGGCACCTCTCTCACCGCTGCAGAAACACCAACAACCAAAACCAACACCCACCCTCCTTTTCAACCAGCCAGGCTGTTTAATAGAAATGTGACAAGTGCCACACAAGAGCTGAGTAATTGTGTAAGAAGTCATCTATGGATGGACAAAGATTTCACTAAAGCTGCATAATGAAAATATCAACAGCTAGTTCACCTAAGGAAAACAAAACAAAAAAGGGAACAGATGCAAACTCCCCAAAAAGGTCATGCTGCTTCAAACCAAATTAAGGTCATGACTGTTCTCATCCTCCTAATTGAAAGTAGCATTGTTTGCGTGCATTGTTTTTACTCCTTTCACGTTTTCCATTATCATTTACTTGGAGCCAGCACAGCTTTTTAAAAATCCAAAAAGGTAATTTGCTTCTTCTCAATACCTACAGACTAAAACAGCCACAGGGAGAAGTTTCTGAAACCATAAATTGTGTGCTCTTTGAAGTCAAATACTTGTGAAATCCCATCTGACACATCGTCAAAAGGCAGAACCAATTCAGGTACAGAAAACTGACACAATGGGATCTTTAAATATTATTGTTTTAAAGTTAAAAGTATATTCTTGAGATTTTTTCTTAAGAAAGGGATGGCTGCTTTGTGAATTTATAGAGAGAACAGGTGAAATCATAGTAGAGGGGAGCAAAAAGGAATTAATCCCCTGGAACAGCTTAGAAGAATAAGTAACTGGAAATTTTAAAATATTTGACCAGATCTGTAACTTTAAAAGGAAAAAAAGAAAAGAAATCCAGACTTAATTGCAACAGCAGATATGATGTCCAGAAGGGGCCTAAAAAATTTCAACAGCATTGCCATGAAAGTGGGAAAAGTTGTCCATGGCAGGTCACATCAACTCAACCAACAAAAGAAGCATTGGCAGAAAAAAAGCACAAGTCAAGTCCCATATAACCCAAAGCAGCAGTGACACAGTTAGAAAACAAAACATGGCCTAAACCCTGCCATGTTCATGAAGGGATCAGATCTTTTATAGCAGAGGCAGCATTCTGGCCTTGCTGCACAGACCTGCCCTCCCAGAGGCTGCTCTAACTCGAGCTGACATCCAAGGCTGCAGCATCCTCTTCCAGCTCCCAGTGACAGTGGCATTTGTCAGAAACCCTGGTCACTCCCCGTGGACCAGGATAAAGCCCCTTTACCCAGAAATGCATCAGCTGAAAATGTCTCTGGACAGAACAGACCTCTTGGGGCCACTCTACAGCTGACTGAAGCTTTGGGGAGACTTTGCAGGGACAGAGCAGGGCAGATCTGTTGAGCACCAAGTGCTGTCCCCATGGGAGTGAACCAAACACTCAGACTGAAAGCTTACAGGGTGCCTGTCATGAAGGAAAACTTGTCAGCTCAACCAGCATTACCCAATTACCAGCCAAAGGCTTGAAAAATGCCAAAAATCAGTATAATTAGAAGCTTTACATGCAGTAGCTCCTGGGTATGAACAGTTTCACTAAGCAAGCTGCAGATACCGCAGTGCTGTGCTAAGTGGAGCTATAAAGATGATGGGCAGGCACTGCATCCAGCACTCAGCTATTTTACATACAGACATTTCCTTTACGCGTTGTACTCTGCTGCAAGAAGTGGCTGCAGCTTCAATACTGTCAATACAACACACACTAAATCACACTTTATCCCTCAAACCTTTTTTTCCCCTGACAGCCTCTGCATTCCAGCGCATGGAAAGAACATAAAGATTTCTGGCATCACAAATCATTGCTTTACTACCTGGTCTTCTGTCTTCTAACCAAATCTCTCCTGCACAGATTCTCCCTATGTCACAAGTTACTTCATTTCAGTATTGCATTGCACCAACCTTGCAACCCGGCAGAACACAAAACGTGATACCCTGTCATCTGAAAGACAAATGAACCTGTCAGTCTATTCTTCCCTTCGTCAGCTGCATGCTAGAAAATTGTTACAGGTTACTTCAAACCAAACAGACATCAGAGATTTCATTTAGGAAGCATTGAGAGAACATTTAGATGTAGAGAGGTGGAAGAACCCAGTGGAGCATCTTGAAGATTCGACTAGTTTCTAAGTAGTGTTTTCTGGTTTAGTTTGGGGTTTTTTAATGGACACTTTATGACTCTATTATTCCACTTACACTGAAATTAAGCTATGTCATTCTAAACGCTCCCCAAATCCTACTATAATCAAACTTAAAAGTTTAAGTTTCCCTATACATTTCTGCCAGCGCCGTTGGCTCAGCACTGCAGTTTCCTCAAGTCTGCAGATTACAGTGAGGAAGAAGTCATGGAGAGATGGAATGAAATCAGGCTGAGTCTGCATTTCCCTTAGGGTTATTCACCCATATCATTTGTATCCTAGGAACCCTCCTCCCTCCCCCAGCTCCGTTCCCACACAAGGAGAGCCCACCCCGTCCTGCAAAGGCTGTGTGGTTCCTATCGGGCAGGGTAACCCCAAACGCATCAAACCCACAACATCCTTGTTCCAGGCAAAACACGATACAGCTCAGCTCGAGTCAAGTCTGCAGAATCAGAGACATGTGCCCCCCTTAACGTGGTAAAACGGTACCGGTGGGGGTTTTCCCACCCCTACACCTCGCCTGGTCCCCGGGACTGCGCCAGGATGCTCAGGCGCTCAGCCAGACAGCGCCGTCTCTCCCACCCGGCTGCCAGGTCTTTCTTTCCCAGTGCATCAGGGTTCTCGCTATACAGGAGGGCTGCCTCTATGTCAGCAGCAGCCCCCGAGCTCCAGTCCGAGCCCTCCTCCCTCTGGCCGCGCCCTTTCTGCCGGGAAAGGGAGAGACCCCGACCCGCGGGGTTACGGAGCCACAAAGGCCCGTCCGGCGGGGATGCCGCGCCCGCCGCAGCGCCCGGCGCCGGCCAGGGCGCCCGCCCCGCCTCGCCTCGCCGCCGCCCGGCCGTGCCGCCGCATTGTTTTGTCACCTGGGTCCCCCCGCGGTGCGGCACCGGCTCCCCGGGCACCGCACGTGGAGGAGCGGCGGCGCTGCCCGGCTCCGGGCGGGGGTTCCGCACCGAGCCGCCGCCTCCCTCAGCCGGCCCTGCCCGCGGGGCATCCCCGGAGCCGGGCACCGCCAACCCGGCCCGGCCCGGCCCAGCCCTGCCCTGCCCCGCCCGCGCGGCCACAGCCGGGACATTGTCTGCCGCCTCCCGCCTCCCCTGCTCCGGACGGGGCTCCCTTCTCCTCCACACCGTTTCCCCCATGAGCCGGGGGGAAGCCGGCAGCGCTCCTGCATTGCGGCGGGGCCGCCCCACCTGCGGCACCGCTCTCCGCCTCCGACATGGCCCGCTCCCGCCGCGCTCGCCGGGGCACGGGCCGGCGGCGGAGCTGCGCTGCCCACCCCGGGGGAGGCTCCGCTGCTCGTGTAGTCCCCGCCCCGCTGCGCCTTCCTGCGGCCGGTGCGGAGCCGAGGGGGAGCGGCTGCGCGGCCGGGCCGGCGCTGACGGCTTCCCGCGCCGGCTGCGGGGCTGCGCCGCCCCTCCCCGCCCGCTCCGCAGCCGCACAAGGACGGCACCGGCGGGGGGGCCGCCTGTGAGGGCCGGCCGGCCCCAGATGCGGATTTCACGGCCACCGAAGCGGAAAGCCGTCCGCGGTGACAGCCGCAGAAAGAGACCCCTGTCTGTGGCCGGGGGTGACAGCCCGGCTCGGTGCCGGGAATGGGTGCCGGGGTCCTGCAGGGATGCAGCGTGAGGAGGCTGCGGAGGTTACCCCAGCTGTTCCCCCGATCGTAAGGGGTGTGGGTACAGCTAACCCGGACAGGCAGAAATCATGGACGGGTCCCCTGACATCATGTATTACGGGCTGGCTTATACGGCATGGGATTCTTTATATTTGTCTTCGGAGTGAGCTCTCCGAAGTGAGGTTCTGCAGTGCTGTCAGGCCAAGAACTTCTTGTTTCCAGTGATTTTTAGCTACTTGTCTCCAGGACCTGGGAGAGAGACACCCCTACTGTCTCTTGATCCATGATGAAGTTTAAGAGTTTTCCAAACTAAGTAACAAACCATTACAAAAGCAAGAGAATAAGCATAAAGCTGGCATCCTCCCAACAGTCCTGAAGCCAGAAAAGGTTTTCCTCTTGTCTACCCGTGCTTCATGGTGTAATTCTCCTTTACTTTCCAGCCTCAGCAGCCATTCTCCTTTTGAAATCAGTGCTAGTATTTCACGTGAAATAAATAAGGGCATTCACTGCAGACACAGCCTCGGTCCTTGCTGACTCCTGGGCTCAGGAGCTCACTGATATCCAGGACAGTGTAAAATCCACCCAAAATTCTCCCAAGTCCCCTCAGCAAAGCTGTTGCTCACACAAGGTGGGATCCCAGTGAAGCCCTTGAGGACCATGGAATTTTGAAGCAAAGCCCCAACACTGCAGGTGCCTCTCAGCACCTCCCTTTATTTGCTCCCTGGTTTTTTGCTCTAATGGCATTTGTTCTGCTCCCTGTGAGCTTTATTGCGGCTGAGGACTGAAGGTGTGGCACAGAATTTAAAGCTGTAAATATCCTCACATCTGCACACCTGAGTCATCTCAAAAGCCTTCACCCACCCTGCACACACTTAAAAAACTGTCTCATCCTGAAATCCCATTGTCTCATCCGGGGAAAATGCAGAACTCATTTCTCCCGCCTCCCAAAATCAGCTGCACAAACGGAATTTTCTAAATGCTGGGACAAGGGGACAGCAGCTCATTCCTCTGCTGTCATGGGAGAAACCTTCTGTCCTTGGGGACACTCAGTAACTCCCACAATTTCCAAAGGCAAGGACAGCGAGCAGTGGGACAGGGGCACTGGAATTGCAGCTTCCTGCTCTTCCCTCAGCTCCACAAAGCCAGGCAACAAAGGGGAACATCTGGCCAAGAGTCAGCTTTAATTACCTATTCAGAGTCAGGCTGAATATTTATGCTGTCATTAAACAGCCTCGGAAATAAGAAACCAAACAACTCTAATACTTGGTTTCCTGACAAGAGACTTAAATAGCAGAAACTTTTGCTTCAGATTAAATGCACTTCAATAGCAATTAATGGTAGGCTTTAAACATGTATTGAGGTAATTAACAAAGGCAGAGGAAAAGAAAAGAAGCAACCAAGAAACTCGTAAACACACATCCAAATCATATACTTTCTGGGAAATAAAATGTAGTACTCAGACTAGTTTTTTGTGATCCCTCAAGCAACAAGACAACACACAAAAATAGCATTTACTGGGTACAGACATCTGAGTGCCACAGCAGTGACTACATTATTCAATATCAAGCCAGGTTGCCTAAGTTACACACTCAGCTGTAGGTGTTCTGAATAATGCAGAAGGAGAATATTTGAAGGCATGTGACTGACTGCTAGTTTCAGAAATTAGACCCTTTTCCAGAAAGCTTAGTATGTCCTTTTAAGACCTAATGAGAGGAACCACATTAAAAAAAAAAGGCATTTGAAGTAAAATTAGATTCTCAATCTGAAATATTAAATTAAGAACTAAAGCCTCTTTAATTTTGTATTATAAAGGCAAAAAATCATAGAAAAATAAATTATAGAACAATAAAATACTGGAGTTTTTTCTCTTGTCATCTCTGTCTCCTGGAAATGAAAGAAAAAGCACATTTCATGTGAAAGAAAAACACTTTTTGAAAAGGTCACTGTCTCAAGTGAGCCTGCCCTGGGGCTTCATTTTTATTATTTACTCCATAGGAAGTTTGTCATTCTTATGGTTCTTTTGCAAGGTTGTTTGGAATCTATGATTTTAAAGGTTATCTTATAAGCACCACAGAAAATGACTCAAAATATAGTGATCAAAATGTAAAAATGGATGGTCAAATATTGAAAAGGATGCCACAAGTAGTCATCTACATGCTCTGAACACCTGTACCTACAGATTAGCTTGTCCCTTGCCCAAGAGTCAGTGTTTGTGTGGGTCTGGCAAGAGTTCCTTTCCTTCTCAGGAAGCTGACATCAGCCGGCTTAGTGCACTGCAGAGGAGGAGCAGCAGAAAGGAAGAACCTTTTTTTTGACCCTGAAACATCAAAGTGGTTTTGTGTCAGACAGCCAAGGCACCCATCAGTGTTCAACTCAAGCACCAGCTCAGTTGTTATGGTGCCACTCTGACCATGGAGAAAAGCAAGATTTCTGCAGGAGCTTGGGGCAGTGTCTGCTGGTAATTCCCCCTTGTATCTATTGGGAATGAACACCTCTGAGGAGCAATCAAGCAGTGATTTAATACTCTGTACTCTTTGTCTGCAGCCTGGGTGATCCCCAGAAAGCTGCAGCCTCAATCCATTCCATTCATCACACAAAGGGCTCAGAACACTGGCATAAACTGACAGTACAAGACAAACAGCTTCTTAACCTAGCCCTGATTTTAGCAGAGCTCCCACATGCATGTTATCCATTAACATCAATAAAAATTTCATGAGGGAATTGGAGATCAGCACAGTGTCCTCTCAGAGCCATTCCCACACGTGGCAAGAGCTGCACAAAACTGTGTCTGGTCAGTGAAAAGAGCTATGTGCTTCTCACTCCTGAGTACCAGAGTCTAAGTGATGGGGTAGCACTGAGAATCAGTGAGCTGGAAACACCAGGCACAGAGATCTGGAAGAAATAGAGTTATTTGAACATTGTTTTCAATGCACCTGGCAACAAGATGTCCAGACATTATCACAGACACAGAAACCAGTGAGCCACTGAAGCCCAACACCCAGTTCAGTACTGCCACCAGGGAGAGTTGAGTCTTTAAATAAACTACACCACATTTAAAACAAAAGAATAGAAGGCCGGTGAGCATGCCTTGCATCTTGGCAGCTTAAGAACCCCTCATCAAGCACTGTGTTCATCTGCTCAATTAAAATTCCTAGAGTAATGGTTTCTGACTTCAAAATTTCCTCTTATGTAGTTTCTGGAGCATCACTAAACATACAATACCTGGTTTTTATTTGTCACCTGTGTAACTGTTACTGCAGTCTCCTCCTTCATTCCAGCTGTTCAATTTTTTACCTTTACAGCACTTTAACCTCTCCAGTTCTGCTTATTCTTGGAATAAAAACTTTGAAATTATTTTTATTACAGAGCCAACTGGCAATCTGTTTCCCTAGATGCAATTTTATCTTCCCCCTCCCTAAAACCAGCCTTTTATTTTAATACTCAAGAAATCTCTGTAAAGATGAAAAGAACGAAAAACTTTTCATCACTGTCACAGCCTTTCAATAAGGAAGCTCATTGTGCACTGAGGAACATGAAGGGTTTCTTCAAAAGGCGCAGGTTGCATAATTTTCACCTGTCTTTTATACATTTCTCATTTCCAATGTCCCAATATCTGTTAGAAGTGTATCACTGCCTGCAAAGAGTTCTCCTGCATTTCTCAGCAGGATGGTTTTCCAGGAAAACTGCTGGCCTGGAGACACTGAAGTGTGTTGTGCTCACAGATCTCTGGCTCACTTACTTATCTCAAGAGTACTTTCAAGTGTGACAGTTCTCACACTGTCTGGGTGTGAGCAGCACTCCAAAACATAAATGTTCTATAGTCTGCTTGTGGACCCAGTGGTCTGTGTGGTCTGTGATAGGTTCTGTGTGCACAGAACTAAAAGGTAAGTTCAGTCCCAAAAATCTCCACTCATGCTGTATGTCCTGAACACCATTTTTTCCTTAAATTCATTGCTCTTCCTCTATCGTGGATGTATTAAAGCCAAATTAAAAAAAACCAACCAACCAACCAAACAAACAAAAAAAAACCCCACCAACCATCAAACCCACACAAACCTCAAACAAACAAACAAAATCCCAGCAGAAACAGATTTATTATATAACAATGTTGTCACCCCATCATTACTCTCCAAACAAGCACCCAACCATATACAGTAAAAAATGCTGTTCTGTCAAGGCATTTTTAAAATATCAGCCAGATTGTGCATCCATATTGGCTTGCTTCACGACTCATTTCTCATCACTCTAAAAGAAGCAAAGCTCTAAATGCATCAAACAATTAATTTAGTTTTGTGACATGGCTCTTTTGAACATGCACACTGCTCAAGTAACTGATGAGCATGTTGGCTTCCACTGAAGTCAATAAAAGTGGCAGATGGCTCAGCCACCTCTAAAACCAAGGAACTACAGAAAATTCTGCAAAATCATCTGCCTACTTTATGTCTTATTTCTCTGTCCCAGAGACAGTTGTACCCCTCAGGAGGCAGGTTTAGGTATTGTTCACACCCTTGCTGTGCAGACTGCTTCACTGAATTTTACAGCATTAGAAAATTGCAGAGTTACTTCTGAAATAACATATATATTCTGAATTAACAGATATATTCTGAAATAACTCTTCTGAGTTAAGAGTTCTGTCTCTTAAAATATCCTGCAGCAGCTCAAGAATATAAAATTTGCCAATGTAAAGGGGAAAGGACTCAGAAAATCATCAGACTCATCAAGGGACATGGGAGTCCATTCTCTCACTGTGCACCTGTGACAGATAAAAATGTCATCACAGAAATATACAGAGCATAGGAGAGCTACCAGGCTCCTTCCTAACTGCTTCCTGAAGCTGCTGAAAGAAAAGGCAGCAAGCTGAAAGACAAGCAACACATGATTGACATGATACCCAAAACAAATTGAATCCAAGGGGAAAATCTGAATCTAGAATTATATGTAATCTCCACAGACTGATTGCTCATAAACAGACATTTAGGTTTTATGTAGGGACATATCAGCTTCATGGTTTTGGGGATTTTTCCCTAAGGTATTTAAGAAACTGTGGAGAATATCCAAACCTAATAAAAATGTCACCCAGATCCTCCAGATTGGAACAGAATAAAGTGGAAAAGTGGGAACTGGATGCACATCATATTTAATCCACCTCACCTCTGTCTAGGGGTTGGAAGAGATCCCACTGAGACACACACAGAGGAATGAAAGGACTTTAAAGGCCAACTGCAGAAATGGAGGTGAGCAAAGTCATGGAGTAAATGAGAAATAACAACAGAAGCTACTTGCAGTATACAGAGGCATCTGTGGCTCCACCTAAGGCTGGACAAACTGATTACTTACTGGAGTAAATCCTAAGGAATTCCATTGACCTCCTGCTTCCATCTGACATTTAAATGCATCAGGGACATTTTAGATTTTCCAGGGAAATGAAAAATGACTCTTAAGAAGTGCCTGGTAAATATTTATTTTTTTTTATCCTTAAAAATATTTTTGATAGGTTTTACAACCTTTAACATATCATATATATGAACATCATCTATATGACTATTTTCTATTTTGAATTTTACTTCTAAGAATATTATCAAAAATAAAAGGCTAAGCTCTTGTAACAGATGTTTTACAAACTATGTCTTAGGAATGCTCATGAAATATAAATCAGCAGATATAAGTGATGTTGAATATTTTCAGAGCATAACTTATTTAAAAAAAATATTTGGTAGAAAAATAAATTTAGAACATCAAATGGTACTATTTATTCAGTCCTGGGCAGAAATAGCACAGTAAATCACACACAGGAAGGAAAAATAGAAATGCTTCTAGACATAGTAGATATTTTAGCATGAATCCAGTGGTTGAAGTATGTTCTTAGAAAACATTTGAGAAAATTCTGGTAACTAACACATTTGTAAAAATTAAAAGGCTAAATCACCAGACAGTCACCACTGTAATTTATTTACTCTTGATTAAAATGAATGGTGTCCTGAGCATCACCAACATTTTCTCAAAGTCTTGGTATGCTGCTCCTCTCTGCTCATTCTCTTTTCATGCCACATAGTTCTATTTTTGGAATCTTTAATGAGGGCATACACATATAAATGGAATATATCCCAAATATCCCAAATGAACCCAGGGAGGTTTTCCACTCAGTGTCTAATTTATCTCACCACAGGTTGCACAGACCTGTGATCATTTCTTTCCTTCCTAATCACTAAAGGCAAGGAAATCCCATAAAATTATACCATTCTATCACTTGCTTTAAAATCTCCCTGGGGAAAGACATCAGTACCATTTTTTTACAATTTCTAAGCATGGAGTCTAGTGTGCTAAAATAAAGGCTATGAATCAATAAGCTGTGTTATTCCTGCAAAGATGAGGGAATGCCATGAGTAACAGCAAGTAAGTAAAAAGTCAAACTGTATAATAAGTAACAATCCAACAGTCATCTAACAAAGACATGATTATTTTTAGGAAAAGTAGTTCATCTTACAAGATTAGCATCACTGAAATATCCAGTACATCTAGCTTCTATAATTGAATACTGAATTAATTACAACAGCTATATAAAAAATGGAAACAAAAATAAGCAATTTCCTGTATTTACACAAATGTAAATGAGAGTACAATTTGTCTCTGACTTCAGAATTCAATAATAATAATAAAAAAAAAAAGATAGCAGAGGTCTACTGCCTTAAAATGGCCTTGTAATCAGAAACCATCATTCAAATCTTGCTCTGGTGAAGCATAAAGCTGGGAGTTGGAGAAGTTATTTATTTTTTCATTCCCATTTAATTACAACAAACTGCACCAAAATCTTTAAATTGGCACATACAATGCAAGAAACATCCTTCCTCCTATTAAACCTGTTGGATTTGCTTGAGGTATTTTCAATAATGATTTGTTATTTTAGTCCTCTTTTCCAGCAGAAAATAATGTTGCTGACATTCCTCTAAGTGTTTAGCCTAAACTATTACTAAACTACTCAGGTCTGGTAATTCAATAAACCTGGAATTTGTTAAGGAGAAAAACTAATACTTATTTAAATGTTGTCACTTTCTTAGACTTAACTACCAGAAAAATGATGCTTTAATTCCTTGAAGAAACATAATGAAATCATACTAATTTGCTTTTTCATTAATGAAAGAAGAATCCCATAACATTAACCCCATTAGCTGCAATAAAAGATCTGGTTTTTATTTCTTGGTGAAGATTACAATTTAGAAAAAGACATAGATCATTATTTTACTACTCTGTGTATGCATGTGTGCCTTATAAAGCCAGGATTTTCACTGAGCACGGGAATACTGCAGGCCTTGAGATGTGAGGGCAAACCTTGGTTACAGTTCTTCTTCTGGATCCAAAGTCTTTTTAAATCAATGGAGAATCTCCCAGTGATTTTTTTTTTTTATTGTTAATGTTAATAATTTTAAATCAGGTTAGGTGATAGCTGCCTTGGTGCCTGGGAGCTGTATAATAGAGGGTGTAATACATGCTGATGTTCTAATGCACATGTTCTATAGCCAGCACGTCCCTCACCTGTGCTGTCACACAGGAGCTGGCTGCCACAGAATTTGGATTCAGGCTTTTTAAGAAGGCTGCTGCATGTTAGGAATTTGGATTTTAAAACACAGGGACAAATGACACATGCTGGAAAGAGACTGGATTGCTTTCATAATCCTGCAGCACCAGCAGATCTCAGGAAGGATGTTTGGAAACCCAGACAGAGGAAATGCACTGAGATCAATGCATTCACACCTTGCATTGTCCATCCAAGTTCTCCTGGCTTTGAAACACAGGGCAATGAAGGTAAATGTAAATGAAAGCTTCTTTAAATCAGTTCCGCAAAAAGCATCTGTCATATGGGCAGGGTGCAGGCCCAATAAAAAAGCCATCACCACAGGAACCTGCATTTGGTTTGTTTAGAATGGCAGCATAATATTTCTTATAAAAAGAAATGCTTGACAGTGTTTATAAATAGTGAAATATGTGTAAAAATACTCTTCAAATGTATTTGACATCTCTCTTCCAAAGGACTGTATTTTTGGCTGAGTTGTATTTTCAATCTTTTGCCTTAAGCTTGCATATGACTGCTCTGTTATTTAGAAAGTAGTGACCTTCTTTTATTAATATAAAGAATGGGCAATTTTAAATTGAAATGTACAAAACTACTGCCATTAAATTATAATTTAGTGCAGTGCTCAATGCAGAAGCAGTCCTCCTCCTGGAATAGCCTTTTCCAAAGAAATGGAAAAGAAACAGCCAGAGACGACAAGTTTAAATCACATCAAGTGGTTCACTGACATAATTCTGGGGCTAGCATAAAAGTAGGCCTTCAGATTGCATGACTTAAACAAAAATGGGTAGTAAACAAAAAAATAACTATGAAAGTACTGCTGAAGAAACAGGAGGAGCACATGGTGAGGAATTTACAGCGAGGAGTCATGGCCTGGAGAAGAATAAGCATGAGGAGATAAGAATAGTATTTTTGAAAACAAGGTCACTGCAGAAAAGGTTTCAGATTCCAGACTATGTTTATAGCCTTTGGTGTCAAGCTGCCTAAAAACAGATTCAGAAGGACTGACTTTGTAAAAGTAAATTTTCTCTGTCATCCTTTTTCTCACCCGAGGTGCTATCTGTCAAGGCCTATCAACCTACTGTAGACAGATTATGTTAATAAGACATGAAATAATGTATATGGCTACAGGGAAAAATAGGGTGCTTGTATCAAATACATTTTCCTGTTCACTGATGCAAGATCTGAGGGGCCCTTTCTGCAGATAAATGGGCCTGGAATGATGCTAATTTAAAAGTGTGTTCCCAGTTATAAACAGATCATGCAGACAATGGACATGTAAGCAATCTGAATGTGGCCATAAATAACTCTTCATAGCTCCCCTTCCTTCTTGGAACTATTCAAAACTGGATATCTAATCCATACAAGAGCAATACACTTAACTCTCATCATCTCAATTTTGCACTTGAGGTGACTGAAACAAGGGCTTATAAAGTCAGTTTTTCCCAGGAATCTATAACTCATTTTCAATAGCACTGCATGGGAGCTGTGAGGGTTCTGTACCCCTCAAGACTTAAGGCTGGGGCAACAATAGTTCAGAAGTGAATGGTTACTTTTGGGTTTTCAAAGAGCCAAACTTACTGCTCCTTCCTCTGAGCTGCAACTGCTGAACATCAGAAAGAGCATTTAGAGACCTTGGATACAGCTAGGTTCCTGCCTTGGTTTTCAAACCCACAGAGGCACCTAATCCTTTGTGAAAATCACAGGAGATAATTGTAAAATTGCTTTCCAAATCCAGCTGTAAAGTTATCTCCATTTTCAGGTCCTTTGACAACTTTACTGGCACCAGTGTCTTTCCCTGTAATAGATATTTCTGTGTACTCATGCATTTGCAAGATTTTAAAGTCTGTTAGCAATTACAAGGATTTTTGCTGGAAAGAAAATTAAGTTTGCCTTGAGGTAGAGCTCTTAAATCTGTGACTTCCTGCAGGCATTTGCAATTTTAAGGACCTTGAATGGCTGGATACAAACAGCTATCACAGACAAAGAAGGGAAGCAGTAGTACTTACAGATGAAATCTTGTGTGTTATACATGAACAGGTTTTATGTGGATACATACCATAATTTCCTGTCAATGTGGTAAAGTTTATAGGAAAAAATACAATTTCAGATGAGTCATTCCAGTCATTATTCCTCTCAATCCACTGCTTAGTCTCCTCTTTATAGACACTTTAGTTTGTAATATTTCTTTATGTGTGGCTGGCCCTTCTCTGAGCAGGAGCACCAGATAAGAGTGATGGCCTGGCCTCTTTGTAGGTCCCTTTGTTCACCAGACAGGGACCACTGCTCTCACCCAGTGCTGCTGCAGCATATTTCTGAGTCTGTAGGTACCTGAATTTCTGCCAGCTGGCAGCTGCTGGTACTCCTGCACAGTTAATAAGCTGCCTGCAGCTTCAGCTCCAGCTGAGGCCTCAGGAACAGAAGCAGGACTTTGAAAGTGTGACTTTGTGTGTTTTCACTGCCTGTGCTTTCTGATCCTTTCAGGTGCTCTGAGCACACCCAAGCCAAAAGCTGTCCAGATATGTGTGGAGGGGGAGAGAGGTGCCTGTCACACAGGTGTTCTAGCACTGAGGCTTGGACTTGCTATCAAGATATGCAGGTTCAGGACATTTCCAAATCATGCTGAGGAATATCAGCATTCTGCAGGCATATCTACCACTGCCTTCATGGCTCCTCTTCACACACCCAGGGTGTGCTCACACAATGTGATTCAGACCTACCCCTGATTCTAGAAAATCCCCTGGTTTAGGAATCCAAATGGAAGTGTCTGCTTGCTCCAAGACCATCTTAGTTCTCATCTCAGTTCCTGATGTTCCTGTCTTTTTCAGTCAGATTTTCTCTCCATGCAGCTGGGGCTGCTCTGGGTCACCCAGCCCTTCCCAATAAATTGCTGGAGGGATTTCTGGAGCTGAGGACTTGGTTTAGCTACAAAGCTCACTGGAGACATGGAGAAAGGCAGTGCCAGGGACTCAAGTGTTCAAATACCTTTAAAGGTCTAGGTTGAAGCCAGCTGGATTTCTTTTTATCCCAGCAAGAGGTCTTTTAAATACCTTCATGTAAGTAATGTCGCTTGTCACAATAAATAAATCACAACAATAAGCTGGAAAGCATTTTCAATTTTAAATCTTTAAGGGAAAGGTGACCTAAACTCTCTCTGAAATACAAAATTAATGAGAACTCAGAAGAGTTTGTTAGTGTCAATGTGAGACACCCACCCTGAACATGAAAAGAGAGGCAAGACGGTAAATCTATTGAGGGATGAATTTCTGCTCAGTATCTTTGTTTGCAGGTAACCAACAGGTAGACTCCAACTTCAGACTTGTTTTCCTGACAGCCATCCCCACAAACCAGCAGGCATTCCACCCCCACTAAACTAAAAACCTACAGAACTCAGATAAAAAGATCCAATATGAATTCTTCGCAGAGGCTCCTTGCTCCTTCCTACTGAAAACAATCATTCCTGCAGGAAAATCCACGAGAACAGAAAAATATTATGCTCAATATCAAAAGCTCAAAAGCTGCACAGAATGCAAGTTAAGCACATTCCCATTGGCTCAAGGTTCCCTAAATCCTTGTACCCAACTCCCTTGAGGTTTAAAGTAGGGAAAGGATGCACATGGGCCCCTAAGCCTGTACTCTTACTGTAACATCAGCTCCTGCAGTTAGAAGTCATCCAGACAGGTGACTCCAAAATCATGCTTAATCCAAATCCTTCAGGACTTTGAACACTTGAATCATTCTCTTTAAATAAGGCAGCCGCCACTTTCCTCAGCTGCCAAAGTTCCCAATGACTGCAGTGTGTTACTCCAGATACCGTGTACTCCCCATATCTCCTCAGGAGGTGGTGGAGGCACAGAAAACGCTGTAGGACCAACCTCTGAAAGGAAAGGTTGCAGACTCCTGGGCAAACAGGGATGATAAAAGCATTCCTGGCAGCTGTTGTTATCTAAGCGTTCTGGAACAGTCAAGGACATCTTCAGAATGGCACAATATCATCTTCAGAAATCCACTCCCATTATCTATTTTGTTTGTGCAGTGCTTGTTTTGCCCCTCAGTACCCTTACATGACCCTATTTAAAGCTAATGGATGTTAAACATACTCAGGCAAGAACAAAATGGAAATCAACTCCTTGCAAAACATACATACATAATCTTTGGGCTACAGGCAAACCTGAATCCAGTAACATTTTTGGATAAACATCACTTTGATTTGCCCCTCCAGACCCAAACATGTAACAGAGAATCAAATCCACAATTGCCAACATATTGGCAATGAACTGAACATATGCTAAAAACAGAAACAAAACCACACAGAAAATCCAAATTCAAGATCAACAAAAATCTGAACCAATCTGAGAGAGCATAAGTTTGAGATCATGTCCTTACATTTCACAAAAGCCACAATGCTCAGACCAAACTTCTCCCAAGGCCTGAATTTTACAATAAATTTGTATCCTTAGGTTACCTTTTTTTCTCAGACAGTAATGAAGCAGCCTGGAGGTTTTATTCAGTTCTCTCTACAAAATCTGTAAGCACTCAACCAGTGACAAAAATACTCATGCCATCTCAGTATTATTCTCACTGTATCTGCTTTTGGACATCCCCATGCATGGCATTAAACATGCTCAAAAAATGCTATGACAGGAGCTGCAGAAACACAGAGCCAGGGCTTTCTTGATAGTCCATGACACTGTTCCAGCTGTTTAATCTGTGCCCTACGATGTGATCTTTTTCTTTCAGCCAAGTTGATATGCAAGCTTAACTTTGTGGAGGAAATCAGTCAAGTTCTGCTTACAATTCCAGCAGTGAAAGCAGTTCACTGTTCCATTCCCAGTGTTGCATTTTAGACCTACAGCACTGTGAAAGGTGATGCATATCTAGAATCAGACACTGGTAATGCAGAGAGATTACATTTTAGATAAGCAGCAATGTCCCAGTGGTGCACAAGGAAAGCAATGCAAGGAAGCTTCAGGAAGAATAATTTGAATACCGTGTACATACAGTAAATTCCAAATGAAAGGTGTTGAGCTCTTCTATCACCTGCAAACTCTGAGCAGTCAGAGTCAATGAGCAAGGAGTTCTCAAACAATGTAGTGAACAGCTTTCAGCTGCAGATCAGTGGGACAAGTCTGACCTTTCCTTTCCCAAACTGACCCAAAAAATCTCATGTATCCAATACATAAATATGTGCATAAACATGTGTCTAATAGATAAACATGTGCATAAACACACACCATTTAAGAACTGTGTTGATTGCTTCTTGTTGTCTTTTCACATAGAAAATATTTTCAGAAGCAAAAGGGCAGAGGAGCCCCAAATTCTAACCTTCTTTTGAAAAATCTCTGCTGAAATATTATAGTGGAAAGTCCATACTTTTATCACATATTTGTTTTGCATATCTTGTTCACTATCCCATAGATTTAGCTTGTTGAAAATTCTTAATGCCATTTTGGTGCTATGAATCACATTAGCCCTGGTGTTTTCTCTGGATGGCTCCTTTAATCTTTTCCTAGTGGCCCTCCAGTTTTATTTTTCTAAAGAAGTTCCAGCTTATTCAGAATCATGCTGCTCTTTTAATCTCTTGCTGAACCTGCTGTTCTCTTTGTGATAACAATGTTATGTCTTGAGCTACATTAAGATGACTTGAAAACTGAGAAACAGGATTAAATCTTTGTTGCTAATCTTTATGACTGTAACAAAGCCTAATGGGAAATTGGAAGGGATTCAGAGAAGAGTGAAAATTATGAAGGTGCTTGGGTAGTACATATTTAATTACCTTCAGAAGGCAGCAGCTCACTAACATGGGTGTAACCAGTGTTACCCAATCTTCAACACAACTCCGAGGAATATGAGGTCAGACTCACAGTAATGGGAGGTAATTTTTTACTGTTAAAAAACTGTAATGGGATAAAAGGATGAAAGTTGTTTGTACTAAACACCAGAAAGTATTTAAAAACTTTAAATCTGATGTTTTGAACAGATGATGTCACCGAGGAAATGGTTTGAAGATGGAAGTGGGTGGCTGTTGTCAACTGCCCACCCAGGCTGCAGCCTGTCCCCAAGGCACTCTCAAGAAAGGCATGGCCCCAGCAGCTCCTGGACTTTGTGACCTGCTCTGCTGCACAGCTGGAATCCACTGGCTGGAAATCAGCCCTCGTGCTCCCTGTAAGGTGCTGCACATACTGGCTGCACCTGTGCAAGTTCTTCTTAATGGCTGTGTTTGCATAATTGCCTGTAAATCCACAGAACTGGGGTTCTTCTACAGCTCTTAAATAACCTGGGCTACACAGCCCAGCAGAGTTTAAAGCTGAAGCATTTTGCCCAACTTTGAAAATCTCAGCCCAAATGACCAGTTTGGTTTCCTCAGAAACAGCCCCTCTCAGCAGTCTGGGTAACAGCAAAGATTCATCAGGCCTTAAGCTACAACACTTCTCCATTCAGAACTGTCTAGGGGAAGGGAAGGAGGCTTAATTCTGGAGTTTGCTTTGCCTCTAATCTAGCAGAACTCAGCTATCAAACCACACTGAGACACTCCTTTATTACACATTGGAAGAAAGTTAAATTTCAACAAATGTGAGAGGAGGGAGGGATGGGCTGCTCCCCACTGAAAACTCTGCCACGCTTTTTGCATGCTCTGTTTTGCAATTGTTTTAAAACTATGCTGAGGATTATGGATAAGAGTATTTTAGGCCAAATAAATAAATGGGACAGAGCAATTCTGCAGTGTCATTCTCCCCACTCTCCTTTTTCTGTGCTATGAACAGCTAAGCCCACTGCAGAGAGTATTTGACTTGGCAGTTAATCACCAAGGCAAAAGGTCATGTACAAAATCTCAGCTTCCAAGAAACACTCAGTTTAGCAGTTGCCACTAATTGACACCGAGAAAAGATCAGACTCCAAGCGCTCAGACACTCCATTCCTCCCCATCAGTAAGTTAATTGCTGCCTCTTTCTCCACCTCAGGAGAGGCACTGGCCTCTGCAACCAGAATGCCCAGCTTTTGAAGGGAGTCACACACAGTGACCCAGACTTTTGCAAATGGCCCTTCAAAAGCCATTCTCTGGTGCTTCTTACAAAACACATTAAAATTGTGATCTTTCTTTGCTGTCCCTAATTATAAGGCTAATCTAATTCTCACTAAATGTTACAGCAGTTTTTGTATTGGCCCCAGCAGGAGCGGAAACATGGAGTTATATTTAGCATCCAAAGATGATCCACTGTTCACAAGGTCACAGAGTCTGAAACTGAGAAGAAGCTGCTGCTTCTTGAAGTTACTCTCGTGCTCCAGGGTTTATTGGAAAGAAGTTTCTGCTGTTTTTCAGAGATTCTTTGTGGATATTTTTAACCAGATCCCTGGGAAAATCCTCCTAGGGCTAAAATGAGGATTCGATAAGCCTAAAAACCAAAAGTTTCAGTGACCCTAGGTAAAAGTACATTCAGCAGAGTTGGTGTTCAGCCCAGTTTTGCAGTCCTTGTCTTTAGCCAACAGCACACTGCCATCGTGTGGTTCAGGCTGCCACCGGCAACTGGTGGAATATCAGGATATTTTAATTTTAATTATGCTAGTAATAAAAATTAAACCAACTTGTACCAACTTTATACTTTCAGGGTATTTATTGAATTTTTTTTTAATGAAGCAATTAATTTTATTCCCTCTTCAGGCTAGAAGAGTCAAAAATGTTCAGTAGCATAATTCAAAATGAACTGTATTTTGTTTGCTTTACTTTAATAGTGGGCTATTTCTAATGCAGAACATTGCCATCCTTCCATTTCCTTCAGTTGATCCAAAATTTATAGGTTATTTAAATAATTACATTATTTTTATATATGTGTTTTCATGCACATAACTTCAGTGATCTGTTCAGATGCTCTTCTAAACTGAGAATGAACTTTCCAGTCATTTCCTCAATCAATTTGGATAAGTTTTTTAATTATAACTTGCCACTCCTCTCCCAGTTTATATTCATGCCTGGTTTTACTCCATCCTGGGAGTCCTGGGATTGTCAAATTTCATCCCATTAATTATTGCCCAGTGCTCCAATCTATCAAGATCCCTCTGCAGGATGTCTTGACCCTCAAGAGACTCAATAGCATCTCCCAGTCTGGTATCAGCAAATCTGCTCGTGGTGCATTCCACTCCTACATCCAGATCATTGAACAGAAATGGCCCTAAAATTGAGCTCTGAGGAACACTGATGATATTCTGGTGTGGTATTTTTTAGGAATTTGATTTTGAGAGGGAGGACTGTCAGCAGTAGTCACTCATAGCTTTTATTGCAACAGCTCACCCTAAAAGGCTGGCTTTATTTTATTCACAAGGATTGCAGCAGTACCTCCAAAGGACACTCAGTTGTTACTATCAAATGAACAACTTGCTTGGAGAAGATAGTATTCAAAGCTCATACCAGGTATTTGTTATTGCATGTCCATGGAAAAAGGTCTTCCTGACTCAGTCCCTACCACGATTCCATGACATCCTGGCTATTTTTCTAAGCTGGAGTTAATAAAAAGTCAGATTTGCTTTCCTTCTGGCACTTCTATATTCAAACATTTAAAAGTAATTTACATGCATACAGTTATGTATATATAAACATATGCATTTACATCACCTTTATATATTCAATAAACATACACATTTACATCACCTTTATATATTCAGTTTCCTTTTTTTATAGTGTATGCTTTAGCTGTTGTACTGAGAGGACAGATACACTGGAATATCCCACGGGTATGTTATGCCATACATCATTTTCCCTTTGGTTCCAGAAAACAGAGTTTATAAAGAAGTCTTTCACAAACGCTTGTCAGTGTCTTGTTTGTTTTCAAACTACACACCCATAATTCCATTTTGGAAGCCTTCTCCACTGTCTCAGGTGAAATGCAGTGTTCCCTTGAGGGTCTGTGCCTTTGGGCGCAGAAAGCCCAAATCTCTCAGCGTCAAGGTTCCAGCAGGGGCTCTCCCTTCCCTGCTGCGCTGCTCCCATGGATGTCTCTGTTCGCTCCCCTTGTGCAGGACGTGCCCTGGACACGGCGATCCAGAGGAGGGCGTGCTGTGGCTTCGGAAAGTGACCGTGTCCCTGGAGCCCGGGCACAATGCGGGGCAAACAGCCCGAACCCGGCATGGGGAGCGGCACTGGGTGTGAGGGGAGGCAGGAGAGTGCGGGACAATGCATTTCCCCTGGGCACAATGCGGGGCAAACAGCCCAAAACCAGCGTGGGGAGCAGCACTGGGTGTGAGGGGAGGCAGGAGAGTGCGGGACAGTGCATTTCTCTCGGGCACAATGCGGGGCACACAGCCCGAACCCGGCATGGGGAGCAGCACTGGGTGTGAGGGGAGGCAGGAGAGTGCGGAAAGCCGGGACAGTGCATTTCCCCCTGGGTACAATGCGGAGCAAACAGCCCGAACCCAGCGTGGGGAGCAGCACTGGGTGTGAGGGGAGGCAGAAGAGTGCGGGAAGCCAGGACAATGCATTTCCCCCGGGCACAGTGATCTCTGTGCCTGCCTCTCTCTGGGGATGCTGCCCGCCCGCATCCCTGCGCTCCCAGCCCTGCCCTTGCTCTTCCTTGGATTTCTCCAAGCAAATCATCACACAACACTCAGATTTCAAGAAGTTTTGTAGCGTGGGAGGTCTGCAGTGAAAGGTGAAGACTTTAAACCTAATCAGTTTTCTGAGCTGCTAAACACCAATGGCTTCTCAGAATTTTAAGCTGAACTCACGGTGAAATATGTGAAAAAACATATTTAATATCGAACCTGAGCTCTTTTCCTACCAGAAAAAGAGTAGTATTTCCTACCAGAAAAAGTGCGGGTATTTCCTTTGGAATTCAGAGGTCCAAATCTTCTGATAAGCTTTTTATGTTGGTTCCTGTCGCAAAATTTCATAATATTTTGCAGAAAATATTCTGAGTTGGAAGTAACCCAAGGAAAAGAGCTGCCATAATTTCATAATTTTTTACAGAAAATATTCTGTAAAATTTCATAATATTTTACAGAAAATATTCTGAGTTGGAAGTAACCTACCAGAAAAGAGCTGCCATATCCCTTTATGAGAAAGACTGTTCAAAATTGGGCACTTAGCAGGTCGTACAGTCATTAAAAATAACTAATCTGTAAACAGATAGCAGAAGGGGCACCCCAAAGACGAGCTCAGGTGGTCAGAGCACGGTGCTGTAACACCAAGGTTGTGGTTCCATCCCTGAAGGGGCCATTCACTTAAGAGTTGGACTTGATGATCCTTGTTTTACTTTATGATCCTTGTTTTACTTGATGATCCTTGGGTTATTTCCGACTCAGAATATTTTCTGTAAAATATTATGAAATTTCGCGGCAGGAACCAACATCAAAGGCTTAACAGAGGATTTGAATCTCTGAATTCCAAAGGAAATACCTGCAAGCTCTGCCCTCCCCAACAATTTATGAGATTTACTTTATCAATCTTATGCCTTTGGAAACCCTTAAGAATCATGAAGGAAACAAATCTTGCCATTGAATAAAGTTTCACCAACAGCTGGTTCCTCCCGTTTTGCTTAAAACAGCAAATATATTTGAAACCATTCAGTGATGAAAATAAAAGAAAACATAGGAATGGTATATTTAAAGAAAATTATAAATCATAGATGAACGTTGCATTTTTTAAAGTATGAAGTATTTTTACCACTATCAACTTTCATATTATTATGCAGAAATAACTACTACAGGCATTTTTAACATTTAAATTCTATTGCTTTTCAATTATTTGATTTGGTAAGGATTTTTACTAAATGAAAGCTAGGATAGCTTTCATGTCTTCTAATGCATTCTGTTGTTGTATTACTGAAGTCAAGGGCAGCTTTTCCATGGACTTGAGTAAGAATTGAACTTTACAGTTACAGTCAGAGGGAACTGTAGTTCATCTTGATCAAAAGTGGGTACTTTGAATTGCTAAACACAGTTTTTGATAACTTTTGGACAAATTAATATCTTGAGGCACTTATCAAAAGACTAGACAATGTCATATTCTGCTGCCCTGGAAATATGCACTTTTACTTTTTCAAAGTCCTTTAAACCTGAATTTCCTGTCCTGACCTGTGAACTGTTATGATGCACAGTTAAACAGTTACAACCTTTTATTTCTGTGATGTTTCATTCCACAAGACCTTCATTTCAACACCTCACATGCTGGTGCTGTGTGTGCAGGACAGTTTGCAAAATGCTCTGAGGTCCTTTCAAATGAAACATAGTGTGGATTTAAGATGGTCAAGCTGACCCCTGTAGTACATCAGAGAGCTGGCATAGTCCCTGATATCTGACCAATGAAAGATCCTCATTCTTTCCACAATATTCAGCGGGTCCTGCAATTTTTCTCTCAACAGGAGACAAAATGTTAGGTTACAGAACCCTTAAAATTCCCTGCTGGATCTCACAGAATCTGCAAGTCCCACCCTGTGGAGAATGCCACTTTGTAGCAGTCTCTGCACATTCCCTGAAAGAGCTCAAATTCTTTACACCAATTGAGTGCATTTCTGTCTCCTTTGAATGGCAGAGTGAATGGGGACACTTGAGAGTTCTTGGTCGCAGACATTCTAATTGATCTCTTGGCTGCAGTATACTGTAATTTGTATGGAAATATGCATTTCTCTCTGGAGGCTGTCCTGCAGTGGACTAAGCATAGCCATGTCACCTAACAAGAGCACTTTATGAACCATAATTTTCTCGGTTCAAATTATATCTCTCAACTTGGGATGTGCATGAAGAACCTTTCCATATACACACACACACACAGGAGAGAACCTGTCAAAACATGTAGCTTTGATAACATTGACTCAAAACCTGAAGGCTTATCAGGAGCTCTCTATGAAATAAATGGAGAACAGGCTAAAAATCACGTTCTCTTGGGCTAAACTGCTTTCCACACTATCCACAAGACAGCCTCAGCTGTGGTGTCCATGGTGCAAATCTCATTAGATAGGCATGCGGAACTCACTTCTAAGGAGGGCTCTGCCAGGAGGAGGAATTGGCAGCACACAGAGCACTTCCCCTTCCCGAGCTGTGGGATGTGGTGAGTCCCCAGCTGTTCTCTAGGGCAGAGCTGTCAGGTCTCATGCCCTGGCCCACTCCTTTGTGCCACCTCTGCCACCAGCAGCACCGCACGTTTCCTCCCGACCGGAGCGCGCCTTCGCTCCCGCTTTGGGGTCCCACACAGCTGCAGGTGCTCGGTGATTATCTGAGCAGCTGCACTGCTCCCAGGGTCAGGGAGCAGGAGAAAGGTCACAGTCCTGCCTCTGCAGCTGGGGAATGTGCGCTTTAGCAGGGCCCAGTGCTGACAGGAGCCCTGCTAGAAGGCGTGCTCCCCTCTCAGGGCTGTGTGCTGCAGGATTTGGCTCTGTAATGACTGGACAGATGCTTATCACCTAACCTTGCACTGGAATCTGTGCCCCAGCACATGGAATCTCGTGTCTGAAGATCAGAGACTTCAGAGGTTTGTTTCATAGGCTTAGCTTTCCCATGAAATTTCTGCAAGATACATGAAGAGACCTCAGAGATCTGGCTGGTATTTCCACAAGAAACATTTTGTTGACCTTACCTTTACCCCTGTGCTGCTACTGATCAGCTACTGGAGACACAGAAACAACAACATGAATTATGATCTTTTTTTTTATTTTTTTATTTACAGAATAAAGAAGTACTTATGGTGAAGGTAACAGTTGTGGACTGATTTATGCTTATTTCTGAGTCTCTCTTGGTGGCAATCAAAAATTGCATTTCATAAATACATGTTTGTATAGAGTTACTTAAAATGAAAAAGGCAAGTTTTTCATTGCTGAGATTTTAAATGTCATCCACCCAAAAAAAGAACTGTTAACATTTTAGCTGCCCTCAGTAGAGGAGGCCAGTGACTGACATATTAAAAGCCTCAAGGCTGTAGTTATTTACAAATTTTGATTTTCTAGATTCTTCCACATGTTTAATTCTGCTCCTCACCATAAACCTCCCACTCTATTTCGTTGACTGGCATTTTAACAATAATTTTATTTATTCCTAACATTTCTTTTTCTGGCCTGATCTTTCATCACCTTCAGTACCATGCCAAGGAAGAACAAGAACTGGGAAATATCTTTATACAGAAAACTTCCATTTGTTCTTGTGTACCATTTATTCCACACTGATGGATGCAGCAAGTTTTCACTGCTGCACATGACCCTCTGTAGTATTTCCATAAAAACAGGAATAGCACTGCCCTAAACAGAGGCATAATAAATTAGCAGAATTTAACAATTTTCCTCACAAATGTAGCCCTGAAATCCAGTAAAATAAGACTGAAGAAAAATTAGATAAGCTGTGTTTTACATTAATTAGAATCTTATGGTTTATTTGTCTGAAGAACTTCCTGTGGCACAATCTCCACTGACAACACATTTTGTTTAGGGTATCATATATGTTGGAACACAGATATCTGTTCTTTAAGGCATTAAATCTTTCGTTATGCAAAACCCTACAGTCCTCATATGTAAGGAGAATTTCTGATCTTAAAGATTTATAATTTCTGTTATATTTCCTGAATCTCAATTAGCATTGTGCAATTGCATTTATTTTTATGTCCTAAGCCCTAAACATCTGCGAGGCTGGAAAATCTTAGTGCATTTTAAAATTTCTTTTCATCTAGAGGTGCAAACATAAAAAAACCCCATAAGAAACCATAAACATGCCACCCTATCCAAATAATCAAATCCAATTAAAATAGTAATGTTATTTTGTATGAGACAGTGGATAAATCTCAGGCAGACAGTCATTTTGAAACTTAAAAATAGTGATTCACAGTAAAAAACTTTTACACAGAATGTGTAAGTTTGCTATCCATCTTATAAGGTATCAAACAGTGGCAAAGCAACACAGAAAAGATACAAAAATTAAGTATTACTTCAAGAATTTAGAGTATGTTTTAAAGACAGGTGTATTATAACCCCCTCAGTGTGTAAGGAATCTGTATCCATATTCAGAGGAGTCATAATTATGCTTAACCTTCAATAGCAGTCTGCCCACTATACTGTTCTGCAGAACTTAATGTGTATCTGCTTTCTCTAAGCATTTTCCTCCTAGTTGTAGCATTTTCAGCTGCCACTGTTGACTGCTGTATCTGATCAAAGTGAAATAAATATTAGCCCCTACAGATATCATCCACCCTCCTTTTTCCTATGGTCAAATGAAGCGAGGTACTCAGGAGCAAAACCAGCAATCAGAATTCCTCACAAGATCTAAACCCTCAGTTGTCAGGTTCCAAGAACTTGACAATCCTGTTCCCATAACTTTATTTGCTTTATTTCACCCATTATATTCCACTTGCTGTCTTTCCATGTGCTACCACCAGCTACAAGCGGCTTTGCTGTTGTCATTTCACTAACACTGAAGAAATTTAATTCTGTCTTCAAAGTCCTTGTACAGGGGGAGTCTGAGGCACCTCCCACAATGTGTAAAATAAAGCAGAAGCAGGTGGGAACTTGCCAGGCATTTTTTCTGTGGCTAAAGTTGTAACCTGCATGCAAGATCTCAAGAAGGATGTCTTTGAAGTCTTTAAGGATGACTCTTGCTACTTTCTCATTATTACATAAGATTCAGATATTACATTTCCATCTTTATTATTTGATAATCCATGCTGCTCTGGATCTACTTTATTTACTTAGTTTCCTGAAGAAAGAATAAACAATTTGATCCCTGAAAGCTTTCTGATTTTTCCCTCCCCCCTTTTTTTTTTGTTTCATTCTGCTATTGAACGTAAAACAGATGGACAAGATAAAAACAAGGGTGGAAAGAGTGTTCTAATGGACAGGATTAACTAATCAAAGAAAGATGAGAATAATGTTTCCTACTGCCAGGTTTGCAACTCTGTATTTTGCTATTTTGCTCCAGCAGATCCTTAGCAAAATCTAGACTTAAACACAGGACAAGGAAATGAAAAGAATGCAGAAGCTGCTTTGTGTTTGGGATTGATTCTACTTCCTCCTATTCCTTTCCTCCACTATTTGAAAATAAAGAAAGAAAAGATACACACCCCATGACTATATTTATTTCCAGTTAAAAGAAGATTTGTGCTTTCTTTTTTTTAGATACTGTAAAGGCTGAACACTCAACTAACCCCCTGTGTTTAGGTTTCCCTGAGTGCTTCACAGAGATTTGTTAAAGATATAAAATAGCACACCAAACAATGAAAGAGCTTGTTTCCCCAACCATTTCTGTTGAAAGCTACTTTGTATTTGTTCCTATGCAACAAAAATTAACTTTATGTGTAGGTGTTCCATGTTTTTACAAACTCTACACTCCTTAGTTGTTATAAGATTAAAACAATTTTCTCCCTCAGTAAATGCTTCCCTTGAAAACCGCTGGAAGCACATAATTCATCTGTCCATTTATAGCTTCTATTTTCTTCCAGGCACTGAGAAACTACTGATTGTGATTGTTGTTTTCCCTTTTAAGAAGCTGATGTTGAACAAGTGACAGATAAGACAATTTAATGTTTTGGTGACCATACAGATCGATTTTTCATTTATTCTGAAGTTTAAAAGACAAAAAAGACAAGCAACTAAGGTATGATTGCAGAGATTTTGTTTAGCAAATTACTCTTCTATACCCAGAAAATTTAACAAGGCACTCTCATTAAACCTGCAGGGAGTTTTAAGGTAGCTTTAGTACCAATATTTTTCAAAAAATGCATTCAAAGATTTTTCCCTTGAACCATTTTCTTCTCTATGGAATCTATCAGAACAGTTTAGAGATACAGTACGAGTCTTTAGGTGTGAATAATAGAAAAAGAGGGGGAAAAAAAGAAATTTATTACCACAGGCTGCAGAAGGTCTCAATAAAAAGATAAATGAAAAGGGAACGTTGTGGGATTTCTGAATTGGACAGAGAAATGGAAAAACCATATAAATTTGGGAAAATGTTTGTATGGAAAAGGTAAGGATTGGTATCACACTTTACATGAAGACACTAAACACTGCTGAAATTTGCTGTTCTGCATGAAGAAATCCTTCTGGGGAGAGCAGGAGGCCTTGGGTATGTGATGTGGCTGTCCTCAAGAAGTTTAAGAATGAAGAACACCAAAGTCAAAATATTCTTTCCATTTATTCTTCAGGAGTCTAAACTTGGATGCCAGAACTTTTTATCTGTACCCAGTCCTGATGCCAGGTAAGGTGCCACTTGCAAGGAATTTATGCAGTTTTCATGATATTACACAAAAATAAAAACTGAGATGACTGATCAACTCTGAGTAGTCAACAGAGACATTTTAATTGCTTTCAGGATTATCCTAAATAGCTTTCAGTCATGTTTCAGTCATATCCACCATTTTCAGCTTACTGGATATTTGCAAGAAATTTTAAAATTATTTCAAGGATTTGACAGTGATATCCCAAGCAATCCTAGAAATGTCCTGGAGATACTGTGTTGTTTTATATTCACAAATCTTACTGCATTCACAATGTTAAACATCGCAGAATCACTAGAAAAAACCCAGAATTTTAGGTTCAGAAACTCCAGAAGTAATTCTAGAGATAAACCTGGTTCCATCTATCTCTAGATAGATAGATATAAAAAACATGAGGCTACTAAAAATAGCAGAAAAGTCTCATCTTTGTTCTTATGAAGCAATTTTTTTTCTGCCTGCTCATTTTACTGATGGAAATTTTACATCCCAAGGATCAATATCTGTGAAAATAATTTAGAACATGTGTCTGTAGATAGTAATTTGGCACTGGTATTCACTATGAGATTTTTCCATGGGCTCAACTGTTATTCTTATTATTAAAAGTACTACAAATCTTAAGCCATATTAATGAACATGTTTCTATGCAAGTTTTGCAGTACAATACAATTACATCACTATCAGTATCCTAAAAATAACCATTGGCTCTGCTAAATGCTAGAAGCAGATTTTATTGCCTCATATACTACTCTTGACCACTTAATTAACTACCACAAAAGCTAATTAATTAGACATCACAGTCCCTAATCATTCTGGAATTTGCTCTATTATGTTCAGCTGGAATATCCTCTTTCCTCAACAGACCCCCTAAAGTTTAGATGAACACAATAAAGCACTATGGGGTTTTTATTTTCATCTTTCCAGATACTCAAGATCAGGATTGATTCTTTTTTTTAAGATTTTCCCTATTTAACTCTCTCTTTATTTCAGTGGATATTTTTGTGAGCTTTAAAGCCTTCAGCCTGTTTGGTGTTAGTGTTCCAGCATTTTAACCTAATATTGCTAAAAAAATCATTCTTGAGAAGGCAAGAATTTCACCAGCTTAACTCAATGACTGCCTGCTGCTGCTCTATCACAACATGCATGTCACATGCACAGGTATTTTATCAAGTGACTTATCAATTAAACTCAAAAGCTGCACCTCCACCATTCTAAACTGTTTTGTCAACAAGATGCTCTGTAAAGTCAGCCAGTGTATCGTGGTGGAATGAAAGTACCAATGAGAAACAAGCTGATAAATTGGTTTGACTAATCATTAAAACCCATCCAGTATAATCGTTTTAGCTGATCTTGTTTAAGTCATTCCGAGGAGCTGCCAAGAGAGTTCAGGGACAGGTCGATCTTCTCTTCGCATCATGCAAGGATCAGGCAGATAAAATCCGATCAGTTACCTGACCATTCTTGCATTTATATGTAATTATTCCCTGTTGTTTTAAAGCTTCCATCTGGAGGAAAGAAATCTGTTCTGCTCCTGACCTTTTCAGACCTCATGTCACTGTATTTAGCTTTAACAGATGGATTCTACTGATCTGATATGAAAATAGAAATAAAAGATTGAAAACATGAAAAGAGCGGAAAAATATAGAATCATTAAAGCCCTGATTCACTGCTAAGTGCAGGTCAGTGGGTGAATCTTCACTGGATTCATGGGTCATTGGTCAGGCCTCACAGCTTGTTCCTGCCCTAAACTGCAAAAGAATTACAGAGACTCTATTAAGAAGGTGACTGGCACTACCTTCCTCTGAGTGGGAGAGAGCAGCAAGGACTGCTAGCACACCCTGCATCCCCAAGGTCATGGCTACTCCAACACACAGCTCCAGTCTAAAGTGCCACCTCTGAACAGCACTCACATCTACCTTGTGGCAGCGAGAGCAATTGCTCTGAGCACAGCAGATTTCTGCACAAAAGTAGAATTCTTCCTGCCTGTGCATGTCTTTTTGTCGATTTATTCAATTTCTTATTCAATTTCACTGAAAGCAACAGAAGAGTATTTGTTGTCTCCAGAGTGGAATGTTTTTTGAGTTGTCTCTTGGATCAGAGATAAGAGAAAAAAAAATAAATAATTTTTTTTAAAAAGGAAGTGTTCAACATCATTAATAAGAAGGGATGCAACTGTTTCCTATTTTAGTCTTCCTGTTTAAAAAAACCCTACACATCCTATCATTACAATATAGCTACAACTATCAAGTGATAGAATTTCCTTTATTGTTTCCTGCCCTTAATACTATTGAGTATTATTAACCAGTTGTCTGTAATTCTCCAACTGCTGCCTTTTACTGCATTCCATAGAGGCCAGAGCAATTCCTGCATGTAGTGACCTTTATGTAAATGGGGAATGGTTAAATTCACCAGCCTAAATTTAGGAGTCACAAGTCTTGGTTGTAAGTTCCAGAAACCAGACACCTTCTGAAAATTACATTCACCTTACATTAAAGAAATCCAGTAAATTATTTCACCCTTCATCAGTCTAACACTTTGTGCTATTTCTGGGTAAACAAGTTTGAAAATCTTGATTGACTTTTGCAATGGTCAGCAATGTGTTTATGTTTTAAGGGCTATTTTCTCATTAACATAACTCAGCTGAAGTCAAAGTGCTATCAGCTAAGTGAGAATTTATGTTTTAAAAGCCAATTCTCCAATAAGTTTTTATGCAATTTTCAAGACTCCTAAAACTGGCCAACTGTTCCAAAGCATGTGGCCACATATGAAGACAGTCAGTGTGCCACTAAAAAGCAGGTGAGGTCAAAGGAAAACTTTATGTATTCTATTGTTCTTGCTATTTTTAAGAAACTCGTTTTTCTACAGTAGTGATGAAATAAAATTTTAAACATGTATCTAGGCTTTTTATTGTGACTGCAGAATCATTTTATGTTTTTAAGTGCTACCCAGGGTGTTTATTTAATATACATTAATAATAAGGAATAGGTTTGCAACAAAGAAGTAGGAGGGATATTATTTATGCAAGGATCTACATTTATTTCTTTTCTTTTCCATATCTGGACTGCCCAGTGCCTGGCTCCTGGAACCTGTGCTGTTTCTGCCCCAGTGCCTAAGGTTTATTTGGGGAGGGGAGGGAGAAGGGCTGCTAATGATCTCCCAGAGATAAATGAAATTGCTGATTTAGTCAAGCTCATTCTTGACCTTGACACAAGATGGGACAGGCAAAGGGAAGAGCTCAAAATAGAGCAAGTGTAAGAAAGGAAGATCAAACGAATGCTCAGGTCTGGCCAAGACCCCCCCTACATTCAGCTAACACCTGGCTGAGTTAGAAAACATGACCAGCCCAACCTTCCTGTAGGAGCCGATTGAAGCTGTCAGCTCCCGGCTTGTCACCCACTGCATCAGGAGGCCCCTGGGCTGCCACAAGAGCCCTAATTAGGCAGAAATGGCACTTGGGCAACTGACCCGCCAGGACCTTTGGCAAAGCATTTAACATCATTAGTTAACATTTTTATTAAAAAAAGTGTGAATGTAAATGAACAGCCAATGCATTTCAATAGGGTTTGTCGGTGGCATTGCACGCCCCCCCACTCTCCCAACCACACACACACTTTTTTGCATGAATAGTTCACTTGTTTTCTCTAAAGGGGGATGGGGAGGTAGAGACTGTTTTTCAAAGGGAACAAGACATGTTCAAAGCAGAAACAAGGTCTTAAACAATCAGACACAAACTCTTGCCTTTTGGGAAGCGTGTTGGGGAGTGAACAAACAGCCAAATGCAATCCTACCTGCAACATGCCTAAGGGGATGTCTGAAAGGGAAGGCAGGCATAACCCACACCTGAGCACAGAGATACAAAATCACATGTTCATCTGATTGTTCCAAGGGTATTCATTGTGCTCTTGTTCTTTTCTGTTACATCCAAGAATAGGTGCCTAATCCAGTAAGCCTGCAACCCTTTGCCACAGCTATCAAATACTACAGCAGTGGAAAAGAATGAACATCTAAGAATATACTGTCCTCCTCTTTCTTTGTAATTCCTTTATTCATTGCACATTACCTTTGACAGAAGATTACCAAAAAATACCACTCAAGCATATTAGCAACCTACCTTAATTAAGTCCCCACTAGCAGCAGTTTATCTGTGAAAAGTTATTTATTCATACAGAAGAGTATGCAGCCTTGAGGCTCTTTATTAGTACTCCATTTTTTCTGCAGGTTATTTAACTGAAGAGTTTCCATAATTTATCAATACCTGCCCAAAATCCTAGGACAGATTTTGGAAATAAGAGACACATGAAAATTAAACTGTTACAAATATACTTCCCAATAAAGAACAGGACAGGGCTTAGAAATGTATGATATTTTATGTCTGCTTCCTAGGAACATCCCCCAGTCCAGGCAACTTTTATTTTCTTTGAACCCATTATCTCCTTCTTCCTCCAATGGAAGCTACAAAATTCAGTACTAGGGCTGATTCCTTAGGCCAGATAAAGCCCATATTACCCCAGATCTTGGAATTTCCTCCCTCAGTCTATAAGAGCCATACGTTACCAGCAACATTTTTTCCCATCAAAGAAAAGATTTTTTCATTCCATAACATTCTACATACATTCCGTTACATTCTATCTACATTCTAGCTATATGGCCTATCACTTCTGCTTTCTACATAAAGTACAAATGTAAGAAGAAAATAAAATAGATCTCCCACAATTTGGGACTCTTCTGGTACTGAAGACATTGGTTCAAAACCCAGCTCATCAGTCTTGCTCTGAAGCCCATGGAAGTTTATCCTTTTTCTCAGAACCATGTTTAAAAAAATGAAATAATAATATTATCATTTTATCATACATTGGCTTACCCAGAGATTCCAGTCCCTGACTGTTTCCAAGTCATGTACATGCCATATCAGGGAAAAAAAAAAAACCCAAACCCAAAACTTGGCTATTCATCTCTCCTGGTTTGGGCTGGGACAGAGCTCATTTTCTTCCTAGTAGCTGGCACAGTGCTGTGTTTTGGATTTAGCAAGAGAATCATGCTGATAATGCACTCATGTGTTTAGCTGTTGCTAAGTAGTGTTTACTCTAAGTCAAGGACTTTCAGTTTCCCATGCTCTGCCAGTGAGGAGGTGATCAAGAAGTTGTGAGGAAGCAGGGCCAGGATATGACCCCAGCTTGCCAATGGGATATTCCACACCACAGAACTAGGGGGAGCTGGCCAGGAGCCAGTGGTCACTGTATGGCTCAGTGGATGGCAAGCAGTTGCATTGAGTATCACTTGTTTCTCTTTCGTAAATGCTCTGGGATCTACAGATGATCTCATCTAAATTATTTCTCTCTTTGTGTGTGTATCTATACACAAACAAGTGTTTGCATTCTCTTTTTAAACAAGTTTGTGTAGCCTTTGAAACAACATGGAATTCTAGATATACATTTTTAAAGCACAATACTAAATTTTGGAATCCAAGTAAGAAGTCTGGCTTGATCTCTTGACTCAGCTGTTGACATCAAGAGTCATTACAATTACAGCAGGTAATTTTGGCAGCGCTGAAATAATTTTTATCAGTGAATTAACAAAAACAAAATCCATGTACTTCTTTCTAGAGCAGAAATAAGATGAGATAGATATTTTTAAAAATTTATTTGCTAATGATACTCATCTGGCGACCCCATGATGCAGTAAGCAGTAATAGGAAAAAAAATTGCCTTGTAAGCAGTAATAGGAAAAAAAATCCTTGGGAATTGCCCAAAAGCAGAATCATCCAAGGCTCAGAAAGTTGGTAACTGTAAAGAGTCTATATGTGACCCCTTTTCCCATCACATGACTATTTTCCAGTCTGGTTCTGCAGTATGGCTGCTCCTCTCCCGCTGGGAGCTCGAGGGGTGGGTGAAGGGACAGAGAGGTGACAGCCTATTGAAAAGCCACTGCTCCCTGCCTAGTTTTGGCACATTTTCTGCAGGTGCCTCGCACTATAGCCACAATAGGCTCTGGAAGAGAGGATTCAGACCTGTCAACAGCTACGGGAGGCAACTGCACAGCTTTGTCTTCCAGGCTCACTGCATTGTCTGCTGCTGTGAACCCTGCAGCACAGGCACCCGTTAATGAGATGAGCCCCTTTTCCCTCCATTTGTTCCTCCCTCTGCTTCTCCTGCCTTTCTGTAATGATTTCACTCGATCGCATTGGTTGCTTTCTAGTGGGGATTGCTCCAACAATCAGATAAGATAATTGCCTGTAGAATACTGCTCAGCAACAACTATTACTTCCTTTGCTGAAAATGTCAGAGCAATTGAAAGCTCTTAGTGAAGTTCAAGAACAAGGAGGCAGAGAAGAGGCAGCTCCTCTATAGGTACCTATCTGTGTATATTTAGCAGTGGCCAGCTCTCCTGGGTGAGGGCTTTATAAGCAACATTTTGAGCAGACTTTATATTTCCATGACTTTTAAAACAACTTAAACAATGTAAACATACATACCAAGTATTTATCACATTTACTTCAGCCTCGGAAGACAATATTATAGAATTGCTTGATTTGCATTTCCCCCAGTTCCCATTTCATTTCTACAGACTGAATTAACGCAATTTCTTTTTAATCTTAAATTTTAATCTTACAATACTGTCTTCATACAAAAGTTTCTGAGGTGAAATGACAGCTGATAGAAAAGTGACATACCAAGAGAAGATCATTTACATATTGCACTCCAAATGTAAGTACAATTAAAATACCAGAAATCGTTTGGGCCACTATTTAATTCACTCCTTCACCTGAAATATACAATGCCACTGCCAAAACCACGTGATGTTATGCCCTGATGAACAATTCAAGAACAAACTCACAGACATAATGCTTTTTATCACTAAAGTATACAGGCTCTAGAGATTTTGTACGTCATCAAGATCTCCATTTATTGATAGACAGGGCAAATAGGCAAGAAAAAAAAAACACACATGCAAAAATTTACTCAGAGCACAATTGGAAAAACTGCACAAAACCTCATCCTTTATCCTTTTCCATTTCCCATTTTCCTGTACTGTATATGCACTGTCAACAATAGCACACCATCACATAGCCATACCCATCAATTCTTTTTACTGTGATTTTCATAAAGAATAAATAGCTTTTGAAAGCTTCTTAGAGTTCTGTGAAAAGAGCAGAGAGTTGAATCAGCAGCTGGATCATTACAGACTATTCATATGCTGAGTTACTGAGGAACCAACACAGGGAAATTCCTTATTCTTTGGAGAGGAACTCCAACATAGGCAACCATATGACAGTTGGTTTTTGCAGCATCATGGGATTACAGCACCTAAATCAGTGACTGATACCTGGAGAGATATAGGCCCCAGTCTTGCAATATTATTCAACCAGACTTACACTAGTTTAACTATGTAGAGAGCCAGATGTACAGCTTGTTTATACATTGGATGTTTCAGAAACTGAACACTATTTGAGAGTTAATTTCATGGTTATGTTTTGCTATATAAAGCTATGTGCAGTAGGACTTGCTCCTCAAAAACCTGAATTAATCACAGTGTGGGTATCCAATTAAACCAAGCACCGATTTCGGAAATCTATTTTAACTTCTCAGTTACTTAGAGGCTTTTGCTGGATGATAAGTTTTGCAGTAGTGAACTAAAAGGATTTTGTAGACATATTAAATATAATTTCCTCTTATTCTTTTCATGAGTATAGTTTGATCATTGCAAGAGGCACAATTTTTTTTTAAAATAGTGCCATAACTTGTTTGTCAAAATTAAAGTTGAAATTCTGCCTAAAACTTCAACATGAAGAACTGTCATACAGAAAACTGAGAGTGAGTGATCTCTCATTGTGTCTGAAGCTGAGGCTAGCAGTCTGACTCTGGAGCCCTCGACAAACCTCACACTTCTGGAGAAAAGCTGGAAGTGGTAATTGCTACTGATGCTTGTCCTGAAACAACTTGGCCTTTGAATGAACTCCCATTACAGTGCAGACTGGTGCAGGAGCTTCACAAACACTTCATGACAGTCCTGGAAAAATGACCCTTTAGAAGCAGGAAACACAAAAGAAAAGCTCTGCTATCTTCTAACAAGGAGCCAGGGAATTTATGATGTTCCTGTGCTCTTTTTCTTGATTTTAATCCTCACAAAATGTGGGTAGAATTAAAACAAAATTGAGAGCCATGCTGTTTATTAAGATGTTTTGCTGCAAGCAGGCAATAATCCAGCTCAGATTTAAGCCTAAAAGCCTTTCAACTTGTAGATCATATTCTTGATATACACAGGAGGTGAGGAGTAGATGATCCAACAGCCCTTTGTGGATTTCAGCTAGTAAGTGCCAGGATACCATTTAACTTTTACAACAGAGCAATAGCGAGCACTTCTTAAAATAATTTCATTGTGTCACCTATTTATACACAGAATGTTCTAGTCTGTGTGTGATGGGCTGCTTCTCTCCCCATGGAACAGGTGTCTGAGAATTATTAAACTGGCACAGTAAAAAAACCTGAAGGTTTTACACCCTGACAAAGACAACCGTGTACATTTGGTACTAATCTTGGCCTAAGCATCAGCAATTGACAAAAAATACATCCTCTTTCTTTGCTGAGGAACATGATGGATGTTTGGGCACATTAGGTGTAGTGATTGTTTTCTGGTAGAAGCCTGATGAGTTTTACACACAGTCATTCTCATTGCTTTAGGTGCATTTCACAAAACACACAAATGCAAATTTACTATTTCTTCCTGTTCTATAGTCTTCTGTCAAAAACCTCTTTTTCTCACTCCTCCCCTCATGTTGCTACATTAGCTATTTGTAAGAAATGGAGATTAGAAAAAAGTTAAAGGTACATTCCTATCAATGTAACAGACAGCAAGTAGACAATATTTTGAGTGGATAACAAGCATATTTTCTAATAAATAATACATCCTGGCAGAAATCTGACACTGAATTCTATTCTTCAGCACAATTCCAGTTACACTCCATTGAGCCATGACTTTTTTTACATTAACATAATGAAATACACCATATCAATACACCACAACCAAAGAGGGTTGTGCAATTCCATCAGTGCAATTAATGCAAGAAAGAGAAGGACTTACTGGAGTGAGTCCTGTGCAGGGCACAAGGAGGATTAAAGGGCTGCAGAGTCTTTCATAATGGGAGAAGCTGAGACAGCTGGAACTCCTCAGTCAGGGAAGGGGAAGGCTCAGGGGTCTCACATCAGTGTGTATAAATACTTGATGGGAGGGAATGAAGAGGAGAAAGACAGACTCCTCTCAGCAGATCCCATTGGCAAAACAAGCAATAGGAAAAATTAAAAAATAGGACATTTAGTGTAAGACAAGAATATAATATTTGCCATGAGTGCAGTCAAACACTGGAGCAGGTGGCCCAGAGAGGTTATGGAGTCTCCCTCTGGGGATATTCCAAACCTGAGTGCCCATGATCCTGGGCAACCTGCTGAGTGGACCCTGCCTGAGCAGGTGAGATGGAGTAGATGATTTCAGAAGGGCTCTTCCAACCTAAATTATTGTGAGTCTGTAATTTACATCATAGAATAGCTTCAGGAAATAAAGATCAAATTTTGTGAAAATTCATTTGAAAGCTGTACCCTTGTGCTCTAGGAATCTGAAATGCTGTGTTAATATTAAACAGCATTTTCTTCTAAAAGTCATCATGTTAATTACCTTTATTATTTATTTAATAAAGTTTACAATTGTTCAGTTGAACCAAAAATATTTTCCAAAACCAAGCCACATTCAGAAGCAGAATATTTCTACATTGGTCCATATGTGTTTGAATTTTGAAGCATTTTTATCAATGTCTGAAGATAATGAATGCAGATTTTCTATTAGAAACATTCACTATCTCTATATTTATATCAGCCACTGCTTAATTTTAGAAAACAGAGATATTTGAAATCTGAACTAATCCCTTCTGTGCAAATGCCCATGCCTGGTTATTGCTCCAAAAGTCACATCTCTTCCCAATCACTACAAACCCAGCAGACTGACCTCATGGCCATGGAACTCTTTAATTTCCAGCCTTTCTGTCAGAAATGCTATGCATTTACAAGTGTCATCGATTTTCAATGGAAGTCAAAGGTGCACAGGCTCACTCAAAATCTTCTGCTTTGAGACAAACCACACAACAAGCTTCTAATGGGATTCTCTCAGTACAAAAAATTTATAAAAATAGTATTTCATGGATGAGTACACCCCTGAGCACTAATGCCAGTCAATGGATTCTTTTCCTACAAAATAAGGTATATTTCATTGCAGAAGCTGCATGCCATTCAAACATGTCTGAGTGTCTTATATGGAACTGGTAATATTATGTATTCTTCAGAAGTCAGACTTTGAAAAGCTTTTCAGTTTACAATACCATCTCACTTCAAAAATGTGCACAGAGTATGTAAGATCATTATTTTCTTTTCTTTCTTTTTTAGTTAACTGAGTCTTGAAGTGAAGAAACAATTAATGGTAACAACAGAAATAGGGGAACATCAGGAATTTTGCCTCCACACCTCACGCAGTATTTCCCTAGCCCCAGGGGAACTATTTAAAACTTGTTTGTAGCAAAAAAAGGGATCAAAATGGTTATAAATGTCATAACTTTCATTAAAGATCTGAAAATGTTGCAAAGTTGTAAAAATACTGCAACAGGAAGCAAGTTTTTTGAAAAAGAAACTGACCATATTTTTGAATTAAAGAAATCTAAATTAGTGAAACGGAAGAAATGAAGTCAGTTATAAATTCATATGATCTTATGGGCTTATCACAAAATGATAGTCAAGCTTTTGCTCCAGATGGTGCAATAGTGCTTGTGACATCCACTTTGAACTGCAATCTAGTTATGTGTCAGGCAGGAGAGTCCATTATTCACTGCATCAGTGCTGGGGAAAGAAGGTTAAAAGTTCAAGACATGCCCCAAGTGATTAAGGTTGTAAAAATCAGGAGATATACCATGGGGAAAAAATGCCACTCTTCCTTTTCTTCCATACTCAGTTTGTTCCCCAAAAAAATGTGCTTAAGAAAAAAAAAAAAACCAAATCCAAACAAAACACCAAAATCCCAAACCAACAAAAAAAAAAATAGGATGCAGGAATACCACAATTCCCTACAGTAATGTACAAATTATCTTTATTTTAACTCCTTAAACCATTCTGCCACCAGCTTCATTTCACCTAGAAAGAAACAAAAAGGCTTCTCTTAAAATCTGTCCACAAGGACTTGAGAACTGAGTTAACACTTTCTCACTCGTTGTGATCTTCTTCTCAGATATTACATACTTGTAACTAACTCACATTAAAACTTTATTTTTTATGTACCCCACAGATCACCAGTTCATCAGCACAAGTCAGGCTTCACTTCTCAACCTTTGCTCTGCTGATCAGTAACACAACCTACAAATTGCTTCCCACCACCCCAAAAGTTTCTGCATTTGGAACTCCAAGTGCTACTTCTCCAGTACTTAAGCAAATTTAGAATTCTAATTCAATATAAAAAGAAGAAGATGCAAAACTTAAATGGTGAAGCTAAAAACGTTCCAATTAAAAAAATATCTTCTGCAAAATTCTCCATAGTGAGAGTAATGTATGGAAAGTATTGGGAAAAAAAGGTGCTTTAGTGCTCAGAACCTTTGAAAAGGAATGAAGTAATTATTTTCAGGAAGGTCTCATCTTTCAACAAACAGGTAGAAAAGAATAATTCCATTGTAATAATTTTTCTCTCTGCCGTTTTCTAACTCTCTGTTTATCTCTGAGCTTGATTGCACATTTGTATAAATTGTATTTTGTATTATGTACTATAAATGTATTATGACCATGTTGCTGCATCCTCTTTCAAATTAAGTGAATACCTCATATGCAATAACTGATGTATTAGCACACATTTCATGTCAAGGAAAATACTGAATATGAATCTCACAAAGCCTGATAACATTCAGACTCTGTATATATTTGTAAGTGTGTTAACATTTCAGAGTAGCATATTGACAATGCAGACAAAAATCCCTGTAATCCATCACATCAGGGTCCTTGAACTATGTAGGATTTAGTATTACCCTAAAGTTCACAACAGTCAAAATGCACACAAAAAGAAATCCTGTAGCAAACTCCTGATATCCAAGACTAAACCTAGCACTCATCAATAACCCATGCATTACATAAAAAAACCTACACACTACAAAACCATATCTAAATTTGAGGACAGCCTTCTGCAAACTCAAAACTCAGCTCAAAAACTTGTCTTTAAATACTGTGTGTACCAAATCACCTTTGGAGCTAGGATGATAAATCAAAGCCTGTGAGCTCCCAGCCTGCAGATCAGCAGGCTCCTGCACACAAGGCCAGGCTCACCCTCGCACAGCAGGAGCTGAGCAGACCCACAGGAAGGATCCTCAAAGTTTAGAAAGAAATTAGTACTAAAGCCCACTCAACTTGAAGTAACCACTGGAGCGGAGAATGATTACTCAAGGCAAATGAACTCACATAGGAATACTTGGGAAATTAAAATAATAGTGCTGGGGGAGCTGGGGGAAGTCTTAAATAATTATTAGAAATTTCCAAACATGCCATATATATGTTACTGAAGTCCCTGCAAGTTTTTATCTAGTCTAAAAGTCTAATCTAAATGTTGTGTTCAGCCACGTCCAAGGACAGAATCTTTTGTTTAATCTTATACATAAAGTTATATTTAGCTTTGTTACTGGAGTTTTTTCTTTAGAGGATCCAGAATATTAAGAGCAAAAAGAAACACTACAGAAGCATTTTATGTAAAAAAGTAATTTAAAAAAAAGCTTTTAAGAAAATTAAAATGCGTCAAAACCAGTATTATATCTGTATAAGAGTAACATATATGTATATATAAGTAACATATCTGTAGAAGAGAATTTGTATCACCAAGCTAAAAAGGCAATCCCAATTTTATTGGAAACGTCACGCAGTTTTTATGCACTGAGAGCTGACTTCAAAGAAGCCCTTGTCAGTGGAATGAGCACACATTACTCCTCTGTGAAATCTTACAAGAACACAGATGGCAGTGAGACCATGATCTTAATTGATTTAAGGGTCAAGTTTATATCTTTAAAGAAGCATTTTAGAACAGCAAAAAGCAAATCCTTCATACAACCCTTAAGCATGTGGATTATACTTGGGTTTAGAGCATTAGTACCACGTATTTGTACCAAAAGAGATGCAGGTGAAAAAGGGAACACGCACAACACAGTATCACAAAAAAGGAAAAGCTGATTGTCATTTCTTTCCTGGCACAAGTGTTATAATAAAGGCTTGAGTTGAGATAAAACTGTACAGTTGCTCTCAAAAGGAACATGACCCATTTGTCTCTGAAACCAAAATAAGAGGCAATCTAGAAGATTTGGGGTAAAATCTGCTGAGAAGAAACTAAAATATGATGCCACCCCTAGGAATGTCATGATTGCAATTACACAGATGGGGGTTTAATGTATGTGTTGATATAAGTGAAGTACCTTCACTGTTTAAAAACAAAACCAAAAAAAAAGAACTGCTACAGGGTGTCATTTGTACCCAGTCATTTTTCAAAGGCCAGAGTTACACCAATCACAGGCTTTTCGTCACTGGGCTTGTTCCTTGGCTCTTGTTACATATACTTTGATTAGAGAGTTTTTAATTACACTTTAGCCTGTTAGCACCATGGGGCCAATAAAACTAAGAGAAATAGAACTAAATTCTTTTCATTCAACACAACTGGTAACTAAACACCAATTAATTACACCCACACAAGCCTAATGAAGATAATGGGGTTGCAGAGAGTTCACGGATGGTATGAAGTGGCTTGTGGTATCCTAACCTTAATCAGTTAACTACTTTGTAATAGGGAGGATCACAGGATAAGCCACCCTCTTTCTACATGCCTACAATTACTATTACTGTTAATGGAAATTACATGGCCATACAGATAATTCATGTAACATTCACTTGATCAGGAAACAAAAATGATAAATACTTGAGGGACTCCCTAGCAGTATTTCCAAGAGTTTATTGAAAACAAGAGTGTAGTATCATTCTGTTTCACCTCATTGCTTCACTTAAGGCAAACCTAAAGAATTTCTTCTTTTCCAGGGAGGGGACATCCATAGCATCTCTGGGAAAGCTGTGCCAATACCTCACCAGCCCCACAGTAAAGAATTTCTTCCTAATATTTAATCTTTGTCTGTTTCAGTTTGAGGCCATTGCCCTTTCTTCTATCACTAAATACCCTTGTAAAAAGTCTCTCCCCATCATTCTTGTAGGGGGCCTTTTTAGATACTGGCTCTAAAGTTCCCCTGGAGTCTTCTCTTCTCTAGGCTAAACAATGCCAACACCCTCAGCCTGTTCCTCAAAGCAGAGGTTCTCCAACCCTCTGAGGATCCCAGCTGCTTTCCTCATTCTAACATTCTACATCCTCCTCATGCTGGGCTGTAGTGCTCCAGGGGGGTCTCAAACAATGGACTGAGAGCCACAATCCCCTCCCCTGGCCTGCTGCTCCTCACCCCTTTCATGCAGTGCCCAGGGGTGGCTTTCTGGGCTGGCAGCACAGATTGCTGACTCAGGCTCAGCTTCTCCTCCACCCACAGCCCAAGTGCTCCTGCTCAGCCCCTGCCTTCCCCAGCTCCCTGTCCCCTGCAAACACCATGCTCAGGGGGAGCTCCATCTGCTCCCTGTGCCACTGGCAAAGCCATTCAAGAGCCCTGGGGCTAAGGGCAGAGCCCTGCGGGACACCCTTCATCCCTGGCCTCCACCTGGACATGGAGCCAAGTGGTCCATCCATCAAATCCATCTCTCCAGTTTAGAGAAAAGGATGTCATGCTGGCAATGTCAAATGCTTTGCACAGGTACAGGTAGATGACATCAGTTACTCTTCCCTCAGGTACCAGCACTGTTACCCCTTTGTTCTCTTAACTTTTCTTTTGCAACTTGGGTGGCGTAGCTGCAGCACTTGCCAGTGAATGGTAGCACAATAGCCATTGAGTGTATCAGCCTTCCTCATAATCCTAGGCAATCAGTTCTCCAACTTCCTTCTTCCAGAGAAGTCTGACATTTTCCCATGTCTCCCTTTTATCTCCAACATGTTCCTTCACTGTCACTCTGAGTTTTTAAGATTTTCTAAGCCCTCTGATGTTTACATTCTTGTAGCAAACTTTCTCGCACACTTTCTGTAAATAACTTGTTGTTTTGCATTCTTTTATGGAGGAGGAGAAATTCGACGGACTATTGGTTTGTCCAGTGTAATTGGAGAGGTGGCACTTTCAGCCTCCAATCCACTGTTACTTTTGTAAAACTATAAATGTTGGAGTCAGAAAATAAACTTCCCTTTTTCTTCACCTTGAGAGCAGCAGTGTTTGCGCTTGTGTTGTTTCGTGTCCTATAGTGACACTTCACATTTTGTTTAGAGCCTGTGAAAGGACAGAAGGTGGGAAACTGATAGAGAGAGGCACTTAAACATATCACAAGGCACAGCTCTCACATGGGGTGGTATTACACAGTGCATGACCATGCACAGAGACCGCCAGATCATCACCATTTACCTCCAGAAGCCTTTTCTTCCAGGAATATTTAATTAAACTGGAGCTTTCCGGGGCAAGCCTGTGCATGTGACAAATCTCTGGCACAATGTCACTACTGCCACCCAGGCCTCTGACTGCACAAGCCCCTCCTGAGGCAGTTGTGTGCCCAAAGGAGCAGCCACCCACCACACCAACTCCTCCAGAAGTAAGAAAATCTAATGAGGCATTCGCTACCCACTCTCCTCAAGGAACAGGTAGTGTCAGTTTAGAAACTTTTTCAGAGGAAACAGCTTTAAAAATAAGAGGGTTTAAATCTCTGGAGAGGTACCATAGTGTTTCTAAGGGATGTGAAAGGAAAAGAAAATGAATCCTTGGGGATTTTTCTTCATTATCACCCCACCTGGAGAAGTGAGCACACAATGGGCAAAGGTCCACACATATTGATTTTAGAGCTGAGGAAGTGTGCAGCTAACAGCTTTTAAGTATCTCCATTTTCAGTTACTTCAACAAAATTACCAGTGAACAGTGTAAGAAAGTGAAAGTTTTTGTAGGAAATTGCGGGCTAAAAATGATCATTTAGGTCGCGAAATGTTTCCTTTCATTGAAAATGGAGGGCTTTCAAACGTAGGAGTTACTGCGGGCGTATTGCAGCATCGTCTCCACCAGACATTTCCCAAACCACAGCCTGTCCCTCTCTCAGAACCATAATATTACAGAGTTTTGCTGCTCGGAAGCTTTTAAAACCGAGGAGCGCTTGGTCGGGGCGTCCCGACTCCGGAGGCGGTGGCCGGGCTCCGAGGGAAGTGCGAGCACCACGCGGCTCTGAGGAACCAAAGCCAGACCGAACCAGCCCTACCCCAACCTTGGGTGCTCCCTGAGGGAGCAGAGCCTCGGGAGCAGAGCCTCGGGAACGTGGAGCCGGGCACAGCGCCCTGAGGTGCCGCTGTCCCGCCTTGGGGCTGGCGGGGAGCGGGGGAAGGGGCGGGCGCTCCCTGGCTCCGTTGCCCGGCAGCGGCCGCGGCACCGCGATGGAGGCGAGCGAGCGGCGGCGGCTGCGGCAGGAGGCGGCTGAGTATTACCGAGGGCTCCGGGTGCCGGAGCGGATGGAGGAAGTGCTGAACGCCCTGTTCCCGCTGCCCCCCCAGGATCTCTACGGGGAGCTGGTAGCGCGGGGCGGGGAAGCAGCAGGGCGGGAGCGGGACGGCCTCTCGGAGGGGCCGTGTGGGTGCCCGCCGTGCCCGTGCCTTTGCCGTGCCCGTGCCTTTGCCGTGCCCGTGCCCCCTCACGGCCCTTGCCCTCAGCCAGGGCGTGCAGCGAGGAGCTCGGCGTCTCTGTGGTGGCAGTTCAGTGGTTTGTCCCCTGGCCCGGGCAAGCATTGCCATGGTTCTGTGTTTGTGGCCCCTGGCAGCCGGTGCTGTGCATGTCCGCAGCAGCCGGGGTTCTTGTCTCGACACAAAATAAAGTAGTCCACAGATGGACTAATGTTTGTCCCTAACAAAGCTGCTGCTCAGCAGGGATGGCTCCCGGGCTAGCGGTGACAAGAGGCTGGGTGCTGTTCACACTGCAGCTGCTCGTGAAGGGCAAATGGGCCCCCATGGAAGGGTCAAGAATCAGACCAAATTTATCTGTTCCCACTTGGCAAAATATTGCTGATGGTAGTCATAATGAAACTTCAATTAGTGGCGATACTGAAATCACCAATACTAGAATAGTGAGTAGCTCTTGAAAGAGAAAGATTTCTAGTATGGTCTTTGATGGGACAGTGGCTGTGGGATGGAAATATTCAATCCCATTTTACACTGTTTCCCATCTCCAGGTGTTTTGCCATCATCAGTGGAAGGGACTGGAACTGGTAACACCTTATCTTGCTTTGGTAGTTGGCATATTCCTCTTCTTCACAGCCTTAAGTGCTTCATGCTTTTCCCACTTGATAACCCATGGTTTGGTGCCTCTCCAATATTGGATTAAATAATGAAACTAGTAAGGAAGTACATAGTAAATATTATAGGTAAAAATGCAATCCTTTTTCTAAACCAACATTAGTGTTTATTAACTACGAACTCAGACCCAAGTGTATTGAGTTATGATACTTCATCAGGCCCAATAAAGATCATGTTGGAAGAAGAATGAGGACTCTGCCTACCAGAAATCATGGTTTCCACTTTCTCACAGGGCTCAAAGCTTGCTGGAACATATAAATCATGGAATAATAGAATATGCTGGGTTGGAAGAGACCTGCAATGGATTTGTTTAGTGGTGGATTTGATTTTAAGGTATTTCATGGAATAAAAGCCTCTTTGCTTGGAAATAGACTTTTAATTGAATTATTTCTCTTTCATTTAAGGCTAACTACTTTTCTAAATTTTCAAAAGCTCCAGTAATATGCAAATTAGTTGGAAGAAAAGTTATTGATGGAGTTGGTGAGCCAACATTAGAAGTGGAAATATATTGTAGAGTTAAAAACTATGAGAAGGTATGAGCTGTTTCTTCTTGTTTTATTTATTTTACTAGGACAGTATCTGAGAAAGTTACTATTCTTCTCACATCCCAATGTATGTTTTATTTTCCATCTTTATGACAAGACATAAATCTCAGTTGAGTGTTGTAACTTGGAGAAAAAGGTGTAATGAAAAGTTAGACAGTGGCAGGAGCTATGAAAGCTTTATTTTTCAGGAATTAGACAATATTTTGTGAGTGGGACCTGATAGTGTATCTCTGTATGTTAGTTTTTTTTTTCTGTCTTAATGATCATGTAGGTTTTCCTTACACATCTACTAACCTTATACATTCACTTTCATTTCACCTTTTCCTTTAATTTTCAGATCTTTGTATTTCTCTTTGTGTGACACTTTTAGAAAAACACAGTACAGCTGAAAAACAGTATGGATAGAGGCACTTCTTTTACATTGAGCTAATAGGTTGGTGTGGGTGACAGTAAAGTCAAACATACCCATTTAGCACCTGCAGTGCAGAATTGATGGCTCATCTCTTCCCCAACCTGAAATATTCAAACTACATCTTTGCAGCTCTAGCTGTTGTGGAGTAATTATTTCTACTTTCCCTCAGTTGAGCTCTGGTTCACTTAATTCTTGAATTACATGTAACCTCATAGATATTCACAGGATGTAAAGTTAATACTGTTAATGCAGGCAACTGTGGGAAATCTGTAAATTGTGTCTTCCTTTAAGTGAATTTTCCTAATATCATTTGTTGTTCATCAGTACAGAAAGATAGGTTTGAATTATCTAAGTAGGACAAAAGTAATTGATCATGAGGGATGGCATTAAGCCTGAATGCTGATGAATCATGGTACAACAGCTGCAATAAAAGGTGTCCTAATGACTGTGTGGCCCTTAAAATAACTCCATTCTATTCTGATAGCATAAGGCAGATCTGTCAAGAGGAGTTTTGCCTATGTAGGTATAATTTTAGGTCAAAAAGCTTGAGTAATGTCTGCAATTACCAAAGTCTAAAAAGAAGGTGCTGGATGAGAATAGACAAGTGGAGCAAATAGATTTGGAGATATGTACTTGTAGAGTTGGTAAGGAGATACCTCTTAGTCTTTCAAAGGGCATTTCCAAGATAGAAATTAAACAGTAACCCTTTTACATTGTTTTGGTGTTTTGTTTTTTTTTTTCCCAGAGGATTTGTTCCAGTGTAATGGCTACTCATTCTCAAATACCTGAAAATGCTTTACCTGAAATAATTGAAGCTGATGAGAGAGAAAGAAATGAGTCTGTTTATACTGCTGTGGAATGGGTCTGTGACTCACTGAACACAATCTTAAGGGACTTGGACCCTACTGACCAGTGTCAAGCTGATAAGATGCTTGGGTAGGTCTTGCATATTATGAAAATTATTGCATGTGAATATTTGAAATATTCACCATTAATTTATATTGCAATGAAAGACATGTAGAATATTCAATGTTTTCTACTTTTTAAAAAATATTTTTAGGATATAAGGTCTGTCTCAGACCCATTTCACTACATTATTGCCTGCTTTTCATAATTATGATATAAAAAGCATGCTGGTTTGGGTTGCAAGACTGAACACAGGCTGTAGCAAGCAGACCTAATTGCCTTTCATGTGCATTTGGGAAAACCTTGATAAAGGGAATAAGGACTCAGTTGGAAAATGAGTCAAAATAAGATTTTAATGCATTGTTTACACTACTTTATGTATCTCACATACTCAGTTTGCCTGAATTGGCTTTCTGTGACCCTTGGGTGAAGATTTCACTTCATGCATGTAATTGAAATTCATTTCACCTCACTGTCTTAACCTAGGCCAGGCTGATGGATGCCATGAAGTCATGACAGGATCTGTTCCTACCCATGCAAAGGAAATAAATCCTTCATGCTCAGTCTGCTCAGAGCTGACTTTCAAACCACAGTGATTGACAAAGCTTGTCCTAAGGTTTGCAATCCTTGTGGTCCTTTTTTGTTTAATCAGTGCTACAGATGGCTACCAAAAAAGAATGATATAATAAATTTGTGGACTTCTCCAGCTTCACACAAGGAATCTATGGCAGTAGCTCAAATAAAAGCACTTTTCCTCCTAGCATGTTCTTTACCCTGCATCACATCTGTCTACATGTCACATGTCTAACAAAATTTTGACCCAGTCATTTTCATGCATCCTCCCTCAGTGAGTACTTTGCAGAGAAGGTAGAAGAAAGAAAGGAAATTGAAAGGCAAGAAAAAGAAATGAGAGAGGAAGAAGAATCAGCAAAAGTCACTACTTCCCCTGGTTCAGGCCATTCAGCCGCGACGCCTAAGCAAAAAAAGGGACGAAAATCAGGTTGTACTTTATTTGATTTTAATATTTTCTGCAATACAGATATTGAAAAAGGTCCTAAAAGACACCCTGTCTCATGTTCAGAGGATTTGGTTACTCTCTCCTGACCTTTTTGATCACAGCAGTTTCTGCAGTAAAATGAGGGAGGGGAAAATACAGTTTCCTCATCATTCACATGCATTGGTTGAACAGTTTCTGCCTTTGTTTTACTGCTGGTTTAGACAGGAGGTTATTATTCTTCAGAGTGAGGAATAAGAATGGAGGAGGATGCAAATGAAGAAGGAAAATGATAAGGAAAGAAAAGGAAATCACAGAACTGAGTAGTAAAAAGGAAATAGAATTAAGATAGAAGCTGAAAACAATTGAAAGAGGAAGGAAAGTTTCCTTCTAACACTGAGAAAAGGAGGAAATACAGAGAAAAGCAAAAGAGAAAGAGATAAGAGGGTGAAACATGAATGAAGGGTAGTATAGAGTAAAAGGAAGTAAGCAAACATCCTACTAGAAGAAAAAGGAAAAAAATATGTGAGACTAGAAAAACAAGGTGAAAATACACAGCCAAAATGAAACAACCCAGAGAAAAAACCACCATGTGTTACCTCCATCTGTATATTAAACTCAGACAAAAAAAGGTTGTTGTCATTTGTTGGAAGGACAGAAAAATTTGGCAAATTATTATTTCTTATCAGTTTACTTGCAAGTATCATATACTGTCAGTAAAATACCTCCTACTTCATATGGGGAGGTATTTTACACTTCATATTGGATGTGTGCACAGCAAGTTCACCTTTCACCTGAGATTTAACTTCTGCAGTTGTCAGGTCCATCCAGATATCATCATGGTGTATTTGATATTTGAGTCAAGCTCCTGCTGATACATCTATTCTGTGTTTTCACTAATTGTGGCATTGACTGTAATATTATTGTCAGACTGAGTGCATGACTATTTGGAGCCAATATCAAACAGTTCCCAATGCAGTGATTCTTGGGAATCATCACTTATTGCAGCTTCAGAAGGTGCACCCTCTAAGTGTTCATATAAGCAGTGTAGGCAATAAATGTGGTAGTGGAAACTGCTTGTTTTAAAGCATTTTGGACAAAGTTATTGTATCTGAAAGGGAAATAAATTCTTATGAAAATTTAGTGTGTAATATGTTTCCTCTTTGGGAATTCCAATTGTAATAGGCCTGAATTGTTTCTCATAGTCATTACTAGATGAAGTCAAGTACTCTCAATCAGGTTATAATGTAATCTGCAATTTTAATGCAAAATCTGAGCATTTAAGGAACACAATAAAGAAGATTGAAAACAATACTTTTGAAAGGAACCTGAAAAACAATATAATGTTGTTGGATTCAAACACAGATAAATAAAAATACATATTTCAGTGGCTGAAAGATGAAAAGAAACAGACTTGAAATGCATTTGAAACCAGAGTGAGGACAGGTACTCTTATTTGTAAGGTCATTCCATATAAAAGAGCTGACAAAATGAAGTTTTTAAAAAATAAATTATTGTTTTTTAATGCATTGAGTACACAGTGGATATTTACTCACATAACTCTGATCCACGAGCATATATTTAGCACCAAGAAAATGTTTAGCTACTCTTTCTCTGTGTTGCAGGAAAGAAGGTGTCAGAGGACACTCCCATCCCACCTGCAGAGCCTGCTGAGCCAGTGCTGTGTGGCAGCTTGGCCATTGGGGGAGCATCACTTGCCATAGCCAAGGCTGGGGCCACCATCAGCCGTGTCCCTTTGTACCTGTACACTGCACTGCTGAAACACAAGGTACATGGGGCTTTGGTCATTTGCTTTATTTCCTCCCATTTATCAGAATTATTGCAGCTGTGACAGTGTTATTCAATCTGCCTCACAGAATACGCCCTTAACACCATTGCCCGTGTTTGAATCCTGTACCATAACTCAAATATATAAGAAATTATTCTGATTTTTACATTTTTATTTTCACCTGGCACTCTCAATTACAGGAGACACCTAAAGAAATTACTTTACCACTCCCAATGGTTACTGTGTTGTACTGTGAAAAAAATTCACCTACAAAACTGAAGTTAATCAAAGAAGTTATGCTTATACCACCAGTTGAGTTATTACTCCATCAGGTACTGTTTCCTTTTTTTAATAAGTGTATTCTATAGAAATCATACAAACTACATATGTACATAAGTATATAGGTCTTTTCAATATAGTCCTTACAAATTATTATTTTCATTTTTTCTTAGCTTAGAAGGCCAAAGTTTTAACAGATGTTAGTGCAGAATTCTAACACTAATAACACTAAATTAAGTAAAAAGATGATTTAAAAGAAGAACCATTAAGATTTAAGTTAAAAATGGATGTTTGTATAGAGGAGAAAATCAGTGCATTGAAGAAGATGTCAAGGAATTGTGTTACACAATAATAGATTTTGCATTAGTGGATTATAAATATTACCAGTTGTTTTATATAGAATACAAAACAACAAAACCCATAACAAATTCACAGGAAAGCAGGAAATATTTGGGAATAAGTTGCTTTAAAATGAAATTGTGACACTAGAAGGGAATACAAAGAGCAAGAAGGATGGGTGAGACAGATGGGATCAGCCCTCTCTCTTTTTGTTTAGCCATGTGTTGCATTAAAGAATGCATCTGCACAAGATGCCTCCATTAGGGCTGTGATTTCTGCTTTGTGTGCTGCTGACCTGAACAAATAGCTGAGCTGGATTCTCTTTCTTTTTGCTTTTCCTTTGACTTTTCTGGATTGTCTCCCAGAGCAGGATGGCTCCCAGTGCCCGTGGCAGAGCAGGAAGGTGTTTGCTGCACTGCAGAACTCGAAGCTGTTTGCCCTGTGTTGGTGCCAGCTGTGACTGACTTCTGCCCCCTTCAGTATTCCTGTGCTGGCACTGTTGGGCAAAA